>NC_088254.1:16255625-16896250 GCF_036013445.1 Caloenas nicobarica
ATCAGGGCTACAACACCACTACTCCAAGACTTGATACTTCTGACAAGGTGGCAAGGTAGCTGTGTGATGCTGCAAAGACAATAGGCTTTTTCCAGATCCCTGTAGGTGTTTAACCAAGCAGCAGTACCTCTGAGTCATTTAAGGATTGCTCACAGCTAGCTACACTGGGAAAAACTCAGTCACCTTCAAGATATTAATAGATCCAAAGTTCCTTTGTGCCTGGGGAGCGGGCAGAGGACACTTCACCATTTATGACCTGCAATTACTCTCCCACCCAACAGAAAAGACTTTTTCGGCCAGTGTCTACAATTACTGGGGCATGAGCGGTGTGATTTCTAACAGGGCCAGACAGGACCGAGCATCCCAGTGTGCCACTGTCTCACTCTGCATCTCGGTCCCTCTGCGATGCTCAGCCTGCTGAGTGCTTCCCATCAATGGCGTGGGGTTACCAAGCAACATCTGTCCTGTCCCTCAGTGGGCTGATGCTCAGATTTTGAAGACAAAGGTTCGTTGTGAAGGGTGAAGTAACTTTCCCTTCTCTCTTTCTATCTCCTCTCTTCGTACTTCATGAGATGAAAAATGAATCATTCTGAATACGACAGATCAAATCCTGCATTCGGTTGCTCTGGGGTAAATCTCGTTGAAGTTTGTCTTTGGGGAATAAATTCAGTGCTAGATGCTAAGACTGGAGCTGCGTACCCCGCACACACATCCAGAATGCAGCTAATGTTCCTGCATCATACACATTAGAAAAAGAAGCTAGAACTGGCCAAATCATAGATAAAATTATTGGCAAATAATTTATTCAGCCATAGTCACGAAGGAATTAATCTTATCCATTATTCTCAAACATGACTCAAGCAATTCCTGGAAATAACACAGCTAAAGTCTCTTGCTCTGCACTGCAAACCCTAAGATTTAAATTCTTATTTAATACTACAGCTCATTCCCTCTTGTTATTACGTTCAACAGTGTGCTGGTGCTGTTCATGTGCCAACGACACAAGGTTATAAGGCTGAGACAGTTCAAAATGTTCTCTCCGCATCAGTAAAGCTAAAAAGTACAAAGCAGCTCTTAACCCAAGAGCAGTCAGACCATCTGGCACAGTGGCTTCAGTGTGTGCTCCACGGCCCTTGGCATCTACCTGGGCACCATTGAGAGCATGTGCTCTGATCCCAGTTTCATCTGGGATGTAGCCCCCCCAGATCACTCACACTTAGTATATTTGGCTCTGGAGGAGCGAGACTGGCAGAGCAAAGGATGGGGCTACAGAGCTGGATGGGGGATGCTCAGAAGCAGAGCCCTCCATGTGAGAGGCTGGAGGTGTGTTGACCTAAATAGAGGTGCGTGAACAGGCAGCTGAGTTTCAGCTTTGTGCTTTTCTAAAACAATAAATGGATTCTCCATGGTATCATCTCTCTTGTTTAAGCAAAATAATGCCCTGCAAGTGTGAGTGTGGGATATGGTCTTAGAGTGGGTTTAAATTTAGGTGTCCTGTCTGAGCTGGTTGTTCACCTTCACTCAGAAGTTAATGAGGCAAGGAAATACCTCAGCAAAGGATTCTTTCCATCTATCTTAGGAGGGGATGCAGACCCTCTGGAGGTGTCCATCTCTTTACTCTGTACTCTCTGTACAGAGTAATTTAGACTAGATGCCCAACTTCTAGGAGGTTAACGTTCATGAAGATGAAACCTGGCCTTCAGGAGTAATTTCTCAGGTAGCGTGCACCTACCTTACAATGATTTAATACAATATAAATATATTTCTTTAGTTCCTTATGAAAACGTGATGTCAGAAAGTATTAAAAGCTTTCCTAAAACAAAGACATATGTTACTTCTGCCTTATTCTCTAAGCCAATTGGCCAATAAAAGAAGGAAATTAGATCACCCTGACAAATCCGTGTTGATTGTGTTTTATCACCTTCTTATCCTAGGGCTGCTAATGAATTGTTTCATAATTTGTTCAGGTTTCTCTGTAGTCACTCAGCTTAGCTGGCTGAGTTTTATTTCCTGGCTCTTCCTTTTTCTACTTTCACAAACAAATAGCCTATTTGCCCCTCTTGTCTGCAGAACCCTCTCGATACAGGAGAAGCTCTTGAAGTCCATTCCCAACTGTTCACAGGCTGCTTTCCTTGGACAACCAGCAGGGAATTCCCTCAGGTCCAACAGTTGAATTCACTTAGTGTAAGGATTCTTTAATTCACACCCCTTTGTTCTGGCCTATTCCCATCCCATAATCAGTATGACTTCTGTTATATATATCTAGCAGCAACTGTTTTGGTGATAAGCGGAGTTAAAAAGCCAATGACGATTCCAAACCTCTCCATGTGCTTTCCTTCTGTGGTACACAGAGCACACTTTCATTCCTTCTAGTGTATTTATAGGATTTCTTTTTCTTCCCTTGTGTATTCCTAGCCACCTCTAGCTCATTCTGTGCCAGGACCTTTCTGATTTCATCCACACATGCCTTGCTATCATTTCATTCTCATTCTTTATCATCTGCTGCTTCAACTTTTTTTAACTATTAATTTATCATTTCAATTCATCGATGACTTCCTCTAACACCTTTAATGTTTCACTTTTCTTCTATTCTTCTTCCTGCCTTAGGAGATCTTGTCATTTTACCTCTGCTCTTAAGTCAGTGTTTCCTGGCGTGTATTCCTCTTTCCTTGACCCAACCTATCAATTCCCTGATGTTTCACAGCCAATTAATCCTTCTTCTGCTGTTCCTACTTTCTCTTTTACATGTGTCTGGGAAGCCGATTAACTCATAGCTTGGTATATGTACTAAGGCTTTATATTCTTCCTGTTTAGCCCTTATACTCCTAGCATTTGGGCAGAGACATTTCAGATGTTTACCAGACAGCTCCATTGTTCTCCCGAGTGTCTCATTTTCACCTCTATTAAATTTCCCATTTTCCCAACTTACTAACCAGCACGCTGCCTGCTTCTTGGAAGGCCACTGTGCTGTCAAAAAATCCAAAGGGTTTTTGTCGACACTGTCCCTGCTTTCACCTAGAGCATTTGCCTTGTCCATCTGTGCCACCTTCCACCGAGACCAAAGGAAACACAACTGCCCCTGGAAAGGAGTTAGCAATGAGCACTGTGATGGGCAGTATTTTTGTTTTGCTGCTGGCAGATCTATGATGGAAGCAGGAACTAATCCCTCCTATTTGCCTTCTCTAAGGATATAAAGTTGTGTTGTAAACACTGGTGATTTAAGCCCCATTGTGACCCCTTTCACTGAAAATAAATATTAATAACTCCGCTTCATAGATGAGGAAACAAGCACAGAAAAGCTAAATAACTTTTTAAATGGAAATGCTGAGGCAAAGGCAGGAAACCCTTGCAGATCTGTGAATGAGCTGCCAGAGCACATACTGGAAATCATGCAGGAAAAGCCTTCAGTCGGGCATTTAGCAACAAGGGGGCAAGAAACAGGGTTGTGATTGCAATTACATCAGCTGGTGAGGAGCCAGCCTTCAGTGCCCAGAGCTCAGTTAGCCAAAGGCTGGGGCTGGACTTATTGCCAGGGCATCTGACGGATGATCATTTTTAGTGGTGGATTTGTCTTCTCCTCTTGCTGGTCCCTATGTAAAATACAAGCAGCTTAATCAAAGGCTAAAAAAGCCCCTGGTGCCAGAACAGCTGCCTCACCATCTTGCTGGAGATCTTGCCGGACTATCGGCAGGGCACTTTTTTCTGCCTTCTCCTTTCTCTCCCACTCCCTCCTGTTCACATCCTTCATTTCTTTCCCTTCCACTTTTTTTTTTGAAGTGAAATAAAAAAAGCAGAGCACAGAAAAGATGAGGAAAGTAGCCACAAAACTGCTGCATCAACAATAATATGCCACGGATCTTCCAGAACCTGTCTGAGGATGTCAGTCCCTGGAGAGGAAACCTAAGGCCAGAAATGATACAGGCTTAACCGTCATGAAAAGCACTCACAAAACACAGTGCTGAGCACACAGCACAGCGCTGAGGATACGGACTTGGCTGCCATTTATGGAGTGGGGAATACAACAGCAGATTTATTCTACAGTAGAGAGGGTTGTTTCTTGGTAGCATTAATACTGATGCATTATCTGAGGATGGAAGAGGATGCACAAATTGGGATAATTCTCCCATTTCTCTGCCTTTGTATCCCCAAAGTGCCCCCTACTCCTATTCCCCTCTGCTCTCTTCATCCCTCCCCTTCTTCCTCTCCTCTGATTTATTTATTCTTTCTTTAGCCTTCTTCATCTTTTCTCAATGTGATTACGTGTACAGAGTTTTCAGTTCTTTAAGCTTTTGCATATTATCTCCAGCTGGAGCCTCGTGTCCTGCCTTCTGCCTGAAAAACTGTACAAGAGTTTTCAAACACAAATCCTACTCTCCCTAAAACAGGTGTAAAATTTTCCATGCTGTGAGAACCAGGCTGTGGGACATAACAGGCTGAAAATAACCTGCAAGGAAGAGACTTTTAAAATTATCTAGCACAGCTTGAAGAGGAATGGCCTAACGAACCACCACCATCGTCGTGTGTCATTGAAGTGGAAAGTAGTGATGGCAACTACCACTGTGTTCCCGTACAGAATAATTCCAGCTGCCTTCTCAACTGGCAACAGCCAAAATCAGTGCAAACACCTGTGTAGTTCTACATCCCTATTTCTTCCCCTCCTTCCCCCCAAAACACATAACCTCTTTCACTCACACCTTACTGTATTTGCTGTGAGCAATCAAAGCCTTCCTCATATTTCACATCAGAACTGAGGCTGAATGACTTGGTCAAGAGCACATAGGAGATGTGTGGCAGAGCAAGAAATACAATCTGAGTGTCCCAAATTGGCTGCCAAACAGTCGCCCACTCATGCTTCGAGTCTCTAAGTGATGGACATGGGCAGTGGATCTTGTCCAAGGACAGATAAGACAGGAGATAGTGCTATCGCCTTCATCTCTGCTTTTTGGCAGAAGCAGCGGAGGAGTGGGGCTGCTGCCTTTCCCCCTCCCTAATCTGCTTCCTGCTTGCTTCAAAAACAACCCAGTGAACGGTTGTTTATTATTATTATTATCACTGTTATTTTCCAGAGTGCTGTAAAACCAGGGGATAGAGCACTCTGACAGCCTCATAACAAACAGCAGATAAAACTAATTAGATTTTGTTCTTCCTTTAGGTTTGCTGACTTGTTTCTTTTATATTTTTATTGTTTAATTATTTATTTTTAGCCCAGAGGTTTACACACACGTGTATTTCACTAGGCACTGGCAAGGCATCCTTTGGATCATCTCTGATAGGAAAGTGAGACAGAGGGTGCAGTGTGATTGCTGCTCAGTGCTGCATCTTCTACCCATGTCATAGAAACCATGGGAGAGGAGGAAGGAGAGCGGAGCTATTCACAGCCGCTAAGAGAGTCAGTGAGACAAAAGGCATCAGTAAAAAAAGTTAATGTGCCTGGCAGGAGCCCAAAACTGCTTTAGCATTGGAGACTATGTGAGTGCCTCTAGGACAGGGTCTCTTCTGGCCATTAGGGAAATATTTGGCTTGCGTCTCCACAATGCATCCCTTGCTGCCTCTTGAGGAATGGCAAGAGAGGGGAGCAGGATGACTTCTCTCTCCTCCCTCCCTTTTTCCACCGGCTTTTTCCAAATTCTTTGGGATTAGCTAGCAACAGCGAGAAAAGGCACTGGCCTCCCTGCTCAGCACTTCGCAGGCTGAAGTGAGGTGACGTGCCTCGGCACAGGGGACAACGGCTCCATTCACTGGGGAAATACCAAACCAGAATTACAAGTGTGCAAGAATAAACAAGGCTGGAGTTAATCTAAAGTTGTTTTACACTCTGTTTCATTAAAGTCAATGCACTTCCGTTCCTCTGAGCAGAGCCTAGTTCTGGTTAATTACCATGACTCAGGGAGAATTTTAATAGCATGGCGAGCACAGCGCAGGATGGAGGCCCTCTCCTGACCTCTAGAGGTCTGTCAAAAGAACAGAAGCATCTGCTCCCTATAGAAGTTGCTGGAAGAAATGAGTCGGCCCACAAAACTGCTTCTACTGGAGGTTTCCAGGTGCCATTCCCGACTAGTTGGTCACCCAACCTTCTCACTGTACTTCCTCTGCTCCCACCTTCTCAGCAGCAGCTCCCTTGGGCTGGGGTGTTAATCTGGTCATTACCTTCTGCAGCATCCTCACCACTTGCTGACAAGTCGTTTGCCAAGGAGAGGACTTGGCCAGACTTTTCATATGGCACAGCAGCATTTAATATGCACGTGGTGTTGATGTGAGTGGACACTTTGCTCCCAGCTCAGCTGCTGCAGTTGGATCCCAAACACTGAATGCATCCCAAGAGCCTTTGTCACCTCTCTACCTCCTACAGCTGCCAGCACAAGGACACATGGAACAATGGTACTGCTCATACACATTCGGCTCCAAACACACATGGAAGCTACAAGTCCACTTTTATTATACTAGGAAAACTTTTCCGCGGTCTATTGATTCAATTAATCACAACTAGGGCAGAATTTTCCCACTGAACGGAATTCTCCCTAGCATAAGAAATTCAGAATGAAACAGCCAGAAGGCTGAGACTGGCCTAAAGTATTTATAGCCAAAATATTGGTGTCTCATTAAGAAAAATGCTGGTTTAAGAAGAAGTTTTTTTTCGTTTGCAATAAAGTCTACCATTGGCAAGCCTCAGTAAATATCGTTCAGTCATTGTTGTGGCAGGGTGTTGGTACAGAACGCAGCATGAAAGAGAAAAGCAGCTCTGGATATATATATATGCACATCTACAGACACATATGTACAATGGTATTTTTTGCCCTATGTCCTGGGGATGTGCTGAATGCTGAAGATCTTACAGCATGGCCTGTGTGTGCTGCTGTCTGAACCGAGCACAGTGTGAGGTTTTTGTCATACATACAAATGTTGGATTTTGAAGTTAACTAAGCACATATATAGTTTTTTATTAATAAGCTTTGAAGCAATGTTATACAAACTACTATAACAGGAACACCTGTTTCACCTCTTTTGTCTCCATTCCTGTGAGCCAACCTTTTATGAAAATTCAGTATTGTGTGGAATGAGTCGCACACTAAAGCAAGCAGAACAGGACGTGTACAGAGAACACACACCATACCTAATGAATTAGTTTGGCCTAAGAAGCTCAGCTTGTAAGGACCCAAGCTGCCTGTCTTTTGAGCAGCATCATAAAGAGAGAGCTAGAGACACAGAGAACGCTTACGTGCTGGTGAAGACTTCAAAACACCTGGATACTGAAAACCCAGCAGGACAGGAAGAAGCTATTTCTCCAAAGAGCAAGCTCCTGCTGGAAAATGTGTCTAAGTAGTCTGGGGAAAGGTGCTCAGAAATGCATCAGAGAAAACCTCTTTCTGCATCAGGAATTCTCTCCACAAACAGCATAAAGATGAGAGGACAACATGGTGATTTTAGTCATGCATCAGCATAAGTAATGATCACTGCTAATGGAGGCCTTATAGACTGTAATGCTACAACACACTATACATTCATCCTTCTCCTTGAGCCTTATAGCGACAGACTTTGGAGCCTCTTCCATCATGCAATTAGTTTTATTTGGGTTCAAGGCAATTCCCCAATTGCAGCAGCAGAGTCTTAAGACACGTGAGAAGTTCAGGCAATATGAGAGGTGAGATGCAGCAATGTGGGCTTCATGCTTTAGGGATGTTGGGCACACACGTGAGTTCTCAGTCTGTGTTCAATTCTGAGGAATTGGGATCAGTGTTTGCAGGTAGTTTTAGGAGAAACCTGATTTTTTTCCATTTGGGGATGAAATGAGAGGCTGTTCTGACTCCGTTATGGGAGTTACTGGTGGAATATGTCCTGTATATAACCCAGCAGTAATGTCTTCTACTATATTACTGTCTGGCATAATGTGGTCCTGTCCCACGAACTAGTTTTCCTTAGTGGTATCATAATAAAACTGATAAAGAATAATCAGTCACGGCACTGATGCGTGGGGTAAATTCACTCTTGGATATTGCCACCATCACTAAGCTATTGACGGAGTATTGAGGGACCCTTGGCTACCTCAAGTGAACATGTTTTTCTCCTTAAAATGCCCCAACCCCCTCTCACTCCCAGTAGGTTTAAATAGGCCTAGTTCTCCAGGATGAACTGTTGTATCTATACTCTTAGCTGGAAGGATATTTCACAGAGAAAATATAATTTCGCAGCATCTGTGGAACAAATTCTACACCTAGGCCCATCAGTTCAGGCTAAAGTGACTCAACCGAGATTACATTTGACTAGTTAATTCCAGCATAGCAAAGAACTGATTTTAGCCCAGGTTTCCAGAGGACTGCTCTGTATTCTCACTGGTGCTTTCCTTACTACAGCACATGGGATTTCCCACACTGTTGCTGAGATAGGACCAGCTCAGAAGCATGCACAGCCTGACCTAACCCGTTGAACACGCTGTAAAAATTCTGATCAGACAAAAATCAGATACATGCTCTACAGCTCAAGAGAAATAAATGGCAATGGAGAGATCTGACCAAAAGCATCAGTCACTCTTCCAGGCAAAGGCTGCTTCCCATAATAAAGAGCCTAAGCTAGGAAAGGGTGAATCATCTCTGGTTCCTTGGACTCAGAGGACCATTCCTCAGGTCAGTCTATAAGAAACCACATGCTAGAAGCAGCTGTGAGACTGGGGATTTTGTTTAGGAATGGATGATGTTCTCACGTAGAACCATCTGGGCCAGCAGCCCCTTGCTCCGCCTTGTGTACAAAGCGTAAGGAGTCATTCTCAGTATATGAATGTATACAAATTACACAAACGTACAGTCAATTTTCTATTCAGAACTGGAGCAACAGATCTAGGAAGGACGCTGAAGCTGGCAAACAGGCAAATGTGAGCAGCAACCTATTTGCTCACTGGTCTGCAAGTCAAAGTCTTGTTCACGCAGGGCTGCTCTCGAACCCACTGTACACCCCAAGTGCTGTTGGACTCAGAGGGAGAGCTGTACTGTTGGATCCTGGTTGGCTGGACATATAGAGCCCCCTAAGAGCCTTGGAGCTGCATGTCTGTCCCATGGTCGCTCCCTCATCTTCTGTCTGTCCTTCCACCCACGAGAGGCACTCCTGGATCTCTTGGTCTAGCTCCGAGAAGTCCCCTTCTCCATCAGAGCAACTGTCAGTATCATAATCAAGTTCTTCCGCACAAGGAGGTTCATCATCAGTCTCCAGGCAGCTGTTGCTGCAGCTTCTGCAGAAAAATCACAAGAGAGACTGGATGTCATCAAAGGAGGGTGTGTTCTTTAGGGGTAAGAGCAAGTGACAGGGACATGCGTTTCCTGGGTTCAATCCTGGCTCTGCTAAGTAAGACATGAGATGGCACTAAGCAAGATCCTGTATGTCTTTTTGTCTGTTTCACCATCTGTAAAACAAAGAGTGATACTTCTCTACCTCATAGGCGAAACACATTATTTTTGTTATCACTGTTGTTTCTATTGCTTATACAGAAACAGAGTGCTTTATATACAGATAACACCATTCCTGCCTTGAGGCACTTACAAGGTTATAGAAGCTGAAATATAGTAGAGGAGGAAGTATTTAGTTTCCTGAAAGTTGCTGGTTTAATCATCATCCACCTTGTTGTAGTTCCACACTTAGTGTAAGACCTAATTAATCCAGGTGGCTGAAGTGCTTTGACTTCTTTGCTTCCTGTTCTGTGCAAGCTCAGAGCACTGCTAACAAGAGGCAGAACAAACAAAAAATGGAGGTTTTCGGGTCTCCAAGCAGACTGCCTCCGAGGAGGGCAGAAATAGCAAGAGTGCTTGTGTTTTGGAAGGAGCGTGAAAAGGCTTTGACAGCACAACTTCCCAAGGAAGGGCCAAATTCAGAGGCAAATCTGAATGGCTGAGGAGAGACTCGAAATGGAAGTCACGGCTCCTTCGTCTGGCTCTCAGAAGGGTAGGTTATACCACCTTAGCCTCCTGCCATTTACTTACAGGAATGGTCACAGGCTTTCTTTACATGTCCACTTTCAATACGTATTGTATTTGTTTAGCCTAATGCAATATTTATGGCATAATTGTAACCACTAGACTAGCTGGCTCAGGGGGATAGGGTCTTTCTCCTTTCTAGCTACCTAGTTCCCATTTGGCCCTTCACCCAGGAGAGCAGCTGGGCAATTTTTTGAGACCAGAAAGAAGCCTGTGGTTTCAGTGCTGCCTGGGTCAGAATCTGGATGAAGCAGGGGGACAGATACTGTGTTTTTCACCTCCAGGTCAATGTTTTCAATCACACTCAAAGCAGGGGAATGTATTGCTTTGGGGGACTGGGAAAGGAATAATAATCTTCCGCCGCTGGGCCAGAGTTTCTAATTTGTCCCAAGTTGGGAAGAATGAATAGCTTGGCAGATGGAGCATACACAGCTCTAATGTGTGGTCTGCTCATTTACATGTCAGTAACTGGAATAATCTTCCCGCTCTCAGCTGTTTCACAGCAGTGCGAGCATCTGAGGTTTCAGAACATACCAAAGGTGTAAAGTATTGCTTTTGGATGTATTGATCCCTTCTCTCTTCTGTACTCCAAAAAAAGTGTAAGATTTTCCTGGCTTGGAGACTCCAGATCTTAACTGTATACAGACAATTCTGCAGGCAGAAACAAGCAGTGTCAACCCACTTCTCCTCCTCTGGCTGATCTCTGTTTTAGTTTACTTCAAAGGCTGGGTATAAAGGATTCTCTGAAAGCTTAATAGAGCTGTACAGCTTAAAAATAAATAAAAGAATAATTATGCACTTTTATAGTTTCTGACTTCACTTCAGCCTGCCCAGAAATCTGGGTCAGGAAGAACTCATACTGAAATTGGGTATGTGACATGAGACAAAACAAACCAGGACGATCCTCCCAGCACAAACAGCAACAAGCAGTGGTCTCTGCTCAGTCTGACCAGTGGGTTTTATTTTATTTTTTTATTTTTTATTTCCTATGCAGGCATGGCATGAACTATCACGATACCAAATACCTATGACAATGTTCAAAGCTGAGTAAACTCGAGGGAACTAGATTTTTCATTTATAAGCTCTACTCTTGTGGCTTTGCACTCAAAAAGAACCAAAGCATATCTACTTTCAATATTGCACTTGTATGTTTGGGGGGAGCTGCTAATGCCATTGGGACACAGCATAGCTGCCACCCAACTCACTAATATTTTACAGGTGGAACGATCCAGTTTACAACCTAGGAACTGAATGTCAAACATTTGCGTTAACAGGAAAACAATTTAAGACGAAAAGGATCGCTATTGTTACTTGAAGCTGGGAAACACCAACTAACAGAGGACCTTCTCAATTTTTTGATAACGTAAATGACTTTAGGACTGGATTTGTGACGAAAATAGGAAAATTACTTCTAGCACAAAAGCACTTTACTATGGAAGGGAAACCTGGAAGGCATTTACTTACATCGAAGACTGAAAGTCTTTATGAAGCAACTATTTATGCATAAAATCTTTATAACAGACTTCAAAAGTTCTCCCTTCTAAGATGGGTGCTGTCATGCTGCCATAAAGACCACGACAATTCAGTACTTGGGCAGATATATTGCAGGGAGAGGTTCCCCACAAGTAAAGATCTGCCTAGACCATGAGGTCAAGGAAGAAGAATTTCTTCCTAGTTTGCTCTGCATTTTGCTCCTTTGCTGTGACAGTGAATGAGCAAGCCAAGTAACTGTGACCTTAGTAGTGGTTTCTCCAATTTGGACCGATGCCCACTGGATCAATGTCCTCACCACAAATCCCATAACGAGCAACCAAACAGCAAATAGATGGTACCAACTTCCTCTTGCTGCCAACGCAGGCTGTAATCACACCTATGACTTAAAAGTTGAAAGGCTCTTTATCACACTACTACACTCTGCCAAAGTCATTACGTGTTACTTCTCCGCATCACAAAGAACCAGCTCCTTTAGGACAGAATGCAAATGGTGAAACATGGTAATGAGCAGAAATGCCAACATCTAGACTACTGCATATCACTGCAGAAGGTGTGATTTGCTTTCTTTTCCAACAAAGAGTTGTGGGAGTTTTTGTTAGGGGCTCTTTGTTTATTTTTTAAATCTGATTTTTAAAAGCTGCAAAATAATTCTTCCCCCCCAAAAGAAAAAAATAAAAAAGAGAAAAACCCCAGGGGACATGAAACAGATTTACCAAAGAATAAAGATGTTGTCTTACAGAAGGTAAACAATGAGGAAAACCAATGACATTACATTAAAGAACTCCAAGACAAATACAGTCTACGAATACCACTGAACGTGAACACAGTACAGAAGAGGGGGAGGGAAGGTTAGTAATATATCTTCAGCCAACAGTCCCCCAGCTATCACAGTAAAACATGTATGCATGTTGGTTCATCTACTAATTCAAAACCTGTAGCCCCGTAGCCCCCATCTATTCCAGCTGACGGGAGCCACAAGAGCAATTTGCAACTTTATGATGTGATAAATAGAATTCCTTTGGTTTGATTTTTAATTCGCATATTTATTGAGATATGACTTGATCTTAATTAGTTCTCCTTTTGTATGTGGGTGTGTTTGTTTGCTTCATTTTGGAAAGCAAGCAAGCTTTGGTAACATGTAAAATAATTCTCATTTTTTGGTGACTGAGGAGAAAGAGAAGGGAGCTCAGCTCCTCCTTACATGTCAGTGTAACTGGAGCTTTCTGGTATGACTGGAAAACACTTATTTCAGATGCTTCCTGCAAATCCCTCATTCTAAGTCAGCCCATCTGTTAGGTCACAGTTGGACAAAAACCTTGCAAGTCAGCTCTCCTGCTGAACTGCATGTAAGAAAAGACAGTGTATAGTTGTGGTTGACAATATATAGCTACATGTTGTGCATGGGGATGAGTGATGATCTCTCTTCTTATACATAATTCTCCTTCACTTCTGCATACACTTCCAGGGCATGGAGAAAAACTAGATTTTTCACCCACATTTTGCTCATGTGGCAGGTCATTCGCTCTCTGTGTATACTACTGAGTGGCTCAAAATATAATGTGTTTTACTTTTTCTGCTGGAAAGAATAGGCACTGACAACTGTCCCTCTTAGGGAATCTGCGACTATTGTTCAGGGCTGCTGCTTGACCTTCACTTAACAGACCTTGCAGGGTGTTAGAGAAAGAAATGGAGCATTTGTTTGGGTGTTTTTTTTCATATTGCTCCTCTCACTCTTGTGAGATTTGCTACAGTCTTGCCAGAGTGAAGCTAGGAAATGAGTGGTTAAATGTTTCACACAAAAAGGAAGAAAACTCTAAGTCTGGGGACCACCGCTGGTCACGGACACATCAATGACTCCCTGTGAAGAATGTATCAACAAACAAACCAACATGTCTTCATCTTCTCTCTTCAGTGAAAAATAACATCCCAGTAGATGCATAATCACCCTGTCTGTAACCCCATTTTCTCCTTTCCCTAAACCTTCTCTCCACCATGGGATGTCCCACTCTTTGGAAGCTGCCCAATGCAGGGATATGGCTGTGTGTAAGGAGCCAAGCACATTTCTGATACGGTTCATAGACTGAATTAAAAAAAAAAAAGGAAAAATTATTTATGTCTGACCCAAACAGGCCAAGTTCTCAGCAATTAGAGCATTCACCTGAAAAAAGGGTGAGCTTTTCCTGCACTCAAGCAGGGACTGGAGAACTCGCTGAGTTCCCTGACCAGAGTTATCACTCGCGCAGAAGGGAAATAGCTCATTCTTTTCCAACAAAGTCGCAGCGATTGTATGAACAGTTATACACATGCTGGTAAGTAAGGTATCCTATAGCTTTTAAAGAGCCGCTGCTTTCTCTGCAGTGAATTGGGATTGCCTCGCCTGTCTTTTTTTTGACATTACAATTCCACGTATGTCACCAAATCTAAAAGAGTGTGCAGTCTTGCACAGTTTTGCTTTTTAGGAATCCATATGTTTTATTAAAAATATTTTACGGGAACACTGTTTCTGAAGTCTTGTAATGAATCTAAAATGAGTCTTAAGCAGATGCATTTGCAGTTATCCCAGAGTACAATTCTGCCTTTAATAGCTTCATTAAGTAGTATTTTAGGACATAAATGAAACAACTATGATGCTTTTAGGTAATTACACCTGTAAGAAATACACTACAGCAACAAGATGCCAACAAAGAAGGGCTTCAGTCTGCCCTTTGTGTCTCGATTCACTTGCTACAAGCTGTGGTGCACACCTTGTAATGACTTTCCAATTTCATTTCTGTGATGCAGGAGCTCCCCAGAGAGCAGCCTGGCTTCTCCTCCTGCCTGAGAACACCCAGACCAGGCTCTGTTGAGTCCCTGACCTCGCCAAGGGAGGGAATCAGCTACAGACTGATGCGAGATGGCTCCAGCTTAAAGAGCTGTTGCATTTGTCTCCTTTGTGGCCACACAATAAACCATAATGATACGAACTTTGTAGGCTCCCTTGAGATTTCCCTTTCCAAAGATTCTTTGCTAAGGACTTCTGCATCTTACAAAATCTCCTGAGAAAATATATGCTAAACCAAAGGCAGTGCCAGGTGCCCTGGCTTTCAGCCCACTATGGCCCATCCTTTCATTAACAATACGAACATAATTAAGCAATGCATTGAATTCTGTTTGCTATGGCTGAGAGATGTTTGGTCTTGTTTTGAGTGTAGTTTGTGGTTTTGTTGTTTTTCTTTTTTCTTCCTGCTGTAAATAGCCAAGAGAAAGGTGTAATTCATTGCTAAGACTCATACTAATCAGTTTTTCAGGAGTTCCCAGGGTAATTGTACGCTGTAATATTTTTAATTGATTTGGCCAGATTAAAAATGGATGTCTGGTGCACCAGTTAGATAAGTAAGGAGCAAATCGGGCTTTAGAATTTAGAGAGACAGGAAGACAACTTGTAAATAAAGGCAGAGCATGAAAAGCAAGAAAACAGGCTGACTCCTGGACAATACTGTCCCCTAATGTTCATTCAGGCTTGCAACAATTTAGCCCTGGACAGCATTTCATTTGCATCTAGCAGAAGCTCTCTTAGTCTTCTCAAGAATGACTGTTTCCATTCCCTTTACGGGTGAGAAAATGGCTGATGTCTGCTGTAAGAGCAGAGGACATGTTGAGTACACACCTCTCACTGCACATGGTTGGGAAACTGAACAGCCTTGGGTAAATATGAAGAACCGCATTTAATTGAATTACAGCATGTCATTGGTACAGCTTTGATCTTTCTGTGAAAGACAAGTTTGTACAGAGGACAAGCAGGTGTTTTTCTCCCATTTGAAGGGTCCTAGCTTGACGTTAAATGATATTCCTGTATTCCAGATATCTGAGTTCAAAACCAGGCATGTTTCTAATGCTAACCAATAAAATTCACACAAGCTGTTCCTTAGACTTGCAGGATGGAAAAGCTGGTGAGAAGCCAAAAGCTGTGGATTTGGTCTTACGAATAATCATTAATTTCTTCCTAATGGAGAGCCAATCTATAAATCAGTGCAGGGCTAACACTGCATCTTTAGCATTCTTATAGCTATAGGCTTGTTAAGCATTAATAAAACCCACTGACTTGAACAGATTCAAGTCAGCCACGAAATGGAGCTATGACAGTTGGCACAGACCCCAAAGATAACTAGCTTTCCCTCTCTCACCCTTCATCAGTTTTAAAGATTTTGTCTCTTTTTCTTTAATACATTTACATTTCAGCACATTAAAGCACCATCCTGTGCGTACTTCAGGAGAGATTTGTGAAGTTGTATATTCACTTTGGTTTGTGGTGATGCACTCTTCCACATAGTGCAATGCCTGGCTTGGAGAAAACACTAAAGTCCCATAAATCTGACGCTTGGAAAGGCAAATGTGAACAAAACAGCTGCATCCCCATCAGCCCTGGAAAGCTAAACGAGGGTACTGAGTAAAGTTTCCACTTACCTATGGTGCGAAGACGAACCTAAGCACGGGCATAAGCATTGCAAAGTCTAGCTGTATCTCCACAGACGTACTGTGCAGCCTGCTAAATTTCAGTCACATCATGTTCAGTGACTCTGCGCAAGCAGGGAAATAATTCGTTCACCTCAAACTGCCACCCAGCCCTGGCTTCTGTCTGAACTCCTTGGCAACATGAGACATCCATGAAGAAAATTTGAGTCCTGACTGTCTTTATATGCACAGCACTGTGTTCTTGAGATTTGGGCCAAATTCCTGGAAACCAGAGCTCAAGCTCTGGAACGCAAGTTTTAAGCAAGTTGAAGATCTTCATAAGAAGACACGTGATACATGAAGGCACCGTTGGGAGCCCAAGCCTGGGTTAGAATGTCTTGTGAAAGCACAGTTCTGGTCTTGCTTTTTAGATCCATATTACACTCAAACTTGGTGTTTATTTAAGGGAACAATATTACATACTCTCTTCTCTGGACCAGGACGCCGGCAGCCCAACCCATGTTTGCTGTTGAAATCAGGTAGAAGATCTTATCCAACAAGTATCTGTGAGATGTCGCATGGGTATGTTTTGCTACGTTTGGCTAAATATTGCAGTCTTATGCTGAACAGAAATTTATGGTCAGCTCCAATGAAGGCACTAACAGTAAACCGGTTAAAATCTGGTCCATTGTGATCTTGTTACATTCATTAAAAATGTGAGATAAACAAAGGAAATATAAGACAGGTGATATAGAATAGATGGGATAATATCCATCCACCAGGCAGCACTGTCAGTGGCTTGGATTTTACTCTGAGTTTAAGAATCAAAAGAAAAGCTCCCAAAACAGATAACATTTTGGCTTTCTACAGCTTAAGCTTCCTGAGAAATATGAGCACTCAAGTCCCCCTATATGTGAAGGTGTTTACTAAGACTACTGGAACTCATTAGGACACCAAATAATGTAAGAGATACTGAAAATATGATCTGGAAAGTGTTTGGGAGCTTTTCTCACAGTATCTCTACTTCAAGCAATTTCTTCTCAAAATGATAATCACGTTATTGATGATACTTAACAGTCCAGCCACAATAATACAGGAAGATTATTGGAATCCTTGTAATTGCTTTTGGGTGCTTCCAGTAATCAAGACATTGGCACTGTAGGACGGAAAGAAATGGGGAAAGATTTTGATTTTTATGCTGAAAATTTGTACTGCTGAGGATAAATAATGTAAAAGAATGCAAGTTCTCCTGGGTTCTTGTTTCCCTTGGTGCTGTTTCATACGATTCCACTGACTTCATCCAAGTTTTGTAATTGGCTCTATATATTTAATTTCAAAAGTCCAAGTTCCATATGTATATATCCCTTAGTTCTCTCTGAGCCACTTAAAGGATTTGGGGTTCTGAAAGCAAAATGTTTTTAAATGGCCAAGACATGTCTAGACTGTGTTTTAGTTACATATCTGTTTTATGTACAGAGTATTTTTTGAGTCAGATAACTATGCGTGCAAATATTTGCTTGCATGCCAGATGACAGACAGACATCTAACTAATAACTGCTGTAAATGACTAAATGCCAACAGCTATACCCCTTGGAGGAGAAAGCAACTCCTTGTTGCTAGCTTTTCTTCAGGAAAACCTGTTGTTGGCTGATAACCACTCCGATGTTTCAGAGACTCTATCTGTGATAGATTATATGTGTATATATATGTATATATGCCTACACGAGCACACAAAGTAGGTCACCATCCTTTATCTATCTTTCCTTACAGGTAGGTAAATAACAGATACACATATATGTATATCCACATACACTCAGACACCCACACATCCACACAAATACATGGTTTGCTCTGTATTCAGAGCACAATTTTCATTACAAGACATAGGAGGTCTCGGGGGATGCTCCTACAGCTAGCGGAGAGATAACAGCTGATGGCTGAACCTTGATGCTATTGCATGCAAGTGGAAGCAACCTCAGGGAAAGAGCTGGCGCCTGACCTGGGCAAACCAGTTCTTTGACTCTAGTCTTCAGGTGAGTGTTGCCAAAGCAGTAGGTCACCTGAAGCAGGATTTAGACCATCTGGGTAGGACTTGAGATAAATCAGGACAGTCAACAGGCAGAAACGGTTGTCTGAAACAAAAAGTGTTATCACCAGCTATTTGAGAGCTTAAACTAGAAAGTAAAAGCAAGGCTGTATGGCAGAACTTAAGATCTTGGATTCTCAGTAGGGAAATACGGACATACTCCTATTCCACCTGAACCTGACTCATTCTTGCACCTTTTAAAGTAAGGAATTACTCGCTTTGAAACCCTTCTGCACAGTTCTTTCTTTCACAATCATGTGTCTTCAAATAGGTAAACAATGGCTGGGAGTAAAAGTATTGAGCTCTGGTAAAAAGACTGATTCTGATCCTGGAGTGTCCAGAGATGGGAGAGGGTGTGACACTATGTGAGGGTTCAATAGGTAGTTTACAACTGAATTCTTCTTTAAGGAAAGCCTTCAGGCAAATCTCTGCTTAAGGGTCACAGAAAACAGTTTCTGGATCATACTGAAGATAATTATTTTAAGGCGAACATGATGACAAAGCACTGAAGCCCAAGAGGTTCCAGCTAATGCACATGACTCAACATGGCCACCTCTCAAAGTAGCTTCATTTCTACAAGGTCCTATGTTATCACAGATTTATTGAAATGAATCCAATATGAATCTGCAAAATCATAATCCCCCTAAAATTTATGCATCTCATTCCAGGATGTTCATCATAACTAATCTGAGAAACTTCCCGTAGAGTAAAAAGTTCTGAGACTAATACATAACTTTTGTTCTCTCATCCTTTCCTGCGCAGGATAAGTGTGTTTAGTCGATATCATAATTAGGAAAGAGAGAGAAAGACTCTACGTATGTGTGTACCCATAAGAATAAAAGGCAGAGAAGGCAAGGTCAAATAAATCTATCTTGCCTTTAAAGCAAATTGAAGTGGGCTTTATAGCAGAAACATCTGATGAAGTATGTGTGATTACAGATAACTGATAATAGATCCAGGTTAAAACTTCAGCCTCTGCCTTCATCCTAAATCTTTTCTCAGACATAATGAGATTCAGATGAAACAAATCCGAACACTCATCTTCAATATATTTCAAAACATTCTGATCAATTATGTTTTTAACACCATATGGAACCAAATCCAAAACCTTGCTTAACTTCACTCATTATGCAGCTGATTTGCATATGCTTTGGACTCCATTAAGGACAACAAAAAAATGTCAGCTACAGCATACAAGTGGCAACTCTTACTAATTCCTTGATCTTGCCAAAGCCCTGCCAGATGTTTCATGAAGAACAGCAAATATTTCATTATGCTCTCCCTGCCTCCTAAAATTCGTCAGGAATTTCAAAGATTAATTTTAGTGGTTTAGCACACAAGATAAACAGGCACAGAGGCCTGACACAAACACGAAGCACCACCTTCACCCTACTTTAGAACTCAAACAGAACTTAAAGGCGTTCTTCACGCCAGAAGGACCTACCAGCCAGGGACATGACTCCCGGTAAACAGAGAAAAGAAGAAAAACAAGAACCATTTGCTCTGATCTAAGGAGATGGCTTTGCCTTGCAAAAAGAACACAGTAAAGCACATCTAAAAGTGGCCATTGCTGTTTGTTGTACAACAGGTGTTTAATAATGTTTCACCTGTGTAACAGTGAGATGCTGTTTTCAAAAGAAACCATTTGTAGCTTGTAGCACCTAGCAATTCTCAGCAGAGAACAATTTTTAACATCTCTGTTAACATGAGTATTTCCTGAATATCTTATAAAAATCAACTTTCAAATGCCTGCCAAAATGTTCTATGTGTTTTACCTGAAATTTGCAATTAGTTTCTATTACTTTTTCTGTACGTGAATACGCATGTGTATGTTTATATACGCATATATAAACTCCCACTAAAATTCCTAAAAGAATACTCTCACCGCACAGAAGCGTGTGTATTCTGAGTGAAAGCTGGAGCAACATAAACTGACAAAAGTATTCATTTAATTAGAATGAGATGTATTTGGATGGATGGGGCAAATTAGAGTACAGCTTGCAGAGCAGTGAAAAAAACCCTTTGTACAGAACCACCCTGAGCATTTTAACGTCACCCTCAGATTTACAATCATAAATGAGAAAAGGTCAGTTCTTGTGTGCAGTGTAAGTGACTGAAAAGGTATGTCAGACTGTGCATCAAGGGAAAATTGAATCATGAGATTAAAACACTTGGGTTTGGAAGACATGAGTTCTACACGCAGTGGGCTGGCAGTCACTTTAGGCAAACTGCTTTTCTCTCTTTGCCCCAATTCCCCAATAACATGGACACAGAAGCTCCATCACTCTAACCAGATGACAAATTTACAGCATGATGGCAGAGCCGGGGTGTGTCTGAAGCCCTCCAGCATCTGTCCAGTCTGAATGAGGGTGCAAAGCTATTTAATTGCCTCTTCTAGGTAAGTGCCTTTCTTTCTGCTGAAAGGCACGAGAAAATAGGTGCTTAATAACTTCGGTGGGTCTGGTCCAAAACCTCCTCTCAGCAAACCAAGACCTCAGTAAAGAAAATAGCAAGTTTCCAGCTCCATTAGGGAAAGAAGTGAGTGTTCATGATTCTGCCAGATGGGAATGTAGAGTTTAGCTGGAGAAATGATGAGGATGTAGGACTCCTGCTGACATCAGGAGGAGGGAGAGGTGCTCAGTAATACCAAAGGATTAGCTGCCATGTCATATTTCAAAGAGAAACGTTGTAATTCTTGAAGTACTGAAAACAACTGAAGGCATAAAAGTGAAGGGGAGATTATTCAGATGGGAAAAAAACTGTCGCGAGCTGCCAGATTTTCTCTATCCAGTCTGGCCTCTGATTTTAAACTCTCCAGCTAGCTTGTCTGGCAGAAAAAGCCAGCCAGCCCGCCTGAGGAAAGAAAGGCTGAGGACTCGGGCATGCTGGTTCCACTGGACCTGAAAACCTCATTAGTCACGAAATCTTGTATTTCCTGGCATTTACCTTTGTATTTATGTTTTCCTAGCTCCTCATTTTGTCTCTTTGCTTCAGGAAGCTGCTTATTACACCAAAATAAAGGGACATCTGCTCTTCTCATGGTGGATTCTGTCTTCCAGGAACTGAAACGCCAGGGAAAGACCAGACTGTGAGTTGTTCTGGCTCATGAATTGTCCCCCAAGGCATTGAAAAAGCCCACAAAAACTATATTTGCCAGTACAAACAGCACAAATCCAAGTGCTAGAATACACATACATGCTCTACAGAGGGGATGCATTTGGGAAGGTTATATTCTTGAATGCACACAGGCTTCCTGGCTGCTTTGCACTGTGATAGAATCTCTTTTCTTCTTCCCTCTTCTTTATAAAATCATGATGGCATCATTTTCCCTACAGACATTTTTCCTGCACCGGCTTTACATGAGTAACCTCACGATAACATTTTTAGTATCAGTGACACACAGCCCCTTAAAAGAAAGTGTACGCTGCTGAAGAACCTAGGCACTTGTAATGGTGGAGGTAACAGGATGGTAGAGCCATTGCAGCCAAGTCAGACTGTTGCTGCCTTTACCCCGAGTTTGCCAAGCTTATGCTGGACTTTCACCTTTTCTGCACAGCCAACCTGCAGATAAACTGTGTCAGATTTAATGGTGCATGATACAGGCAATTCAGTATCGAGGAGAAAAAAAGCATCTCTGAGGCAAGATGGGTTATCAGCTTAGCTCAAAAAGCAGCCTATCAAGAAACACTGCCAAGGCGATTTCAGAAATCTATAATTTAGATGTTACCTTAAGCCTAAAACTTTGTTTGAAAACTTCATATTTCTTACAAGCAGACTAGCAAAGCCTAGGAGGATCAGACCAGATATCAATCCAGACGACAAAGTAATACACTTAGTGTATGTGAAGTGCTGTACACATGAAAGGTGCAGGAAGGATGGCAACATTATACGGTTTTATCCTGCAAGGAATCAAAGCTGTTATTACACAGCAGTTTTCTCAGGGCTATTACACTCCATTGCTTACCCACCAACCAGCTTACCTTTCTGGGCTTCCCAACAATATGAATCACTTTTAAATAACAATGCATTCACTTTACATACAAGCTTTGCAGCCTCAAACACCCTGCGCTGTTTTCCAAGAGCAAGGGAAGCAGTCTGATGATTTATCAGGAAAGGGTTTGCTGAAGTGCATGGAGCCGCACCGGCACGTCCCAGCTGAGCAGCTGAACTCCTGAACAGCATCATTCACTGTTAATTTTGCAGTCATTTCTGAGGCAGAGAACAACATTGCTTTAAATCTTGTCGTTTTTAGAAAAGAAAACAAAGAATTCTAAACTCTGTGAACAGCCAGTGGAACAATTTTAAGGAATGCAAGAGATAAGAAATATGTCTTCTGTCAAAACTTGGCCAAGGTGCAAGGTCTATGTTCCTAATTCTTAATACTCGGAGTATTGCTTGGTTTGCTAGTGAGTAAGGATTGCTGTGCAATGACAATCATTTGATGCAACAACAACAGTGAGAGTCTGTGGCCATTTTCACATTAGCCTTACACACTTAACTCCACAGATGGGCACTATGGCAAGGCATGGTGCAAACTGCAGGCTCTCCTGGAAGCATGGTGCCTGCTTGTGCAGATTTGGGAAAGCACAGGGCTTGGGAAGTGGCAGGGCAAGGTCAGAGAGGCTGTACACACTCAGCAGGGTAGCCCTTGGGCAGCCTTTCACAGCCATGCTGCTAGCAACAAGTCTCAGTGAAAGACAGCACAGATCCTGCTGGCTGCCTTTCTCTGACACACATGTACTTACTGGAACTGTCTCCTATGAGTTGAGAAAAAAGCCCCAAATTAAATGTAGTCACAGAATTAGGATCATGTTAACCTAAGGTGCTGAGAATGAATTCATTAAGCTAAATAGGTAAATTATATATCCAAAGATGATCGAGGAGCAAAGCCAGGCACTACGAACTAAAATCTGCTGCTCCCAATCACCTCTGAACACTGTATAGCTCTAGCTTCACGGAGATGCTTCCATACACCTCCTTGTGCTGTTCTAGATGTTACCAACGCAAGAGAAGTCCATGGGGAGACAACCAAGGAAGAAGAAAATTTCCTGAGCTGTCTATTCCCTTGCTGCTTTCCAGGTGTGCCCCTCAGAAGCCTGGCATACCCTTCTCCCATGCTACTCCCTGTGGTCAGGAAATGCCTGACATTTACCTTCTTACTGAGTGTCTCCTTTGAGATAGATTAACCTAACACTGCTTAAACTCAGACCTATCAATTTCCTCTGTTGGAGTCTTTGGATTTAGATATCTTTGCTGTACTGGAAAATATCCACTGATAACAAGCAATTATTATTACAAGATATATCCTTGGAGATAGAAACTGACTGTGAGGAAAGATTGAAATGAAGGGGAGAGGGGAAAACCAGAACTACTATTCTCACTTAAGCTGACAGGATTTTAATCACTTTCCCAGCATGTCGTACCCAAGAGCCCATGGGCAACTTCCTGAACGAGCCTCAATTGACACCTACCATCTGAAGCACTTGATTCCCTCACAATAACATTAAGAACCATTATTGGAAATGTATGGTAGAGTTCAATGCTAATTCCAAATTTAATTTGGTGTTTGAAACCACTAAAAAAATATATAATCACCTCTTCTCTCCACAAACTAGTATTTAGGCCCTGAAGGCAGCATCTTTTAGCAAGCTAAAAGACAGTTTGTGGAGTTCTTTCTGTGGGACTTTATGAGTGTGCATTAGATCGAATGATTTATAAAACATATACCTAATACAATGCCTGTGATAACAGGAATTAAAATCAAACAGTTTTTCTAAGGACTGTTTTAAAGCATTAACGGTAGTGGGCAGGAGGTGCTGTTGGAGAAGAGCTGAAGTTAACGTGCTTGTCTTTCCATCACTACGGACCTGCATGTTCAGGTCACGGAGAAAATGAACTGGGCAAACCAAGCCTGGTGTATGTCAGACTGACTCTGAGGTGCATCATAAACTCTGAGAGGGCTCAGAGCACAGGCTGGCTGTGCTGGACAAGCAGCTTTAGCAGAGCCTGGAGGATGCCGACCAGCACTCCGAGAAGGAACTTGTGTTCTGCAACGGCCGTGTGATAACACATACTAAGTAGAGGGAAACAGCCCCAAAATGAACATCCCTGACATGGGGCTGAGCCATCAACAGAAAGAGAGATCCTGCCAAACAAAGCACAGGGTAGAAAGGTGGTTATGGAGTTGAACCAAACAGTAGCTGGTACGGAATTCCATTC
Source organism: Caloenas nicobarica (assembly GCF_036013445.1). Taxonomy (NCBI): domain Eukaryota; kingdom Metazoa; phylum Chordata; class Aves; order Columbiformes; family Columbidae; genus Caloenas; species Caloenas nicobarica. The sequence continues at coordinate 16,279,812 of NC_088254.1, forward strand.
AGTGGGAATACTGAAAACCTCGGTCTAGACTACAGCAAGGAAATGGGCCCTCTGTAGGGCTCAGGAGAGGCCTGACGTGAGACAGGACAGACACAGTGAGGGTGGAAAGATGCAAAGCACAAATGTACATTCACTCCTCAGACACCCGGTACTCCAGCATTTACTTATCCAACGTTGTTTCAGCACTTAATCGTCTACCTGCTGGCCTGGCCTTTTCTGCCATGCTCTTGCCAGGTCATTGACAGTATGTCCATCAGGGTGAAATGAGCTTTGAATCAGGTGATAAATTGCTGGTTTTGCTGCAGGTGCTAACATCTCTTAAATATTTAAACAGTGTGATCGTACACATACCTAGTAGCTGCTTGGTTATGTTTATTTTGGATGAGGTGCTATGCAGTTTCTTGGATGTGTGTGTCAAATATTCATAGACGGCAGGCTACTGAAATATCTTTCAGTAGTATTTATTTATAGAATTTATCAACAGAATCAATCTTTATGTGCCTTACTCATTTCTCCCAGACAGTGTCTGTCTATCTAACAATATCCCTCTTCCTGCAACATCTATTCAAAGTATGTCTGTCCAAGGTATCTTTCCATGCATACTCATAGTATCCATCTCTTTAATTTTAAATATATATCCAATACATCCAATGCTTGTCATCTATGTGAAGCACTTGCTGTATCTCTCCACACCATCTCTTTATTTAGTCAGTGGTACCTGTCTCTCTGTAGTGGCTCTATCCCGTTCTCTCAGTCACACACAGCACCAGAATGTAATTAAGGATTTTGGACCACAACCATAGTTTCCTCTTTTTGCCAAACTGGGCTCACAAATCGCCGATTAATTTATTTGTTTTGACGGAAAGGCTAGATGTGAGAAATGAACTCTGGAAGGGTACAAGTACCTTTGGGTCAAAGACTTTCCCAGGATTATTTGCTTCCCTGCTGTGTGTGAACTGCTCACTGCTGTGAGGGCAGGAGCTGCACTGAGCTGCTGCTACCTGAGAAACTCATCTTCAAACAAAGATGCTGCAGTGACTATTGCCTCCCCGTTCTCCTCCCCCTTTCCCATTCCCTTTTTCTCCATCTCCCACATTTCCTCTCTTCTTTCCCCCAATGCTTTGCATCCATTCCTCTAAGTTTGTCCCTTCCCTTTTTTTGCCCACTTGGCATTCTCAGGATGACAAGAGAAAGTCCCTCTCTATTAAAAATTCACTGCCAAATAAATATTAAAGCAGAGGGAAAAATCCATTTGTCTCTGTGTGATTTATTGTGATCTGCAATACAAGGCCCAGCACAACAGGCTAAAAAGGTTTCACAGCCTATTTACTTACTTCACAGGGGTATGAAGGACTCGATAACCCTCAGCCTATGATGGGGAGAGGTGTCCTCTCTACCAGGACCACCAGTCTGAATGACATGGAGAGGAGCATATTCTCAGAGCCAGAGGAGGAAAGACAGTAAAAACGAAAACCTCTTCTTCTTTTTTTCTTCCTCCTTTTTTCTCATCCAGATGAATTGTGACAAGAACAGTACAAAAGATGGTCAGGTCACCTGGAAGTGATCAGAATCTGTTAAAATGTCAGGAGCATCTGAAAGAAGTGGGGGGTGGGGAAAGAAAGAAGAAAGAAAGCAGAGCAAATGATGACAGAAAAGGAAGGAGGAAAAAGCTTCCATGTCTCTGGTTTGGTTTCCTGAGCAAAGACTTCAACAGTTCATAATTTTCCTTCAGGCAGGGCCAGTATGGTTCAATGGCAGAATAAAATATGCATTAATTAATGAACAGCTTTACAATTTTATGGATGGATTTAACTCTTTCCCTTGTTTAGAGCTGCTAGAAAAAAAAAAAAAGACTGAGACAGATAGAAAATAAAGCAACATGAATTAACTGGTATTGACACAGAAGGAGAAAATGATATTTTCACTGAAGTCAGCAAACGTGCAAACAGCTTATGGACTTCAGAGGGGAGCCAGTTTTCACTCAGAAAGAACTTCTGGAGACCTCCAGAATTGTCTGAGAGCAGACGGGAGATCCCTAGATGGAAACAAAAATATGTTGGGCTCAGTGGTAGCTGCCAGCCGAGGCAGTAGTAGAAATTTGAACTGCCTGCCAAGGGCTGGCACTGTGGTGACCTGGACACCATCCCTCTGCACAAAAATGCTGGTACGCCTCAGAATTTATCCTTTGTAGAGGGCTGTAAGATTTCTCTAAGAAATGTCTGGGATAATATCAGTATGTAGATATGTGATGTGATGTGTATTTCACAGAGGCAAGTGGAAATACTCAAATTTGTTTCAACTAAAAGCAATGTACAAGCAATAGCAAGAGAGAGTCTAGTAGCAGACCAAAAAGGAATATTTGAATCTCTGCTCTTTCAGAGACTTTATCCCAGCCTGATCACTAGTATGGCACATGTTTTTGGCAAATTGCTGCGCACATTTCCCATCCCATCACAGTCTGCCCCATCTATGTAGATTACTGGCTATGTTTAGCCTGTGCCTCAGTTTCTTCATCATGAAGGATGGAAATAACTGACTCTCAGGAGTGGCTTTCAGCCACATGACGACTAACCCTTAGGGAATAAGGTCAGAAGAGGCAATGCAGCCCTTAGATGAGAAGGCAGAAGAATGATCTATCCTTCCCCTTTCCAGTTTTGGTTGGGAGTACTTAAACAGGCAACAACCATGAAAAAGCTGCATGCTATGATAATTAGAGTGGGGAAAGTTTTCACGCAGGAGGAAGCCTACCAGCAGATCCACAGGAGATGTCTGATGTTAGTGCTTGTCTCCTGAAGCAAGCTACTGCTGTGCCCCAGACTCATGGCAAGGAGCATAGGAAGAAGCAGCAGTGGAAGAAGGAAAATGGTGAATGATGAGAACAGGGGTCAGTTGCTCGCGAGGTTTTGCCCAAATGTCTCTCCTCATGTTCACCTGGACCATGGAGCAAAGACAAAGTATGTACTGATTGGAACAGGATGTGGAGACACTCCAAAGGTAGATAAGAAAGAACAATCCATCTCGTCTGACTGGGCTATATAATTTACTCATTGTGAGCAGATGGGTTATGAGGTCTGCCATCAGTGATGAATTATGTTCATGATAAGTCGTTCCCAGCTAATGAGGATCCATTATCATTAGCTGCTAAGGAAGAATAACGGCTTGCCAGGACAGAGTGGGGGTTTCACAATTTCCAGGGAGAAAATTCTGGGCTGGTAGCCACCTGGCAATTGAATTTTCATGCAACTGAAAACTTTCCAAGATGGATACCTCTGCTTATTTCAAGCCTTGGCTTTTACTTTCCTTGAGCAAGTTCAGGAGAGGGAATGTGAGAGGAGGTGGAAGAAGCGAAGGAAAATAGTAGTAACCGTGTCTGATAAGACTGTGATTAAATCAAGGTCTCACTCTAATTACACTGCATTTAAATAAACTTTGCCTAGTAAGTAATTGTAATTAAACTGCAATTAAACATGTATTTATATCACCATTTCCTCCCCTGCACAGCTGTCTGTTTCCACCTCCTGTTGTTGCTGTCTACCTGCCAAAACCTCTGAATTTAGCACAAGGGACTTTACATCTCCTTGGACTTCCAAGAGGAGTTGTTGTGGGGGGCAAGGTCTGAGACTCCCCCCCTGCTCCCTCGGTGCCATCAGCTAAAAGGAGCTTCTGTTTTCAAGCTGTGTGTGGGGAGAGAAATGCAGCTGATGCTGTGATAAACTAGATCTGAGGAACAGGTTGTGAGGGGCAGAGATATGAATGAAGGAAAGTGAGTGGCTCTTTTCCTCTCGCAAGGACTTGAAAAGGTATATATTTCTGCTTTTAAAAATTTCTTTACATTCGGGCTAGAAATGAAGATATCCTTCTTGACTTCTGCAGAGCTCCTCTGATACAACAAGTATATTTTCTAAAGCCCCAGATCTCCTTTTACTGCATCACATTTGTGCCTGTGTGTTGTTGTACATGACAAGGAGCAAAAGAGCTCACTTACCTACACAGTACCTACAGGCAAGAGTCCAGAGCTGGGAATACGATTCTTGAGCTCTGTTTTTCAGCTTTTTAGGAATATTCACTAACTTTGTCTCAGTTTCCTGAGGCAGGTGGTCTTTAAAGTTTACTACAGTTCTGAACAATCAGATTAGGGAAGTCTGTTATGGAAAAACAGGAGGTTCCAGTTATTTAAAATGGAAACTAGGTTCTTGTTAGGAATCTGAAGGTGGTAAGGAAGGGAAAGGAATGCAGGGAGAAACAAAAGAATAAATCAACAACTACAAGGAGAGTAATAAAAATGAAGAGGTGAAGACATATCACAGCGTAAAGGATGCCTGGGGCTAACAAAAGCAAACCAGCTTCTCTGCCCTACCTCCCTCCTCACCAGAGATGATGGAAAACATCTCCATTTGTGCCTCTGCTATCGCATAGCCCTAATTAAGGGACTGGAGAAATACCACCGTCACCCTCATCTGTTTGTGTTCAGTTGCTGAAAGGACACCATGCATCTCCCTGACAGCAAGTCATTACAGCTTCGTATGAGCACCCCTCCTGCCACCACAAGTATTGAGCCCTCTGTTAAACACCTTGGACGAGACCCTCACTACATTTCTGTTACTTGAGGGAGGTGAGCCATGAAGGCTTTATCATGGGAAATCACCATCAGGAGAATAAGAGCATCTGATGGAGGAGAGACCGAACACTTACTGTACTAGCGACACTCTAGACATGTTGCTTCAAAAGATAAAACAGCAGGAGAGAATCCATATGTGCACATGTGGGGTGCCCAGAAGTACGTACAGGCACAATATAATATAATAATGATAATAAAATCCTTATTATCCAACAGTAGTTAAACAAATCTATTTGGTTACTGGCAATTTCACCATGACTACTGTGCTATAAGCTGTGCTCACTCCCGCTCTCTTCTCCTTCAGACATTTCTATTTTCTCCCTGAATAACTGGTCCAGGAAGGTCCTTATGCCAGGTATTAGTGAAAAAGAACAGAACTGGCATCTTGAGCTTGATTTTTCTGATGTGACAGTCGTCAACCTGATCTGGTGTGATCTGTCATGTCAAAGAATATATATCCCAACTCTGCGACTCCCGATTTCTTTCCAAATCTTTCTTTAACCTACAGACCTCAGTTCTACTTCCAGAAATAGGAGACAAAAGCAATACTACTGGAGTAGCATTCATCAGAGGAAGGACTGGATGTTTCTTTTGCTGCAGACTCTTACTCCAGAATCACTGTTTATTTATCTGTTAGTTCAGCAACATCGTTCACTCATAAACAATCTGATCTAAATAGTATCCCTTCCACAGCTTGAATCCTCACTTTCTAAATCAAAAAGGGTGAAAACCCCCAAAGGCTGCCATCACCCACGGTTCCCCCACATAGCTCTGTGGCTCACATCCTTTTAAATCAGGAATCAGTGAAAGAAATGCCTTCTTTTTAAGGTACATGAACTTCTGCCCTCTCTCCCTTTGACAACCTACTGCCCACAGAGACACACCATTGCGTCCATGATTACTTTCAGTGCGATTTAGCTCAACTTAGAGGTGCAGTCAAAGAAGGCAAATGACTGCCACAGGTCAGAGCCTAAACCTTCCCTTCTCTTTAATGGCTCTGTGAGTGCCTTAGGCTTTTTGTTTTCGCTTGCAGTGAACTCAAGTTTGCCAGTAGTTTTGTTCTGCTATTAGGCAGACGGAATAATGTGAACAATTATCAACTCTGTGTGCGTTCGCTCTTTCTACTGTAATGTGATTACATGTATTTGTAGTCAGGCATGGACTTCAACCTCCTTTCAAGATACCCAAGGCAGATCTTTCAGAAATGAGGCTTAGGCAACAAGCTTCTGAGTGCCTGGGACCCAGTGTCCAGCAGCATGGATGGAACCACTTGTGTTAGTGTAAGAGAAACCCTTCTTGTGACTTCTTGTACCTGTTCATCACACATTCACCAGCCATCAGATCCAGGCTGTGCATTGCAAGCACAGTGCGCACAACTGCAGACTCAGTCGCTTCCAGAACTGAATATTCTCAATGAATCCTCACTCTCACATTGGCTTTGGTTGACTTACTGGAATCAAAATGAGCCATGGGCAGATTAAAAATACCAATGAGTACAGCATCCCTGCCCTTCTGCATTCATTCGCACTGGAGTGGCAGACAGCAGCTAACAAAAATGTTTCAGTGCAGGGGATATTTTCTTCTCAATGGCCCACTAGACTGGTAATTTTTACGCTTTAGACCATGACCAAGAACTATTGATAGGAATAAATGTCTTGTTGTTGACTTAGCTGTGGAAGGAATAAGGATCTAGTCACTTGCAAAACCCAGATATTCTCTCTGAAATCCCAGAGTAGAGGAGAGCTGTGAGGAGGGACGAGGAGAGCAGAACAAAAAGCCTGTGAAAGTACAGGTAGAAGGGTATGAGACATTATCCTTCATTCAGCATGCAGATGAGTCTGCCAAGCAGGAAGAGAAATAGCAAAGAGGTGTCTGATGCATCACATGTCATCTCTGCTGTCACTCACACGCTTTAGTTACCTTTAAATCAAGTGCAATAGCTTCCCCAGCCCTGAAATACGTGCTGTCTCCTTATACACATAATAAGGCCTGCAGGGACTTCAGAGACTTTAGTGTTGCATGTCTCATCGCTCTGATCCTCAGGTTTCTTTTAGCATAAAACCAGCTGAAAAGCCTTGAAAGGTACAACCTTATTTTTATAAATCCCTATTCTACTTGCCAAATCTAGCTGAGTCAACGAGTGCCCAAGACTGTGATTTGGATTCGTTTGCACAGAGTGTATTTGTGTACTGCTGTTTCCCTGTCTCATTGTTACGCCGCTTGTTACTCCAGTCACATGTAGCCAAGGAAGCAGCTGCAGCAGAAAACTTGCAATATTTCTAACTTACATCAGACTTCTAGGGATGGACAAAATCTTTCAGAAGGAAAAAAAAAAAAAAAAGCCCAAACATTTGTCCCCTCCCCACACTCCAGATTCCAACCAAAATCAGCTCCTCGTGGGGGAATTAAGGTTATGAAAATTTAGCTAAGCTCTCTCTTTTTTTTTTTTCCTTACTACAACTCTTGGCCTTCAATTTGCTAAATACTGTGGCTTTTCATCCCAGGAGACATGTACAAAATGAAGTACTAAGCGATTGTAAGAAAGAGTGGAATTAGTCTCGGGTAGTTTAGCTGCTTAGAATAATGCATCTAGTCTAAATTTTGTAGCTACACTTCAAATCAATGGAGGGAGATAATAGATACATCATAGCCATAGGTAAAGTTAATAGATTGATCATTTTTAGCAGTGCCTTAATCTTTTCATGAACTACAGAAGAAGGTACGAAATCAGCTGTGTTTAGACACCCAAATTTTACATGCAAAAGGCTACATTTTGCAAAGTATCATGCTGCTGAGAAGGGACACCCCGATGAGACCTTTGAGCAGAGATAGGCAAAGGGTATTTAAATGTTCAATACAGAAAGAGACGAGCCTAAACTATTAAATCCACATATTCCTGTAAAGTTCAGCACCAAGCCTTCCTGAATATCCTGTGTCCTAAATTTTGGATATATGTCATCGAACTAGGGAAGGTCTAGAGCACACAAAAGATAAGCAGAAAAACTTGTGTTTTGCTTAGGTATTTGCTTGCTTTTTCTCTGCAAAGTGAGAGCAATCCCCAAAGAGCTTGCATAGGAGTAGCCTGGAACATAAAAGCAGCAAGATAATATATTAAGTGGCAATACAGCGTTATCCTGGAAATCTCAGTCTGTTAGCAAGTGGTGGTCTTGCTAAGAAACACAATGTGTGGTTCGCTGGCTCAGTCTTAAAGGATATTTGTTGTCCCATCTGGATATTAGGACATGATCTAGAGTCCAGGTTGAGCAGTCCTTGAGGAGGAGACCTGGGATCAACGTAGTTTAAGTGGAAGGCGTGGGATGGATTTTTGAGTTCATTTTGTGAATACATGAAACCAGAAAGCTGCCACCTGCTTGGGATGCACTTGAAAGAGAATAAAAAACGTTGCAGAAGCTTATGATATTATAAAAATTGTATTGTTTAGTTTGATTCTCATCTTAGAGGCATCCAAAGGAAATGCATCTGCAGGGGGGATCTGAAAAATGAAAGGGTAGTGCATTACAGAACCTTTTCTACTACTGGTAGAAGAGAAAGCCCATTAGAATGTGGGGGTGTAAAAAGTTTGGGAAAAAACTACTTAAAAAAACCCCCATAAGATTGTAACAACCCTGTTGGTTCCCAATACATCAGAAGCCCCTGGCTTTTCTCTGTTGCACAAAACTTCTGCCCCTTCCCATGCTAAATCTAGTTTAAAGCTCTCCTTATACAAGTCTAGCTAGCTTGTTGGCAGAAACTCTCTTGCCTCACTTGGACATTTTGTGCCCACGCCTGAAAATGGAATAAGATGAGGTGCATTAGGTGAGGATGGTGCTGCATTCATTGTACTGTGGAAGACATTAACATATTCACAGCACACATAGTCCTTACATCTATCTGCTTCTACCACCTACATCACTTTATGAGCTTCTCATTAGGTTTCACCCAGATTAAAATATGCACTGCTGTAATGATAAACAACAAATGGTGAGCATGAAATACGACTGCTGACCTCACATGTATCCACAACAGCGAGCAGAAGAGATTTCCATGAAGCACAGGAGACAAATCAATATCTCACTTATGATGTGGAAAGCAGTCTGATGCAGCTTGCAAGAACGCACTGAGCATATAGGCTAAATTCATCATCTGGCAGTAGCATGCGAGGTTCTGAAACGCTGTCACCTAAGCATCAGCACTGCACATGCCCACCATGTATATCAGATCCTCTGGTACGTGACTTGAATGCTTCCCTTGCAATTTGTCTGGCTTCTCAGATATGCTGAGCACAGTATGTAAAAATCAGTAAGAGCGAGGAGCACTCAGCAAATTTGAAAACAATGCCACAGGTAGGTAAATATCTGAGGAAGGATTGAGCTGCCAAACATCAGCCCGTTGTCTCCTTTGAATATTTTACTTCTCCTCATTTTTACATATGTACATGCTGTAAAGCCTGTTTATCTGTTCTCTGCTTGGTCGATGGATCTCCAAAGCCTCCTGTGCCCTAGCTATGATTCATTTCTGAATAATTTCATGAAAGGCAAGCAGCGTGTTTCCAGTTCCACACGCTTGTCTGATATTGCTGGGCACTTCATCATTTGCAGGCAATTTTTCCCTCTTGTCTCTATCTTCCCTTTCTCCCCCTTTCCCCCCCTTACATGTAAAAACATTGCCCCTACATCCTGACCTCTCAGAGATTGCAAATCATTTTAAGTGGAGGAAAGGTTGAGCCACAGCTTTGTGCTTGATGCATTTTGTTTAAGTTGCTCGTGCTGTTCCAACATCTGTCATCTCCTCCACAGCAGTGCAATCAAACTGTCAGGGCTGAGTGAAGTTTTGCTGATCCAATCTGCTCCTTCTGCGATTCCTGTCAAAAGCATCAGGAGGTGGTAGATACAGTTGTGTGCTCTTTAAACAACAGATTCTTTATTTTTGCACATTAGAGGAACTGTTATTGTTTGTTTCTCTTAAGCTCACAAAGCTCTCTCTTTGCTTGCAAAGCGTGTTCTAATGTGGTTGCAATCACAAGCCGTGCTGCACTTCCCAGACTCTGCTGCGTTCCTATGGCTCCTGCTTTTACATCCCCTCTTCCTGTGCGAGGTCTGGGCACATAAATATCTCTCAGTCTTGCTGATGTCTCTAACTCCACATCACATCTTGGAAGCACCCGGGAGGAAGTTACTTCTTGGATCCTGCACTATCATTAATGAAGTAATTAAGCCAAAGGTTTGTGAGGGAAGGGGAAGAGAGTCATATTTTAATAAACTCCCTTCTGGATACTGCACTGTGTGTTGCCAGATGAACATTATTCCCTCTTAATGACACCAGAAGGATCTGATACTAATTGATATTATTGATACTAATATCATTAATCACCTTGACTAAGAAGAGGGGATGTTCTTTAACCATTTAAAAAGCAAGTATCTTTGATGTACCTTAATGACTGAGAGACTTAAGAAAGAAATTATTACATTTGTGCTCTGTTAATATGCAGCATGTATTTTTAATCGGTTTTCCAGCATGATACACCTTTTCACTTCTGACTGAAGCCTTAAACTCTTGCTGTGAAATGGAAACTTATGGTTTTATCATTTAATAAAAGGAACCTGAATCTGAGGTGAATAGTACGGTTCTGCCCCATTTCTGTGTTGGCCTCGTAGCCTATGGCTTTCTCATCAAGGCAGAAAGTCTTCTAATTACAGCAAAGCACCAATGGAAAAATGGAACTTAGGATGCCACTGTGCCCTTTTCTCTGATACGTACTTTGGCTGGTGACTCGTGCTGCGATGAAAAAGCAGGTTCAGAAACACTTTGATTCATTAAAGAAATATGTTTTTAAGAAATGAAAAAACCTAACATAATAGACTTTGGTTCTCTAATATGTTCACTGCTTTAAAAATCTCCATCTCCAAATGTAGCTGGTGGGAAAACATGTTCAACTTTACATGATCTGACTTTACTCCCTTCCAGAGCATCCCAGCCAGGGACTGAATTATTCTCCCAGAAATCTGAAAGCCTTGCAAGAGAGGAATCCATCACTGCATATAGGAGAGAGAAAGGATTGGCTGCAACTTCCAGCTGAGATACTGAACTTTAAAATTCATGCACACCAAGTAAAACCATAGATTAATGACAAATAAAGTCTCTCCTTGAGTCCAAATGTGCAAGGTTCAGGGTTCTGAAAATCCCACTTGGTATGTGACTGTCATCACTAGGAGCCGCCCTTCTCTCTTTCACCTTTTTTGGCTTCTACTATGGTTGTTCTGTGACCAACCCTTTTCAGTTAAAGTTTGATGTGTGAATAAAATAGATCCCAATAAGTCTCCAAAGCAGTGAAAGGAGTGGATGCTCAGAGCATGCTTCTGAAAAATCAGGTCTCATGTGACCTAAACACTTACTGTAAAATAAACAAGGGAAAAGTGAATGGCAGCGCTTCCGTGAGGCTGAAGGCTTGGCAGGTTGGTTCTGCCTGGGAGGGCTGTTGCAGCTACTGATTACAAATCTCCTCACACCGTGTTAACAGCTCCTCCTGACTCCAGATGCCAACATTTCTTCTGGATCACATCTGTGTTGGAGTCTAATTGTGAGCTTTTTGGCAGCTGCACAAAGTATCCACTAATTTGAATCCTTTTGTGAGAGAATAACTTCTTTAGGGAATTTACTATTTGTTAATCTCTGAATTCAAGTAATATGGCACACAGAAAAACAAAATTGAAGGATAACTTAGAAGCTGAAAACAAGAATTTTGCTGGTCATAGGATCTCTCCTTATAAACAGGACCCATTAGACCAGCTGAAGTGAAAAAGTAGTCAGGGAAGAAACAGTTTCAGCCTCTGAGGAGAAGTGTATTAACAATTCCGACTAAACCAATGAGTTTCTAAATGTTATCTGAAGCTGAACTTTTAGCAGTACACCCACTTTACACTTTAAAGGAAATAGAGTTTTGAAAGCAAGACGGAAAACAGGAATCTTTAACTGGCAAAGATAGGGAAATAAGAACATCCCCACACTTTTTTTGGTTTGTTTTTCCAGGTTGGAAAAATAGGAAATTAAATCTGAGTTGGCCAATTAGCCCCCACAATCCCCAAAGGCAACACAAGATCTTTTTGCGGGAAAGCCTTGAGGTGAAGCCAATTCAATTAGTTTCCACAGCAAAACTGTCAAGACCCAAAAAACTAAGTGGAATAATGAACTGATTAAAACCTGTAATTGCAATTCAGTGGAGGAAACCATTAATAACGGAGATGGCAACATTCTCTCATTTCCAGACTCTGTTCACATGTGTTGCCAGCAAAAGGAACTGTAGGAATAAAGCCTAATGTAAGCTGGAAAAGGAGCATCCTGGACAGAAATTCATGTGGTTCTATGACTGACCTGAGGAAAAGAAAAACCTTCTCTAGCCAGGAAGAGCATTAAAAATGGTATAGGCATATTTTTTTTCTTATTCTTAATTCTTCAGCTCTCAGTGGTTAACACTACAAGTTAGAAAAGCTCATAGCCTGAGTGTCAGTGATGCAATGGACCTCACTCAAACCAACTCAAAGACATTTCTTCCACCTTTAATTTCTTGTGTTTTTAATATTTTCTCCACTTACCCTTTTCACTTGCCCACCCCTCCATTACAGCTCCTCCAGAAGTGCTTAGACATCACCAGCATCCATCTTCTGCTGATTTCTCAGCTGGTGCAGATGCTGATATGGCATATGGTGCATTGCAAAGGGAACCAGCAAAAGGAACCTTACCCGATTCAAACAAAAATTCGTTTTAAGCAAAGGTAACATTTTAATCTAAGTTTTTGGAGATAATTCCACAGTTCAGACAGGTCTTCATGCCATAGCTTTCCATCTTCAAAACCTTCACCCAACTCCTTTCTCTCCTGCTATCGCTTCAGATTAAGCCATCGAGATTAAGCTCAAGAGGCCAACAAAGGCAGTCACCCTCTCTTTTGTCAGCCTAGGTTTGTCCTTACCTTACTCCTCCATAGCCTGTCTCTAAAGGGAAGGGTTAAACTGGGCTTACCACTAAGCTACTGATAGCATCAGGCCAGGCTGGAATGAGAGAATACGGGATGATAAAGAGAAATGAGGTGGTGACAGAGGGTGAGAAGAGGTCTGAAAAGCCAATGTTGCATCAAGTGTGCATAGCATTTAAAACTGATCAGGAAATTAAACACAAAGCATGATGAGAAGAGACTGCTTCATTTATGCCAAATCAGAATTAAAGTTGGCAGAAGGGATAAAAATAGGGGGTTACTTCATTTTCAGATCTGATTTGTCAGTACGTATTTTTTGCCGAAGGTTGGATACCCTTTAGCCTAAAATTCCAGTGAACTCTGCAGATGTTGTAATTAACAACATTACCACTAAGTGGCTCTTCTACAAACAAGCAGGATTCAAATCAGGGACATGAAAATTGTTCTACTGTGAAGAGCTAGGGTGAGAATGAGTGAAAGCTTCTCTTCGCCTAGCAGACTCTTCCCCTGGAGACCTCTGAAGAAGGAAAGCTTAATTAATTCTAGCACCACTGAAATTCTGCAAAGAAAAACCCTCTTAAGTCATGAGCTCCATCCTTCAGACTGCAGCCCAGCTCCCATTGAGCTACCCAGGATAGTGCTCAGGGTCTCCGCTGATGAGGTTTCTGGAAATATTAAGTAAGCAGTTGTGTACTGAACAGCAGAAGAGCTCTGATAACTTTGGGAAGGAAAAGGCAGAACTGCAGATCTCATGGTCTGCAAGACCCTTCTCAGGTTCTGGGTCTTTGCTTAAGGCACAAAGTTGAAGACATAAGTAGAAGGTAGAAGAAGAAAGAGGGAAGGTGGATTTTCACCTTCTCTTTGGGTCCATCCAAATTAATTCTTCCCTCCAAAAATGTGTTTCCAGTCAGAAGACTGTTCTCCAGTTCAGATTTGAGAGCTGTAGAGAGGGGTTACAGGTAGACTTTCTGCCTCTCACAAATTATTGCAGCAAGCAGAAATGCACCTTATTACAAACAAGCAGGATCTGAGCTGATTGCAAAACCCACATGCTTTTGTACTCGTTGGAGACATACCAAGCAACTCTGCCAACTACCTCACTTTAAGAGTTAATAAATATAGCATTAAATTAATGTGATCCTTTAATGGACTGGCTTGCTACCTCTACCTCTACCTTTTTTTCTTTTTTTTTTTTTTTTCTGGAAGCCATCTACAACTTCCAAATCTTGCTTTTCATATGTATAAACCTATTATTTATTTATTATTGACTTATTTTGCCACTAATGATCTGAGTGGAGATTTGCCTGTCAACCAACCCGTGCCAAGGGAGAGAAAAAACACCCTCTCAACCTGATTTAAATGCTGCAGGTTCCAAGTCGTGGGAGTTTAGAAGTGGGATACCAGCTCCAGGGACAGTTTAGAGGGATGAGGTTTTTAGTATGAAGTGAGGGTGAGTGTATTCCTTTGCTATGGGGAAATGGAGAGCTGCATTAAGCAATCCATACTCTGGACTCAACAATGCCTCCTGAAAGACCAGATGGGAGGTAAAAAAACAGGTTCACTCATTTCCATCTGGAAATAGGCTTCCTAGCATCTTACTGGGTGGAAAACTCACTGCCTCCAGGTTGCCTTGAGGTGTGATATTTTCGAAGTGTGATATTTTCAAGGTGCTCTCTGAATGATTCTCAAAGTGAGCTCCCAACAGCCTCCTATCCCACAAAATTCATCTGATCTCACCTCCTGCACAGAAGCTTTTTTCAAGCCTTCATTTTTTTCTGACTTCACGAGAGTAGGTGGGAACAGGCTACCTTATGTTCATCAAAGATAAGAGGATGCACACAGGAAGTACCTGAACACACTCAGGCTGAAAATCCACTGTCCCGTTCACTTGGCAGAAACTTATTCACATAGTCAGATTGTAAGGGGTACAAGTAAAAGGGGCCTGTGAGGTTGGACAGGCACCAGGATAATTCTAAGATAGCTGGGGAGTATAAACTAAAACTGGGGAACACTAAAAGATGAAACATTAGCACTGAAACAGATCTCCAGGGCTCCTAGACCATTTCTATCCCCTGGACTATTCCTGGCTTCTCTATTTCAGGATCCTGGAAAACCAAACAATTTAGAAGTCAGCCAATGCCAAGATTCATTTTTGGAGTCCCCAAACTCTGCTGTTGCTTTCTAGGTGACCTCACCAATCTTTCTGAAATCTCTAACACTCCTCTGGGTCCCTCAGAGATCGTACTGGGATATGTTTACACTGCCTTTCACTTTTGTTTTCGAGACCTTGGCCATGTTTATTGATTTATGCTTTGTTTCACAGCACGGCATTTCTACTGAAGGTGACCCCATGTCTCCCCAGACTGGAGTGTTACTCTTTTGAGGTCGTGCTCCAACGCCTGCCTGGCTCCTGTAAAACATCACTCTCTGAACTGCTCCTGATGGATGTTTTGGCCAAGAGTTCTGCTTATAACACGTCAAACACGGTTCGGAAATGAGCACAGACTGACTGCCTTGATGAGGGGAAGCTGAGATTGTGTCAAAGTTCTTTGTGTTTTAAAGGTCAACACGTCAGCTTCTCCAACTGGCATTCCTATGGCTGTAATTGTAAACCTTTTGCTCAATGTAATCAAACAAATATGCCTTGAAAAATCATGAGTTGGTGAAAAAAGTTCTCCTGCAGAATTAGCATTAGGGAAATGGAACTTTCTGCCTTCAGACTGCAGGAAGAAAACTTGTGTCCTTAGAAATCAAATGATCTTGCCATTTCTCAGCCCTCCAGCTGCCTACTGGCTACTCATAGAGCTCCACCAGAGCCAAGCTTTCTGAACAAGTGTTCCTACAGATAGGCCAGCAATTGATATTTGAACTCTTTATTAAGCATGAAAGTCATGTAACCTTTATGTTTAGTATTTAAAATTGAGATAGAAACACCAAAGCTTATTCATCTGGGTTCAAGATTGTCAGCAGTACCGCCCAGCAGACGTCACACCTCAAACACCACTGTGTTACAATATGCCATACATAAACCCACTTCATAGTGTTAACACCCTAATTCCCATTACTGAAAAACTCTTCAGAATAACTTAAACCATTCCTTCGTTCATCCAAGCTGCTGCTGCTTGTGCTACTACATTTAGAGAGCAAATAATTCTCTTCTCCAAACAATTTGTTGTTCCCTAGAAGGTGTTTAAAGACTTCTGTCACATCCCCCAAAGTTTCTTCTTTTGTAGACTACATAGCTTCAGTTCCTAACATCTCTCCTCCCTCTGTCTCTCTAATCCTCCCAGGGCATGGCATAATATGTATTTTTTTCTAGTTTTTCATATCTCTCAGAAACTGTGGAAGGTCAGAATAGCACACTACTACTAATGGCTACACAGAAAAGCAGAGTGGGTAACAGTGTTAAGTGTCCATCTTTGGAATAGTCTGAATAAAAAACAGTAAGGTATTCCAGCAGTATAAAACAGCACAGCCCTACAAACATGATACAAACTATCTTGATACATATCAGCAGCAGATCTGGTCATAAATACATCATTATGCATTCTCACAAAATTAAATCATATGCTTTGCTAAGGATTGGGGGGAATTAATGAAGAATTGCACTGTCTTATTTATAAATTATGGTAGAGAAGACAGACAGGAGAGCAGGAAAATCCAGTCTTGCTACAAAGATCACCAATGAGCTCCAGTGTCTTTATGGTCACCTGAAAGTTTACCAAAAGTGTCTCCTGAAGACCCATGACATCTGGTGATCTGGGCATCACTTTCCCACCATACTCCAGAATGTCACTATATCTCTCTCCTTTCCTAAGAAATCACTCCCATTTTCCAGCAGCTCCTGAGGACTGTGACACCAAACAAAACCCCAAACAGAAGAATATGAAAAAGAGACACCACAGAGAAAACATTCTGCCATTCTCTGTAAAAGTAAATTTCATCCTCTGCCAGAATAACGTGTTCAGGTTTAGTCACTAAAAAGGCCAAGCAGAAAGAGGCACAGCACAGGACAGCAAAAGTAGACTGCATTATTATATGGGGGAAGAAAGTATTCCATTAGAAGGAAAATGAAAAGCTTTAGGATGATGAGGGGTAGAAAGTAAAAGAGGGAGAGCAGATATATGAGAAAGCACTGCAGATAATGTCTAGAAGGGCAATTACTTGTTCCCTTTCTCTCTACTCTTTCTTATAACACAAGACCTGGAGGGTAATTTGCAATTAAGGGCCACCCATTGAAAACAGAGAAAAATGGAACACTATTTAACACGTAATTAACCTGTGGAACTCACTCCCACATGGTATTCCATGGACAAAGAGCTCAGACAGAGCCCAGGAAGGATTAGACACTACTAAGAAGAGGTAAGACAGAATTTCACGTTCCATCAGCTAGGATAAAAATAAAATACAAAGAATATCAATCCTCCTGCTTCAGGGCCTAAGTTGTTCATTGTGATCAGCAGCAGGTAAAGCTCAGCAGGATGTGAAAGATGCAGTTCTGTCAATGAAGCTTTAGTGCACTGCCCTTTCCTATGTGCTTCTTGTTACTTATCTCAGATGCTTACATGGCTCCCACAGTTCCAGTCTGTGAGTTCATTATAATCAGTGACATATTCATCATCACAATAGCCTGAGAAGGTACAGAAGAGCTTTTCTCCCTATAGTACAGACTGTGAACGAAGAGACTTGGGGACTCACTGGAGGTCATGCAGGAGAAGGGAGCAGGCGCTGTACGGCACAGAACACTGTTCCGTGCATCCATCCTGACCACGGGACCCCACTGCATCCCAGCTCAAAGAGCCAGCTGGGAAAGGAGACAGGAGCTCTGTTCCCATGTCCCTTTCAAACACAGGTGTCCCAACACTAAACATACCAGCAGTTTAATTAAATAGCATCCCTAGGAGGGTCAATACAATCATTTGCATCAGCTAAACAGCGACCTCTGTTTCAGGGACCCAGCCCTCGGGTGGTGCCTCCCAGCAGGTCTCTCTGACCTTGTCCATGCCCAGCACTATGCCAGCAGTTGGTTTTTCCTTTGGGATGAATTCCCACTTGCAGTGCTGGATGGCATAAAGTCTCTTAGCACATGATACTTCCCTCCTGCTCTGATTTATCTATACAGTTTTTAGTACATGTAGCCCACTTAGGGTCAGGCCATGCAGCTGCTGCATGTTTTATTTACCTAAGCAGTCCCAGCGAGTCCAATGCAACTACTCCCATGGGCTGTACAATCTGTCAGTCTTTAAAAATGACAGATGCACAGAAACCGTGGGTCTCCTCCATGTGGAGATGGGTCACACATATTTTTCAAATGGCTGCACGCTCTGTGTCACTTTTTATATTATCATTTATTTTTAACATGTATTTAACTAACAGATTTATCAGACAATCTCTGATGACAGAAAAACTACAGCACTCCTTTATCATTCTCTTTTTTTTTTTTTTTTTTTAACCTTTCCTTGGAGCAGCTTTGCCCCTAGATGGAGACTTAAAAGGTCTGTCATGATCTTTGCTGGAGAAAAGAGTCCACTTTGAAGCTGTGATACAATGAATACACAGGTCATTTTGAGAATAAAACATAAAGACACACTAACCATGAAAGTTTTATTTCCTTCTCAAGTGATAAGCATGTATGAAGGAAAGACTTTTTTTTCCTACCTTTGGCCCATTGTGGAACACTTGATAAAAATCTTCCTTGATAACTCATCTCCTACTGGTGTTTCACTTATCTTGAACTCTCAAATGTCACCAGCTTTCAACTGGTGCTGCGAAAAGACCTAACTTACATATCTATGAAAGGAAGAGCTCTATTTTAATCAAGTCTATTTCTTTCTTCTTCCCTTTTTTCTTTGGTTTCCTCCTTTTTCTTTCTCTGTTCTGCGACTGCATTTCTGCTTTGATTTTGATTTGTAATATAAAAAAAGGGCAAGAGGAGCAGCTATACATTATACAGCATAAGACTACTCTTAATTTGGTGAAGCCCCCATTAATACAACACATTTTCACTTAATCTGATACAGCAAAAATTTTTAACTCAATTTAACTTGTAATAGGTTCTTCTCTTTCACCAGGGCCACAGCCAACTTTTCTGAACTGATCTTCTGATCCTGTACAGATGCCAACAGCACCTGCACAGGTGAGGAAGGTGCTTCTTCAGAAGTCCAAAGACATAGGATGGGAAAGGAAAAGCAGATGCTTACAAAGGTCAGGAAAGAACAGTTTTAATGACACCTGTTCTAATGCAGCCTGCAGCTCTATACTGAAATGCTACCATAAACAGAAAAAATACCTGTGCCATGGCCATGAACATGGTATAACTTCATTGCTCAGTAAATTTCCATAGGGCTCCATTCCAAAGCCAAGTAACGCAGGGGATCACGATACGCTTCACATAAGGGAAACATCAGACAATCGAGGGTCCAGCTAAGGATGCTACCGGCAAAGATTGCTAGAAAATGACTTCATTACGGAATCTTGTTACAAACCAGTAGATCAAGAATCTAATTAAGCACATTCCACAACTCACATCATAGGGACATCACAGGCGAATGCAAGTTACAGATCATTTGATCGTTGGCTTGATGGGTACAGGGGACGCACAGCTGAGGGTGCAGATGGATTGAAGGATAAAGATGACATCACCCCTTCAGGAAAGAAAGGACTCAGATTCCACGTTCAGCAAGACTGCCAGAAATTGTCATTGCTCCACATTACTCTTTAACTTGAATCATCATTAGATTATTGCCTCTGAAGTTCACACTCTGAAAAAGTAATCTAGTTCTTTAATAACACATCGAGGTACAGCACCAGTGAGCCAACGTATCGTTAAGAGGATAATTATATGGGTAGTTCTTGCCTTTCTACTAGTGTCTTATCCCTTAGATATAAACAGCGGACACACTTTCTATGGTACTGCTCATCTCAGCATATCAAAGTGCTTTATAGATGTTCATTATAAGTAATTACCAGCTGGCACATGTGAATAATTTACAGGGTGATAGAAGTGAAATTCCTGCCGCTGTCTCACTTTGTATTTCCACTCCGCATTTTTACCCTTTCTCTTCTTTGCTTTCCCCTTTTTTCCTGACCACTGCAAATAAGGAATGTCAGTAATTTGTGTATCTTCCTAAATCACATCTCTAGGCACCTATACCTACAAATATCCATCCTTAAATTTGGAAGAAAATCTGAAGCAGAAGCCTAAAACAGAGACCCCTTCCCAGAACCAGCTGTGCCAGTGGAAGGGTTTCTGCCTCCAGCTGCCTTTGGCTTACATGAACTGCTCCATCAGCACTAACCTTAGCCTTTTATCCAGGTAAAACATAATGGTAACTGGCAAGTAGGTGTGAGAGAATCTGACTCTAAAATACACCCCACTAACACTGAGAAAGCCAGAAAATTTAACGGACCTGAAATCATTAAATTTAGTTAGACTAACTTCTGCATATGTCTCATTCAGTCAAACACAGCTTAAGCATGTGAAGATTCTTTATTGACCAACAGGGGAAAAAAAAAAAAGTTATATTTTCAAAATTGTGGGGGTTTTCCTCAATTTTCTGCAGAGATTTCAAACAACTCTGTTCACTCGGTCTTTGCCTTTCATTTTTTTAGTCAGCTTTGGGATTCTATCTCCCAGGGCAGTTTACATTTAACAGCCATAAGCATTCAGAACATAACTGTGAATTGTCATAACTGTCATTCTGAGCAGAGGCTGGGATTTCTGTTTTGTTTTTTGTTTTTTTTTTTTTTAATTTGTTTGGGGTTTTGTTTGTTTTGTTGTTGTTTCCCCTTTTACAAGATCTTAATTACCTTTTTGCATCACAGATTTTAAAATAAAGTTGATGCTTGGGGGAGCTTAATATTTGAATAAGAAAAGAATGGTGAGCACTCTCAGACACCCAGAAGGGAAAGCGACTCAAAGAACCAGAAGTAGAAAGGTGTGGGAAATGGCTAAAGGTGTGACACAAAGTGCAGTGAAGTACAATGGCTGAACACAAAGGAGGAAGGAAAAAATACAACAGCTGTCTACCAAGCCAATATGAAAAGGTTGAAATGTTAAATAACCAGAAAGGAAAAAAAGGGAGAGCTTTCATGGTAGGAAAAAGAAAGGGCAAAAGCAAAAGAAGCAGCACAACCACAGCACAGTTTTGTACACATAGGAGGAAAAAAGAGAAGTGTCCAACGATAGAACATACAGACAAAGAAAAATAACCCCAACCACAGATGGATTTCCAAGGCAACATATAGAAAGCAAACAAAAATTAAAGACAAGAAACGAACTAAGTGAATTGCTTAAAATCTCCACAAAAAATTTAAAGAACCAAAACATTTGGAAAAAAAGCAAATAACCTTTTCCAGCTGAACAAAAATGTTCATTTTCTAAAAAGGCCATTTTCCGACACGTTCTCCCATTTAGCTAACATCAACCAGCTCTACTTACATATTCCAGGCCCCTAAAGCAAAGCATAATCCATGTTTGAAACAAGAACATCTTTGTTCAGACCTCAGGCCAAAAGAAACCAAGGGACCTATCAGTGCTATGGAGAAAAGCACTAGGAAAAGAATAGTAGGGGAACATTTGAGCACACTTTGAATGTTAGATAGTGCCCAAGCAGTCAAGTATATATGAGCCAAATAGTCACTTTTAATATCCATAACTCGTCATGACACCTTCAAAATAATGCAGTATGACTCCTTTTGTGCCAGCTGCTACCACACCTTCTGCTGGAGCAACCTGAGGAACATCTCCAATATGCAGCCGTATAGCTGTGCAGCCATAGCTGCAATGTGCTGTTTGTAGAGGATTTCTAGGTCTTTAGCAAACTGATCTCTAGCAGATCAGCCTAACCACTGCAATGAGGAGTTTATAAGCAGATGGACAGTGAAGGTCCGTGGTTTCACATCAGCTCATGGAAGGCTTCGCCCAGGTGGGACTGTCATCAGTACCTCCACGATCGCCGTTTCTGCTCTGTACGTGAGCAGAGTCCCACCAAACCTGCATTCCCTTCCCAAGAGCCTGCACCTGACAGCACAGTGCAAAATCCCCTCCATGCACTAAAGCACTCACCCAGGAGAATGGCTGGAGAGCTCATGAACACTGTGCTATTTCAAAGCTTCGAGCCCTAGCTCTTTTTTCTAGCTACCACAGCTGTGATTAGATAGAAGTATCATTCTGTAATCAGAGCCACCAAATGGACGGATCAATAGAGAGTTATCAGCAATTAGCACCGTTCTAACTGCCTAGTGCATTTTTTTACTTATTGAAGTGGACAAGTCAAGATGCCTGGGAGATAAGCAGTTTCTGGCATATAAAGACATAAGGAGAAAGAGAAAAAAGGAGTTAGCACTGTTCACATGGGAGACTACCCCTTTTCCCTCCTTTTGCTGCTCTGACAGCATCGAGACGCGTGAGCACATATGCCCTAGATATCATTACATTCACAGCAGAGGCCAGGTGGGACAGAAGGCTGATGCATCTTTCTTTCACCCTTGGAGTCAGATGGAATGATTTTGCCAGTCTCAAGACATTCCCATGTGGATTTCTATTTGTTTCAGACCTGTATGTTCATTTTCTTCACCCAAAGGAGTTTTCATGACTGAAAGATTTGGCAATGTCACAGGCCAGGATTTAGTAGAAATTAGAACTGCTCGAGGAGCAGAACTGGAGAAAATAGATACAAACCAAAGACTTGGATGCATTAGCAGAGCTACATGAAAAGGCTGCGGTGAGAATGGCTGGAAATATGCAAGCTTAGATTGAGGAGAAAAAGAGCTGAGGAGAGCTCCGTGGAGGCCTGGGACTAGAACAAGTTTTCCCTCAGAACTGTGAGGTAGAAAATTGCTGGTGCCTCTGACCAGCAATATCACAGCTTTCCTTCCCTTTCCTACACAACAGCAAAAACACCCAGCATTTCAATAATGAAACAAAACACCTTATAGCAAGTGCTCATTTTTAAAATACAGTCCTAGCTGTATGATCTATCCCAGTTGGTTTTGCTCTGTTGGTATTTGCTGTTTCTCAAGGCATGATGGTTTCCAGTTTTGGAATGCAATAGTGTTCAGCTCAGCTTTAGGGATCATCCTGCAGTGGAGAGGCAGGGTGAATTTTTAAAAGAGCCAGATAGTATTATTATTTTTATACTAACGGTTACTATTCTTTCTTGCAGGAACACCTCCCTGCTGGTACCACCGATCCAAGGCAGCCCTCACCCCGAAGGGTACTTTATTTCTAGTCTGCACCTCACAGAGAGCTGTGAGAGCTCAGCCATGAAAGGAAGCAGTAGGCACATCCTATATCACAGCTGTAGCTCCCGCCTCTCTGCTGCTTCACCCAGCTGGAGAAGTTGGCTTCAGTGCCCTCTGACTGAATTAACTCAAGTTCAGGCAAGCTCAGCACAAGCCTTATCAGTTCCAATAATGAGGCTAGAGGGAATCATTTAGGATGCTGTCATTAGTGCAAATACATAACCTTTGAGTTCTTAGGGGTAATTTCAGCTCTGTTTCCACAGCTAATAAAGAGTCTATTGTGTACTGACTTGAGGCAATTGCAGCAGGATATTTTAAGTCAATCCCAACCAGGCCCGATAACTCCCCCCACCTCCACCTCCCTTATTTGTATCCAACAACGGGACATTGCAAGTCAATGACCATTGACAATATGACACATGGATCTACAGATCCAGCAAGTCTAATATTAACTGAACTGACAGTGCTAGATTCTGGTTACCACCAGAGGAGAGACAAATGTTCCAGCTGCCAATAGTTGTGACCTTGCATCGACCTTGTGTGAAGCACCCTTGGCCTGAGGAAGCAACAGAAATCAATCAAAATTCTTTGGAGTGCTAAATTCTCCATACCTTTCAGCATCTTCCTCTCCTCCTCCTTCTGCTACAGGTGGAGCACTAATCTGAAACCCTTTTATATGTGTTTATACAGCAAACAACTAAAGCTTTAAGGAATTAACAAGATAGTAGGGTTTTTTTTGTTGTTCTCTGATAGAATCAGGGATCTCACCTCTTTTTCAAAGCCCACAGGACCAAATGTTTGAGAACTCTCATTGATTCTGCTGTTTCCCTTTCCAATCTTGTTTGCAAAAAGCTCTAGAAATTGCTCCTTCACTTGAAGAAGGCATTTAGAGTTGTCACTTTTGCCTACTCTGAGCATCCATCCTCCACACCAACAGCTTCTCCCTGGGGTCAAAGAAGACGTCTGATACTTTCCAAGAGGCGGGTTTGCAGGAAGGACGTACTCACAGGGGTGGAACGGAGACTGTGAAAATGTGTTCCAACAGTTCTGGTCTGCTTAAATGTCCCTTCAGGTTACACTTGAGCTGACTGAAATGGGGTCTCTCCAGAGCATAGCTGACCCCAGGATCCAGCACTGCCAGTAGGTGGAGGTTTAGCACAGCTGAGGAATCGAGCCTTAAGCCCCAACACAGCTCACCCCTACTACTCTCTAAACCCACAAATGTCAATTAGTAGTGAATGCAGCCAGTGGTCTGCTTGAAGCAATCAGAAGATATCAGATCATTTCCTACAGGCCGCACGAGAGCTACAGAACAGCAACAATTCTGCATTAATGTGGGCCAGGGCTGCAGCTGAGACAATTGTCTTGAAGTGCAAGGATCACAGCTTTAGTTTTAATGCTTCAGACCATGAAACCTCCCATAATTCACTTTGTAGACTAGCAAATTAATTGTTTGGCCATGGAAAAGCATTGACTGCCTTACCCTTTTCAGCTTCTCAGAGCCAAACTCTGAGAGTAGGGAGCAGAACATGAGAGTACTGCAAGTGTGGACTGGACAACGGGACAGAATGCAAAGTGAGAACAAGTCTGCTCCAAATAACAGTAACAACTCTGAAAAACACTCATTCTCTGTCTACATAGTTGATGGTACTGACAAACCATATCTCCTTTGCTTTTTCCACAATTACACTGTCAAGCAGACTTCTAGAAGCAATAAAAACTCTTTATCTAGTATTGGTATACACTGAGATTTGAAATTACTTTCAATGACAAAATGCAGGTTTGAGCACTCTCACTGGCGTATACTTACTAGATTTGAGACATTAGCACCAAGACATGCCGTGAATGTGTCGCAGTCCTTCATTGCTCTCAGAATAGCAGATGATCTGTGCTAAAAGGGCACCGTGATTTGCATGTCTGAACCTTATCTTAAAAGGGAAAAAAGTACCCCTGAGTTGCAGAATGGCTTGTTTCTTCATTACATGCTCTTCACCCATCTTCAGAGACACAGGCCTGTAACTAATGACTGCAACAGGCTCACCAGAGAAACCACAGAATTCGGTGCTTTAGCATAACAGCAACTGCTCATTGCTGAGTGGTGATTATCTTGTCACACCACTGTTTCTTTCTCTTAGGCAGAGACAGTTAAGCTATCTGGAGAATACCTAAAACACACATTTTTGAGAGGGAACTGTGAGGTGATGGATGATGGGAGGCTGCCAACACAGGCACTAGAGCCATTAAGTCTGAGGTCTGATTACAGTTTTGCATAGCGTTAGGGCACATCTGAAGAGGTGTAATTTAAAGGCTCATTGCTCGCTTCCTACCCAGCCTTGTGCGAGAAGGAAAAACTGCTGGAGTCTGCTCCATTCGAAATCACCTGTTTGTGTTCTACTACGGAATAGTCTACAAAATCTCATAAAATACTAAGCAACGAAAATGCTTGGCTCATTCTGAATTGCTTCAAAGTGATCAGCCAGCAACTGGAGAAATAGAACTGGAATTGGTGGAACATTCCCTTATATTTGCTTTTTGTAACTCCCCTGAAGTAAGAAGTCTGCATTTTTTTTTTTTTTTACTCTCACTTTCCTGAAGAAAACTGGCTATTTTCTTATGTGTTTCCTTATGCCATTTATTTTCTGCCCTGCAAAGCTACCACTAGCGCATGCATGTCTTGCCATACAGGATCTCTACAAACCAAGAACTGGATTAAGAAAATGAATGTCACCTTCTGCCACTGAGAGATAGAGGCTGGAGAGAAGCAGTTTTTATTTCCATAATGACCCTTGTTTCTGGTTCTGCTCTATTACTTAGAAGCAAACTCATTCAGACACAGCAGCTAGGACTGGCAGAGCATGTTTGTCCTATTAACTTACATTCTGGCTCTATTCTGACCCAGATAGAGAGCTGAACAGCTGATTTAGGCTTTCTGAGTTTTCACACGTGTGGGCCAGTAGGTCCTTTAGTTTAGCAATATATCATGAGGCAAGGAAAGATTTGGTTTTCGCTTTGAAAATGCAATTCCTCACCAGGTTGTGATGAGGGCTTAGGGTGGTTTTGAGGTGTTTGGTTTGTGTTTTTAATGGTGGAGCTCTTGTTAAAGAGAGAGACAATTTTTATTCTGACTAGCTTCCACATCCCAGTGCCAAACAACACCTACTCTGACAGCATCTCTTTCTTTTTTTTTTTTCCTGCCAGGATCTACCTGCCAGCCTCTGTCATGTTGCTGTTCATATTCTTGTCTTTTTAATCCCTGAGTCCCTTTCTTCATTCACTACTGTCAAACACCTTGAGCAGGAAGCTTCAAACCTCCTAAAAAGGCCTTAAATATAAGCACAGTCTGGTCATCAGGAAAAATACTGCACCAAATAAAATAAAACTATCTTCAGTCACAAGGAGCAGGCTGCATCCTATAGCCATCAATTAAAAAGATGCACTGATTGCCCTGAGTCAGCGTATTTCACATGCAGACACACAGTATCACACATCTGCTAGAAAAAAAAAAATCTGTGTTTGCATAAGCAAAGCAGAAAATGCTCCAAAATTTGTCATCATTTGTAAATTCAATGAGCACTTGAAATACCCTCTGGGGCAACGAGTATCCGTGGGACAGTGACAGGTCTCTGCATCCTGCCCCAGCTCACTTTGTCTTTCCCTGATTCAAAATCCAGCCCAGGAAGCTGGAAGCATTTGCTTTCTTCCCCACCAGCATAGAACAAGGTCAGATTTATTTCCTTCCCACCAGAAAGGAAGGCAATTTTGGCGTCAGGACAGTGACATCTTGGCTGCTGGGCCAGGTAATATGAATTTTGCTGATCAGGAGCCCACAGGAGCCTGGGCCACAACAGAGGTGCTGGCCCTACCTGTTGTCCACGCTGCAAAGCTGGTCCTACGGTGGCAACCTTGGGAATACACAATGTTTACAAAAGGGGGAAAAAAGAACTATTGGATTTAGAGTAAGGGTTTAGTGTTTTTTTGTTTGGTTGGTTTTTTATCATGAAACAATGGATTTCCTTCTTTTTTTTAAACTCTAGACTTCTTGGCTGTTGGAGGTGGCTGACTAATGTGATGAGAGAAAGGAAGAGCGAGCAGGTATTTTAAGGCTGTCATTAAAAAAAAAAACTTTCTAAAAAATACACTGTAACTGGAATCATGAGAGTCCTGCTGCGATCAAGTGGAACATGCATGTAAGGAGATTACGTGAAGGGGAGAAAGGAAAAATAAAATAAAAATTATTTCATATGGGGTGACGTCTTCCTTAAAAAAAAAAAAAAACACCACCAAACCAGAAAGGCTGGGAGCCACAGAGAAAACACCAGGCAGTTTCACAGCAATTCACTTGGGAGCTGGTTGCTTTCCTGAAACTCCTAATTAATTATACATGCTATTGAAGAGATATAACGTGGCTTTGAATAAAATAAAAATCAAAATTTGAAATGAAAGAGATAGGGAGAGGAAAGTCAAAATGATTTTGTTAATCCAAGTTTGAACTAATTTCACTTTAATCAGGAGCTGACAGGAAAATGGTAAGCCCTGCTGCTTGTCACATTCAGGAGAGATGTTCCCCCCTCTTTAACTGATAAGACATTTCACTGCTGACCTCCAGTGGGAGGAGAACATTTTCTTTAATGTTGTTGAGTGCAGTTTCAACAGATCTCAGCACATATTACAATCTACTCCATGGTCATCACTCCATCAGTCTGAACAAATACGATTTTTGTGTGTCTAAACTCTAATCTTTTTTTTAAGGGCAGTAGGAATATCCAGCTCTTATAAGCTGCAATGACCCCTGAGACAAGGCCAGCCCAAGCAAATCTGGGTTAAAAAATTACTTTTGGCTCACCAAAACAAAGGTGAAACATCTTTTCAGTTACAGTAATTTCAAATGGTTGACTATCAGATTTCTGCCTTACAAATCTCAAGTGTTCTGATCCATGGCCCTGAGTAACATATAGAGTTCACAGAAACCATCTCCATCCCCTATATGGCCTCTTACCCTTCTTTAGACCTTCTAGAATGTAGCCCACAGCTGGTGTTCATTTATTCAGTTTTATTTGGTTTTCTCCAATAAAAAAAACACCCTGGTTGCCCTTGACTCCAGTTATCAAAACAAAAATAGAACAGCAGCATATCCCAAGAGCCAAAAGGGTATAGGTCCTCCCAAGCAAAATATAAAAGTCATCATATGAGCAATCCCCTCCCGTCCACACAAGCAGATGCGCTGGGTGCCTTGCATTCCGTCAGCAAGTCATCATCCCAGCTACTCTGGACCAAAAATGGGCATTTCTTCAACTGCCAAGGGCCCTTCATAGAGAAGGATTTTCACAGAAGCTCAAATGCTTCCACTGAGCAGAGCTCAGGTAATAAATTGCAAAAGGAGTGCATCTCTCTTCTCTCAAGTAGGATGTTTCAAACAACTTAAGACTTTAAGCGAGAGGCTTTTCAATTGAATCTGAATATTAACAGGCAGGCAGCTTGGGTCCTGGAGCACACATGACACAGGCTGCCATGGAATGGGACACGGTCTGCACCCACGTTGGTTATACTCTATGACCACCTGTGGATGGACCAGGGCGTGCCCTGCAATAAACGAACCCCAAAAATACCACCAAACGCCAAATAACAAATAATCAGAATAGCTATCTTTAAATCTAAAAGAAATGGTAACGATGCCTAGCTGCTGTCTTTCAACATGCTGATATAGGTTCATGTGCCAACAACACAAGATCCAACATCCTTGCGAGACTGAGTAATTGTGCTTTAGGTGGCTTCCAGTCCTTTCCATTTACACCAGGGCACTCTATCTTCTGCCTTTATACTATCCAGACACTTCTTATTTAGGGGTAAGAGGTCAGATATTTTCTCCAAACACCATACACCACCAGCTCCATCGCTGGCTTGCTGGATTTTCAAGCAAGCACCTCTGAGACACACCTTAGATTTATAAGAATATTACAGACGTCCTTCAAATCCCTCATTAACACTCCCATTTGCTGTGATGCCTGTAAAAATATGGAAATCACAGGCAATAATTCCTGACGATTTTGCTGATTAGTATTGGCAAATCATTTCCTCTCTCCTCTTTTTCGACCCACCCATCTGTGCTGTCTTGCCTTACCCATAAACTATGAGCTCCTTGGGGAAGAAACAGTCCTTCTGTTACAAGTCTGTACATTGCTTAACACAGCAGGGTCCCAGTTCACAACTCTAAGATGCTGCAGATACAACTACTAACAACAGGAAACACAAACCCCATTTCTCCTCCTGCTCACTTACATCTGTACTGAGTGTCAGTGTGGAGCTGGCGTGTTTGTCCCAATCTCATTTTACAGGAAACCCAGGGGCAGGAGTCATCTCTCATCTGCAGAGATGAGATCTCTCTTTTCCCTGCCCATCTCCCCACAGCAGCAGACCCTGGCTGCTCTTCACTAGTTGAAGACCAGATGTGCCACTGGGCTGATGCCAGTTGGCCACTCTTATGTCTCTGTAAAATAAGGGCACTGAAAAAAGACAGGTTAAAACCAAAGAGATTCTCCGGGACCAAATAGAAACAGGGCAGTTGGATAAGAACAGTTGTGTAAGGAAGGATAGACTGAAACCACCAATTAACCTCACGCAGGTCACAGTGCCATTGCAGGATAACACATTCTAGTCACAGATGACAGGGGCTGAATTTAAAGCAATGGCCTAAAAGAGCAAATCATTATACCACGTGCCTAAACTCCTGCATCAATCTGCCTTCAGAATTAAGTGTTTCAGACTCTGTTTTTATCAAGCCATATTTCCATGCACAGCACTGTGACTCTCGCTGTGGCAGCACAGACCCGACATCTGCAGTTAAACTTTGTTCTTTCAAATGTGTACAGAGCAATGCGTTGCAGATTATGAAAACCCACTTAGTTTTCATCAATTATTAAGAATGTTGCTTATTTAACTTTCTTCTGACTCCCCAGATAAATTGGTTGTCTGGATTACTGTTGCTAAACAAAACTTTATAGTATTAATATTCTGTATTAATTCATACCTCTGAATTTAGATCTTTGCAGATGCATCTGCAGATCTCCCAAACAGATTCAGGTTGGTGAAGCAATTTCTCCGTACAAAGCCACTTAACTCCTTCTTCATGTTATAGAATGACTTTTCACTCTCCCATTTACGGTTTTCTTATTTTAGGTACGTGCTGTAGACTGGAGCCCTCTGAGCCTTTATTATCACCAGCTTTTAAATCCATGGCATACCAATGTTTTCTTCCTTTTTATTTTGCTCAACGTACCAACAATATTAAAATCTACACCATGGGGTTTGCCCATTGTTCATGATTTGAAAATTGCAATAGAATTATGCTATATGACCCCATGTATCCAAGAGGACTAGCATTGCAAACAATGTCTAACTAGAGACACTTTCTCATGCCACCTCTCTACAAATTACACTACTACTTTAATTTTATAAACAGCACCTCCTCTGCACTTTACATGGTTCCACATCCATCCAGCACACTTTGAAGAACACATCTATTGACGTGTGGTATAGTTTCAGCTAAAGAAATAAAATACTATATATATTTTTTTTTTTACTATACTCAAAGGTAACATCACCTCCCATTCTTCTAACACATGAATAAGCCTTATGTTCACAGGGTTGTCGAGAACACATAAAAGACTGAAACAAAAAAGAGCCAGCAGACCAATAGTCTGCTGTGTCACAGCTGGCCAGTTTCCCTGGAGGAACATGTGCAACTCTTCTCCAGCACCAGTCTCGCCACACAGGTCAGATTTACGCCTGTCTCATTTTACACATGACGATGCCAGGCCAGTCACAGCATGAAAGGTGACAATCTCTCTATGGGAATATACAATAACAGACAGAGGAGACTGTTAATTGACAGTCAAAAACAATCGAGCTCCCTCCAAACCAAAACCAATGAGCTGAAATGCTATTTTCTCCTCACATTTAAAGCATGAATAGAAGGCTCACAAAAGTCCAGCCCTATAATCCTATTTCTTCATCTCTCTAAAATGCAGCCCATGGACAACCTCTGTCAACCCCCTGTGCAAACCACAAGCCAGATTTACACCTGTGGAATGCACGGCCTCATGCACACTTCCTCAAGGCTCCTCTTGCCTTTGCTTCACATTCCGGCATCTTCCGCTCAAACTGTCCCCAGCTATTCTGAACCTGTCAAGAAGAGTTTTTGCTTCTCCTTGCACGGCCTCTATTGTATGGCCTTTGCATACCTGATAAGGGTGTCCTGAGAGGGAGAAGGCTAGGAGTATAATACAGACTGTGATCATAGAATGTCCTGAGTTGGAAGGGACCCACAAGGATTAGCGAGTCCAACTCCTGTCCCTGCACATGCAATTCCACAGTTCACACCATGAGAGCTACATTTTGCTTCCCACAGCTCAGAAGAGGCCAAAAAAAAAAAAAAAAAAAAAAAAGTCAGGGCAAATCTAAAGCTAGACCGTGCCTGTTGAAGAACAAAAAGTGCAACAGTAATTTACAGCTACTTTTACTCCAGAATCCCACACTTCAGCTTCTAGCACAGGACCAAGATAATGAGAATTAGGGAAGCGGTTCCTGAGGACAGAAGCGCTCTTCTTGCAACAGCTGATAAAAGTCAGGTGAGGGCTGTCATTACCTTCTCCTGCTCAAAGAACCCTTCACAGTTCACCAAAGCAAAATGGCACCAGGGCTAACACAGAGGCATATTTTGATCATTCTCTTCTATATTTCTTTCACTGTCTGACAAACGAGATGTTACTTCTTCAAGTGTGTTCTCTACGTATCAGCCTGGTTTCTTGTTTCACATTGGGTTTTGTGGGCATTGTACTTTAAGGAGTCAGAGTATGATGGAGTGCCAGCCAATGCTTGAATAAAACAGTCTCTGAATTCTAAAGATGAAATGGAGAAAAAGAAAAAAATGTCTTGTACAGATATGTCAAACTTTATCCTCAAAGTGGCATACTTCCTTCTGGGAAGCAGCAAGAATCCATTTGAAAGAATCTTCAATCTTTGCCACAGGTTACTACTCCAGCTTTTCTCTACAGACATAGGTCACATATAGGGAAGCAAGAAAAATTTATATCACTTGGTACTTTGAATCAACTCTCCACGTATCTTTCTTAAATGAGCACCTTGTGTAAGGTAGGTTCCTCCATTTTCAAAACATTATACACTTCCTTGAAGTATTTGTAAAGTAGGACCTGAATTTATCCCCCATCCCCTGCTTTAGAAGCCTATTTCTGGAACTATTCACCCTGTATTACTTGGATATTGACATCCTCTCTGAATGCAATTAGTCCCACCTGAGATTGAAATTGTCCACTGGAAGTCCCTTTGTCCCCCATTGACTGGACAGCCGGCTAAGGGAGCAATGCACCCTCTGAATAGCCCTGCCATAGGCTTCAGGTTGGGTAGAAAGAACTAGTCTGTAACCTCCCTGGGGGACCACAGAACATCGTAGTGCAAATTCACACGTAGCTTACTGCATCCTGCATTCTCCATGCCAAGGTACCCTTAAAACATCGCCTCTTGGTATGTCCAGACTGGGAAAGTGGCAAAGAAAACTTGTAGGGCTGGATGACAAGGAGCTGGACATACTCTTCTTGTCAAATGTGGGCTGTACTAGTTATCAATCAGTATGAAAAAAATTATGCTACCAGTTTTTGAGAAGCACACAACAGAGGTTAAACTGCATGGGGACAGACTGGTTGTTAGGGAATAAACTGCTTTACCATTTCCAGTAAAAGAGAACTGTAGGCTTGATGTCTTTCAAGATGATAAGATTTTATCTTTGCTAGACGTATATTATTTCACAGAAACTCACAGTACTTCCAACTTGATCAGTGTATAAGCTCACACCTTTGCAGACACTTCTTTTCCTCTTCTACACATTGCCATAGGAAATTCCACACCAGAGGCAGTCATACTGACCACCAGTTAATGTGATTAACTCTACAGGCAGAAAGTGACAGATGTTGTGCCTATAAAGCAACAGGAGTTTGGCATGTGAACATTCCTTACAAGCTGCAAATATGCATGTGAGCACATCATCTCATGTGAATACAAAAGAAATGAAAAAGTACTCTACTGAACCATAACTTGTTCTACAATTACCCCAGAAGCTACAGAAAAATAATAAAACCCAAAATAATTCAAAAAGCATTAACTATAGTTCTGGGAAATCCACTGTAACTCATTTTTAAAATTATCTCTTGCTTTTCAAGCCATGACAACTGTGGGAATCTGTACAGAGGCTTGGATTACACAGAGCCTATGGGGACTGGTGGGCAAGGGACAGGTGATGAGGTGAGAAACGCAGGGAGGTTCATCCCAGAGCTCTGCAAGTTATCACATGGATAGCACACACCCACAGCTGAACAAACATGCCTGTGTGTATGAGTGTCTAGGAAACTACTACTAAATATATCAGTTAATCCAAAGGGAGGCTGGCAAATGATAGCGGATTAACAACTCAGAGCAGAAATCTGAGGTCCACTGCAGTCCTACAAAAAAAATATCCCACTGACTCCTTAGGGTGAGGTTTTGATCTCACTTGAGTCTGCGAGCTAACTTCTTTCAGATCAAATAAAGAACTGGCAGCGGAAGATGAAGTTTTGTCTTAGCCTTTGCAAGTAAGACACACAGTTGACTTATGGGACCCTTATGAGCTATGATACACTGGCTGAGTAACACCAGTTCCTTTAGACCTGAATTTTTAGCAAATAAATTGTGACCCTTTTTTTGTTCTGTGCCACTTAAGTGAAAAACTTAATCTCTGATCAGTTTTGCAGAAATTGAATCGCAGTGGTAGATTGTGAAAAAGGCCATGAAATGGACGAAACCATAAACAAGGAAATACAGTAAATCTAATAAAAATCTTATTCTTGTTCATGTTACTACTTAATATTGTTTGTTTTTATTTCCTGGAGGGGACTGACAGCCTTCCAGGTTACAGGTCACTTGTCTTTTAACTTGGTACATTTCTAATGGAGAAAGAATGTGCAGGCATAAAGAAAGGAAAAGAAAAAAAAAAGAAAAACAAAAGACAGACACATTCTTCAGCCTTTTGTTTCCATAACATCCACTGATATTTCACTACTTCCGTGGTTTTTCACTGCATTTAGAAAGTCATTGAAAAATGTTAATGGTCTGGTGGCAAAGCAGCCATTGGGAATGAAGAATGAGCCAGCGACGGAATGAGGGTGTGCAGCTAATGATTTCCTACACGAGCTGATTAAACATTGCCCTTCCATCTCTTGCCACCTAATTCCCTCCACTGCTGATTTATGGAAAAAAACCCCACCATGTATGGCTCCTGCAGTTTTATTAGCTGGTAACAATTTAGCACCAAAAGAGGCTTTTTCCCAGCTTCTAATTTTCTTATAATGAAGACAAAAAAAAAAAAAAAAAAGGATGAGGGGAATAAAAACGACACTGTAATATCTTTGCTTAAAAGGTAGGGGGAAAGGAAGCGAGGGAAGTCAGTCCAAAAAACCTAATAGAAATATCAAGGAGGGCACCAGGTTCAGCACTTGGGATTCTGTTTGTGATGAGAGGATCATTACTTCACAGAAATCATTATCCTTTTCAAGGCACAGAAGAAGACAAGTACAAGTTCCTATAAATGGAATCTGTCTGGTGCTATTTCAGTGGGTTTAAAAATAGCTCTACACCTCATTTTCTCTAATACAGCAATGCCTGCTGCTAGGCCCTTTCCAGTAAAAGATTCATGACATTTCTTGAAAAATTAAGCAGAGAGGAGAGGGGAAATCTGCCTCATTTCTTTTTAAGATTTTTAATTTTGTATTTCGACATTAGGCCCAGTTCTAGCAAGAGAAGTGCCAAGGCTGTGCCTACAGAAAGTCAACTGCATGTCCAGGAGCAGCAGCACCCACATGGGGTTTCCTCCACATGACAGTGGCTGTGTCACTGCAGGAGTTCATGAGATATTGGGGAAAAGCCACAGTCAACCACTATTGTGATTTCCCAGTGAGAGGAGATTTTCATAGTGGGACTTAGTAGAAAAGGAGCTGCCACAGGTTCTTACCCTCTAGAAGGATCTAGCAGCACGTTCACAGCAATTCAGATGCTATTTGGTTGGCCAACCATTCCTCACCTTAAAACCAGATGCTTAATCTAAGCTGCTCAGTTAGGCATCCTCTATTTTAGACAGATTGATCCCATCTCAGACTGGGTCCTCCTGCTGATCTCGGTGGATGCAGCACTCACATTTCAGTGCACTCAGCTGGCAGATAACTACCTACCTTTGTTTGGTTGGGTTGGTTTTCTGCTGCCCTGGCATACTGAAATGGTTCTAAGAGTGAGACAAAAGCCACAACCAGTGAAAGAGGAGAGGTAGAGATGTGCAGCCAGGTCTAGGCAGCAGTTAGACTGGAAACCACCTTGGTCTGAGTTATAATGTATCTCAGGAATGTAGGAAATGACATAAAAGCTCAAATCCATACATATGCTATCTCTGACATCAATCAGTGCTGGACATTTTAGAAGGAAATGCAAAATATCTCCTTTAATAAAAGATGATTTCATCTGCCCTGCTGAATTTTTTTCCCTTTTAAGTCTATTAGTGGCAGCCTGGATCTGCACTGAAGAAAAAAAAAAAGGCAAGGGGAATATTTAAGCTCCTTCCTAAATGGCTGCAAATTTCATATGTATTATAAAAGTTATACGTCAAATCTTACTACTCATTTTGTGAAAATCTTACTATTCGCTATGTGAATATTTTAGCGACGGCCACTTACAGAACTAAAGTGACAGATGCAGTTTGCATAGGTCACTGTGTAGCTATTGCAATGGAGTAAATTCAATCAAGGTGGTTTCAATTCAAGCTTCATATTATGCTACTGGTATGATGGACTTCTGAGAAGATCTGAGGGAAGGTTTCTCAGAAATTCATGTAAAATTGAACATAAGGAGGGAGAAGAGGCAGAAAGGGGAGAATGAGCTGGTGACAACAGGGGCTGAAAAGCCAGGCTGGTGTTTCTCTCTGGTGCCATGAATAGAGGGGACAAGCAGCTGCTTTTACTGGCTTGTGTGAGAGCACAGAACATCCCAATCCCCTCCTGGGCTGCAGAAAGCCCAGCTTTCCCCTGCACTGACACAAAGAAAACACACGAGCAGCCCAGGCTCGTTTTTCCCAGTGACCTCCTGTCCCAAGCAACTGTTGTGCTGCCTGTGCCTAGAGCTGGCCTCTGATTTTCTGAAACTCATATAGAGATGGATTTTTGACTATGTAGCACCTGAAAACATGAGAACACTGGAAATCAATCAACTTTTTTGTTGCACTTGAGTATTATAAAAAACAACCGACATTCACAAACAAGCAAATTTCCAGGATCAGACTGAGTCTCATTTAGACTTGACTAGAAGCCCAACAACAGTGACCACTGTGCCAGCTGAGGACTTCTTTTTCTAAGCTTTCCATTTTCTTGGAGAAAGCCTTTGTATCTGGATTACACCCAGAATGACGACTTCATCTTGGCCAGGGCTTTAGCTGCCATGGCTACAACAATGAGCCAGATTCTCAACAGGGAGAAATCAGGGCATTCCATGAAAACCCATGGGCTGCATCTGTTTAAACCAGACATGAGACTAATAATTTCATAAGATCAATATTGAGCTGTAATTGAAAACCAATTCAATAAGAAGAGAGGTAGACTTCTCTTCTGATTTCCCTCTTGAGATCAATTGAACATATCTATTTGAATTTCAAAAAGAGAAACAAAGTTGGCCTTGCTATCTTTTGAATTATGGCTGCCAAAAAATAGTCACCTATACCCACATATATTTTTAAATTCTTCTAGTTCTCCACACACCCATTTTTTTTTCTTTCCTTGGAACACTGACACTGGAGTCCATCATTCTGCAGAAATATTTCCCAGTCTGCTTTCTCTTCCCCAGACAAATATACAGATGATGCCATTTCCCTTGCCATCATTTCAGAATAAAAAGCTTTTGATAAATCCCAAATTGCAAAGGTGTTTGTCCCTCTCATTCTCCCCGACTTGTGCACTGAGAATATGCTACAGCAGGATGAAATCCAAAAGAGAGAAAAGAATGTGTATGTGAGGAGGAGAGAGAATGATTTAAGCAACAGAAAGGGCACAGTCAGATTTCCCTAGAGTTCAAAAAATCGTGTTGACCAAAAGGTCATATTGGCATTGAAGGAAAACTGAGAAGTTCTAGGAGGAAGGCAACAAAGACACTATTTTGTGTGAAGATACTAATTCCATTAATAATTATGCATCAAAATAAAAGGTGCAAAACTGTTCAACAAAAGACTTGTGCTTCAGGCAGAGTGTGCACACAGCTTCAGGGAATTGTGAATTCAGAGTGCCTTGTTTCTTTTTATATTTACACAATGTCAAACTATGATGCCCCCAAATCCTAATTGGAGTCTGCAGGCCCTATTATAATAACAATAAAAGCACCTATTTAAGTCAACGCAAACAATGTACATTAGTGTAAGTCAATCAAAAACCTTTTCAGCTCTGCATCAACAGGCGATGTGTGCAAAGATAAAAAAATGCTGGATATACTTTCCTGGATGCAGTCCTCCTCCCACTGAGGCCAAGAGCAGAACTCTTGTTGACTTCACTTACAGCATAATAGTGTTTATAAGAAAGAAGTATTATTTCCCTGTTGACAGTTCAGTCTTTGGGCAACACCATAAATAAAAGCTTTGTATTCTCTTCTACGCCTTTTACGCTGGTGCCCAGAAAATGCAATTCTTGGATTTATAGCCTGTACAAGACAGGTGAAACAGTTCTGACAAAGAACGGCACAAGCTCACAATTCAGATTATTTACAAGTGACAGGTCAAATGACAGGGGAATGATTTGCACCAGCAAAATTTCATGGGCAAAGAAAGGCAAGAAAGCTTTACTTTGGCATGTATAATTGTGCAAAGGTTTAAGAGAACTAGAAAAACTTCAAAATTTCCAGAATTTCACCGGTTTAGAACACACAACTACTGTGACTTTTTTCTGAAAAAAATATATATTTCATAACAAACTACATATTCGGCATTACTAATACTGAAATAGATGAAAAAATGGAAAATAATAATAAAAGTAATAGAAAATGAAATTAAGTCAACTCCCTCCCCACCAAAAAAAAAATCAAAAGTATTTGTGTCAAGAAAATATCTGTTCTAGTCAGATTCTTGGAAACTTTCTTGATTTCCTGAAAAAGATTCATTTTACTAAAGCTGTGTTTTCTCATGGAAAATGGTTTCAATTAAATTTTCCTGAACAGCAATATGTCATGTCCCATATGCAAGCTACAGCTGAGCACTAGTGATTCCCATGTTTGCTTAGATATTTATGGCATCATTTATAGCTACTTCATCATGGTAAGAAATATTTTGACTTCATTCTTTAGATACAGCACAATGGGGCCTAGACAGATGACAAATGGGAGTTAGTCTGTACTTATACCTAGTATCTTTTTGGGATGGATTTCAACCACCTGGCTGCATTGCTTCCTCAGATCTGCATGCTGCACAAGGTTGCCAGTAATCATTAAAACCACCGTGCTAATCCATAAACCAGAAAATCTCCCCTGACAATCATGACAAATTCCAATTGTATCAAAAACCAATGCAACAGGCTCTATGTAAATTCTGGCCTAGATTTCCGACACGTCCTTGGAAAGGATTTTGGTCATCGTATATCCTTCACATGCTTTAAAAAGAAGTATTATGGTGTGGTTTTCATAAATTGTACATCTAAGTCAATTTACAGAAGATGCAGCATTGCCTTCCCCTGTTCTTGCACAATTGGGTTATACAGAGAAAAGTGTGTAAAATATCCAGATTACAGATTCTTCTCCAAGTAAAATTTCCATGAAGCGCTATGATAATGCTAATTACTTATTGAGGTTTCAGAAAACACCGTGTTCACAAGTGCCTGCTGCCCTTCCATTCATATATGCCTTACAAGGGTATTAAAGGTCTTTGTTGCAGTCAGCAGGTTTCGGCTGGCCTGGTTTGAGATGCTCTGACAGCTGAGTCAGGCTCTCCAGCAGAAACACTATGTGTGTTTCTATTCCTCTTACAAGTGTTACCTTTGGAAAAGATCTTTCTTCTCCCCATCCTCCTCCTTTATCTCACTGCAGCATCCTTCATCACTTGGCTCCTGGCAAAGTTTCAGACCAAACTGGTGCAGCACGGAGCAAAGTCCCGTGGCTGGAGCCGAGCAGATACGACTGTGCACTCCGCTGTTTTCTCTTTGATGGGAGAAGGCAGACCCTTGGCTGGCAGTATATCAAAAAAATGGGCAGATTCAGCAAAACCACATGCAAGATTTTAGCTGGGATAGTTCTCCTAGTGTTAGATGTGCTGAATCACATTCACTATCCACACTATCTCAGATTGAGGAGCATGAGTTCTAGTGGGTATGGGAGAGGAAGTCCACATCAGTTTCAAATGTAAAGAAGAATATTAATCCAGCATCTTTCTCTTTTCCGTGCCACGTGCAAATGATCTGTTCCTTCAGCTACCTGGTTAACCAGCCCATTCCTCTGCTTCCTGTATCAGTCTCCATCCAAGAAAACTCTGCAAGGACTAGACAAGAGGTATAAACAGCTCCTCACTTTGAGATAACCGGTTTTCATACAGCTTAGGTTAGCAAAAACTAAAAATAACCAGAAATTATATCGATCAATTCAAGATATTGACATACATAACAGAAAATAGAAAAGTCTTAAAAGACCTCACTGTGAAGGCCAGGATTTATTATTCCCATTTCTACAGAAAGCAAAACCAAAGCACAAAGATGGAAGAGCCAGTACTTTGGGCACTTATGAAAAATGCACAAGTTGCCAGCTCCCAGGATGTGGAGGAGAGCTCAGCCTAGAACAGCCCATTAGTTTCACAAATGATCACTGTTGAGTGCTTTTAGTAGCATTTACTAAATGGATAAGATTTTAAAAAAATAGTTTCACAAGAAAATAAGACTAGCAAAGCCCAAGTTGCTATTGATTCATCTAAGCCACTTCCTTGCTCTGCAGCAGCCCCAGTTCCCTAGCAAAGTCCTCCATGAACACCAAGGCACTGGAGCAAGTCCACAACCACCTGTAGGATGGCTAATACCAGTAAGCCAAGGGGCTTACATCCTGCTGCTAAAATATGGCAGAAAAAATAAGAGAACCTGAAATGAACACATTAAGAAACAAGGAGTGCAGAAGAATGAGGACAACCTGATGCTTACAGTTTTGTACTTACCATCACACAACCAGCCCCAGGGTTGGACCTATTGCTTTTAGATCTGGGACCTGGATTTTCTTGTCTCTATCTAGCCTGGATCTACAGGTTGAGATATTGAAGCCAAAGCAGAATGATTGATGTTGTTGTGTTCTACCATAATTTACTGCTTAGTTTTTCTTGAACTGTCCCTGATTTATCTGTTCTATGGTTGTGACCCTCAACTGCTCATTAGTTAGGAAGGTCATTCAGGAAATTTTTCTGCCAGCTTTCATTATATATCAGCTCTGAGTTCTCCCAATGCTCAAAGAGAAAGCCAGCCTAAGCTTCAGTTACTTGTCTCTGATAATTACGAGGTAGGGACATGCGTGTATATGTATAGAAAGAGTATATATATATATAGAGAGAGAGAGAGAATGGTAATTTTCTTTATATTATTTTGCAGTAGAGCTTATCAGCCTAAGAAAGCAATGAAAACCACTAAGGTATATAATGTACAGACATGGAGAGCTTTGACACAAGAGCAATGTTCTGTGAGGAAATACAGCCTTGTGTTCTGCATATTTGCACATGATGACCACTTGATGGTACACACACGGTCTTTCACCAAACAGCAGGTTATTTCGTATGATCTCGGCTGCACTAACACAACACTGTGGTCATCATGGAGCAGCAGATGTGTTGTTATCAGTTATGTTGTGTTCATGTCAAATAATAAAGTACAGTACCTCTCCTCAAACTCCCAAAGAGATCTTCTGAGCCCCAGACACCTAATTTACTTTTTGGCAAGTGAATATAGGCAAAGAAAATCCAGTTTTGATTAAGAGTAGTAAACCAGTACTTGTAACTCTTTAAGACTATGATTTCATGATTTCTTATAAACCAGGCAACTATGAAGCTGGATGATGGAAAGGCCTCTAAGGAAAACTCAGATGCTGTAAAGAACTAGTAATTAATACAGGATGGTCTCGCTTGTTAGTCTGTATCGAACCAGTGCCCAACCTGTAGCCGTCTTTTGGAAAAGATATAAAATCAAGGTCTTGATAACCCTGTCCTTTCTTGCAAGCACAAAACTTTTACAATCCATGATTCTGGCCAAATTCCAGTTAAGAAGATTACACTCTGTCTACATAAAAGACCACCGTTATTTCGCTCTTCACCTGTTAGAAAATTTGATGCAGTTCTTGATGGAGTAGAGCAGTTGCTGTGTTCCACCCCAGAAGTGTTGCATTTCAGCAGGGAGTGAACAATCTCTTTGTATGCTGTGAGAAAAGCCCTCTGGGATTCTTTTAAATGAAAGGAGCTAAATAAATCTCAGTTATTGCTATTATGACTATCTGTGGCATTTATCCACAGAATAAATGGATAGGTAAGTTGATTTTCAGGCTGCTCTTCATTATTTGCTGAACAAAACTACTTGAAAGTGCTTCACTATTACTTATATAAAATTTAATTTGGTGACTAATAGACCCAGGCAACTACAGCAGGCAGAACTCTACAATCAACATAAGCAGACTTGTATTTATTAGGTAGTAACTGGGGATTCCCAGGGATACAAAGGTTCTGTGAACTTTCCAAACTGCATACTGGGCTTTTGTAAGGTTCTCAGGACTCATATGAATGCACAGATCTTTTCTTCCTCCTTAGCTCATGTTCACATGGTTGGATCCTAGTCCCCATATTTGAAATACAGGAAGAAATCCCCTGCTGACTTCCCTCATACCTAGCTTCCCACTCTTACAGCTTTCCCATAAGGAAAAAAGTCTAAAGAAACAGCTTGTGCAGCCAGGATGCCTTTATGGCCTCTGTTGCTTAGCTACCAGAAAGGTCCTACACGGCTACTGATAGCTGGCACAAATATGAGCAGCTTGATGCTGTTTTCTTTGCACT
This sequence comes from Caloenas nicobarica, assembly GCF_036013445.1. Lineage (NCBI taxonomy): Eukaryota > Metazoa > Chordata > Aves > Columbiformes > Columbidae > Caloenas > Caloenas nicobarica. The sequence goes on from NC_088254.1 coordinate 16,321,758, forward strand.
GGGAGCCTGCTGGATCCATTCTTCACCCTGCTGGTGTTTTATTTATATTTCACTGGATTTACTCCTCACTCCTCTCCCAGGCTCCATTTCTCAAATGCAAGCCAGTATAAAACGTAATCACAGATAGCGCAAGTCTGGCTGCAGAAGCTTCAATCTTTGAGGCCATCCAGAGGCAAGCACGTTCCTCCTGCTTAATGCTTCAGGGTAGGAGTTGAGAACACAAGGAAGGATAATGTTTACACTACTTCTCACATCTTGTCTCAGCAAAGTCAACAGCAGGAACGTTCTAAAACCAGAGAAATAAGGTTTTTATATAGTGGGATCAGATTACCGGAGATTCAACATCAGCATTCTGCCAGACCGTGGGTAGTCATCCTTTCCCAACTCTTTCATACCCCAGATACAGTCCTTTCACTATATGAAAGATTGCAGGATGCAGCTGACTACAATAGCAGGGTAATCTGACTCTCTCAGACAAGAAAACTATTCTGACCCAAAGGGAAAGGATGCTACAAGCAACTGCTCAGGAGAGATGCTTTCAGATCAGGTTACTTACTGCAGAACCACAAGACAAACCTCTAAGGAAAATAATTTTTCTACTACCTGATGATCATTCATTACATACATTCTTAAGTCCTGAAGGACAAGCCTTGCTGACAGAGCCTGTCTCTTTAGATACTTGTTGCAGCACCTTTTGATAATGCAGGGGTCCCAAGCAAATGCATATTAATAATCCAAGGATGACTTGCCCTTCTATATTAGATGCTCAGGTAACCTGGTATGGGGATGAATAAAGATGTATGTAGACACTTAAAGGGCAACCCTTTTGTATTCATTCTGAATACATTTGCACTACTGAAATGCTAGAATGATTCTCAAAGGTCTGGTGGACCCTTGCACTATAAAGGTTTATAGTGCCTCTCATAAATCCTTGGCACAGAAGCAATAATGCAATAATATTGCAACGCTTACTCTACAGAGCCTGCCTGCAGCTCAGTTACTGACTCAGGTCAGGTAGTTATCTATATTGATTAAAGAGCCTGTGCAACTTCACTAATTAATTTTCATAATTAGCAGCTAGCTTTTTTAAAGTTTGTTTTACCTTTACAGCTATCCATCTCCCTAAACAGCAAATAGGAGGTGGAAGTATCAAGCTTCTATGGAAAACGGCTTCTTTTAAAGCCTTATCTAGACCAACCAGATAGAAACAAAGACTATAACAGAAACCTGTAAAACTTCTCCTTAAGTGTGGTGCTAAATTATCCGCTGCTTCAAGTTCTTTTGTCATAGAGGCAACCATAATTCTTTGTGCAACTCAACGTTTGAAGATAGTTTCCTATCTTCCCCTAGGACTAGGAAGTTAAAAGAGACTAACCCATCCCTCCTCCCTGTAGGTTTTAATGTCAAGCTGTTCAGAAGAAATGAGGCCTTTGTGCTACCAGGAGCAGGATGGAGATAAGGAGCCAACTACAATTGCACAAGGCTCTGGGCCAACAGAGAAAGAGGCGTGAGCCATTGTAGCATGACTATGTGAGGGGTGGACAAGTAACTCCATCCAGAGCAGTGTTGGACACAGACGGGAGCTTCCACTGTCCACGCTGAGCCAAGCAGAAGGAAAAGGAATCACGCAACAAGAACTATTAATCCAGTGCTCAAATCTGAAACTGAGAAGTCTGCGCATTTAATGACTAGACACTAGCCTCTGTCATGACAACTAAAATGACAGCTGGTAGATGGAAGAGGTCATAGTTTAATCTATTCTCTCTCTCTTTGTTTTACATAACTGAGGGTGATAGGCAGCTAATACATTTCACAGCCATGTAATAAATTGCTCTGTCACCTGCACTTTGCCTGATACTCCTTCTTTGTCAAGGCTATTTCCACCATCCCTACTCTCACTCCAGTGCAACTGCACTAGAAGTTACAAGTGTGTCAACATCTTTCCTCTGACAAGTGGAATTTTTCCATCAGTCTTTCTTGTACATAAGATCTAGGATGGGGTCCCTGTAGTATTGAACCAGTAAGAACTTTCATGGCCTCAATCAGGAGCTCTATGCTACTGCAGAAAGGAGTCTCTCAACTTTGCCCTGCATCGGGGCCCTGAAATTCAGACATACCCATTCAGAGTGGAATATATACACATGCAAATTCTAACTCCACAAGGCACTATTCTACTCACATACTTGGCCAATTCATTACCTTTGAAATTCAACTGCTTCCATAAAATAAGGTTCCCATGCACTGAACTTAGCTTGATTCAAATTGTGGACGGATGCTGCACTATTTTTCTGCTCTATGGATTCACCCATCACGAGTAAATATAACAGCAGCATGATTGGAAAATTGCCCTCAAAGGTCATATAATACAGGATTCACCAGATTTTAGTATGTTCTTGAAAATGGACAGTTGTCCTTTCTCACTTGGCAGCCTGGAAGAACCAGGACTTGGAGACGCACTGCAGAAAGCAGAATATATTCCTGGAAGGACAGGACTTCACTCCTACTTTTTTGCAGGCATCCTTTTCTGACTCCCTGTTACTCTCTTCCCTCCACTGCTGTGACGTCTCCTTTTTTGCTTTTTGCTTATCCTAACAGGACTCCAATGAAGGTGTTTTGCATTGCAGCGTTAATCCAATTAGAAGCCAAGGTACTATAGTCTCACTTCACAGAAAGTTCAGCATCAATGTGGTCGGGGTGAGCAAAATGCAAAGCTCAAGAAGCACTCTGACACAGCAGGGTGATGCTGCGCAGGATGAAGGCAGGCAGTTTCTATACCTTTCCTTCTGTTTTCAGAGTTTTGTTATCTCGGGGCACCAAATCCCTCCCTCCTCCACCTTGAGTGGAAAAGAATGGCAACAAGAAGAAAAAAAGGCTTTTTGCTTTACTTTGATTATTCTTTAGTGAAGTTCCATATGGTGGGAACAACAAAGCTCCAGGATGGCTAACACTAAAAGGAGATGTCGAGCTCTTGCCACTTCGTATTCAGAGAGGCATTCAGAGTATCTTTAACAAATTGTTTCCCTTCACACAGTTTTTTCCTGGAAAAATACACATTCTTAATGTTTCTTGATCTAATTCTTTGCTGAAAACCATGACACTAACAAATATAATGGCAGATGGATTTAGGGGAAGATCCCTTCTCATTAGTCTGGTTTTCCCAGTTGTACTAATATTTCTCCTCTGAAGATCAGGCCAGAAATGTTCCCAATTCCCTTTCTACCCAGCCCATCTGCATCAGAGAACATCTCTCTCTGGCATTCACCAAGAGGGATGTTGAGTCCAGTTACGAACACAGAAGTGAAACTGTTGCCTAAGATCTGCTGAGTTATTTTAGTGCAATTACATATGCGAACACTCTACTGGACTAAAAGGTGATTTAGCTAAATTAGGAAACAGATCCATTTCAGTTAATTTAATTTGGATCACTGTTATTCAAGAATGTGAATTGTGCCAAAATCCCTGAATGGGCTATAATCCATGCTTTTTTTTTTTTTCTTTTTCTTGTTTTAACTTCTATCAGAAGTAGTGCATGGACATATTTAAAGCCAAAACAAAAGTTTATGACCAGTTAAAAATAAAGGAAATCATTTTGGGTCATTAAATAGCACTTTCTAAACCTCAGGAAAAGAAGAACATCGTAGTTTCATTTGTGACTCAGAAATGGGGACAATGAATTAACATGCCACTTTTCAGGATATTGGACACAGGCTGTTATCAAGTGCTGTGCACCATCACTATTGACAATTAAACCATTCCTTCTGAAATTACTATTTCTATATCCAGAAAAACTACAATGAGTAATAGTTTATTCTGCAACCTTTGCCTCTTTCCTGTTTGCGAAAATCTGGATGGAAGACTACGATTTTTCTTCAGCGTTTTGCCACATGCACTTAAGTCATGGAGGATGTTTCTGTTTCGTTGCTGGAAAAGCTCAGCTTTCAAAATCAACAACGCACACAATCACAACCTCTGTATGTCCTTCCCTTGACTGTTCTATAACCTGTTTATCCACCTCCCTCTGTTCCAGATCACCCCTGGCCAGGATGCTGGCAGAAAGCAAGAAAGAAGAAATGCAAACGTGATCAAACCAAACATAAAAATTCAAACACGCATTTTTTGGAAGTGTTTTGCAGTATTTAGCTATATTTTCCTAGTCATAATGCAAAGTGTTTGACACTGGCAAGATAAATGCTAGGCATGATGATGTTAACAGCATCAAAATAGCAGAAATGTATTCTTCAGTTGTAGTTCTTTACACCCAAAACTCAAAGGCATATACTGTTTCCTTTGCATCATGTTGTAGAGAAGAGGGAAAGAGCCAATTAAAGCCACTGAATTTTGTTGGAGCTGCCACGATTCTCTTAAATAAGTAAAAAGGTTACTTCACATGAACAGAAAATTTGGCTTAGAGTTCCTCCCCACATTGCCTATTGGTATAGCAATGAAGAAAGTAGCCAGTTTGACTGAAAGATCTAAGGTAGTGCTCCTGGTACCAAAGGTACTTATATGAGGGGAAAAAAAAAATCATCCTTTGATTTGTAAAGTGAGCAAATTGGATTTGGGTGTCATCATCGACAGAGGGTGAATGTGACACCCCACAAGGTAATCGTCACTGCCACTTTTCTGAACTATAACTATATTTTAATGCAGGGTAAAAGGCAAGCAGAAGTCAATGCAATAACCAGGACTCTAGAGAGAACAGCACTGGTTTGGCTTTTTCTCAGCCTTTTCTGAGGGAGCCAGGTATTATTTTCTGTTTTCAGTTTAAAACTAATCTCCTCTTTGGTATGTATTACAAATGCGGATTAGAAAGCCCTGGCTTCATATAATGTGGCTGGAACACAGAGAAAACGAGAGGCCAAAACCATAAAAGAAGAAACCATTGGAAATAGGAAGCTGTTGACATGGGCTAAAGAAAGCAAGAGAAAACAGAAAATAATGCTCCAGGAACTTCCAAGTCACATTCTCGAGGGTTTTCCAAAAACATTTGCTTCAGAGTTTATCTAAGTTCTTGTACAGATCCTCCAAAAATACATGTGCTGGGCAAAGAAGGCAGGTTCTCACATACACAGTAATTCAATACAGCAATCAAGCCCTTGTTTCGCAGCACTGCTGGATCTGTTCTTTGTTTCCTCACTAGGAACACAGCCCTAACAATAGTACAGGTCTGAGAATGAATCAGAGTCACTGTTTGTGCTTTCAGGGACAGGGTGATGCCTAAACAAAATCAACATGTGCCAGTGGGAACCCAGAGCACATACCGCAATTCTAGTCCAGGGCTGTCAAATAACTCTGCTAATACCCTCAGTCTTTGGCTGTATCATCTCCTGGTTTGTTTTGGGTTTTTTTTTTCCTCTCCTATCCCTGCACACAGTCCCAAGCCCAGGGCAGCTATCTGTGACTCCCATTAAAGTTTAGCCTTGAAATTACTCTGGAGTATATGCAAGGTGGAGGATCTCATTCATCAGTTGTAAAATGAAACAAAGTCCCTTCCCAGATGGACCTTGCAATTTAGGAAGAGTACTTCCAAGTTCATATTATACTTCATATCTAACCTTAGCCCACAGCAAATGGCATGACCTGACCTTATGCAATTTATTGTAAGCAGAGGAGGAGCAATGGGGGATTAAAAACAAAAATCCATTTGAAAAATCTTTTTTTCCCTTTTCTGTCTTTCGTAAGGTTATTCTTCACTTTAAAATACTGAACTTACAAATGTGCCTGCTACTTCCCTGAAGGTCTAAATAACAAGATCCTAAGAAAATTATTTGTCTTTTTTTTTTCCTGTTATCTTCTCCTCCCTCTTAACATACAGCTAAAGGGCTGCAGCTCCAAAATAACTATTATTCTCCAGATTGCAGGCAGGACATCAGAGTGCCTTTTGCTCCAAAAAAAGATACACAACATGATTAGATACAAATGTGGCCAAAAAAAAATAGGAAAGTACTGAAATTTCCTTGCTCCAGATTACATTCTCTCACACACTGTGCACTTGGGGTCTGGTCCAAAGTTCACTGGATTCAGTAGAAAGACTCACATTCACTGGACTCTGGATCAGCCCCTTTTACCTCACGTCCACCTCAGTCTAAGTCTGTATTCACAGAACACTTTTCATCTCTTCAGGTAGACAATAGCATTTAGGAATGGTGGAAGCTGCTGTTGTTCTTTTTACCAATGCAGGTGAGGTGCAGCTCCACTGAGGGCTAAACATGACTGGAAAGAACAAGTCCCGGAATCACAAAACTCCACCTAAATGAAATCCCCGCACATGGCACGAATTAAATACACTTGTCCTCCTTTTATTCTGCAAGTGAAAGAGCCAAAATCTTTGGGGTTTATGTCAGAAATCAGCTGCATGGTTTTAAATACAGCCACTTTAACTAAAAACGTTGATGGATGTAAGCCAAACTGAGCTCCATTTAAAGCTATGCTTACCTAAAACACGAGTATGTGCTGTGTTAAGTTCACACCTTTAGTGAAATTAATACAACTTTGTGCGTGGGCAGTCCCAGAGAACTAGAGGTGCTCAGTTGATCCCACACATCTCTCAGGGTTTGGTTGCCACCCAGTCACTGTGTGGTATCAAAAATACAGTTGGTGAATACTGATAAATACCAAGGATCCAAGCTATTGACTGCCTTGGCTCCCAAAACTTTGATGAGATCTAAGAAATACAAAAGCACAATGAGCCACTCAGGGCTCTGCAAGATAAAATTTGAGATTTTAATTAAGAGTTCTTATTTAGGAATTTGGAATTCAGTATATAAACCTACGTAGGAATGCGGTTTAGCAAGCAGTTTGTCCTTTAAGCCCTCTTATGAACAGTTCTGGCCCAGAATACCAAAATACTCTGGAGCAAAGTGAATGTAGGTATGGCCACCATATATTGCCATGTTTCTTTTTCCTTTCAATTTCTCCCTTTTGTTTATTTTTTCAAGCTCATACTTTCCTTCTGTCTTCCTCTATACTTTTGCCAGCCTAAATACAGTTGGTATTTATTTTTCATTGGTGTCTGTCCTGCTGTATAAAAGTGCATATCATGCTTTCTATCCAATGGGAGACACAGTTTTCAGCAGGCTATAAATCAGTATGAGCTAGAAGTTGCTGTAATAAGAGACAAAGATCCAAAGTGCAGCTTACAGATTTCAATCTTCAGATAATAAACACTAGGGAAAACTGATAATATGCCCCAAAACACTGAGGCATGCACATTCCCACACCTAAACACACCCACCTCCATATGTACATACAGAGATGCTGTCGCCTTTATCCCAGTAAGCCCATAGTCTTTGCAAAAGAAATTTTAATTGCTCTAGACTTGAGTCCCATTTTCCCCAGAAGCGGTGGAGAGAGGCACCGCTAATTATGTGTTCAGCACAACATTTATGTACAGCTCCTAGGACAAAGAAGCCTGCTGAGGACAAACCAACTGTTGGATAGGAAAGAAGTTGGCTAATGGTCTTTGGAGGCAGGCAAGAGGATAGTTCATGAATAGCATATGAATATGAAGGTGTACAGCTTTTTCAAAATGGACAGGCAAGGGAATCAGAGACTTTCATGTTAAGGTGTTCATGCACTTCATCTGAAATACTGATTAGAGCAGGAAATGGATTTGCTGACAGTGCCTGGGGGATGATTAAGGGCAGTAAGCAAATGAGTACAGGGACAATACTGCTACCCTATATCACCGATGGGATCAGTCTGGAGGGCTTGCCAATAAAGCGGCTTGCACTTGAATGTGTCATGTTTAGGCTCTGAGCAGTGCAGAATACCAATGAAATCATACGAGGGAAACTTTAAATGCACAGAATTAACAGGATACTGTAACCAAAAGCTTAGCAAGGTAGCTGAGAACCCTCACTCCAGCGTGAGGCAGGGAATAGCCAGTAACAAGTTAAACAAAGAATAACCTGTACTTCAGTCAGAAGGAAACAAACAAACAAACAAAACAAGACCAACAAAAACCCAAACCAACCAACCATGACTATTTGCCAACACTGACCAGTGTTAACGCTATTGACCGTATTTGATTCTCCCAGATTCTACAAGGTAAACCAAGGGTACCTGCAAGAGATCAGAAAGCAAATCTTCATGGGTTTACAGTCATCAGGCATTCAGCTGGGATAATCAGATGATTCAGTAGCCAGTTCTGGATTATTACAGAGCATCAGCCAGACTAAAGAAGTGTCAATACACTGGAATCTTGCTCCAATCTACTTTTAATACCTTCAATCGACCAAAAACTCCTGTCAATAACTTCAAAGAATAAAAAGACTTTGGGAAACAGAAGTTTCAGAATAAGAGATAAAGCCAAGGTCTTTAGATAAAACAAGCAAAGGTCTTGCTTGTCATTTTGTAATGAGAAGCGTGATGAAATTTGCAATCTGTGTTTGAGCTACACTTTAACAGAATAACGTGGTTTTATTCATCTTGTAACTTTGCCTGACTGCAAGTATGATTTCCAAGCAAAACTGCCTCTGAACGGGAACTCTGTTTACTTCAGAGGCAATGAACCCTGGTATCTAGCAGATTTTCTCACTTTTAAAGACCTTGCTGACTCAGCACAAGACATGCAATTTTCTTGCAAGCAGAGTCAGAAGAGAAAGATCACAAATTCCAGAACCACGAAAGGTGCTTCCATGGAAGAGCTTCACCAAAGCTTTGCAAAAGAGTAAGATCAAGTGGACCAGGCTTTATGGAATTCTTCCACAGCAGAGAACTCGGTGGAGATGGGTGAATTGGGATCCTTAAGAATTTTCTTTAAGAGACTTAAGAAGAACTGCATATTCCTGAGAAAGAAATGACATAAATGCAAACAATGTTATTACAAAGAAAGATAGCCAAAGTGTTGAGACACCAACCTGGCCATATCACAAGGTCTTAACTGGCTTCAAATATATGGCAAAAGTACAAAAGAAGTTGAAAAAAGGACTAAAACAGATTGGTTGATACTAATGAGTGTAAACATGTAGAAAGAACAGCTAAGAATAAAGCTTGAAAAAATAAGGTATAAAGTAAAATAAGACTGGCAAAAATATCACACAGAAAAGGATATCAATTCTTTAAGCTTATTAGCAGTAAAAGCCAGCATAAATTGTCATTCCACTTTCCAGAGAAGGAAAACCTAGTCAACAAAAAGGCTAAGAGTGATTTTGCATCCATTTTCATAAAAAGGTCAACTATGATGAATTAACACTGTTAGGAGCTAACAAAGGAGTAAAGGAAGCCTAGAATACAAAAGGAATATGTTAGAGAAGTTACATAGCTTAGAATTTTCCAAATGAGCTGAATCTGCTATATTCCTTCTGCAGCTCTAAGGAACTGACTCAATCAATCTCAAAGCTCTTAATGATTATTTTTTTAGAACTTAGGAAGGACTGGTGATGAACTAGATAACTGACACAATGCAGTAACTATCTTTTGAAGACAGAAAAGAGGAGAAGACAGCGAACGATAGGCTTGTCAGCTTAACTCCAGTTCCTCAGAACAAAGGAACAATTTGGAAGTACCTACGAGAAAAGAAGTGGGTATCAGTCAGCACAGCTTTGTCAGGAACAAATGATGATGACCCATTCTGATTTGCTTCTGTGAGAAGGTATCAGGGGAATAGCCAGCAGACAAGATGTCATATAGCAAAGTTTTTGAGAGTGTTTCAAAGTCTCAGAGCAAATAAGAAGCATGGTCTGGAAGAACTACAGCAGAGTAAATATATAAACTGTACAGAAAATCGTACTCGGAAAGCAGATCTCGGTGTTTCAACTGTCAAAATGGATAGACGTGTTGAATGAGCTTCTGTAAGACTCAGTCCCAAATTTGGTACAATTCAATATTTTCATTAAAGATTTAGATGAAATAGGAAGTGTGTTAATTCAATTTGCAGATGGAACCAAAGTAAGGCAAAGATCGTATTAAAATTCAAAATCATTTTGACAAACTGGAGATGTAGCCTGAAGAGAACAGTTGCAATTCAATAAGGTCAAGTATGAGTTACTACAATTAGACAGGAATAATCAATGGTACAAACACACAGAGGAGGAGCAATGACAAGCTAGCACTTCTACTGGAAAAAACCCAATTTGCATTATTGAAGATTACAAGCTGAACATGAGCCACCCATTCCCTTCTGTTACAAAAATGCAAATACAATCCTAGGTGAGTATAAGCATGTAACCTGGCAAGATATAGAAAAGAATCTGTTCTCTCTTGGTCCAGCACTATTAAGATTTTTGCTAGAGTTCTGCTTCAAGTTTGGGCAAAGCAATTCAAGGAGGACTTGGCCCAACTGAAAAGGGTCCAGGGGTCATACTGAAAAGCAAATAATCAGTTCTTTATATCTAGGTTGGAAAGGGCAAAAAATAATTGGCAAGGACATCTTGTAGCAAGACAGAACTAAAGCTAGATACCTGGAAAACATAAACATAAGGGTAGTAGGTGCTCAGATAGATTATTTGGAGAGTCTGGTAATTCCATTATTAGAGCTCTTTAAGAAATATTAACTAACATATCAGGAATGATATTGATAAAGCTGATCTGCACTGGGGAAAACAGATGACCTGTGGAGATAACTGCCAGGCCTTAGTTTCTGATTTTATGCAAACACAAATGAAGCTAAAAGCTCATTCCCCACAACAATAATATAGGAGGAATGTTATAATTTCAGTACTAGCTGGCAGAGCAGGGGCAAAGGCACAGCAGGACTGTGAGAGCAGCACGGGATGACTTTCATCACCTCCTACCAACTATAGCAGGAATAGCTGCCTATCAGGAATAGGATGTGTTCGTGAGATTGAACTTGGCACCTAAACCAAGAAAATCAATCAGAACTGGACACAACCATGTTTAAAAGCAAATCACTGTAAAGTCAAAAGACGAGAAGATGCAGAAGAGCAAGTCTATATCAACATGCACTGATTGAGCTGCGCGGTGTAAAAGGAAAGCCTGAATAAAACTTGCTGAAGCTACAGCTAAACCTAAGGAGTATTACAGGTCACTCCTTTCTTGCAAACTCACTCCTCCTCACAAAAAGTCCATAGAAGATCAGAAGGAAGAGAATTAGAATGAGCTTTCATTGATGAGCTGTTAGGCACAAATAGATTAATGAAAGCTGTGTACAATGCATCAGCAGCAGCCAGGCTTGGCAGGGCTGTTATCAGTGGATATTAGTTTACAGCAGTACAGATGAAGGAGAGAGGCCACTCTGGGCAGAGCTGCCAAGTGCATCATAAGAGAACAGGAGCAGAAGGCTTTCCCTTCAGAAGGCTGAGCTAGGAACACAGTACTGGGAATTCTTTTTCTTACCAGTTTAATCTAACCTCTTCTCTCTAAATCCCTTTTCTATTCCAAGCTTTGTTTCTCCGGAGCCACTCACAAAATTTCTTTGTTGTGGCTGAAGGAAGGAAACAAAAGAAGCGCCAAAGCATTTTGCTGTATTAAAAGCACAAAGAAGAAATATTTTGCTCACTGAATGTGTATTCTGCATTCTTAGCTGTCCTGATCCAAAGAACAGTAGAGTCTGCAATTGCTCTAGGTCACATCCACGGTACAAGCTGATATTTCATCAGTTTGGTGTGGATTATACAGGACTGAATTATCACAGCATAAACCCTGGGTTGGATTTTTATACAGTTCACAGCCCTGATACCTCCTTTCATTTTTCCCTCTCCATTTCAGCAAAGGCTGCTAGTAGATGTCTTTCAACAGGGTTTGAGGTCATGCATTTCCAGCGTTCAGACTCTGATAGGAAGAGGGTTAAGACTTTGGTACTGTTTTGCTTTGAGGGGGGGCGTGAAGTATGGTTGGGTTTTTTTTTTAACCCCTTACCAACTCCAGCATTAACTAAGTAGAATAAACTTTACCATGACAAGCTACAGGTGTGTAAAAATAAAGTGTGCCTTGTCTTTTCTAGAAATGAATTAGCCCTGGTGCTATAAAACCTCTAACATGTTGGAATAAAAGGCAGACTCCTCTAACATCTCTATGCACAGCAGAAATAGCACTGTTGCTGCTGGGAGATTTATTCAGGTCACAACCAAAGTGTTTCACATGTCCAAGAAGAGTAAGTCCTTTGGCTTTTACCTCTTGTGACATCCTCAATGCATTAACTTTTCCATCACAGACCAGAGTATATTAGGGATTAATACGGCTCAGCAACTCAAAACACACAGATTGTCAGTCTCGGTAGTCAGCCCAAAGAATTTTAAGGACAGTTGTTATTTACAGAAAGTGATAAGACACTCAGCAGAACACTTAACTCTAAATAAACAATGTGGAAACTTCACGGCCCAGAAAGTCCTGAGTGGCAAGTAGGCAGCTCAGATGTTCCCAAGTATGGTTTGATTGCGTTCATGCTGAGAAACAGCAAAAGATGGTACAAGGTAAATGAGAAAGCAGGGAGCTTCATGGATTCACTCTCGCTTCAACTAGAAGTTAGCTCTGGTTTGTTAGTTCATTAAGAACGCATTACAAAAACCCATCTCAACACGCTGATCATCAGCTCCATTGCACGGCAGCGTGGCACGTGCTACACCACACAGCTTGGTCACAGGGAGCTCCCGGCACCTGAGCAGCAGCAGGTCCCACTGCAGAGTCTGTGCAGAGCCTGAAGGGACCTGAATGGGCCTTTTTGCAACACAGAGCAACAGGTAACTACTGAGTTCTTCTCCTTTCTCTTGTGTTTCCTTCACCGGAGTATCTGTACTTGGCAACACAGAGACATTTCACCTGCACGGCAATCAAGCTTGTAGGCAAGTCCAATGAACAAGACAGGCAGTATAGATCTTGCTTTAACAAGAACACTGCTGTGTGGATCTCACATCAACCCTGGGTTCAAGCTGCAGCACAGCCTAAGAGGAGATCACGTAGAGAAGCATCCCATTAGAACAAGGAGGAGACTGCAGCCAAACCCCATCTCCTTAGAAACACGCAGTAAGTACCTCCATCCCACCCTGCCACTCTGAATTGGAACAAAGAGGGTGAGCAGGGGGTCCTGAGAAGTGCAGCATGGAGGACAGTGCTTTAGCACTTTACCTTACTTAAATCTGCATGTGGTTTCTGCTCACTCTAGTGCTGGAAAAAACAAACAAATAAAACAAACCTTCCAACGAGCCGCTGCTCTTCATAGGAGAACTTGTAATCAAGCTCTAAATATAGCAAGGTGGCACAATAGAGAGGGCTCCTGCACTTATGTTAACACCATGAAACAGAGCTGAGCAATGTGAATGGACTGATAACAGCTTCCATCCTTGGGCACTTTGTGGTTAGATGTTGGCAGCTGCTGAATTCCTTCCAGCAGCTTTTTTGATATACCATTATAACCAGGCAAACATTGGGCTAAAATAAAACCTGACAGAGTTCAGAAATAAAATACTGTGCCCCTCAAGATCAGCCCTTTCTGATCTTTGAACTTGGTTGTTATCTTGAATGAAACCCTCTTCTGAACTTTGGTATGAACCTAATTAATGAGTCAATTCCCCGCTAATCTATTCTCTTCTTTGCATCTGTTTCATGATTAATTTAGTTCCAGTGAATTTCCTTTACTGACTGCAGAGTAGAAACACATTTCCTATCCTATTAATCTCCACTTCTGACCCATCAGCAGGGACTAAACAAGGGCATATGCCTCTATGCCTTTATTTTCTGAGCCATTACACAGCACATGCAATTTCTAGAAAAGCAACGTGGGGACAAGTAGGGAAGTTCTCCAGGCACAGTTGTGCCACTGCTATAGAGGGGATGGAGGTAGGCAGGACACCCAGAAGGTGGAAAGGCTGTAGTGTCGTTGGAAACTCTGCACGGTCACACCAGCCACAGATCCAGCTGAGATGACAATCCAGCAAGGCCACAAACTGCACAGGAATGTCACTCAGTGGCAAAGGATCAGAGAAGAGTCCAGGCCCAAATTCTGAGAATATAAATCTCTGTTTAAGGAGACACAGCAGGGATTTGGTTTTCACTATTCCTGAAGCTCCGGAGGCTCCAATATTATTTTCCTGGTCTGGAAGAGAAGGCCTTGCTTGGAGGACAGATAGATTCTCTCTCTGTCTGCCTTTGAAGCGCTTTGAAAAGAAAGAAAATTTAGCCTGTTCCCCTTCTAACTGTTTAGGTAATAATTACACTTTAAGAATGTAAAAAAAAAAATCTTAGAATGGAGACCCTACCATAAAAACAAACAAATAAACAACAACAAAACATTATTTGCTGTTAAAATTAAAAAAAAAAAAAAAAAAAGCAAAATCAAACCAGCCTCCTCCCCAAAAATTAAACCAAAATGTAATAGGGCTTTTTGTGCAACATTCATGGTAGAACAGTGCTGCCAGCAAGTAACATCACAAACGTTTCTTCTGATGCCACAGTGTGTCAAGGACATTTTTAATGACGGATCAAGGGCACTGCTGTTTGTGAGGTATCGTGTTTAAGCTGTGTTAACAGCAGCCTTCTTAGCATGCAAATCCAGCATCCCACAAGGGACGCAGTAAAGGCAGGAAAGCACCACAAGGTAGGAGAGATCCCTATACAAACAGGTGTGCTGTTTTCCTGGCTGTTCCTGTCATACCTGCAGGGGAAATAATCTCAGAAGTTTCATTAAATGTCTTCCTATCGCTTCTTTCCCAATAGCTGGTTACCTACAGTCACTCTGTAAGTGGATGGAAATGCCAGAAATGAGAATGAGGAAAAATACTCTGAAAAGGGCAGAGACCTCAAGTGATCCCATCCATTATCCTTTCTCAGATAAATTACAGCCCCTATGCCAAAGTATTCAATTTCTGAGAAATTTAAGGAATTAGTAGATGTTGCTTTACAGGAGAGCCTTACAGACATCTGACACTGGTGAGGATAAATTCCCGATGGACCATGGCCACCAGAGGCACCTGAGCTGGCAAAGAAAACAAAGATCAAAAGTTATGCAAGGACACCAACCACACTGCTTCCAACTTCGCTCCATCACCAGATGCTGGATGATGCATGATCAGATTTCCCAAATAGACCAGTACAGCCAGCAGCAGCAGCGCTGTGGGCTTAGCCTTCAGGTCTGGCTCTCCAGGGGCTTTCTCTGCTCGGAGACGAGTCTTTGATCCTGAACAGTACATTTGCAGAATAAGAGTTCGGGTATGATTTTAAAAAGCAAGAGAGAAAAGAGAACAAAAGCCATGTTTCTGCATCTCATGTCTCCAATCTGCTCCTTCTTGAAAGGTGCAAAGACACCTCAGAGACATTGTCAAAGTGCCTAAACCAATTTTTCAGCCTAATCCATTATTTATATTTCCACCCAACCGTTTTTGTGGGTTTTGGTTTTTGTTTTTGTTTGTTTGTTTTTTTTAAATCCTGAGCTCTTACAACTAAGGCATGAGGTTCTTTGTGGTATTGAGAATCCCTTCTGTTAGTTGCAGGGGAAGACAAGGAAAGGGTTTAAGTCTTGGCCTGCCCTTCCCCTTCCACATCCACCCTACAGGGACTCTTGGTCTTTTGCTCCCCATTCTGTACCACCCATGAACTGCCAGCATCACATCCTCATGCATTTGTTTGTCTCTTTCCTTGGGCCTTTCTGGGCTCTTTAGGTAACAATAAGCACTGTCGTCAGGCCAGACACATAGCACTGAAATCTAAAAGGTCTAAAAAAAAGGACATGATTTCTTATGGGCAGGCAGTTCCACATGAGAAACTCTAGTTTCCTTCACCAACCCCATTTGTGGGCAGTAACTTTCCAAGACAATTGCTTAAAGATAAAATGGTTTCTCCAATACGGTTCATCAAACCCAGTGAGCTGATTAATCTAGGAACCTACCATCCTTCTTGAAAATACTAAACCTCAACAGCAAGGCACATGGACAATACTGAAAATATTACAAAACTGTTATTTTAACAAATGCTACAGTTCCCCTAGCAAAACCATCTTGAATTCTTGTCTTCCTAGATCTTAAAAGATACCATATAAATAAGCAGGGTTCCAAAGCAGGTGGTAAAAGTAGTTAGACACATAGGAAGTTTAAAAAAAAAAAAATCAGCAACATTCATGACCAGATGCATGAGAAGGGAAGAGACAGGTGTTTACAAAATAACTGGCAGTTTGGGCACTCCCAATTTTTCTCTCTTACAGCAGAGGACAAAGGTGCATTTGCAAAGGTAAAAGACCAGCTGACGAAAGGAAGCACTGTTTCTGCACAACACACAGCTAATCTATAAAACTCATGAGATAGCAAGGTGCACCTGGGAGCAATGTAAGATTCAAAAAGCATTAGGCATTTATATAAAAAATGAGAGCACTGGAACATTTCATTAGATAGGATTATTGTTATTATAATTATTCAGAAAGGCTATAAATTCTCATGTCTCCCAGTGTAAATAAATCACTGTCTGAAGACAGAAAGGCATTCCCTCAGGAGGTAGAGGTATTCTCTAATTGTCCAGTATGGAAATTTCTTGCATCCCTCTTTTAAATCTGCAATGCTGAGCGTTGTCAGAAAGGACACTTGACTGTACTAGTGTACTGCAGTGGATCCTCTCTTCTTATGATTCACTTATTCACAGATGAAAACACAAGTTGTGTGCTAGAACAAAAGTATTAATACTAGTGCAAGTCTGACAAGATAAATCCAGGTAGCAATACTTTATCCAAATTCTTGGCTGCCCCCTGCAGCTCAGTGGAAGATGAAACACTGCTTTATTGTTTGAAATCAGTGTTTGTTTTCTCTTTGAATTGCATTGGACTTTTATCTTTTAATGAGACACTGGTGCTTTTTGGAAGATGCTATAAAATGACATCTTCAGAAACAATTCAGAAGTACAGAGTGTGATGTAAAAACTTGTTTGGAAGACTAGACAGAGAAATAGATAGAGAACAGATGCTTTTCTATTCTTCTCCTTATTCTTTATTTCTGATGATACTGGCCTGATAGCAGAATCTTTTTCTGGCACTCAGCTGCTTCTGTTCCTTATTCTGCCTTCCACATCAAAATCCTCAAACTCTAACTCATACTGAAATAGGGATTTAAGGTAGTAAGTAACTGTTAATGCTTAAAAGGAAGCCATTATGTTTTAAATCCTGAATAATGTGCCATAGATAAAGCTGCTGATTATGTATTTTTAAATGCTTAGGGATATATTTGAAAGTCTAACCATAAAGCATGTTACTGTTACTTTAAAAATGAAATTCAACTTTCCAGAAATTAACTTTTCCTTGTATAAAAAGAACAAGTTCGAACAGGAACAAATGGAAGTGGGAATGGGAGATAGAGCGGGGCAAGGGAGGATATAGAGAAAACATCCCCTCATAGATGCAAAGGGAATAGTTTTTCTTCTTTTCTTTTATGGTGCTCTGAGTCTCCCTCTTCTCCTTCTGCTCAAGCAGCAGTCCTTGCCCTGACACGTTGGCTTTGCTCAGCAATCATGGTCCAGACAGCAGCTACCTGAACCCTCAGCATCTACTCCCAGCCGAGGGTGGAAGGAAGCCACAACCAAGAGGAAGGGGCTTTTGCAAAAGGAAAGTTCTCCACAAACCAGGGTGGGATTTTTTCTTTTGGCCATTGCACTCTGATCCAATTCTTTCAGAGCTACAGCTTTCCATAGAGTTCTGCCAAAGCATCTCGGCTAGTAGAGAAGTGGGAATGGATGCTACCAGCACCCCAATCCCATATGCACATTGAGCCTTTCCAGCACATGGCAGGTCCATGCACGCTGTTCTAGGACAGAATGGGTCCCACACCTCTCCCGCTGCACTCTGACAGTGATGAGAAGTGGCAGTGCTCTGCCCTGGACTCCCACCAGAGAAGATCCCTTATTTGGGCTGCATTAGTGAGCACTACAGACTGGCCAGGGCCAAAATGGGCTGGGTCTTCAGCTTGTACTGGGAAGTGAACCTGGGATTTTAAGCTTGAATACATTTCTGCTCTGCAGACAAAAAATAAAAGGCTAAGTATTAATTTCATGTGGATCTTTCTCCTCACATCCTTCTAGTCTCAGCTCCAGCCTAATTCTAACAAGTTCTTTTTGTCAACATCACATTTAACCCGTGCATCCTAATAAATCCGTGTGGTTTCTGACAGAATACAGTGAATTGTCAAGTCTACAGGGACTGGCTTTCACATTTGTACCTCTATGCACAATCACACATCCACACTGGTACATGTGTGTGCTGGGTCCAGAAAAAACAACCTGCACATATTTATCTCATGTCTCACACAATACCTCTGCCGTGTGTCTCTTTACAATATCTAGCATGGCTGCAAGCGGCAGGGCCTGCGTGTGGGTCACAGCCACAAAACGCTGAGCAGCCGGAGCCACTGACAGAATACACAATACAACAGAGATGTCAGTGGACGTGGCTTTGGAGTACTTTAAAATGCTGTTCAAGTGCCAACTCTCACCTGCAAATATGACACTTTGCTCGCCCACCCACTTTCTTTCCAGGTTATGCTCTCCTTTTACTGCAACTCAACAGCTTTAATTATGGATTTCTCTGCCTTCTCTATCCCTTTAACCATTTAGTCTCTCATTTGTCTTGCTAAGTTTTTTCATGTGCTCCTAGATAGCAGCTGTACACTGCCACCATAGTACAAGAGGTCTGGTCAGACTCTCATTTGCAGGCTGGGCACCAGACCAAAAGGACCTGCAACAAGCTATTTGCCTCGAAAGCAGAAATCTCCGGATGCAGCGATGGGGACACAATATACATAGGAGCATCGTTAGATCAAAAACATTTGGCTTGCCTTAGCTGTTATTGTCTGAGTAACTTAAAGGGTTGCAAAACTGGATCCTACTGGGGATTCAGCTCCTTCTGTCCCCATATTTCACCAATCTAAATCTACTTTAGGCAGTGACAATACATGCACCACTATCAGCTTCACTGCTGTGCAGGACTATGAGGCTCTGATGCTATCGATGGGTGGAAGACATTCTGCTCTATACAGTCTCACAGACCCCTGGTGTTCATTTCAGTTTCCTTCTAAATTCTGTGATGCTTGGACATCTGGCCCCCTTGGTGCATTTAAGAGGTGAGAACTCCAAACGGGATGCGCTTGACCCAGATAATCCAGATCAAAAAGTCTCTTGTTCCTGTGATCTGTGTCCCGTGATTAACTCACCAACACATGGGAGAGCAAAACCTGTTTTGACCCTCAACCAGTCTAATTTTCACCTACACGAGTGTGTTCCTCAAGAGGCTCTGTTGGAGGCTGTGGACAGATTAATTAATTGCGATAAAGAGAGCAACTCAGAGGCAGAATACCCTACTTCCACAAAAATGCGTTTTCTTCTAAAAGGTTAGAGAAGTGCAATTTTTCTAACTGCCATCCTACTCGCTTATTCCACTGCTTCCCCAGGCCAAAGGAAGGTACTGTAGCATGTACTGGTAAGAAATATCTGTCTATTCTCTGGTTTTCACAAGTCTCTAAAGTTCTTTTTGGATTCTAAAAGCAGCATTTGGATAAGTTCTATAAGGAAACACTAAATCACCAAAACCCTTGAAACAGCCTTACCATTTATCCATGTTTCCCACCAGCTCAAAGGCACAAGGATACCCACCACAGTAATGCCTTGTTCATCCTTCTCTCTTAACACTGTCAAACAGCTGTGAACAAAGGACTGAGCTCATGAACAGAGCTGCACTGACAAAGCTGTCTCCTCAAGTTGTGCCACAGCTGCAAACAAAATGCAACTGATGATTCAGCTACTGCTGTAGTATACATATAGTCTGTATCAGGCTGTATATAGTCCTCAACCCTGCCTCTTCAGCACCAGATCTGTGACACGTCCCATCTGAAATCCCACCTCTGCCTGCACTCAGCATGACCGATAGCCCCATCAGACTGACCCTCCCACCATCCTTCAGACCCTCCTAGAAAAAAAACCCCATTTTTTCTGTTCCAGTGTCAACACTATCCTGTGTTCTGCACTTCTGCACCCCTGATTCCAATCAGCTTTATTTTTCTGTCCCAGCATGTGAAGGGCCTCAGTGGCTTTCATATTTCAAGTTAGCTCTTAAGGGAAAAGGACTGCAGCACAGAAGTACAGACGCTTCTAATCAATACAAGAATGTCTAATAGCAGACAGTACTACAGCAATATGCCTCACAGATAGGGCAATGCAGAGCCCATTTGTTCTGCTGGATATATACAAGTTCATTATCTGTAGTCCAGTCAGATCTGTACGTGTATGGTAATTTGAATAGCCTCGGAGAGGCAGGTGGTTTATTTTGTACATGTTTGAAGTTGCTTCTATGATCTTTCTCTTCCACTTGCTCTTTTCTTCTCCTTCCTTGCTGTTGCTATTTAAATTGCCGTTATTAGCTATTAAATGATAAATTAATTACCTCTGAAGTAAGCGTGAATAATTGTATTCAGTCTGGCATAGCTGAGGTTGGCATTTGATAACAATCAACAGAAGCCATGCAGCTCCCAAGCTATTTCATAATAATAATAATAATAAAATCAATAGGAGGAAAATAAGGACAGCTCTAGAAAGTGTTAATGAAAAGTTGCTGAATTACAGTGGCTCACCTGTGAACAGCTACATGAAAGCCTTCTGAATACCAAATATATTCATTATTTGCTGTATTGCTTGGCTGAGCCTCCAAAGAATTCACTGGGCCTGTATTCTCACAATAACAAAGGAGAGACGCTGAAGAGTGCAGGATAAGAGGAATAAAGAGGTGGATGGAAGTTTCACGTTCTTATTTAGAAAACATGATTATCAAGGCATATAATGACAATAAAATCTGAAGCCTATAATAATTCCAAACTCAAAATCTGAGGGTTTTTTCCTCTCAGTAGCAGAGAAAGCAATTCCTTAGGTCAGACCCTGGAGGTGGTGGGAGTGGGGCAAGAAGATATTCTTCTGCAACATCAGTGTGAAAGATCACTGGAGACTGTTATATGATAGTCAGGACTTAAGGCATTTCCTGAACTGATCCTAAATGGTTACAGCAACATAAGACCACTCCAAAGCCGAGTTTAAGCTACTCTCATACCTGTCACATTGTGTTAATGTTAGACTGTGCTCTCACAAGTGTTATACGAAATACATTAGAAACTCCTTTTGCCCCATGTTCTGCACTGCTGATGTGACATGGTAGTTGGGCTTATTTAGGTAAAGGCATTTCCACAACACTTTCCTCTCCAGCATCTAAATGCAGAAATACCACATCCAGACATGCTCATAACACAGTAGAAATTTCAAATTCCTTTCCCAGCAGTAAAATCTATGACTAAGCTAAAAACCAGAATCAATAAACAACCTACTCTCCTGAAAGCTGCCACAAGGTATTTAATGTCCACAGATGATCAAGGTTAAGAATGCACCAGATATTTACTGAAAGAAAAATGAAACTTCAATCAAATAAAAAACTGGATCAAAACAGTCAAATAATTCCTGTTGATTTTTTCCCCGTGAGGTTAAATTCACTAAATGATGAAAGAACACTTTCATCTCATCCACGTGCCAGACGACTCCAGCTGTCCGGTCTGTCTCAGAGGACTGGATGCCACAGCTGCTGGTACACCCGAACTGTGAGGCGATGGGGTATATTGTAGGGTGAAGTGCCGTCTTGCACTCAAACTCTTCAGCAGAAATTTGTTCCAGTTTGTATAATGAAAACAAATATAACTTGAAGGAATGACACTCACATTCACCTGTAACTATATATAGGAAGACCCAAACCACCAGGCAAGGGAGACATTTCCTATCACTGCACACAAGTATAATGCCACATTTCTGCTATTCAAAGATGTACTAAATGTGTTCCAAACTATGTGAGCATACTTTGCTCCATCAGCATTATTTTGTTGCTTGAACTTTCCTCTCTTGTCTGTTTCATCTCCCCAAATTCACTTTAGTTTGATCTAAATCACATTTTGGCCACATAGCTTAAAAGAGGAGTGGAACTGCTTGCACAGCCATAAGCAAGGGAAGGTGCATTATAGTGAAAAGATGGGAAATATAACAGCTCAATACTATCCAGGATCACAATGGTGCATCAATGCAGTAGAGAAAAGCAGGCACAGTTTCAAATGATCTGCAAATCCTTCTTGTCAATTCTTGGATTTGCCGTCCATACGCTGACCAATCTAACCCTAGTCAGCGCATGGAAGATGAAAAGATTACATCTGGACAAAGGATGGGAGCAGTGATTTACCCTTCTGGTTTTGATTAATAGCAGAGCTAGACATTTTTACCATCTGGGGTGGAGAAAGATTTGGCTCTGCTCAAGAAAGGTAAGAAATGATGAAGAAACACAGGAGATTAATAATATGAGTCAGTAGAAAATGCGTAATGACTTTGCAAAAGCCTGTCTCAACATATAAGACGTGTCTCAAGAACAAATGGCTACAATTGCTGCAGTGTATATACCTATAGTGGGGGTTGCTCTTGCTTTCTCTGTCTCTCAAACCTGCTTTAGGTGAACAAACAGTCAGTTCTCATCCTCTTTGTGGTCTTGACAAATGTGAAGTTACCTGGACAGCATTGACTTAAAACCTAATTGCTTTTACAGCAAATGAGGCATGAAACCTATTATCAAAAAACATGATGTCCGAAGTACAAGCTGGCATTTCATTTTCCCAGCAGAAAGCTGCTGAATGCCAGAATTGACTGCAAGGCACAGCGGGAGGCTGGAAACACAAAATTAGTGATTCTTCTTAGGCCATGGCAATAGCATGCTGGTGAGGCCAAATTTGGGAAAGGGCAGAATAAAGTGCCTGTACCAGTTCCTGACGCTTTGCTTTGGTTTTTTTTGAAGGTGGCTTCAAAGCCCAGCAAATTCTCCATATATTTGGCCTTTGACCTTGTCAGAGCATCCATAGACCACCGGTCAAAAAAGGCTAGTTGATTCAGAAAAACACCTAAATATCACTTTTCAAAAGAGAAGCCACAAACAACTGAGTTTCCAAGTAGGTCTTGTGCAACTTGAGGGTGATAATGCCTGAGTAAGTGTGAGAGTGAATAGAAGTGACCCAGGAGCACAGGTTGCTAATTAAGAGACCAGCTAATACCTAGACCTAATGCCCTAGAGCAATTTGTCCCATCTTCCTCACAATCACACATCGTAGCTCTAATACATCTTATGTGTGCACTGCATCTTACACTTTCTCCACCTTTTGGCACGTTCATGAGACAGCTGCCATATAGACATGTTGAGGACCAGGGACACGGAGCTGTTAGGTCAACTTCATGATACCCAAAGATTTCCCGGCTTCATGTGAAACAATCTAACTACTGTTCTGCTAGTGGTACAGCCCCACTGATGCAGTTTCCAACCGTTACCCATTTACTGTTCACGGTTTAGGGAAAACACAGACTGTAGGCTGGGGACAGGAAGAAATTCTCACCTGTGTACCAAACCGTATTTAGTTAGGTCTGCTAAAGTTTTCCTCCACCTTTCTTTGACTCACACAGACAGTACATTGAACACAATGGACCTGCTCAGGTGTGAGAAATCCCCCATTCACACATGATGCCCCCATTAGACCAGTCACTTCCCTGACAGCTATTACCACGCTCCAGTTTACTGACCACTGACTCTGACAGGGCTGTATAATGTGCACAGCAAAGAGTTTATTCCAGGGAAGCAGGCAGGGTCCAGCCTGCTCCCTACCCCCTTCACAGCAGTGGTGAAAGAATAAGACTGCAAAACACCCAGAGCTGAGACAGCCTAAAGAGAAAAATTAAAAGACATATATAGTTATAAACCTTGACAGGTGAAATTGTTTGCTGTCAGAGGGAGATGCTGAGATGCCAAGTCAAAGCCACGCACACCAGACACCAGGGCAATGAGAGGCAAATGCAGGACATGAACTGCAGGGATTTCACAACAGAAGAGACCTCTGGCTCCACGGCTCTTGATCTATGTACTTTTGCAATGAGACATTTCATCTGGGAGTCAGTTATATGCAGTGCTGGATTAACTTCTTGTTCAATGGCTTGACCTGTCACACAGAGCACTACAGAGATGGGTGCTCAGAAACACGTATTTAGGAAACACATTACATCCAAAGAGAGGTGTTTAACCTAAACGTTGTGCAACACACACCGCTCACAGCTTAATTTCAGCTTGCTTTCCGCAAAACAAAAACCTAACAACTAAATGAAGCTTGCTTTTCCATCAAGATTGAACAATATAATTCTTTTATTTTGATATTGGTGAATACTGCTCTGATAAAAATTACCCTTATTTGTACCTTTTCCTGGGCGTGTCAGCAGGACAGCCTTTGGACACACTTTGTCAGAAAATATCGGCTTCCCACTGAAATATCTATTATGCATATCATTTCCTGGACAGTGCAGACTCTGGAATAGGGGAAGCCTGCAAGATATTTAAAGCCACCACTGTTCATAATGTAAAGCACATAAGAAAAAAACTGCATGAGATAACTGCCCAGACTTTCCCTGTGCTGCACCTGAAGGATCCCTAAGTCTGACCCTGCTTTGGCAAAGGTACACAAAAATTCAGCTGTCTTCATTCACATCTACTCACACTTTCAGATGCAGAGAGTATAGAAAGAATTCAAGGATGCTGTGCATTTGTGTGGTGACCTCAGAAGATGACAGAGCTAGTTTTAAACTACAAATATTTCATTCTCCTTAAACTCAAAAAGATGGGACTAGTCTAGGAAGCAGCGGAGTATAATTTCCTTTGATTCAATGATATACCAGCAATAAGCTTGCAAGGGTCTGGTGACCTCCTTGTGATACCTAAAAGAGCTAGATCAGACTTAAACTTTACAGATTTAGATTAGACTGAGTGGTACCCCTCAGCTTCCTCCAGATAAATGTTTTGATGGAGATTTTTTTTTTTTCCCCCCCAAAGTCTATGAGTAGAGAGGTGTAGAAATAGCTGCTCTCCTGCCTGTAGCAGTGTGCTCTCTGTATTCTGCATTCTTCCACTGGTTTTGGTAGGGCTCCTTTTCCCACTAAAATCAAACCATGCGATTCTCTTGCGTAGACTCACAGAAACCCAAGAGTGAAGTATTAATTTTCTGAATCAGAATCAATATACTGTACAATCATTTTCCACAAATTATTGATTTTTTAAAAAAGAATGTGCTAGCAAGCCCTTTGGTCCATGCCTCTCCCTTCCCCCAACCTCCTGCAACAAACTCCTGCAATATGACATATCTAGGTGGGATTAAACAACCCAGTTGTTTACCTGCTCTAGAAATGGTAGCAAATTGCACCTAAGCTACTAAAATTTCACAAAAACCTGCAATTACACCCAGTGGAGTGAAAAAGAATAAGTAACTCTCACATTGCCTTTTAGCAGAGACATTACATCTCTGGATGCCACGGAGGTACTCACTAATATGCTGGGCAAACTTGGCGAGATAGAAGGCTTTGCTTTCAGCTACCACAGACACATTTGGAACAACATGGGAGTTTTACAAAGCTAGGGAAGCTTTTATGTTTGTTGACTTCTTTAAAAATATTGGTAATTAGAAAGCTTCTCACTATTATTTTGGTACTGATCAACTACCATGCAATCTCAGGAAAACTGATATATGAATATATAAAGCAACTAAAGGAAAAAGTAACAGGAGAGTACAAAGATCAGGGAAAACGCTCACTGAGTTATTGTGACCAGATGGCTTTTTTTTCAGTGTCTGAGGCTAGTCAAGGTTTGATGTTTTTCTTCCCGTAAGTTATTTTCATGCAAAGGCCCTTCTAGCTCCAGTTCAAAAGTGAGAGTTTGATACATAACTCAAAACCACTCACCTAGCCAGGCTTCAGTAATTCTTTCTAATGACAGACCAATGATTTGTCAGATGGCCATCCGCAGCATGGATGGTGTTCAGCATACGCCTTAATTGTTTTATTTATATGTTCAAATGTACAAGTGTGCACAGCTAATCCAAAGGAACATCTCTGCATTTTAGCCCTCTTTTTTCATTGTCCCTCATAAACATTAAAAACTGCGAACAAGCTTGTAAGAATGGTTTTCAGCACGAGGAACAGGTGGTGGTAATGTCAGTTAAGTATTCCTGCAGGGGGAAGACTGGAAGCCTGCTATAAATTACGGGGGCATTTCTGCAACTGAAAAACTTGCATTTCATTGACGAAGCTGAGAGAGTTCTTTGATGACAGAGCCATTGGGGAGCTTCAAATCATATCACATCACTAAGTTTTCTTTCTCCATTAGTCTTGGAAAAACATTATTGCAAGCATATGTTCTTGCACATAGCACTAATAACTGATGGTGGCCTAGAAGGAATAGATATATTTCCACTTCATCACAAATTCAAGCTGAAGAGTCCCATACTCTGACACTTAACCAAGTCAAATTCATCATATATTTATAACGGGGCAACCTCACTTAAATGCATCCCATTGAATGTAGGAAGCATACAAATTAATTTTGCAATTTGAAAAAAACACCTCCTCAATAACCAGTGGGATCATGTCTTCTTCCTACGCATCAAAAAGTCACAAATCTATGCTCTGAATGTCTGCAGGACTCAATTCAGAGAGGAAAAAGGGAATTTCTGGGAGTATTATTGCTAAATCAGGTCTACAGTCTCTAAATCATGCTATCAATGTCCTTTTCAAATCTGCAATATTTGTTCCCTACCCTGCAGCTTTTAGAGAATGTCTTCCTTGCAAGAAATCTTCTCCACGGAAGAGCTGAAATGGACAGAACATCACGTCACACTCCAATGAACAGAAAAATGTTTCCCACTGATGCATTTTTCTGGGGCAGTACCAACCCTATGCTTCAGTAATTAGTTTCGATAGGAAAATGGAAATTTCACTGGAAAAGAGGAAGCAGGTTCTTTTCTTTCACCTTTTCTATCCGCATAGGTGGCTGCAGGGCACAGAACCACTGTTTTAATAGTTTCTTTGGGAGTTAATTGTATCCTCGTTTCCAATTACTTTCAATACAATTCCAGTTCCCAAGATGCAAATCTCAGCCATAAGGAGAATCCATTTCTGCAGACTGAAACCCAAAACACATCCCCACCAATTTAATTCCCACAGGAGAACCCTCTCAGTACTACTGTCACCGACCTTTGTGTCCGGTCTGTTATTTCCTCCTCCAGATCCAGCAGAAGCGCTGCCTGAGCCATCACATTCTTGCTGCATGGCAGGGATTTGAGGTGCAGAATGAGCAAACCAAGGCAAAACTTGCTCCCCATCTCCTCCAGCTCCTGAGTTCCCAGCTGCAGGCCCTGATGGAGAGAGGCAGAAAGTCTCAGTGCTGAGTGTGCAATTCACAGGTACAGAGAAGGAGTCAGGTTTATTTTGCCTAAGAAGGATAATTCTTAACATTCTGGATGAGGGCTTCCATCACATTTGCTACATATGGAAATTTCCCCTACAGAATCTTTTGCAAATTAACTGACAGCACTTGGTCAACAGAAGCGATTCTAAAATGACCTCTCTTTTACAAATGGAGAAACAGAAGCAAATAGTTTAACTGTCTTGACTACGGAAGAAGTCACTGTAAGAATTAAACTCAGACCCCAGGAGAACCTGACTAAATCTACTTTTACAAATCATTAGGACTCATTTTTTCTTTCTCTCTCCAGAGGAGTCATCTCCCTAAGCAAGGAGAAAAAAACCAAACAAACATAGGTCCTACAATTGTAAAAACTAGGCAGTGGCAAAGATGGAGAAGAAAACTAGGGAGGAGAGAGAGGGGAAGAGATCTTTAACAAGTTATGAATTGTTTTTTAAGAAAATCAATTGCAAAGTAATTGCAAAATAACAAACACCTCCAAGGAATTTCTCAGTCAATTAAAAGCTGATGTCTCTCTAGCAGAGACAAGCAGAGAAAGAAAAGCATAAACAGTGTTTGGATTATCAACATCATCTTTCAAGGGAAGACTCCTCCAAGCTGTGGATCCTCGCTTGGAAGAACCCTGATTATGA
This sequence comes from Caloenas nicobarica, assembly GCF_036013445.1. Classification (NCBI taxonomy): domain Eukaryota; kingdom Metazoa; phylum Chordata; class Aves; order Columbiformes; family Columbidae; genus Caloenas; species Caloenas nicobarica. The sequence continues at coordinate 16,349,607 of NC_088254.1, forward strand.
ATAGCCTGGGTTTGTTGTTTTTCACTAATTACAAAAAAATAAAGTAAATATCTAGCAAAGAAGGAACACATCAAGGGCCTGCATAGGAGTAAGTCAATGTAATCGATAGCAGTTTCATGCATGCGGAGAGAGGATAGGAGACCAACACAGCTCAGATACACCAACAATAAACAAAGAAACTGCAAAGTCCCTCATCTTTGGCATTTAGTGACCCAATCACATGTACTGCTTAATGCTAACACATGAGGGGTTGAATCAATCGCTGAACAAATGCGGCCAATATCAGCACCATGTGCTTTTGCAGCACAAAACAGCTCTGCAGCCGATCTTCTGACGGGAGCTCCAGCTCCATTTCCAAGACTGTTTGTTCCCTCGGCAGCTCCCAGGAGTCCCCGCTCACAGTCCTGGCACCAGCCTTACCCGTGGTGTGAGCTCCACGCCAGCATGGCCTGCACTTGACCTCTACTAGATATTCGTTAGTGGACATGTTATCGGTAATGAGGACAGTACGTGTTCTGGTAACCCATGACAGGCTGAGCTCTGATCTCATGTTGATTTTTATTTTCTGTATGAAGTGGTTGTATTTGTAAAGTGTTTTGGGATCCCTATGCCTGAGCAGCTCCATAGAGCTAAAAGATTATTTCAGAGCCAAAAACATGCAGGTAGATGGATGAAACAGGAGATTTCTCACATAAACTTCTGCAGCTCTCTTGCAAAGCTTATTTTCTGCATTTTTGTTAGAGGACACAAACTCCTTGGATAGGGTGAAAACCCCCACTTCATCTCTAGCAGTTCCAGCATATGCAAATACCATCTAGCATTACAAATACCCTATCTGATCACAAATATATTTTCCTATAGTAAAGATGTTACAAGACCCTGTGAGAGAAGCATGAATCTGTAGTTATGATGACGAAACTAAAAAACACAAAGTATGGAGCCGAAACATAAACCGAGTGGTCGGACAACTAGATAAGCACAGCGCCTGCCCAAAAGAGCACACAAATAATCTGAGAAAATATCGCCTCAGTGCTAGGCAGGGTCTAGGGTCTCTGGAGAACTGACTTCTGTTCTCTGAACAGTCTTTTAAGTGTTTTTATCACAGTGGGCAAATCTCCTGCACCATTTCTTCTCTCCATCCTATTCACCTTCACTGCAAGCTTTGCTATGCAAGATCTATGTACAATGAACTATAGCAATAATTAATAATAGTAAGAAAACAGAGGGAGAGGCTTATGGGAACCAAGGGTCATTAATGTGAAACAACGAGAGTGCTTAGCAGCTCTACATAGATTCCTAGATGGTTTATTATTTTACTCTAAAAGACATAACATACTTTAGTGTTGCAAGACTTCGAACAGGCAGGCAGAAGTGGTGATATTTCTGAGCAAAAATATGTCGTTTCTACAGGAAAAGAGTTATTTTGTCGGGGCAAAAAATAAAAAGAACATCTCACAGCTTTCCCTGGGGTGCATCTCAGGGTCTTGCTTCCAAGATCAAGGCAACACACTAAATACCTATCAATCCAGGAGATGCGAATAGTGACTATGTTAAAACTCAGCCTGTGGCTTTATGATTCCCTAGAGCTTTATTCAGGATATGAAGAGGCCTTAAGAAACTATGAGCAGAGAAATAATAATAATAAAACTATAATACACCTCAGAAGCCTCAGACAGTAATTGCTCATGCACTGAAGTTATCTGCTGCACAATGGACCCATATTGCTTTGATACCAGACAGCTCAGGAGTAACAGCTGGAAACCTCAGCTAGAGCATTACTTGTTAACACACTTTTTCACTTCAAACACAGACAGACTTTTATTTTTTAACTCAGATAATTCTCCCCCCCTGCTCCTTCCTCCCTCCTCAGCTCTCACAGGGTGGAGCTGGAGGTGCACAGCATGGGTACCATTAAACTGAAGCTGTTGACAGAACTGACGGATCAAACTAATGTTATTGATGGCATCTGCCAGCAATGCCAGGAGCTGATGTAGTGGTTAATAATCAGTCCCGCTTGCATTGCTGAATGGGAAGCCTGGTCTCCAGGCGCTTCCCTTGTAGCTTTGCAGCACACACAGTTATAAAAATTTTGAGATTGCGCTTACAACTCAGAGTTGGGAAAATATCCTACAAGAAATGCAAGCAAGAAAAAAAGAACAGTAGAAGGGGTCCAGCTTGGTTTGCTTAAGAAGGTGATAGAAGACACACCCCCATGGCAGCAAAGCTGTTGCACTTCTACGTGTCATGACAGTATGTGGTCTGTTTGCCACAGCTGCAGTGCCTGAGAGCATCTCCCCTGCAGCGTCCTGCCTGGCTGGATTCTCCGTGACCCCATCTTTCTCTCTAGTAATGCTTTATGACCGTCCTCCTTTGGACACAACTATATAAACAGTGGAGCATGGTGCAAAGGCTTCCAAACCAGCAGAAACTAAGCAAATTCTAAAGCAGGAAACAGGATTACTGCACCAGAAAGCTGCAGACAAGCTCATCAGTACTAATTAGTCCAGCCTCAGAAACATCCTAACAAAGCTGTCCTACTTTGATGACCAGTTCATATCTCCACACAGTTTCTGCTGTTACAAAGTACCAGTCTGGACCAGCACCAGTGTGATGCATCACACTCCACTGAGCAACACAAACGTGTCCACTGGTTCCACGGACCTGTCATGCAGTCTTTTGCAGGCATGTTAAGGGATAACAGGTTGTTTCCTGGCTATTATAGACAATAATGGAGCTAAACAGCTTTTCTTAATCCCTTTTCATATTTTCATACTGCAACAGACATCATGGGAGGAGGTGACATCTAATAACAGACCAAGTTCTGGATATATTTATTTTTCATGGAAGAAACAAAATGCAGAGGTAGGTGACAGGGCCACTGAGGTGAATGAAACAGAGACTTAGTCTATTAACTCTTGGTCTAGTTAGACCAATTAATTTCTTTCCTTTTCTGCCAAAACTGTTGCTAGCATAACAGCTGGAGCAGTAGGATGCTCACCTATGAGTGACACTCTCATACTAATAGGAAACTGGGAAGCAGGAAAAAAAAGCTATTCCTTGACTTATCATTTGGTCAGGATACTGTCGATACAAATTTTCCTAAACAAAATTGATCAAATCATACTGGAAAAACAGTGCATTCGCACTCAGCACTGATGCATCAAATAAATATCCACGACAAAATGTTTCTAATATCTCTCAACTTGCCCTTAAAATACTTCACAGGCTAAATGACAATGCAATGGAAAAACTTTGTTATTCATTACTTATATGCTTTAGACACTCCCACAGCCAAAGGCAGCAATAATTTCATAACACAGATACACAGATATTGTCGAAGAAGGTGGAAGGACTCCAGAAGTTCAATTAGAAATTTCTTCATAAGGGTAACTAGAGCTACAGTAAAATTAGAGTTAGAAGATACTAATAAACACAAGTAGACAGAAAATTTCAGAGGCATCAATTGTTTTCTGTGCTCAGAGAAAAGGGACTTTTGGCATGCAGCGGGGACAATTCAGTGGCCTCTCCCACTTTTTGTCACTGTTCAGTCCTCAGGGCAACAGCTTTTCCCTGCAAACTCACTTCCAGTCAATACATATACATACATACTTACAGAATATTCTCTGCATCTCAATAGCTTTACACATTCACAACGGTTATGCCCTAAGGCTGGGTATAAATAAAGAGACAGTCTGGTTTCTCACTAATCACATCAGTGAGCTCTCCCTCGGAATACTAATCAAAACCATTTGGAGGCTCTAGAGGACAAACCAGGGAGCTGAATGAAACATTTGGTGCCTCATGACTGCAGCCTTAATTTTAGCTTGGGCCAGCCCTGAAAGATACTGTCCTTTCAACCCCTGTGAATGCAAATATGCAGACACACGTCTCAGAACTGGCTATTTAGACAACGAGGACAGTGGGGAACGAGCCCAGTTTTCTCATGATCCTTAAGCAGCAGGTATGGCACGCAAAACAGATGAAGTTAAAGGGATGGGGATGGAATTTAGGCCAAAGGATTTCAAGAGGATTGAGCAAGCAGAAAAGGCTGAAAAAACAAGAACAAAAAGCTAGCAGGAATTTCTAGAAAGAAAGACAAGAGGGGCTGGAGTTAGAGACAGAAGATAAAACGACAGGAGAGATAAAAGGGTGAGAAAGAAGGAAAGGTTGTTGAGGTCAATGGATGCTGATAAAGGCGAATGATAACAAGAGAAGAGCTAATGGAAACTTCCACCCCCTTCTCACCCTCAGAGAGGTGCGTCTTGTTCTGAACATCTGTCCTCATTACAGCTGGTACTTTGGCCACACGGTGAGGAAATAAGGTCCAGTTTGCCTTGAATCCCTGCACTAAACTTTGCTGAACTCAGCTGGTGTTTTGGCTGGGCAAACTTCTTGGGTACAGAAGCAAGGAAGCAGTAATTATCATTCAAATGGACTATTTCCCTGGTTAATGATACTTAAGTTACAGGCAACACTGTTCAAGGAATGCAGTGAATGAGAAGATGAAGTAACTTCTCCCTCTGATGTGCTGGAGAAGGAGTCCTGAACAACCTGCTCATAGGAGAATTGGGGACTTAACATATAGAAAAACTTGTGGCCAAGTTCTCGAGAAAAACAATTATTTAGCTTATGAATTCTCCAGGCCTAGTGCAGGAAAGTGCTTCCTCCTCCTTTCTGGTATCCTGACTAGCTATTGGTCTGACATTCCCATCTCCACACACTTCCCTCACAGTATTTCCACAACTGTCACCCTGTCCTTTCCCTCCATCCTTTTCTCCTTTCCAAGCTTCTCTGCTCCTCCCTCAGCATCTTTTCTCCCTTTCTTAATAAGCTCCCAGGAATGACTCAATCCTCAATGCATGCCAAGCTCATCATGCATTGGAAGAGTCAAAGAAATTATATTAGTGTCGCATTTGCCAAATTTGCCAACCTCGGCTGGCCAATTTTCTTGTTTACTCTATCCCATACGTTGCTATCTCATGTTTTGTGTCAACAAATTACAAACTATCCAGGATGGGCACAGGAGTGACTTTTGCTTTCCACCTCCACTGCACACTCATACAGAGAGGAACGCTTCCATGTCCACTGGATGTTGTTATACCTGTTCTGCATTGCTGTACGAGACTGAAGGTGGTACCAGGTACCAGAAAGCCCGGCGTTGCCAGGCTGCTTCTTGAATAGCCATAACTGTGAAGGGTGGTCATGTTCAGAACAAAAGATGAACAAAAAGAGAAAGAAATGAGGATATTTTGCTCCTACACAGACAAAACATATAGGAAGATGCTATTCTTTGCAGAGTTCTTGTTTTCCAATAAAGTTGAGTAGAACATTGGTTTTCTGTCTCATACATTATTGTGTGACATGCTAGGGACCTATTTTTAGGTTTTGGATAGACCTAGACTAGCATCAACAGGCTATCCCTCTCTTTGTAGACACTGAGCAATCTTTTACCTCGTTCCACAGTGTCTTCTCAAATAGAACTGAAGAGGCTGAGTGAATGATATGCCAGGCCAGAACTGAGCACTTTGGAGGAATCTGCATTGTTTCACAGTGACAAGGTCAGAAGTGTCTCAAGTTCTGACCTAAGGACTGGGGACAGTTCTGGGGAGGAGCAGCCTGCTTGTACCATCAGATGAAGAAGCATGTTCTTGGAAGAGACAGCCCAGTGGGCGAGTTTTGAGAGTACAGCTAACAAAAACAATGGGCAATGTTATTTTTTTTTTTTTACTTAAGGAAAAATACCCAACATGATAGTTCCTAAAGGAAAACAAATGCCACTCCAGGATATTTAAGCCTCCTACTTGCCAGACAAGCAACAGAATGAGGGAACTGCTCAAAGTCATGTAGGGATCCCAGGGCAGTGTGAGGAAAGTAAGCGATTACATCAAGTTGGTGCAAGTGGAGTGCTTTATTCAAGAAAGCACCTTTCTTCCCCATGCTCCCACTTGCAAATGCAAGAGGTTAACTGGTATTACCCCATGTGATGGTGCCTTGAAAATTTGTGAGTAGTCTATTCATAACTTTCTCTCATATTTTCCTGCTATCTGAACACTGTGGAACCTGGAACAAGTCACAGACAGGTTGTAGCCTCATGTATCTGGAGATTAAGTGTGAGGTGGGGCTCTAAGTCTGTCTGACAATCTGTGTAAAATGAATTAGCTCTTAAAAGCATTCTGGGAAAGCAGGAAGTTAAAATTTTGCAAGACCTAAATTGGCAGCCTAATCCCTGGATCACTTTTCCTCTCTCTCTACTTCCACTTAAAAAGTTTGCCTGTATAAATAACTTCAGTGTACAGAAAAGTGACCAGACTCTTGGCCCAGCCAACTCTTTATTTTCTGCCATAAATTTAACCTGTTTGGCTATATTTCACTATGGGAGTAAAATAGTTTTCTAATCTTGGCTAGTGATTACCTTGGAACACATGCCTTGGAACGAAAGGATTTATGATACTTAAAACTTTATTCTGGCTAATGTAAATGCAGATGCTCTTCATAAAGTGTCTAACCTGTTTTAAAAAGTATTAATAAGGTATTTGTCTTCATAATGCCATCCACTATGGTGATCCCTCTGGGTTAATTATGTGTTACATGAAGAATCAATTGTTACATCTTAATTTCATGAAATGGTCTCATATACTTGTATTATATTATTAAAAGCCTTGTTATTTTTCTGTGTGGCTTTGAAGTACTTAAAGTAACAATACTGGGAACTTCCAAAGTAGTTTTTATCTTAAAACTCGCTGTGCTATAAACTGCAATGAACAAAACCTTACAGCCTTTCCCTCTCATCCCAATAAAACACATTATATTCCTCCCATCACAGAGGTGATGAAAACATGTATTGACAGAAACGACATATCAAAGCCAGTGTGCCTTTCTTCCCCATCCAAAACGAGACCCCAAGGTCGTGGTACCCCTCAGTGTTGTGCCAACACAGGGGTTGAAGCTCTCGAGTAGATTAGTGAGAAGCCAATACAGCATGACCCAGACATCACCCCCATTGCTCCAGCCTGAGAAGACTGTGCTCCCAGATTATATTCATCACTCTGCTCCCATGTCAGTGCATTACAGAGACTTGCAGACCGGTGAAATTGTGTCTTGGCCTGGCAGCAATGTAATGTAGAGGAGAATCCAAGGGGATGATGAGCCTGCTTCCCACTACGCTGCTGCCAGACATCCCACCACTGCAAAGCCTCTCCCCAACACTGCTCAGTGTTCCTTCTGCACTGTAAAGCTTTATTCCTTCCCTTTATAACTCAATAGCTCTACTATCCCTAATGCCTTCCCCATACTGAAGCTGCCTTCCAGGCCACTAAACACTTTCATGTCCTCCCTCTAGCCCCTCTTTATCACCGCTTCGTCTCTTACAAAAGAAATGACCCAGAACAAACAGGGTACTCCACAGGAGGTATTACCATCCACATCTGTAGGGATATTATAGCGTTCTCCAAGTCTACCTCTTTCTGCACACATACAGGCATCTTATTCACTTTTTTCTTTATTGCTGCTGCTGCACATGGTACAGACATCTTTATCAAGCTGTCTTTATAATAGCTACTTATGTTTTCCTGAACTGTTAAAGCTAATTCAGAGCCCAACCATGTGTCTGAATGTTTTAAACTAATCCTTCAAACATGCTTTGCCCTGCCACTGCTGCCTATGTTTCGTCTTCCATTCTAGTACCCTCATCTTTTAGTCCTCATTCCTACTGTATTATTTGTATCAGCTGCAAACCGTAAATATTATTATCTTACTGTTCTCCTTGACTTCCAGTCTTTAAAATTATAAATAGACTATCACCAATTCACAGCGGTAGCTGAAGTCTCCTTCCTATCAATTTCTTTCCATCCCAAGGATGCTTTATGCATACCAACTTTTTTTTTCCAGCCTTTTAACTAGGTTTTGACCACACAAACAGCCCTTTTGTGTCTCACTCCATAACTCCCAAAACTTCTTGATGCTTTTTTTTTGCAGGAGGCTGTATTCTGACTCATCTAGGATGACCAGCAATCCAATCTGCATAAAAATCAGTCTTGGTTCACCCTTGGAAGCCATAGGCAAAACTTTATATACCATTTTTCCTTTGTCTTCCAGTGCCCATACCTCTTTCAAAAAAAATCCACTGTATTATCAAGGCATTATTAACATTCTCAATCATTGTGTTTCCTTATCCCTGTGTTACTCCAGTGCATGTGGTTCTGTTATTGGTGGTTCTCTCATCCCATGAAGTTTTTAAACTTGGGGAATCATAATTAGCACCTTGTTAAACATGTTTTAAACAGTCTGCTATCTAGTCTGCTGGTCACTTTTAATGATTTCTTTTTAGTAGTTCAAATCCTTTGTTCCGTAGTTTCCTTACAACTCTTTACAGGAACAAAACAATGGGCTTCACCTGATTCTGTGAGTTACAGCTGTAGCCAAATATAAAATAACATTAGGAGACAACCTGCAAGCATTGTCTTCACATATAAAGCAGACAGCGTGGTCCCACAACATCCTGCTCTGTCCCGATCCTGTTCCAGCTCTGCCAATGTACTTGTGGCTCAGGGCAGCACAAACAGCTCCAGAAAGCATCCAAATCTCAGCCTACACAGTCTCCTATTGTTCCAGTCCTGAGGGTTCCATACTTTCTTCCAGAGCCTTTTGATCATGCCTTGAAGCATACTTCTTTTTTCCAGATCTAAGTCTACTCTCCACAAAATCACTCATTTCCTCCAACACCTTCTGCCAATGGCCTCAAAGCAGAACTTCCACCTGGTGCCGTTTTTTTCTGCCCAGATCCCATCGCATGCGACACGCCAGCTTCCATGGTGAAATAATTACGTGCACATGTTCAGAATAGATTATCCTGAGACTGTGTGTGGGTCTCCTTAAACCTTACTTTAAACAGGTCCTTACACAGAGATCCAGAGGTGAGCAGTAAGGACACAGAGCCACCATTTCAATTTTCATTACTCTAACATTTCATGCACTGTATTATGTCCATCTCCTTATGCTGATACAACTCAGGAGCTACCTGAGACTTTCTTCCTAAATTATAAATTATTTCCCTCAGGCTAATTTCTGCTTTTTCTTATCACAAATTCTCTTTGGTCACCTTCAGCAAACACCATCAAAGTTGGCCTCCCCACTTATCACTCTCTGCTATCTCAGGATCAGTGACAGGAAGCAACTATGATTCTACAATTTATTGTATTAACAATTCTGAAACGACAAAGGAGTAATTGATTTTTTCCAAGCCAAAGGCTTGTGGGAAAGCACAAAAAGCATCTATGCCCAGCTCAGATCAGAGAGGAAAGAGACACTGCAGAGGAGAGGGCTTTCCCCAGCCTGGGCACTGCTCCCTTTGAAGCTGAAGGATTGGAGCACAACCAAGGAGCTGATGGCTGTTTTCTTATAGATGTCATCATAATTGTTCTGACACAAGAACCTTCTTGCTGCTTGTCACATTTAATAGAAGAATGGGCAATAACAGTGAAAATCTGACCATTTCTTTTTTTCCTCTTTCTTTCTTTTGAATACTCTGAACTAGCCACCTAGAGAATGGCTGATAACACTGAGGATAATTCAGGCAAAAGTACTGCAGGACCCTCTTTGATGTCTGCTCGGATTTAATACAGGTTCATATAATGAATGTGTAATACAATAATTCCATGTAAAGAATTAAAGAATACATGAGAAAGCGAGGTCACAGGGAGATTTTACCAGACAGCCCAAGGGCAAGTCACTGATCATTTCATTAAGAGTCTGGGTTAGGAGAGACATCCTGGGAATGTAGACTCTACAGTCAGAAATCAAACATCAGGGAAGTTCTTTCAGGTGAAGAAGCTGCCATCAACTGCTAACCAGGGTTTACAGGTCTGCAGAGCCCAAAGGCTCATTTTATCACCAGCCCACATGTCCTCTGGTACAAAGTAAACTCACAGCCACTAAGATGGCTGGTGGACACTTTCACATCACTTTTGGCTGGAAAAAAAATTAAAACAAAAATTGAGATCAAAACTGAAGCTTCTGTTTTATTGTAGCAGAGATGAATGCAATGGTGCTTGTCCACAAGGAACTGACCAGCAGCATGTAGATTATCTTAGAATTTGGACTGACTTACCAAGGAGAAGTATCGCTTAGATCTAGCAGCTGGACGCAAACTTTTGCAAACCACCTATAAGCCTTTTCCCCTATATAATCCCACCAGTACAGGCTCAGTTTAACATCTCCACTTACTGTGCTTTTGCAGAGAAAGAAAAAAAGAAATCAGGTCTTTGAAGACTGTAAGGAACAGACTGAAGAAAGGGAGACAAGATCAGAGAGACAGCTCAGGTGAGGGGGAGGCAGTTATCTCTAGCAAGGGGATAACTGATGTGACTCACACAAAAACATCTTTTATTTCCCCTTGTATTGCCATGGATATTTGCATATTGACTTTTTCAGAGATGGAGACCAGTAGGAAGCAAATGCATAGCAGCTGATAAATGCTTCACCTCCTAGAGCATCAGGTGAGAAGCATACAGGCCTTGTAGAAATAAACTACGACTCTCCGAGTCTTTGAAAAACCTACTGACCACTCAGAGCAAAGCAGGCAAACCTTTATCAGCAGAGAAGATGCTGACTCCAGATTACAGGCTTTCAGGATTTCTCATCTTGCAACGGTACCACCTGAGAAAATTTGCATAAGAACAAGCTGCATTTTTCTTAGGAGTCCTTTTCAACTTGCTTTTATGATTTCTACTGAAAACAATAATCCCCTGTTTGTGACACCGCAATCATTTCTGTTACAATCAAGTGTTCTGTCCAAAAGGAGGATTACTGCTTCAGTTTGGGGAAGTATACAGACTTTCAGAGGAACAAAGCAACCAGTTTTCAAGCAAATGACCTTGGTAATAGAGAACAAAAGACGACAAAGATATAAAAACAACACTACATATGATCAGATCTGCCACTTCCAAGAGGCATCTGATGCCCTTTAAGTTCATAACAGTTGATGTTTCCTGTAGATGTTTGCTCAATGGCGTCGGAAAAAGTAGCAAAAGATATTTCTCTTTGCTGTGCCACTCCAACATTCACTCAGATTTTTCCTTTGACAAGGTACCAATGTTTTATAACTAAACATCAGACACACATATCTAGAAACCCCACTGCAGTGCACAACTCCATGCTTTTAGCAGCATCCTGCGAGAAGCAGCATCACCGCACATGGTGCTGAATGTCAAACAACTGGCTTAAACCTGTGCCTCTGGCAGCTGCTCTGAAATCCAAAGAACAAACTGTTTTAAAAAAAAAAAAAAAAGAAAAAAAGCAGCGCCTTTGTTTTGCCCTTTTTTATTTTTTTTGCAAGAACATAATTTAACATGACTCTCTACAGAACAATTTGCATGGGATTACCCACAATGCACTATATTATGGTAATACACTTCAACCTCTGATGTATATTAGACTGACAGAGTTAAAAATCTGTCAAAGGAAAAATAAATGATACAGGAAAATGATGATGTAAGACAGAATAGTAAACACTCTGCACTTGCGTAATCTGCCAAAATTCAGTCTAAAATTGGCCTGGGAAAGAGAACAAGAGTATTGTGCACTCAGAACAGCTTTAGGGAATGTTCCCAACTCAAGCAGAAAACAATACCTGACTGAGATATGGATGTAATCACGAAGGAATGGAAAGTACAACAAACCAGAACTAAGAGCTGAATAGGAGACAAAGAGAGATTTTCTTCATTTCTTTGATTTCCCACCAGGTAGCAACCTGAAGGGAATATTCCCTCTTGCTCATGCAAGGATGGTTTGGTTCACTGCACTTCAGCACACACGTTTGCTCAATCCGCCTTCTGCCCCTTTCCAAGCCCTGCTGCACCTTCTTCTGATGCTGGTAGTGATTCCTAAGAGATCCTGGACAGGCTCTATGTTCAAAAGCTGGTGGCCCAAAACACTGAGCCCCAGGGCTGTATCAGTCACAGAATCCAAACTACCAGCTTCTCCTTCCTGCAGTCACGGATGGCTACTCAGCCCTTCACCGGGGGAACAAACACTCCCTGACATTTTCTAGCATTGGTCTTGAACTTTCCCATAGAAAAAAAGCCGCAGGAAAATATATCAAATGTACCCGTCCCCTTCAGTTAATTCCACACACTGTTTTCCTAGTAATTTAAGTAATTAGATATCAATACTCAAATCCCTAATCAAGGGATAAGTCTGTTTTGGTATCCAGTGAAGAATCATATGGCCAGGGGACTTTTCTGCAAAGCCCTCCAGACAAGGAATGGCAAAGGATGCCACAGGGGGAACAAGGCACAGGGCTGGTCGAGGGGAAGGGATACAGTAAGAAGCAGTATTTTCCACCTAGGACTTATTAGTTCTCTCAAAGCTAAGTCACAGAAAAATGAACAAAACAAGGGATGAGGCCAAATTGTATTTGCTGAAGAGGAGTCATAGAGATTAGTGTATTAATTAATCAAGACAATAACGTCAGCAAGGGCCTGACCTTTATTCCTGCCCTAGCAACAGCTTTGTCCCTGGAGACATTTGGCTTGCAGGCTAAAGCCATTTTGATACATCCCTCAATTAATCGCAGGATACCCTCTAGGAGATGGGAAAGCAGTATTGCAAGCTGTGAGCAGGGATGCTGAATCAGAGAAGGAGTGACCTAGACAAAGGCACCTCGTCAAGGGCATTGGCAGAGCTAGGGAGAGAGCCCACAATTCTCTTTACCTCCCAAACATCATCACTCACTGCTAGAAACAAAATTGTTTGAAGTTTTAATCTGGAATTCTGTTGCACTGTTTTTCTTTTTTAAAATCAGAGACTAACAAGAAATAAAGATTAAGTTTAAACACAACCACAAACACCCCAAAACCAAAGAAAAGAGTCTGTTTTAAAAGCAGCTTGTACCTTTTCTGTAATAAAACAGGAATATATGAAAACTCGGTCAGACAAAATGACAGACAGCTGCTGAGAGCAGGACAGCAATCAGATCTTCAGTTACCTCCTGCTTCTCCCCTTTCTCCTAAGTCCTTCTTTCAGGCAGATGAACTGCACATGCCCATACCCTGGGGAGCCTGGATTCCTTCGCTCAATATCACACAGCAGGTTCACCATCCTAAGGCCAGACAGGTCCAGCAAGCCTCTGAGCACCACTGACCCTCTAACAAAGAATCTCAAAGCTCTGTAGGGGTAGCTGGGTGGCAGAATACAAGGTCACAGTCCCAGCATGTTCACCTTGCTCAGCAGCAGTGGTACGGGACCTTGGCTGGCAAGGAGAGGTATCTCAGTTTCTCTCATTGATATCACTGGCCTTAATGATTTTCTCAGAACAGGCACTCCAGCTGTCCACCTCAACCCCAGATAAGCAATAGTGCAGAAGCTGTAGCTTGAACAAGAGAAATTGGTCGCTCAACCTGTCTATCTAGCACTAGCTGAGCTGAACCTGCCTGTCCCTTCTCTTCAGCCCTACAGTCCTTCATATTCAGTCTGATGCTGGGGAAACCTCAGACAAGATGGGACATGATGCTGATGGAGGCTGGACTGGCACATCTCTGCTTTCTCCCACACTCCTCAATATAGACATTACAACATCCTAAACCACAGCAAAATTAAGACCAACTTCACCACGTTACATTACACTCATACATCTGACGCTTTCCTGTCCATAAGCAACTAACACATAACCCCTCTCAACCATCATGTTCAAACTGGTCAAAAAGCTTTCCAGAACAAATAAAACTTTTAACTTTAGGTTCCAAATTAATTTTTGTTAAAGCCAACACGGTTACTTCATGTTAGAATTCAACTACAAAAATAGATTTCTTTTCCTCTTGCCTAGCTATTGTTGGCAAACATTAGTTCTAGCGAGAGAAGCTATTTCTGGACTTTTATTGGCAAGTCTTGTGTTCAGAGACTAAAGGAAGGAACTGGCTGACAGTGGAAAAAAAAAACCAAAACAGCTAGACATGACTTTCAAGAAATGCCAGTTCCTGCCAAGCTCTTATGCACATTTCTCTGTGCTTTATTAACTGCTACTAGTAAAGGTCACAGCTACAAGGATCAGTGAGAAAAAAAAAAAGGCACATATGGAAAGTTCTCTGTCTCAGACTGACAATCAGCTGCATGGTCACTGCCAGAGATGCCCTCTCATGCTAACTTCATTTGCGCCTTTCGCAGAGGAAAATCTGCTGCTTCTGAGTACAAAATGCCTGCTAAACGTGATTGAGGTGGAGTTTCTAGCAGACTTTTGTACATTGTATTATCTCCTGCTTGGGTTGATGTGCACTCAGCAGACACGCTCATATATCCATGCATATACACACACACGTGATCACAGAGAGACATTTCTAAGACACAGGTACCATAACGAACAGCACTCATAAGTACACAATTAACATATTCAGACACACCAGTGCACATTTGCACACTTGAAGGTCTGAGAGAACATGTTTTGGACTAATGCTCATGTGCACGTAGCAACATCCAATCGTGGTCTTTAACCAACATGGTTCCAAGTTTGCACTCACAAATATTCACTGTGCATAAACACTCTACCAGTACAAACACCCACCTCATGTGTGATTTAGGAAAGTAAAGGCAGACAGCTAAATGGAAACACACAGAGGTTTGTATCTGTTTCTCTTGTAAATTGTGCACGTGGTCTTCATGCATTTATTAACGCCATGCTAATAATTTCTAGTAATTAGTGTTATAATAGGAAAAGACAAGAATGCAGATCTTGGTCTTTTATAAGTGAATTAATTACAGCTAATAATACCTGCCACCCCCAACAAATACAAAGGGACAGCACGGAATCGTTTGGTTTTGTTTTGGTGGGGTTTTTGTTTTTGTTGTTGTTGTTTTTTCCCCCTCTCTATTTCCTAGGTATTTGCTTCAGTGTAACAGGGATTTATTCATCAATGAGCTAGGAAACAACACAATAAAAATGACTAAATGGAAACATAAAAATTAAGCCCCTTCACACAGAGCCAAGCTGAGCAGTGCTATTAACTAGACTCTTCCAGACTCCTAATGAAAATAAAAAATGATTGGCAAATTATTTGGGAAAAATATACCCTGTTCTTTTTCACTTCTTTGTTCTTATGTGAACATAGTGCACTTGTCAGCAAACGATGGATTATGCAAGCTATAGTCATGCATAAGCCTGTGCTGTGCTTTCTGTGATGCTACCCCCGCCCTGCTCATCATCCTCCACCTGGCGGACTCTGCCACTCTAGTTTCGGACCAGAAAATACAACAGATCCCACCCTTGGCAGGCCCAGCTCCACCACTGCTGAACTTCCCCCTACATTCTCCTAAAGCCACTCCAAAGCCCCTTAGGCTGGTGTCAGTCTTAAGCCAAGGAATGGAAATACAAATATTCAGCTACTGAAAACATTCGAATCTACCTGGGATTGTCATCTCCTCCCCTTTTCCTCTGTCCAATTCTGTCACCTCTCTTCTGCATCTGAAACCCACTAAGGATTATGTGCAACCAGTAAAGTCAGTGTCTTAATTTAGTCCCTACAGGGGATTCTGTAAGAGCTGTGGGAGCATCCATTCACAGGAGCAAAACTTTTATTCATCGGCAAATAGTAAGCTTGCAGAGGCACATTACATGAGTTCTTTGTGGAATTATCATGTCCATGTACACTACTGCATATTTTCTCTCCAAGTGGAAAGCAAATTCTATGCCATCTTATAGACTGAGCTCTCTATATGTAACAAGTAATTGTGTCATTGCACACCAAAGTGCCATGTACCATGAAGGAAAGAAAACTTAAAGTGGTTTTTTTTGGTGGTTTTTTTTTGGTTTTTTGCCTTTTTCACCCCTTCTTCCCCTTTCCTTTGATATGCCAGGACATACACATGAATGAGATCTATTTTGGGGTTATGCCAGGCCTCTGTAGCACTGACACAGAAATGTTATGGTTAAAACACTTCTGGCTGTCTTAGGAGCATTCTGCTTGTCTCAAAGAGAATGCCTTCAATTACAGATTCTGCCTTTTTGGAAGCTCTTTAGGTTTAGATTCTGGATGAGAAGCTATGAGATCTCACATTTAATTCAGTTTATCATAGCTGTACGCTCTCAAGTGAAATCAGTGGAACTGATGGATAAGAGGAAGATACTTAATGAAACACCTTGGGGATTGAAATATCTGTCATTCGATGTTCATGAAATAAGCCTCTCTTCAAAATTTTACCCTTCTTTATTTCGGTCAGTCAGGATCTTCAGCAATGCCAGCCTGACCTTAAATGCCATCTGGACTGTACTTATGTATTCTGAGCAGGCCTAGAAGAGCCACACGCTTCTCATTCTTGGGAGATATGAGCAGGTAATAAGCCAAATCTGTACCACAATGAATTTGATCTCTCTTCAGGCTGTCTCTCTTTTAAGGTACTTTTCATATGAATTCAAAAATCTACCTGAGTTTTTTCTCAGTATGCGTGACAAAAGATTATTCCAAAGAAACACAGAATCCTACTTTCTAGCAATGAACTCACAGAAGATATAATTCATGCTACATTAGTCAACAGCAGACACTAAAATGTTAGCTGAATACCCCGATATCAAGTGTCTGCCCTTGTAATTAGTATCAAAGGCATGAATAACAAGTCATCATGTACACATCTACGAGGTACTGAGTATCTCTGAATCAACATGTTGATTGTACTTAAATGGAATCTGACTCCACGTCTCCAGTTGAAATGGTCTGCCTTTTTCCTGTCCTCCTCTGCCACAAAATCTATCCATGTTGTTTTAATTCCCAAAATTCTTATGCTGAGAAAGACAGTTCTAAATAGCTGTAGAAGACCCTAAAGGAAAAGCCAAGGAACCTACGGTATGTTCCTTTGAACCTTTTTCCACAATGCAGCAGATAACATCAGCTTAAAGAGCCAGGCATTGCCTGTGCCGTTTTGCTTTCCACCACCTTGGCAACCCTCACATCACTAAGGTGTCATTGCACTGGACTTCCCTTCTGCTCCACGCTCAGCTAGAAGAAGGGATGGGACAGGACCTCAGAAGACAATTCATCTCCTCTTGCTGTCCTGTGGGCTACCACATGCAACACGAGCACAAATGCCAGTTTTGAGAGCGTGCTGTCCATCGGCAGGCTTAGTTGCAATCCCATCCATGGCACTCCACACCTCCACTCTAATTATCTACAAATGTATGATAAAGGAACTGAAAGAGATTCTCTCCCTAGCTTTGCATTTACTAAAAGGTCACCAAGGAAATGTGAATTCTTCCTGTGAACAGAGATATCAGGAGATAATGAAATCTGAACTCAGTCATTGCTGTGTGCATTTTCTTTTCAGTCTTCATTTAGAAATGAGCTCCCTTTCCTCTGCGCAGGCTACTACTGACTCACACATGTGCTACTCAAGAAAGATAGAGCAGGAAGGCTGAGGGTCACACACCTCTGCCTTCTCCCTGCCCCTCCAGCACTAGTAACTGTGAGGGTGTCACACGACAGCAGAATGCCACACGCAGTCCATCATTTTAGCTGCGCCTAGCCCAATACAGACCCACAAGCAACCCCATGTGATATTACATGTATATACACAAGATACGCACACTTGTATATTTCAAGCAGTAAACACTGATGCCAATTATGTACATTTCATGTTCTGCCTATAAGCAGAGAAATGCACTCACACCATACGCACACCTTCTTCCAAGCAAAACGTTCAAACACATACAAGCACACAGCTGGCTACAGCATATACACATCCACTTAAAAAGCATAATTACGTACATCCTATTACTCACCAGTGCTAACACACCATTACAAACCTGCATGCTCGTGTCTGTACTCAAACACACACCCTTCCTGACCCCCACCCTCTAGGAATGCAAGAAGTCTGGGGATCAATAACCACTTACAGACCTTCAATCCAACACTGTCAACTTTGTTCTCCCCTGTTTACAGTGACAGACAAGCAGACTAAAGATACAGGTCATCAGTATGCAGAGGAGGAGAGGTGGGCACAGCGTCAGCATAAGAAGCAGGCAGATGTTGCTGAAGCTAGTAGAGGTTGTTCTTGCCTCCTGCAACCAACTGAGCAGAGCTGCCACTGTCCCAGACATCTTCTGCTTTATTCCCAGGACATCAGTGCAACCAGACAGAACAAACCAGGGCAATAACCACAGGCCATTTTCCTGAAACAACATAATGGTACATAGGAAGATAGAGAAAGAACCCAATTCTTATCTGTTTCCGAAGCCTGAGCGATGATCTTGTCCACTTAAAGATGTGCTACGTGACCAGCATCACACCAAAATAACCTGAAACCATACCTTGCGGAGGAGACAGCATGAAACTAAACACACTTCAGACACAGCAGGTTGCCGTTAAAATTGTCAGGGTGCTTTGCTGACCTTTTAAAGTGAATGAGCATGCAAATGCAGTGCACCAGAGAGTGGTCAATACCTCTGCCGATGAATTTCAACCAACTTTGCAGCATCCAGAATAACCCAAAAGCTGTTGGTATTCCCAGTCTGACCTGAGCTCTAATCATGTACCTTTGTCACAGCCCACAGCCTCACCTGCACAACCAGCATCTGAACATCCCAGAGCTACTCAATCTCTGCCCACAACACAGCCCCATTCTTACAATCCTGAGTTTCTCACTGAATCTGTATTCAGAGATCTCACTTCTGCATTACTAACAACTCCTATTATGTCAGGCCTGAATATCTCCTGAACAGAGACCAGTGTTAATACAAATATAATTATGGTTGTTTAATAAATGTATGATGTCTGCCAATCTATCTTGTTAAATTAACCACAGGAGTGAATTTTGCATTAGTCATGACAAGGCCCATTTTCAAAGCTGACATTTAATGCCAGTCCCCAGCAAAAATCATACTTCAGAGTACACGAATCACAGGATTTGGCGACTATCTTTGAGGACCAAAATGTGTGAAACCACAGAAGTAGTTTTGGTGGCTTGCTGCAGGTACCCAGTCTATGCAACACATTCACCTAGAGCTGATCAACCAGATAAGAAATACTGGGCATTTCAGTGTATGTGGAGGCTAGTGGGGTAGTGCTTGACTCAGAAATAACTGCACCACTTTGACCCCTGGAAGCCCTTCCAAACACTAAACATACTGGCTTGATCAGAAAAGTGACCTTTCTGTCACTCTTCCAGACCCAGCCTGAGCTTTGCTTTCAGTTCCCATTTATTTCATTCTCCCTCACCGGAAAAGACAAAAGTGCTGCTCGTAAAAGGTCATTGCAAAATTGGTGTCCAGCTGCCTACTGCAGAATCCATATGGGCCATTAGATTGCAAGGAGCATGGAGCCCATCACAGAGCACATCCATCGCGTTCACCTTCAGTGGAAAGGTTCCTTCTAGTAGCACAGGCTACAGTGTTGACTTCAGGTGCCTGTTCACCTGGGTGCAGGACACCTGAAGGTTGCGAGCAAGGTACCAAGTTACTCAGGCTTGTTTGTGTTGTATTATAGGGTTGTTTCCATTCCTCCCCATCACTGAGGGGGTTGTTTCGATTCCTCCCCAAAAAACTGAGGCATATATGCTCTGGACCATCATGACATGGGTGTACAGACCTTCTCCGTAACTCAGACAGCAGCCAGATTGAAGCTTATTATTTCTCCATGCTAGAAAGAAAAATATAAAGGCGGCAATAAAAATGGAATTGAAGGTATAATATAATGGAAAGAGAGAGTAGCTAAGTGAATACCTTCAGAAGTGCTAGATTCCTCTTCCACTGTTTTTATGTAGTGCTAGCATTTCAAAACGAATACTCTTCTCACCCAACTTTCAATTATCGTGCCAGATAAAATCATTTTATAAACTACCAGCTTCTCCTCCAAATCAGAACAAGTTTCTGTACCTGCAATTTGCCAACCAACAGCTTTTAAAGAAATGACGACCAAAAAAAAAGAAAAAAGGAAAAAACAAAATAATATCTTCCGCTGAAATGCAAACTGCCCTTCTGATCCTGTGGCAAAAGCAAATCCATACATCTATTTTAAGCTATAATTTGTAAACTAAGTGTCCTCCAGCACGAAATAAGCTACTGTAAAATGGACAAAATTTCTGGGCCTTTTTAGCCCCAGTTGCACATAGCTGTACTTCTCTCTCAAACTCATTTGCAATATCTTCCTCAAACTCATTAAAAATAATCTCTCTCATTGCTGTTTTGTATGAATCTCTGATTCATTTTTCTTGTGGAGTTCAGTCATTAGTTCCAGCACCCCCAAAGGAAAAGGAAAATTTCCACTTTATTCCACAAGCTAAGAAGAGGTAGGACACAGTGAGAGATTCAGTTAGAAATGCTTTCAGAAAACAGTTTGTGGTGGTGTTTTTTTGTTGTTTGTTTTTATCTAAGTCAAAACCTCTTTGTCGGAGTATAATAGACTAGAGGTGACTTTTCTCAGGAAGAGCTGCTCAACTCTTGGGCAACATTTTTAATCAGACCCCACAAGAAAGATACCCTTTCTGGTTGAGCTCCCCTCTTCCCTATGAACAATTAAATATTAATTGGAGCAGCTATTTAGACTGGGGCTGTTCCATCTTAGATGAGTGCCATTGCTCCTAAGTTGAAGCATTAGTCTCTTTCTGGCTCAAGGAAAATCTCATTATTCACACAAAACGTAACAACTGTTCCATGAGAAGCCAGGACAAGTTCAACAAAAAACCATCTGTGTGATCCTTGCACTGAATCAGGCAGACCAGCATCTGACTTCAGCCCCAAAAAGGGTCTGTTCTGAGGATCAGCTGTTTTGAATTTTTACAAGTTACTTAAAAGATTATGCTTCCACTCTAGTGCAAAATGGGAATGTTTCTTGAAATATCAGAGTTTCAAAGACAACACCTGCTTTCCACAACTATATTTTGATATTTTTCTCTCCAGAGATGAAAGGTGCTGAGGAAGCATTGACTATGGTGATGATGATGACAACAGAAAACGAGGTAAACCATCTTGTGTAAGTCCTAGCATCAGGCTGGTAAGACACTGATCTCTTTAAAACTGATCCCTAAAGCAAAAAAAAAAAAAAGGCTGCCAGGTCTAAGCGGACAGACAACAAGAGTGGAAGATTTCCCACTTCTGGGGCAGAGGAAACAAACTGAATAAGTATGTCCTACAGATGACAATCCATAGCAGATACAAAAAGGTACTGAAAAGGAATAGGGTGTTCCCTCTGCACATGCTCTGGTGACCTAATAAATCCCAGAGGAAGAAGTGATAAGGGAATGATGATAATCAGTGTTTAGGATCATCATTATAGAGAACGTCCAGGGTACAACATACCATCATCTTTGGAAGGACTAACAACATTATGGCTGGAAAAGGAAATGCCTCTAACAAATTAAAGGTACTAGTTTAGTAGATATATCTGTTTAACAATGTTATCAATGCAATAATATCCATAACAGTGTACTAGAGCCTATTTCTAGTTATGGTAGCAAATACTTTCTTGCCATTCTTGGTATCAACTGCCATGAATTTTTACTTTTTAGCTCCTTATATCCATTTCCTGCATTACACTGGTATCTATTTTCCCCATTTTCTTTGTTCAGAGACAATAAATCTGTGCTATTATCCCTCAGATGATGATTTGCATCAGCTACGTTTAGGAAAATGACCTCTACTGTTGTTTACTCATTACATTGAGAAATACTAGTAAACAATTAGAGCAAACAAACAAGAAACTGAGATTGAAATAACTGAAAACTGTCTTACTATAATCAATCTAGCATGTAGATTTTTCATCAATATTATGAATTACTGTGCTCTACACTCTAATTATTGCCTTCTCTTTGCCACTAAACCAGAATTGGTTTAAACTGAATATGTCCTCAATTCTTGATTAGAGAATTGTGCCTTTCTGGATATGTAACAAAATCCTTTTAAAAAGGATTCGATTTTTATTCATAACACTTTTGTATACTTTTTTTCCCTTGCCTGTGGTCTGTTTTACTTATAATATTTCCTCAGCTCTGTAAAATCAGCCCTTATTAAGGAAAAAAAAAAATATACATGAACATATGTTAATAGGAACACTGTCCTTTACATATATTAAATGTAATTGGGTCATGATCACTGGTGTCTAGGTAACCACAAACTCCCACACCAAAGATTAATTCATGCTTTCCTATTATAATGTCATCCAAAATAGAGTTACACTGGATACAACTTTTGTGTCAGAAAATAATAATCTGTAATGTTTGGAATCTTTAATAGTATTTACTGCTGCCGCATGAAATCTCAGGTAAATCTGAAATCTCACCCAAACTCAAGTCCATAAGTACACATTTACCTTTGGTGTACTGAATACAAGTACTTTTGAGGGAACATCCCATTTTCTAGTTTGATTCAGTGTGCCAAGCAGGCTCATTTCCTAGACTTTGTCAGCTTACCTGCAACACATAGACCTGAATTATCAGTAAATGAAGATGTACCAAACTGCTCTTGCCTTCCATCCCAGCCCCACATGCTTATGACCCTTTCATTCCTTCCCAAGCAGGGGGGAGACCAGTACTGGGAGATTCTGAAATGCCAAAAGTGTACTTTTCCTTGCAGGTTTCAGTATTAACAATTACATTATCAGCAAAATCTTTCAATTGTTCATTACTCAGATGCTTAGCAGTAGTATGTAGACATTTGAGAAACATATTCCTTCTACAGTTTTTCCCCCACTTGTTCAAATTTTTTATGACAAGCAATTTGAGTTTGACCTGCACTTGTTTTCATAGACTTTGCTTCACCACCACTGCCACTACCCCCCTCAATTCAGCATTATTTTGTTTTGCTTCATGAAAGATTAGTTCTCTTCCTCCAAAGCACAAGGGTCCCTCATCCATGTGATCCCCATGACCACTGGAACATGGCTCACTTCTCTAAAAAGGTCTCCACATCAGTTATGCAACCAATGGTTATCTTTCCATCTTTCCTTCCCTCTCTTATTTACAGCTTTGAAAAGCCCTCTGACAAAAATCAGAGATTTTTGTCTTTCCTCTTCATCAAGAGCCTTGAAGAATCCAGCAATATACCACTCTACGTACTTCTCTGCCATGTATTTCCAACATGCACCAGCCAAATTTGCCTTTTAATCTTTTTTTTTCTCTAGGCGGACAATACACAGTCACATTACAGTCCTGTTTACTCCTCTGTCCACTTTTCCTAATTGAAGCTCACTTACGACAACCAGGTTGAAAATATCTCTTTTTTAGTTTGTTTGTTTTATACCAAAAGGTATTCAAAGATATGCTTCTAATTCTCTATGTGGCGGTACTTGTCTTAATGAGTATGTGAGAGAAGAATATCCCACAACATCGCTTTGAATATGGACAAATTATCTTCTCTTGGCTATGTGTAACCAACATATTTTTTGATTTCTACTGTTTTCAGCTTCCTCATGTCTGATCCTTCCCCAGTTATGGCATGTATGTAAAACATTTCTGAATTGTCCCCAAAATCTGCATTCCCGCAGGTTGTACACTGTGCTGAAATGTCTCTTTCTAGACCACGTATCTTCACTTGTATATCTCCCACCATCTGGCAGTGCATGCACCAAAAATTTCTTCATTGGACAAAAATTCGAATATAGCACATCCAAGGCAGATCTCAGCAATTTTTTTCTTCATCATTCATATGCATTATGCAATAGAGTTTTATCTAAAGACAAACCATAAAACTCCAAATTCCATTCAAAACTCTCCTGCTGGGCATATCAACTTCTGTCTCAGAGTTCATCTGGCACAGGCATACTCTTACTTTACAAGTACAAGTTTATCACATAACGAAGCACATATTTCTGTTCTGTTATTCAGAATTAAAGTGTTTGCAATCCACTTTGGCTTAATTTACTTTAGAAATGCGTTAAGCCAAATTTAATTAAGGCCACCTTAATTCTGCTTCACAGTGTTGACATGCAGCTTAATGTGGTTTAGCACAGGACTTTCCACTTGCACCTTTAGCTAATTCAGGGGCACTTTCCTGTATGTTCTGATATAGACAAACTATTAAAGAACTCAGCCTATTTAATTAATTATCAAAAAGATTGAAAGGTGCCTTGGTTGCATGGTGTAAGTACCTTTAAGAGAACAAAATGCAAATTTCTAAAAGTCTCTCTAAGCCAGCAGAGAAAAATAACAAGAATGCAGCTGTAAACAGCAGGCAGATAAATTCAAATTAGAATAAGGCAATAATATTTAACAGTTACTGACTCCTGGAACAAATATGAGGGGACCAGATGGATTTTTCAATCATGTGACATTCTCAAATTCAGTCTGTTTTTCTACAAAACCTACTTACACAAACACAAGTTGTCAGGCTTCCTACAAAGCTGCCTGGGTGAAACCCAAAGGCTTATGATATATAAGAGGGAAAATCAGAAGAGCTAATGGTCCCTTCTGGCCATTAAAACTCCATAAATTTGTTATCAAGATTCTGTTTTCATTGTCTAATACCTTTCCCAGGAACTGCAGCTTTCCCTACTACAGGACAGGCTGTGTCTGGACGTGGCAGACAAGAGAAGAACTGAGTCCATTTGCTCTTACTATGATGCTGAAATATTGGTCAAGTCTTCAGTCTAGACCTTGAGACGACTTCTTCCGAGTCCTGCGTCATGTGCAGGGGGATAACAGTCAGTCCTAGTATATTGGGTAATTTGAAATAAATTTTGTGATAGAAAGAAAAATAGAGAGAAAAGATAATACAACTAGTAAAAGGGTTTAGCACACTTGAAAAAATAAATCTGAATTGGAAACAAAACAGCAAAATTGACCAAAGGGACAAGAGTTGGGTGGAACCAGAATATATCTATGGATTTGAGACTGGAGAAAATCAATAGATCACTTAATTTGATTTTAGAGGAGCCCAGACCAGAGGACCTGGGAGTAGATGATGGAGGCAAGAGGACGGCAGTGAACATGGATCGAGAGCTGACAGACAGAACAGGCTGGAAACTACAGCAGCTGTGGGAGGCGCATCTTACACAGATACAGAAATGGCAAAGGGGCAGAATGGAGAAAGACGGGAGATCAGATTTCAATATGTAGTTTACATTTAATGATGGACAGCATACACATATTATAGGCATCAACTACTGGAATTCACTGCTGCAGGAAGTCCCATTTGAGAAAAAATTATGAAAGGGGGTGAAAAAGTGCCATAATTATTCGCAGACAACGTAGCTCATTATTTCAAGGTTTTGATAATGATAATCAGGCCTCATGCTGCCGTGTATGAAGTGGAAGAGAGGCAGGTCAGGCTGGCAGGATTATTTCTTTTCCACGTCTTAGTGTAATTGAATCAGTTGCGTTACAGGTTGGTTTTGTTCTCTTTGAGCCACGAGGAACCAGCCTCCATATGAGGCAGGATACCTGATTATATGGACCAATGGTCTGATCCAGCATGGCAAATGTTACAATCCTAAGAGAAGTAAAAATCAATCTTTGCAGAAAATCCTGTGTGTGAAAGACTTTGAAATTTAGATGCTTCTAAAATCCATGCAGAGTGAAAGACAAACATGGCTCTTTTAGCCTGTGCTTTTGCCACCTCCCCATTCTTATTTTCCATGCCTGAGGAGTTCACGATTAGACTAGGAGCTTCATCAAAGGGCAATTTTCAGCTGCCAAATAGATTTGTACAATAAATCCACACGAGGCCAGATTAACAAGCAAGAGAGACATCAGAAACCAAAAAGCTAGCTGCTGTAATTCCACAGAAAACTTGAAAGGATGATGTGCAATGATATTTGGACTTTTAAAGGGACACCATTGAAATACTGGAGTTAGTTTTCATTAGGAATGTTGCTTTTCTATCCCTTATTCTTCCCAAGAGTTTTTTTCTTTAGCAGATTGGAATCCCATGGGCATTCAAGGTCATGCCATTCAGGATGGCTTAGTACGCTTCATTTAAACAGAACAGTAACATTTCATGCAGAAAATTCATATACATGTGCGTGACTGCAATTGTCTGATTTGTGTCACCACTACAATATTTATAATAGAAAATTAATCTTTATTAATCTAGTTTGCTTCACTTCTGCAGTTTTTTGTTTGCTCTAATAATTTGTACTGTGAATGTAGCAAAGGTTCTAACAAAATCCACATCTGAAGTCAAACCAGGTGCTCAGCTATACCCATATACTGAATAAATACAATTCAGAGATTAGCCTGACCACAAATCTCTAGACATTTTCAGCCTTCTGGCACTACAAAAGATTGTTTGACTTCTGAGCATGGCAGGATTGATTTTAATACTAAGAGAGTTTGTTCCTGCTAACAGCACATGGAAGGACCCACTCCCTCAGTCACAAGGTGACAGCAGTTGTTGTTTTTATGTCTCCACATGAGTACACTGGTTTAGTTCATTTGCACATGGGGCCACAATAACAGTATCTTGTCAGCAAGATGAAAATACGGAGGTCATTGATTGATATGTTATTCCCTCACAAAATGCAATCTCTTCTCCATGCAACCTGAAATGCAATTGCAAATGGATTTTTTTGCTTCAAGCATCTAGGTTGCCCAGATCTGTAATATTAATAATTTTCTCCCCTTTCTTATTCTCTCTCCCATGCAATGGGCAGGGGGGAGAGGAGAGTGAGAGAGTGGCTGTGTGGTGCTTAGTTGCCAGCTAGGGTTAAACCATGACACAGGATACTTGCACATCTGATTCCCTTTGTAAGGAAATAGTTTGATAATCCCTCTAAGTCAGTACCTATCACCTCCTTTCTCAAGTACAGCATTGGAATATGGAAAGACTGGGTTGCAATCAAGTATCTAGGGAAGCGGAAAAGCAGATGAGAGAGAAAGATCACACAAAGCAGAAACCTCCGATGTTTATAATACACTTTGGGGAGGGGGGAAGAAATCTAGAGGAACATCAGCAGTCAAGACAGGAAAGAATCAATTCCTATTTTCCACTGTCAGCCCCAAGGAGTCTGCTATGGCCTTTGGTTTAATAAAAAGTGAACTGCCAACTAGGAAATACTAACGTCATTAGCAAGTGAAAGGAATGTAGGAGATCACAGGGATTTGTTGGAGTCCCAAACAGAAGGGATAAACAGCAGTGCTTCGACAACTGTTTCAATTATGATCGTGGAAAAGAGTGCACCAAGAAGGAGGTACCCCATGGCTCTGCTTTGTGACTCTGTGTGCCAGCCATGTCCTCGGAACCTCAACAGAACTTGATACCTCCCAGCTTTACAGAGTTAGATCTATTATGATCTCACCCATCATCATTTTTTATTGTGCTGTAATTTAACCATATGGCAAGGGACCCATTCTCCAGTTATGCAGCCAGTCAGCACCCAATAATCTATCAACAGGAGACACAAAAGAGTTGATTTAAGAAACTGCTTCTGCCAAAGGGCTGCAGATTGGGCCAGGCTGTCTGCTCAGGAGCTGGAGAAGCAGACATCCCCCTAGTGTCAACTTCGAAATTGGTTCCAAAAGGCAGACAAGCTAGGAAATTTTTCACTTCTTTGTGGTTCAGGACCATATTTTTTCCCCTTTTGTAACATGGTTTTACCAACAAAATCTGGGTTAGGATATAGCACGTATATTTTCTGCCAAGCCACGATTTGCATCCTATTTCTTAGCCTGAATGACTAAGTAGGAGAGATAGAGAAATGTGATTTGCATGACTCTGAGGTCCTAAAATGGGACCTAAGATTCCATGTTCTTCTATCTACAGCCTTTTGTCTATTGCATTTTATGCTAATGTTATCTTCAGCATTCCTGTTTCTGCAGATATAGAATGTGGTGTCTTTACACTGAAGGAGAAGGAAACTAGTGGAATGCCCATGCACATGAAATGGCATGAGGACACCACTTTTGAGCCCTAAGTTATCTCAGCTGCTCAGACTGCTCTGTGGCAGCCTGCAGAATCACCCCGGGATACCTGTGGAGACTTCTCATCCAGGACTAACTCATTTCATTCCATATAGCCCAACAGGACCAGGAACTACAGGTTATGTGGCTACAAACCAAAAGACATGTAATTTCGGCCTAATCGCTACGTTGCTCCAGTAATTAAATAGCACAAACCAGTGTTCATTTTTTGTCATACATACTTAAAAGTTCCAATATATCTCTCCATGGATACACATCAATAATGAGAAAGACTAAAATACTGTTGCCCAGTGCCCCCTGACAGTTCTTGTGTTGGGTTTTAGTGCTTTGGGGACAGGGAGGCTAAAGAAAGCAATCTGTGCATTCTTCTCCACTAAGTGCCATTCATCCCCTGTTTGTAGTGACCATGTGAGTTCAAACAAAATGAAACATCCCTCAGTCCCCTAACACTTGAATCTTTCAACCTGGGAACAGGAAAGCAGCTGGCTTAAGTGACAGCAGAAATCCACTGCAGCAGGTGCCAGAGAGGACTTTTTCCAAAATCGGTTTCGAGGCAACCTTCATGGGACACTTCAGCGGATGGACAAGTGCACAGTATTTGGCAGGCAACCACTCCGTGCTAAGTTCTTGAAAGAGGTAAGGAATTATTCGGTCACCCTGAGAAAACAATTGTTTGTTCATATAGCAGCAAACTCAGCCTATTGGATTAAGAGACCACTGCTTTCCAAGAGTCATCCACAAAACACCAGTATTTGGAAAACATTGAAAGAGGGGCTGAGTGTTCTCAGCAAAAGGCTTCAAGCAGTCACACTAGTGCCAGAAAACAGGTCTTGTCTTATATAGGGTTAAAAAACCCCCAAAGTAGTTCCCCAAAAACCCAAACAAATAAGCAATAAGCCTTCTCCAGAAATGATGACAGGTAAAATGACCCAACTCAACTACTGACCCCTTCCAAAACTGCAAGGCTAAACTGACTGTGGAGTGGATCAGAAAATGGGGAGACAGAGCACGGAGGCTTAAATTACCTTCTTGAAAAATTTACAGACCTTTAAATGCACATAAATTGCTCTCCCATATGACAATACTAAGTACCTTCAACAAAAAATTAGTAAATAGCCATAATACCCATGATTTTTGGGAACAGAGATTATATTTACATCTCATGTGGTCTGGGTCATAGTTGCCTTAATATAACTGTCTTATTACCCATCAAGACAGATGAGACCAGTAAGGATAGTCCTACTGACAAACTCCAGTTTTCTTGGAGATGGAAAGGCCAAGGAATCTGTACAAAGTTCCCACAGTTCTGTGACTTGTTTTCCAAACAATCTGAGAGCGCCAAAGTCAGCAGACCTTCAAATTCCCAGTGTTTCATGTGGCACAGACCAAACAGATTTGAACACAGTTAAGTGTGTGACTTCTCAGTTGGCATTCTCTCAACCAGTTCCTAGTCAAATAATAAAAATCACCAAAAAAACCCAAAAAAACAACACCCCCCCAAAAAAAAACCTCCAAACAAACAAAAAAACCAACAAAAAACCCAAAAAAACACCCACAACAAAAAAATCACAAACACACACACCACACAAACCCCAAACAAACAAACCAAAAAAACCCCACACAAACAAACAAAAAAACACTAATAAAGAAAAATCCCACAGCAGTTTGTATAAGAATCTACAAGTCTCCAAGGAAGACAAACACCCACTATCTCCTGATTTATTTGCTTGGAAATCTTTTCTCTCCTCTTTTCCAACTTCCTAAATGCCACTAATGCTTACATAGTTTTATAAAATAAGGCCCACAAGCCTAAAAAGTACAATTAGAATATCTTACAAATTGAATCATCAATTAGTGCAAGGGGTTAGCGAAAATAAAAGCAGCAGGAAAATAAAGCAAATAGGATACAAACTTTTGCCTTGGGTAACAACTTAAGGAAACAGAACAAAAGCCTTAATTTGAACCTTCAGTCCTTAGATTACTATTAGATAACTATTTTTTTTCCCCTATGCTTTTCTTGCTATTACAGCTGCTTCCAATTTGAGCCACTTTGGACCGGAACTGGAAGCAGAACTATCAGAAAGTAAATCATTCTTTCTTATTCTCAGCATCTGCTTTTGAATGAGATCCCCAGAGCACAGAGGGTCAAGCTAAACACACACATTGTAGAGATGATTTTTTTTTTTTTTTAAAGAAACTTTTGAATGCTTTTTTAGAATTACTCATACTTAGGAAAAGTGTAAGCTCTGGGGGACAAAAGAAATCAGAACAAAGGAAAAGTTTGTCACACTTGCAAAGGCGACATAAGCAATTTCAAGAAACGTAGACCAGAAAGAATATGTTCTATTTCTTCACTTTTCCTTTCTGCAAATACTTATCTAATATACTTTATGGCAAGAATGTTGCTGAAACCATTTTTGTTGATGGCTGAATACTGGCAAGGGGCCAAACGAAAATTATTTTAAGTTTGTGCACCAGACTTCCAATTACAAGAACAATAGACAGCTTACTGGAGAACAGAAGCGGTATCATGTGACCTGCAAACTCCATCAAAACAACTCAATTTCTGACTATTAACTGTAATAAACTGCTTAAGAATAAAGCATATCTAAAAATTCCTCATATAAATTTAAGTAATCTCCAATAGTACAAAAGATGAAGAAAATATTTCATTGCCTACAGATAACTATAAGAAATTATGCTGTAATTCAATGGACAAATCATACATTGGTAACAATCTGGCTAATTTGGGCAGATCCAGGTCAAACCGGAGAAGTCCACCTCTGAATGGGTAGAAAGAGGAAACACTTTCATCTTGGTATATTGCTTTAGTTCAGCCAGACTTCCATGGTAAATCACCAGTTCATCATTCATTTTAAGTAGCCAGGTTAAAGGGGACAGATAATATCAGATCTTCCAATTTATTAGACTAACTCTCACTACTTTTGTTCAAAGGCATTTTGAAAAAACTATCAAGAAGGTCTTATGAACTGTATGGCCGCTCTGCTTGGTGCTGCTCTCTCTGCTTCCAGTGTTTCTGCAAAGGGATGGCTTTTCCCCTCTCATCAAGTCCAAAAGAAAATTTGGGGTATTCTATTCCTCCGAATTAGTAGCATTAAACTGGACAGAAAAAAAAAAATTCTCAGCTCTCCCAAAGACTTGCTTTAAAGAGGGATCTGTATCACTAGTAAAATCTCCTTCAAATGGCACTGTCAAGATATCTGCAATAATTTTAAAACTCATTTGTTACTCCTTGTTTTTTATAAGCCGTTCAAAGGAAAAAGCTAAAAATCTATTTCCACTAACACTGCCTCTCCTCCTCCAGGCACAACACGCCAAGGAAAATGCTTTTCCAACATGGCATGAAGCTGAAATTTTGAGATTTGCTATATTACCAAGACATACGGTTTGGAACTCAGCTGCCTACCGTGGCACAAAAGACATTAACTTGTAGGATGACAGAAGCAGTAATGAACTGAACAGCACAGTGCAGTATGCTATAGAAGGGTCTCAATTAGCATGCTAGGTAATGAAGAATCAAGAAGAATGGGGAAACAGCGTAACACGATAGAACATGGTAATAGCAAGGAGATATGCAGGTTTAAAAACTAAGAAAATATCAACATGGGTCACTGAGCTCTGATTCTTTTGAGGTCATGATTGCACCTGATTGTACCTGTAACTCAGTCAAAATTCTCACAGTACAGCCCTGCATTCAGTGTTTTAAAAACAAAAGATGAGAAGTGGCAGCAATAAAAAAATCACATCGTAAAAGCTCCAACGATGGAATGATGCAGACTGCCTTCACAGAACCAAAGAAATTATAAGCAGCTTTCTTTTTGGTTTTTTTGTTTGTTTGTTTTATTTAGTTTTGGTGGGGTTTTTTGGAATTGTTTTCCGTTTTGACCATAGGGTTGTAAAGTGGCAGAAGCAGGAGGGAGAATTCCCTGCGGAAATCGGTTGCTTTGTTTTTAGCAACTTTCAAATGGAGACATAGCTCCTCTAAGACTGAACTGAGCAATCCAGACAAAATGAAAAAGAGTTAGGATATTTTTTTCTTTTTCTTTTCTTCTTCCTTAGGTTTAACAAAACCTTAGATAAGATCAATAGTTTCTCTAGTTTTATGTTTCACTTCCTTAAGGGTAGTTGGCTTATTTTGTTTCCATTGATCACACAGACAGAGAGATTCGACAGAGAGAAACCATCTCTTTTCTCAGTTCATTTCCTCTCTCCTCCCCATTTGAAATGAAATGACTTTTAGAAGAGGTTGGGGTCACTATCGTTTCTCATTTACATATCAATAGTACCAAATTCTGTGTTATCTTTCACTCACTAAACTGTTTTTCACTCACTAAACTCTTTTAAAAATGAAGGCTACATTTCAATCCAAGAGAGGCCACACAGATTCATTGGAGAAACTCTAGCAGCATCTTCTCTGGACTCTATAACAGAAAAAAATAGTTTCTGGTTTACCCCAGCCCTTCGTCGACATGTGGTGAGAAGGGGCACACTTACCAGCCTTGTGCAATTAATAGTTTAACCTCTTGCCACCTCTATTAGGCTTTCTTGTTCTTCCTAAATCCTTTGCACAATCCCTATCAGATGTCCCTGTGCAACTCCAAGCACTGTATCTGTGCTCAGAGCCAGCGAAGCAGCTACTTGAATGAATTAATTTCAGCACTCACAAGCAGGAGGAAAGCTAAATATCAGGATCTGGCTCTGATGTGCTCTAATAGAAGTTTGACCACTGACTCACTGAACGATGCCGGACTTGTGAGCCTCTGCTGCACATAATGACATGTTTTAAATCCTAGCTGCTGTTTGTACTGTATTTTAAGGTATAAAAGTATCAAAAACATAAGGGCATGCTTGTTGCAGGGGGGATTCTGGATATATCCCTACAGGGAAATCAATCCTATGCAATTAAGAAACTGATTCTATTCACACTTTAACACAGTTCTACTAAACCAAATATTAGAAAGCTCTAAATACAGGATACTGACATCTCCTGCCTGAGCATCTCAGTCTATTGTTTACATACACATCGACTTGAGGGTCCAAGAGTGAAGAACTCAGGTTGAAGTCTCTAGCAAAATGAGACCTTTTATGTGATTAATTTCTAGTTTATAGGAATGATTTCAGGGCTTCCAGATAATAATGAAGTAATTTTGGCTTGACAGATGGAAGCTGAGTATTAAATGGCATTATGCAATGAAATCTTCAGGTCAGCCTGTCAAGTCTATACCCTCCTAAATAATCCACTTCTAGGAACAAGCAAGCAAGAACCAACTCTAAAGACCACTAAAAGGAAGAGGAAATAGCCTATTAAGATCAACTATTTGAAAGAGATAGTTTATGTATTTACATGCAGCTCCAGCATAAATGTCAACATAAGAAGTTGTATTTCATTTTGATACTAACAAGTTGGGTACTCAGTGTACTTGGAAAAAATAAGTGGAAATACTTTAAAGCAGCCTGAATCAGAGAAACTGCAAGAAGTGTTTGTATTATCCTTATGATGAAGAAATGCCCTCTCATGGGAATATTTCTATATCATCCAACTTTGAGATGAATGATAATCCCAAAGAAAATAAAAATATTAAAAAAGGATATACAACCTCATAAAAATAACCCAATGGTCCAACTGGGACTCAGCTTTTCAGGGTGTTCAGAATGGAAACTTCAGAACTGCTTTAGAGCTTACTGACTTCCTCAGGGACCACATCACCAGTTACAATCTCTCATATTTCAACTTACTCATGTCCTCAGTGGCTACCTGTGGTCCTGATCAGTGATGAAAAAAAGGACAAGAAAGAATGCAGAGAATAATTTCACACATTTTAAAGAATTTCTTTAAAAAAAGAATCCTGAACCATGTGCATTAGGTCTTTCTAACTATTTTTGGTGCCTCTGCTATATAACACAGGGTCCCTGTGCACAGTACAGTGTTTAAATATAACATCTGAATGTGGCATTTTATGTTCTCTTTCCACTAGTTCAAGCATCTAATGGCACGAGTTAGACAAATTTGGGTTAAAAACCTCACAGATGCTGAAGGAGAAGGAGAACAAATCCTTAGATATTGATACAATCTGATGTGTCACTGGTTTTAGATCTAGGAAATCAGTGAAATCCTCCTCTGTGCAGATCACTGGGAGTTTTGTCATTTAGTTCAGTCGAAGTAGATTTTCCCCCACTGTCTAAAAAAGATTCAAAACCGCTGTCTTGACCTGTGGTGCCTATTAAAACACCATTAGCACTTCTCAGGAGTATGGAGTGTTAGATGTAATGCCTAGGGCAATTATATTCTCTTTCTTTAAACTGTCATTTTTTTCTTCTGCCTTTCCTGTCTTGGAATTGATGTGTGTATAGCAGAGCATGGTTAACACAGCAGCTGAGTATTAATACTTCCTGGCTACATTCTACAGAGGTAAAAGGATTAGTATAGAGCTTCCAAAGATAATCATTTGAATGCCTTATTAATTAATTGTTATTTGTAATAATGGCTCTTTCCTTAAGGGTCTTTAAGGATCCTTAACTGCTTATTAATGCTGTATAGATAAGGATTGCTCTCTAGTGGGAGAAATGAGATGGAATATGGAAGCCTTTCAATGAAACCAACAGGTTTGGGAAAGGAAGAGGAGAAATAATTCACCACTTGAGTGAATGGAGAATTATGATTACTCGAATGCAATTACCAGAGTTCATCCTGTATACTTAAAAAGTGCCAGGAGATGTCATAGGTTGATGT
Organism: Caloenas nicobarica; assembly: GCF_036013445.1. NCBI lineage: Eukaryota > Metazoa > Chordata > Aves > Columbiformes > Columbidae > Caloenas > Caloenas nicobarica. The sequence goes on from NC_088254.1 coordinate 16,384,180, forward strand.
CTCTGATGCCCTCAGTATGAGTATAGCCCTTCTTACCAAGTCTGGCATCTCATTTGATGTGGAATTCCAGTCTGTCTACATCTCAGCCGCAGGCATATCTTGAGTTTATGGACAGCTGTCAAAACTAGCCTTACATTAGCTACTTTTGGCTGTCAGTAACAGGCAACTCCAAATGCAGTGCAGGTTCTTAAATTTAGCCAGGTGAATGCTTCAGGTAGCTAGCCTGTACCAAAAATCTTGGTGCCACTAGTATTCACCTTAATCGCCTTAGAACTAGGCTTAAAGATGTCCATATCACCTGCCAACACATTTTTTACAACATTGTGAATGCCCTTATAAAGATAAGTGCCCTGTGTCATCTCAAAACCAGTCCTTCCTTAAGCTCAATGCTATTAGCTCCAAACTGGAGTTTCTTTTTATTTCACTGTTGAATGAAACCTCAGAGGAAGAACTCTACTTTCCTGGCACGGAAGGTAAAAGAGTGAGGGGATCATGGAAAGATGTCACTGAGGAGAAACTCAGAAGCATGGCTACATGGCTCTGGAGAGAGCAGTCAACACTAAACGTCAAGACAATTACTATCTCCTCCGCTTTACCATTCCAAGCTCATGAGATGTGCATTAGGAGGAGAGTGGCACAGGGTTCTTTGGAAGATTTACTCACTTTGTAGAGTCCATGGCTGCAGCCGCAGTACGTGCTCTCCATGGTGTAGCTCCTCAACACACCCACCTCCTTCCACACCACCACCCGGGCCGTCGACTCCCGGGACTTCTCCACCAGGAAGCTGCAGCTGTTCATGACAAATGCAGGGGCCACTTTATCCAGGATTTTAGGAAGAGTCTATGAGAAAATATCAGCATTGATGAGAAAATGAATCAAACAGATGTGCATGTTTTTATATCATATATAAAGACCTGTGTTTTTTAATGAGTGTCATCAAATCTAACTGTACATACTCTTGAGAGCTCCAAGCAGTGCATTATGTCCATCCCATGTGAAATCCTCAGATTCTAACATTTGTTTCATCCCAAAGACTAAAATGCAAAATATACAGTACACTTGGTATATCTCATTCAAAATCAAACATATTCACATCCAATAATTTGGGACTTGAGCTTTTTTGGCAAGCTGCTTCGACATTAACCTACAACTTTCTGCCATGCTGCCGAGAGGGCTGCAGTCATAGTTCAGTACCTGATATTCCCATTCTCCCCTCTCCAGCTACACTTTATCTCCTCCCATCAAGCATCCGCAATTTACCAAGGGATTTGGCTACGCGAGGAGTTTTGTCTGAACCTAACAGAGAGCAGAGAAACGAGATGTGTATACTCATGGAAGGTCGCACATAATCATATGAAAATAGAGCTCAATATTTAAATAACTTGCATTGTGAAACAACCCAAATATTCTCATCTGAGCCCAAACAATATATGTTGTTCATTTAGAGAATTGCAAAAAAAGAGTAATCATGAAAAAGCAGTAAAAATTACATCTTAGCCCTGAGTGATTTTCTTATTCTAGAAATCACATTTCCCAACAAAAAAAGTCAATAAACACGCCTAATATACTACAGCATCAAATATTTCCATCAGTGCAGAGGCAACACTTAGTCATTATACAGTGCTAAATGTCTTGCTTTCACACTCTATAAAAACATACACTAGATACATCAACACTAGGTGCGCCCTGTGTAGAAACCAGACCTTTGGGTACCTACTCACCTATACACACCTGTGTATGTATGTGTGTGTATGCGTATAAATTTTAGACTAATCAAAACATATCCCAAAAGACTATCTGATCCATCTAGGGAAGAGCAAGCAAAATAAGGACATTTGTTATGTCTTTGACAACAGCTTTCTTAAACATATAAAGTGAACAGAATCATATAGAAGAAGTTCCCACTTATTGCTAATGGCACTTACCCTTGAATTTCATTCCGTTTGGGCAGTGAAAGCCAACCAGCTAATTTTACTTTCCAATAACAGTTTCATTGACTAATTCTGAGCAATTGTAGTTCCATTCTGTTGAGCTTTACTTTGTAGCATTGTATGGGAATACTTGGTTTCATTGAAAGTGAAAGAATAATGTCTTTTCCTAAACCATGTTTGAGGTGAATGGTATATCTTTGGCCTAAACTATTTTTCAATATCTCCTACAAACAGCTTAACCGTACACATCTCCATAATAAAAAAGTAAATTCCTTGTGTCGGTATATTCTGTCTACAGCTGTCAATGGACTTCAGATCTGCACCTTATTGAACGGGTAAAGATCTGTAAGTTTCATTTTTCAGATAAAAATCCTGAGGTGTAGAAAACTGGAACAAAGCAAGAGATTCCATTTTAAATGTGAGACCACTGTGAGCCTCACTCTTAAGTCAAGATTTCCAGTGTGCTACTAAGAGCGACAGCCCTCCCTTTCCTGTGGGCATATAGAACAGAGGAATCTTGAAAACTGGCTGTTTGCCTTAGATGGATCATTCAACATTTCTGGATTGCCTTCAGTGTGCTACTTTCTGCATGGGGTTCACAAAAGAGTATGCTTTCATGCAGTGCTTCCAGGTTTTCCTTGATTTGGGTTGAACCGGAATTAAAAAAAAAATACAGCAGAACCGTATCACCCAGATGTTTATAAGCCTCAGAACAATCAGGAGATCCAGTTAAACTGTATGTGAAGGTTCAGATAGTATTCATTCTGCCCTTATCTGAATCAACGTACAGATTTTTTTTTTTTTAATATATACTATAAAATACAATAATCAGGTCCCTAATCCAGTTTAGCTTTTTTAAAACAATTGAAATTATATGCATAATCAATCTTTTACATTTAATTAAATAAAAACGCTGGCAGGTAACAGTAATGTCTCTGTACGCAGGACTCATTTAGGAGCATTAGCAAATCTGAATTTAATATTCTTTTCATTTTACCAGCATTCAATGGATTTCACACTAATCATTCTTTCTTCTCTACTTATTCTTCTCATTAATTATCTTTCAAAGGTATATTTTGAAAGGGTGAAAACACGCCCTTTTAAAGGATGCTTTTATGATAATGGAGCAGTGTGACTGTTCCCTTTCTTACACACAGCTGGATTTAGGCTGTACAACAGCAAAGGAAGCTGCTCCCCTCACACGGGGCCCTGGCCATAAACCTCCAGTCCCATTAGGAGGGAATGGAATTATATTTCTTTACTGATGTCCCTGCAGAGATTGCTGTCACAGGGGCCTGGAGTGGCTATCAGAAGGACAAATCTTTAAGCTGGGCTTTGCAATGCCAATGCTGTGCAAGTCACCCAAGGCCACCAAATATTAGAAGGTAATGAAGACTGTTACTCCTGTATATTGCCAAGGGCTACAGCTGAGTCTATGACATATGAGGTAAAGGCTGTTCCAAAAATGTTTTCTAGAGGTATTTGGTTCCTGCTAATGGGGAGGGGGGGGAAAAAAAAAAAAAAAAAAAAAAAAAATCACAGAGACCAGATTAATCCCCAAGTACCTGCAGGAGGAAGGAGAGAAACCTGTGCAAACAGTGGAAGGAAGCAGGTCTGAGACAGGTGTGATTATCTGCTGCAGTTTGCAGCTGCAGAAGTGTTCTCCTATATACCTATTTTCCCCAGCCTAAGGAAAAGGGTGACCCATAGGCAGGAACCGCAGCAGGCATCCATCTCCTGTTTTGTGCAAAAGAGATGATTTGAACCACAAAATCTTTCTTCTAGGTTGGCTGTAGAATATTCTTGGACAGCCTTGGAGCCTCTCTCCTGCTTTTCTTCACTGCAGATTCAAGACAGGCTCCAGATGCTGCAAGCAGCATTTGAATTCCGTTTGTGTAACAACAAACCATCCTCCGCCTTTTCAAGCTCTGTGAATTCCAACACAGCAAAAGATGTCCTGACTCCAGGTATCCTCCCTGCTTTCTTTGTGAAACAGATCGTTTGCCACAGGAACCCCTCACAACAAACGCTGGAGCACTTTCTTCCAGGGAAGTTTCAGTACACTATGTCCAAGGCCATAAGATGAACACTGAAGATGTGGCATCCTTATGGGAGGATAATTAGTATTTGTGCCAAAGTAGCGGAAATTATACAGACACATAAACTGAAAAAGACTTTTCAACCTATTTCAGGTTGGAGTGAACCAAGCCATATAGCTCTATAATCAGTTTAAGGACACAATGTTTTGTGAAATCAACCTTTTTTGAAGACTATAATTAGAGCTTATAAGATTTTTTTTTTGCTGCACATAAATTTGTCATTTCAGAGGAAAACATCTTCTAAACAGACACAAAAAAGAGACAGACAGGAAATCCAGAGAACAGTTTGATAACTGAGACATTCACCATGAAGTAGAAATAAAACAAATTTTAGTATTTGCTCTAATTCTAGAAAAGTTTCCCTAGCTACGACACCAAGCACTTGCTGCCGAGACAATTCCACTACATTAGATCTGACATTCGCTGAATTCTCTGGCATTTTCAGTGATACCAGGAGTATTTGTGAAGAAGTAATTCAACTGAGTAAGACAGTGGCACATTGTCATTTCCTCAGTTACCATTATGTAATTCCTATTTATTTTCTTATGGTGGAGTGAAGGGACAAAAGTGTATGTATATTTACAAATTATAAAAACCACAGAAATATGGCTGTCCTATTGGTCTGTAGCCAAAGATTATAACACAGCATCTCACTAAAATAAAATAAATAGGGACCCACCTACTGACAACATTCTTGCTAATATCTGGTGCATGACACAGTTATGCATTATCTGAAACTCTCTGGACCATTACTCCTCTGGAGTAAGGGAAACTCGCACCTATCTCCGAAATCTGTGAGCTGGTCTTATCGTAACAAGCTTTGTAGGTGCACACACAGACCAGGAATTGCAGGAAGGAACACAGCAAACCTACCCTGTAGCCAACGTCTTCTGTGATAACTGCTGTGTCAACCATGCAGCCTGCTTGCCACAAGGTCTCCTTGATGCTGCAGCCGTAAAGGAACACGTTCTTTTTCTGCGAGTGTCCGTGATAGTCACAGAAAACCTGGGGAGAAAAAAAGGCAAAAATCTTGAACACCAAAAAAAGTTTCCTTGTTCTTCATAATAAGCACTACAAGATTATAGTGGTAGGATTAATGTTTTGGGGGTTTTTTTGTTTTTGTTTTGTGGGGTTTTTTTTCCAGGTCTTTTCAGAGTATCTTATGCTCTGGGCCATGCCTGTAATCTGTGGCAAACTTTGTTAGTCAGTTGTACCTTGTTTTATCTATTTGGTCTGACATGATCTCAGGGATCCAGAGTCAAGACTACTGCAGTTCTGTCTGCAGCAGAAATAAAGGTGACACCTGTGCAAGAATCCATGGCAACTCCAGAACCTCAGGGTTCCTGGTAACTTATGATACAGAGTAATTTGTCAGGCTCTTTCTACTTCTAAACTCCAGCTTTATCCTCATGAGATTTGAAATCTCTGCTTTCCCAAGCAATTAATCATCGCTTTGTCATCTTTAAATTCAAAACCTGTTCTACATGATTTTCAGGGAAATATAATTGTGCGATTGTACTGCACGACGCTGTCAGATCTTTGTGTGAATTCCTGGAAGCCAAGTACAGAACATGACCTGTCTTCATGGCAAATAATCTCATTCCACACTGTCTAATCTAGCTGTCTATCTAATCCATCTCTTATGTCAGCTGCCATATAAACAAGGTACATTCCCAGTTCTAGTGGAAGTTTTGATTGCCTTTACAGACAGATACCAACTGCTATAGAAATGAAAATCACAATTTAATGACCCAAGAGGTAAATATTGACCCAAGTTTTAAAGAATAATCAATCTCAGTACCCTCTGAGATATGAAGTCAATATACACACTGATGTTACATATATTCTCCATGCCTTTATCAGGAATATTCAGAAATCTGTCAATTAAAAGACAAGAATTTCTAAAGAGAAGGAATTTGTTCCTTTAAAACCAGTATTTACCAGCAAGTAGAAAGGAGCTTCAAGATTTCATTGAAACACTTTTCCAAGGATTATGTTGGAGACAAAAGAATGGGTGTAGGAAGGTAGGGAAGAATGACGGATCAATATAAAGAGAGATGCAGGAGAAATAAGAGGTAAAAAAAATTACACATTTTCTTACATAAATACACATAGAAGAGGGGAGAAACAGGTAGAGCAGATGAGCTTCTTCCACCAACTGTTAGGATAAGATTTACCATAGCATGTTTATTTACCAGCTATACAGTAAGTTTAGCTGCTGCAAGTCAGGGAGTTTAATTATGTAGAAACTGAGCATGTACATTGTTTCAGCTCCTCTGACAAACAGTAGGTTGACATACTGGAGAGGCTAAGGCATACGCTCGTAAAGAACCATCTCACTGCTCCTAATTAGGTGCACAATTATCACTGCTCCTAATTAGGTGCACAATTATACACATCTCATATACTGCTCATTCTTTTGGTTTCTTGACCTGCCAGCTTTCCTTCCTGCACCACCACACACCTGCAGCTCTTTGCAGGGCTCTGGGTCTGCACATCCCCATCCCTGCAGCACGCATCTTCCAGACCCAAAGCACATGAACATCGACCTACCCACCACCAACTGCTCCTGCTTTACTTACACCTTTGTCTTAAAGCTGCTCGTTGGTGCAAACCTACAACCAGCATCGTTCTCAAAGGAAAGAGCCATTATTGCACAGACCCCAGAGGTTCAGCCCCTGCAGGCTGTGTGCATATTTTGCAGGGCTTATGCAAACCCTGCGCTTGAAGCAACTCTGTCTGAACCAGGTGTAATACCCTGTAATGTCTCCTTCCAAATTGCTGCTTTTACTGGTTCTGTTAATGACAGATATTTTTCCAGCTAGTGTTTCATCTAAGGTATCAGCAACACACAGTCATAGTTTAGGTTAACCACAGGTACCACCCAGAATTTATTCCTATGAATACCAAAAAATGATTTTATAGCTTTTGTCTTATTTCAAGGCAGAGAAACCAGCTCAAGTGGGTATCAATTACCTGCCAATTTGCAGAATTACCAACACACAAAAGACAGAGTATATTATCTGCCTAAAATATTACTTTATGTATCAGAAACCACACAGGGATGATCAGATAGTCAGATAGCTCGGCTGCCTGATCTAGGCTGCAGGTCTATAATTCTGCACCTCAAGAAACCTGCAGATGAGCCCTTAGTGACAGGGACAGAATGAGAATTCTGTATTGGTACAGGATTACTAAAGCCAGGTTCTGTAACATGGCTGGTGTTTCAGACCACGGGATCTTCCATTGATTGTCACCAGCTCCCACAGCAGAAGCATCAGTGCAACGGAAAATATTTTCGTTTTATTTGCAAGTTGCACAGAGCTACATTTTAATTAAGTTTACTGGATACTGCAGTCACTCCTAATGTTCATACTCAATTGTTCTTTATAATACAGTCTTCTCCCTCATTTTCACACTACAGGGTAGCTTATGTCTCACCATTCAGCCAAGGTTCAGCTACCTTCTGTAGTTTTGAGCACCAATTCAGAATTCTTCCTGGGATATATCTGGACAAACACTAAGCAAACTTGAAACCTACCAGTCCTTTTTCTTCAGCCTGTTCTTTCATATGGCTGGGACACTAATATTCACAATACAGACAAACTCTCAGTGCTTGAACTCACTGGGATATGACTGAAGACACACATGCAAGTCTCTGTCTATTTAAAGTTATTTTCCAGCAGCGATCATCCTAAAGGTAGAGACTGCTTTCTAACTCAAAACCAACCCTCCTCATGAGTCACAGAACCAGGTACCTTTTAAAATAAAGGAAAAGCAGAACAGAAAAGGGAAAGAGAGAAAATCTGTTGGAAAACAGAATGTTTTGAAATTTCTTTTCATACTGTCAAGTCTCATTTTTTTCCTTAATAGCACTGTGACAGGACTCTGAATCTCAGAGTTTTGAGGTAGACATGCCAGGGGTTTTTCCCTCACGATGAGCTACACCCTTGCAGGCAGACGCTTGTTTCCAAACTTGATATAATGCCTTTGGATGGCAACAAACTCTGCTCAGTGCCTCCTGGTCCATAGGAATTGTTTTCTGACCCCTCCAAAAGCATCCTTGCTCTTCACTGCAGTTCAGACTCTCTGTACAAGCTGCAGGTTCCCTGTTGCATTCTGCAGCTGCATTAACTTTAACTTCTAAACCACAGCAGTTTCTCACCACAGAGGCTCAAGGAGAGAACAACTTCCACCTCCCCATCAGACCTGGCTGCTCCCAGAAAAAAGGTCTCCAACACTCCCACTTTGCTGCCCTCGCTCCAAAGGAGATCCCATGCAGCAGAGGATATAATGCCACAGTGCATCCAGTCCCTTGTCTTATCAGGGTTCCCAGAGCAAACAAGTAAAAAAACCAACCAAACAAACAAAAACAAAAAAAACCCCACCACACCAAAAACCTGTTGTCTATAGAAGTTACCAATTAAAATGGCTTTGGTTTGAAAGGCTGTTAACTTGAAAGTTCTTTCCTTTTCTCCTTTAAGCAGCTTTTTGTTTTTTTACTTTGAAGGAACTGCTTGAGCATCCCCAGGATAAATGAAAATAAATCATTTCACAGAAATCATTTGGCTATCAGTGAACTTGGTTCCATGGGATCCTGGAGTTAAGAGGAAGAAAAAAGAAGGGAAAAATTTTAAAACAATAATTAAAAAGAGACCTAGCTACCTCTCTTCTGGAGGATGGAAAAGGCATTTTTAAAGCATGTATAAACTAAAATCAATGTACTCTTCAAAGGCAAAGGAAAAAAATCAGTTTACCAAGTCTGACATGCAGTGTGTAAATGAGGGAGATGACAGGATCAATAGTCTCCCTTCACTCAGCAATGATGAAAACTTGCATTGAGAGTTCAATTTATGCATCTAGACATGACAAGGATGGTTGTGTATTAAAAAAGGCCAGATAGCAAACAGTGGGGTAAAAAAAAAATAAAATAAAAAAGCAAGACTAATCCTACATTGCTGTGAACCAAAGGAAAAGATTGGTGAGTAAATCCACAACTGTGAGTTGAGTTTCCACAATATTCCTCAAGATACAGAGTTAACTTCAGGGCTGTTGTCTTAGCCAAAAACCACATTCCTACAATAATTCACTTAAAGAAGATCATGGACACTTTCACCTTCTCCTCAAATCCAGAAAGAATTTTGTACTTTCGGACATTTCCTGCCCAACTGTAGCTATCAGTAGCCAACCTGCCAGTCTGTGCTTCCACATCTGTTCTTTAACATTTAAACCTCGCTGTGCTTTTTCTCCTCAGGCCTCAGAATTACCTTTTCATTATGTTGGGCAACAAGATCAAGCAGATGGGATGGATCCCAGCCCTATCCTAATTGCAGCTTTGAGACGAGACCCACCTCATGAATTTCTGGTACCCCCCAAAACCAGCTGTTTTCTTCCCATCATTGAAGCAGCATGGAAGCTCAGACATTTTGAGGGTTGCTTCCTCTGTTTTTAGGATTGTGTGGGTTTTTCCACTACGGGCTTTTTCACTGTCCATTCAGACTAAACCTTTGTGGAATTTCTCCTATCGTTACAATGAAGACAGCAATAACCTACTCATAATATTTAGCTTAGTTGGAGTACTTTGACGATTTTAAAGAGTTTTAAATAATTCATTTTCTTATTTATATTCCAGGTGTGCAGAAATTCTAGAATATGGAATTGTTATTTAGAAAATTCAGTAAGTATTAAATATTCAAGACTTTCAAAACACTTCTGTAAGATGAAATTGTAACAGAACGCGATGCTTTCCAAATCACTGCAGCTCTAAAATAAAACTGTTCACACAATACAGCAAGCAATCCATATACAGTAACTCACAAAAGATCCTGGAGGAGACTCACCAGAGGAGCCCGGCCAATGCTGCGCAGGTAACAGAGAAGACCTTTGGCGTGGTAAATAGTTGGATGGAGCTGGGAACTGGGTGTCAACCACTGTCTGTTCAGATCATCCCCACTCAATGAACAACGATGGCTGAAATCAGAAAGCAACACATCACGAATTAGCAAAACAACAGCTGATTCCAAAGAAGTTCCAATTCTGGGCAGCCCTGGCACAAGGACAGGGAATGTCAATTAGAACACAGATATAAAGGCTTTGAACATTGGGCTGAAATGAACCGACGGTCCGTATTATATTTCAAAGGTGCTTATAGTATATGAATTCTGTCGTTTCCTTTCCTTCCAAGGTTTGCACAGTTGCAGTCCTGAAAATAAATGCAGTTTTTCCTTTACCTCAGTATGTACAAATCAAAAGACTACTTACAAACAAAAACTCTTCTGCAATGTTCCAAACTGTGTGCTATGAAATTCACCCAGCTTACACAGAGCGTGGGCTTCTCAAAATCTCCACAGCAAACAAGTACGTCCAACTCCTACTCATTCTAATCGAAGACAAGCACTTGAATCTCTTTGACCAGTCTGAAATATGAATGCACTTAAATGAGATGAGCTGGATATCTCATTTAAGCTTCTCCACTCACAAGAAATGCAGCTATCTAAAGCACATCAAGATCCTGATGCATGCTACATTATTATGTAGAACAATTACCTAGCTTCACTGCAAAGGCTGAATGAAAAGCTAAATAAGGATCCCAGATTTGCACTAAGAAGATGTTTCACTCAGTTGCCTTGAAAAATATTCTGTTACTGACTCAGTGATCAGTGGAGGATTGTGCAGGATACTTGACTGTATGGAGCAGCACATCACTGTACAATTCTGCAAAATCCAACTAATCCCCCTTGTTAGTGACTCTGTGTAGACCAGAGCCTCCTCATGCTCCTCAGAGGTTTTGCTATCATTTGGTTCACAATTTTCAAATCACAGTGTGCTGATAAGCTTCAGCAACCAACCCTCCAGTGTGTGAGAGATTGTAGCAGGTCCTCATCATCTCCGTATTATCCAGTTCTGCCCTAGAATGCTTGTGATGGCATTGTAAACTTGGGCTGGCTTGTGCTTCAAAAAAAAAAAACCAACCAAACAACACACACAACCTCCTAAGCGTCAGGTGAATTTCTAGCTATGGAGTTGCATCCAGCTTTGCTGTTTCAAGCCTCCTAGAAAAAAAACATAAAGTACAAATGTATTCCTGGGGATGTGGTCTGTTCTTGTATTGGCAGAGCCTTGCACTCAGCTAGGGCGTGATGCATGTAGCATCTTTGGCACTACCAATGCCTTCCAAATGATGCTTGAAGAAAAAGGGTCATAAAGTATATAAACAGAAGAGTATAAGCAATGAGAATTGGTTAAGAACAAAAGACAAAAAAATAATAAGAGTCACTAAGAATATATACTACATTTTTAATGTAGAAAAACAAGGTCTCTGATGCCATCTTGGGGTTTATGGCAACATCACAAGATCCATTTCAAGGTTATTCTAGTTTCACTTTTATGTGAATTCTTTCTTCATAATCCATAGTTCCCATGTTACTCATTCAGCAAATCAGAAAACGTTAGCAATAGCTAACACGAGAAGTCAGCAAAAGTTGCTGTGATGCTTCTGCCAACAATTCTACATGAAAACATGACAATATCTGTTAGTTTCTTAAAGGCTCTTTGATAAAGCCACCTTTAGGCTCACCTTTCCTGATCTTTAGGAAAACAGCTGCTCAACTGAGATTAGCAGCTGTATTTCTGCACAGAACCCGTGTGCTTACATGGTTTCCTGCCAATAGGTACAATTCAACATAGCCATTGGGCTGGATTCAGAAACTGGTCTTTCCTCAGTATGACTAGTAAGTAAACCAGACCCAAACACTTCCTTGACATAAGCATTTTGTCTTCCTGCACAACTGTTATATAAGGGAGCACAACTAATTTAAAATAACAAAAGTATTTCCATTCTGAGGGAAGGAATGTTAGCTGGGCTTTTATTGTCATACCTCAATGTAATATGAAGAAGGAAAAAAAAAAGTTTATTATCTGAGACCTTTAGAAATACTGAATCATCATTGCTCACCAAAAAAAAAATTTAAAAAAAAAAAAAAAAAAAATCACACCACTACTTCCTTCACCATTCCTGTTGGGACTGACACTAATGTCTACTCAAATCATCTGCACATGTCCCTCTGCTAAAATGCTTTGGCACATGCTGGAAGAGTCCAACATACAAAGCCAAACATGCATGGGAATAAAAGCATGACAGCTGAAAACTACTCCATAAAGGATACAGCAAATACAGAGATTAAAGTCAAAGCAACCGCAAGCTCAATTTTTATTTCACTATTTCTTAGACTAAACTAAAAGTGTCTGTAAAAAAATTCTTTATTCCTTCAGAACACAAAGAAATCCCAGGGTCCGTTAGAAAAGCACGTAAGAAAAACTCCTAATCAGTTCTGTGAACAGACATTAAAGCCAAGTAGATGGTGCAACAAGGCACCAGTGTTTCTACTGCAGGATCTGGTTCTGCTGTGCCCATGGACTGTGATGCATCACTCGTACACGAGCACAGGTTCTACACAGCGCGGCAACATCTCTGTTCACAGCACCCTCGCTCTTTCTACAGGTTTCACTCTGTTCATAATACAATTTACCAACACTGTTGCTGTGATATAAATTGTGTCTTTTCTTAGAGGTGACCCTATGACAAGTCAATTCCCCCGCTGCAGTTCACCGTATTAGTTTAGCAAGCGTAATCCAGCTCTAAAACAATAGTTTGACAGTGTTTCTGTACTACGGGGAAGTCAGGTAACATCTCTACACGTAAGGAAGAGCTGGGAGAGAAAGTTCAGCAGCTTTGTCCCTCCAATAATTAACATCTCTGCTCATTTAAATGACCTCTAAATATTAGCCCTCAGCCTGGCAGATTGTACCCACAGCTGTTAAGGAGATGTAGAACTTTAATTAAATTATGAGAGGCTGATTTTTCCCATCCTGCTCCCCACTCCCATCGTGCTTTTAAAGTCTGTTTACTTTTGTGGACACCAGCTCCCTGTCAGCCCTGTTCCCCCTTGTTCCTTCCTTTCTTCTCTCTCTTTACTAATAGTGATGACATTCACAGATAATGGTTTTGTCCGTTATGCTCTGCAACCAAGGGTGAAGGTAAAATATTAAGCTGATTTCAAGTGCTGATAGCAAATAAAGGGACTGGGAAGTGGAGACTGGCTTTGAATGTTTGGCAGGATTTAATAAAATTCAGTGCTCAAGCCAAAGGCATTTCCTACAGAGTCCCAAGATATTATATTTGTTTTAAATATTTCATGTGTCTTTTCTCCTTTGCAGTATTAGCAGGACTACCTGCCACCTTGGATGGGCCTAGTAGCAGCTCAAGGGAAATTATGAAAGCACTTGCCAAAAATAATTCCAGTAAGTAAAGAAAACCACCCCACCTCTGTGTCTCTATACATACTACCTGTAATTCTGCTATTTGTTATTGCCCAAGGAAAGAAACGCTTGGGCAGTCCATCCTTCAGATGGACTCCAACAGTGTCACACAGTCCAGTAAGATGAATGACATCAAAGCATTCAAGCCATCCAGTCCCTGGAGAAAAGATAACTCATGGGACTGGTTCCAAGCAGAGTAGAATCATCCTTAAGTGAACTTGTTGGTGACTGCTAGCTTCAAATATATCAAATACATGCTACCAAGAATATTCCTACTTCTATGCAATCCTCATCTCTAAAGATGTGTAAGTGCGAGTCATCATGGAGGAAAACCGTTCTATGAAAACCAGATCCCTGGCATCTGAAGTTGATACAGCACAGACAGAAAAATCAGGTTTAGATTCCCCTTCTGAACCCAGAGGAGGTAACTGCATTTCTATAATTGCAGCGTTAGACTCTTGCTCTGAAGGCAGGGACACCTCACAGGGAGTTAATGAGAAAGAGGTTAAGTAGCTAAAGCACAGACTTGTTCAGTTTAAGATAGAATTGTATTTTAAATCTGTTTGCACTTGTAAGACCTTGCTTTTAATCTTGTACCTCAAAGCCTGACATTAAGTTTTACTAAATATGTGTTTTCTTTATTGTCTTACCCTTAAGCCTGCCTGGCTTTGAGGGCAAAGTAACCTCTGATACTGCACTAAACTCTGCACAAGCCCTGTGTATGGACAGAGAAATGGTACTCGGCCCTAACCTAAGGTTTGATAAGGTCAATGGAACCTTTTTAGTTGATTGCATTAAGCCTGGATCAGTACCCTGCACAGATACAAAAATGGGAGGTGTGGGGGAAGAGAGAAAAAGGTAGATACATAAGAAAAACAAAAACAAAAGGGAAGAAGAGATGCAGAGTAAGGAGACTGGGGGATAAATATAATCCATAAAATATTAGACAAGGAGGAAAATGAGAAATGGAGATAGAGAAAAGTCCATTTTTAAAGGAAAGATGTTGCTGTGCTTGGAAGATAAAATGATTCAAAGTCTCCTGTCCATTACAGATAAATGGAAAGACGAGACCCATCATATTGAATGAAAGATGTCAGGAGTGATAATAACAGCACCTGGGGCACAGGGAACCGTAAAATCTAAAGGGACGCATTGTGTTTGATGTGTAGAGAGCCGCATCACCATTCGCTGTGCATCTTCAAAGCAGAAAGCAGTACCAGCGTAGGATAAGAATATCTATACAGAAGGGAGTAGGTGCAAGCAAACATCAGAATGCTGTTGAGCAGCATGGGGCAGCCTCAACCAGACACAGCATGTTGGACCTTATAAATAACTACTGGCAGCAGGAATATTTCCATTAAAGTGTTTTGGTCTTGCCATTCAGAAAGCTCAGAGCAACCTGAGGGAAAAAGAAAAAGGGAGGAGTGAAGAGGGAAATCTTGCATTTCTCTTTATTTTAAATCTTTTCAGAGAGCAAGACTCAGTGATGTGAGGAAACAGCAGCACCAGCAAAGCCCTCCCTCATAATTTAAAGGAAGGTGTCAGAAATATAACCATTATTTCCTGGCTTTAGTTCTGGGGTTTTTTTGGCTCTGGCTTTGTTCAAGCCCATGTGCTGAAACCATAATGATTATCACGTGTCTATTACACAGAGATGCTCGTTCAATGCCATTCAGGCACCACATTGTGATATTGCCCCGTGATGCCAATAATAATCCTAGAAACAGAATATCACCAGAACAATGTAAATATTGGAGTCTTTACACTGAGAGCAATCCAATGAACCAGTATGCTTATGTGACATAAAACAGTCTGGATTTTAAATGTTTGGGTATTTTTCAGAAGCTTCAGTATGACACATAACTAGTCTCCCATCCTTCTAAATTTCTGTGTTTTAATGGCATAAAAGAAAATACTAAGTGCTGAGGACCTCTTTGTAGAGCTTCTAATTTCATCTATCTTATAGCAGACATACATATGGACTTGCACTACAGCACTCTACAGCTAGAATCAGACGGAGAAGTAGAGTGCAGGGCATTTTTCCTACCGTGCTCTGGACCGCACCATTAATTTCATGGTGAAAAATCTCTCCCACCATGAAAGTGGGCCACATAAAGCTGCCTCTGGTACATCTCACATTTGCATCTTGGCAAGCCCCAGGGTTTCCCTGCAGTGAAGGGATCCCCTCACCTGGTTACTCCAAGGAGTGAAGGTGATGTTCTTCCTTTGTTCAGGCTGTGAATTTATTAGATTTTTCTCTTGTTTACTGTGAAATATAGGTGAATAGCTTCAAGGCATATACACAGACACTGATGAATAAAACAGTTCCCATCAGCATTACTGCAACTAAAAATTCATTACTGATCCTTCATTCTTTCCTTCTGACTGAAAGCAACATGAATGCTGAAATTTTATATAGATCCAGGTTCAAGAGCAGTTTGCCTTCCAACCATAACCAAAGCAGCTGGGAGCCCAGGAGCCCCAGTCCTTATTCCATATGTCTTTTTCTTCAAGTGTGCATCTCGTTCCTAAATTCTATTTACACTCCCCTTCCCACTTACATCTGACCTACTGCAATGCTAATTGCCCTTCAGCTTCATTTGCTCCACATCTTACTGTCACACCTGCTTTCATCATGAGTAAAGGCCACAATTAGTATCAGAGCACCAAGGCAGTCATGCACTGTTTAACTCAATGATGAAAACCAATGCCAGAAAGTCAACTTCTCCTAAGACATCCCCATAAAGTACCAAGAAATGGTGATTTTTCAATTGTACTGTGGACTCATACTGTCTAGTTCATTTTACCTCTAGACCTCTAAGAGGAAATTTTTTTTTTTTACTACTGTCTTCTCTTTTTTTACTGCACCTTACACACACAATGCCAAACTTATCTCCTGAGTGACACTTGTGCTACCTGGATGCCAACCAATTTAAAGATGCCATTGAAAAGATCTGTCTCACTTTGGACTGTGGCTGCTGTGCGATTCTTCCCTCCTGGCACTGAGTAATGAATCCATGATGCATAAAGTTTCCTCTCGGGCAAGCGCTATCCTAAAGTATCACTCTGTCAGCATCTTCTTGCCTCCCTACAGCTGAGCACTGATACTAATTAGCACAACAAGCCTTCAGTGTTTCAGTTGCTACATCTGACAGATTTTGTCACAATGGAAAATCCCCACTTCCCAAGATAAACGATACAGTCTGTGCTCTTCCCGTTCAGTACGTGTAACTGTGTCTCTATCCTTGCTCAGCTCTCCCTGTTATAACTGTTCCTTTTCTCTCTGTGGACACATTTCATTAAGTCACATTTGGTCACAAACCAGTTAAGGAGATGCAGAATGAGATCTGTTTCACCCCAGCTAATGCTGTTCATGTCATAATCAAATAAGACACAAAGTTCACATGATGTACTGCAAAGGTGAGTTAACAGCATTGGCACAGATATCTCCCTTCTCTCCCAGTTCCACATCAAAAGACACCCATCAGATTTCTATTTCTCCTAGTTGTAACAAGTGTTAAATACCAGATAATTAATTTACCTGGAGTTGCCAACGCTCTGCACTGTCATTTATGAGGAAAAAAACCCACAACAACAAAAAAACCAAAACACAAGTAATAATGCTTTGTACTATTTTATGAAGGAGCAAATAAGAATTCAGGGGGCAAATAAAAACTGAGTTCTCGGGTTTCTTGACATTGTCCACGAGATGGGGTCATCTCAAGAGTCTCTCTTCAGGGTCCTCAAATACCTTGTATCTCATTGACAAGAAAGCCTTAAACCAGCATTTTTAGTCACTGGTTTTAGAATAGTCAATTTTCAACTCAGGAAGCTTCTTATGACAAGTATCTACTTTCTGCAGGAAGCATTGACTTTTCCTCACCAATCAAACACCTATTCCCCTCTAAAATGTTGACTTTTCAGTTAAAACTCAAAACTGTACCATCCAAAACATGAGAACTTTTAAAGAGAGAGGTATCAGCATTTGTTAGAAAACATGGATTTGAGGTTTCATAGGCACTCTTTCCTCTGTCAGAGGGTCTCTTTTTGGCTGGGCCACATGCCCCGTAATGCAACATCGAGACTCCAGGGAAGCAATTCAGTAACGTGCAGAATCAAGATGCGACACGGGAGCTGTAGTTTGGCTGGGGGAGCCAGGACAATAGGAGAGCCAAACAACTCCCAAATGGCACCACAGTGACCCTTCCAAATGGAAATATTTTTTTAAATGGGAAGATTTGGCTTCAGTTTTCAACATCCATTATTCATAGAAAAGCTTATGCTTTCCATAGGGGAAAAAAAACCACATTTTCCCAAACAGTCCCACTTACATCCTCCTACCAAGCTATGTCAGCAAATCCTAATTTTGCAGGCAGGGATATTGAAAAGTGAAGTCACTCGGACAACAAAACAGTAAATCAGTGAAAAACTTCGAATAGAAGCTGAGATGTGATGAAAGCATACAAAATTAACTAAAACTTTGCTTTTAAATTAATGTCCTTTAGTCTGTTTCTAATTCCTGTATTCTGACTTTATTTTAAATGTAGCTTATATTCATATAGCTGAAGAGAATTCTTAACTGACTTAAGCTAATTGCTCACATATGGGTTGCATCGAATTAACTGAGTTGATTTAAAAATCTGTTAGTTAAATCAGTGCAATCTCTGCATATAGATGAGTACTAAGAATTGCAATTTGCAGATGATTGTTCTAAAACTTAAACCAAAATAAATACATGCAGAAGGGCAAAGCATGGCATCATAGATTAACAGATAGCATCATAAGTAGAGGGGCTGTGTAGAGGCCCAGGAAAAAAGAAAAAAATATATATACGCATACAGTTTCCTCCTGGAGCATCACTAGATCATCCTGGTGTAACCCCGTCCAACATTATCTATAAGGTTTTGTCCTGTTTCTGATGTCCAGGAATCATGGAGCAGGCACCGATTAGGGCATCGTACCACTACCTCAGAAGACAACTCTGCTTGGAAACCTCAAGTCCCTTTCCAGGCTGGGGTCTGCAAAGTTTTGTGGGGGAATTGGACTTGTTTCAGCAAGATAACACTTTACAGCAAAGCAGGACAGTGACCTGCCAGCTGACGATGAAGACAGAAGGAGAAAAGAGAGAAAAAGGCCAAGAATAGGAAAGGGATGAAGGTGAGGAAGACTCAAGTCACTCCTCCCAAGCTAAGGTGCATTACATCTCCATTCTCCATCACCTCAGCCATCTTCATCAATAAAAACAAGCAGCAGGGATAAGACTCTGCTGCGAGTCACATCTGAACGACAATGAGATGGTGGTGTTCCAAAATAAGAAGCTTTTGAGCACATACATTTTCAGCCATGTAGGAGGCTGGAAAGTTGTTCTGCCAAAGTTTCTCAAGACAGGTTAATAATAAACTTTACAAAAAAAAAAAAAAAAAGGCTGCTCTAGATTAGGCAAAGTTGGCTGTCCCCCTGTAATGCTGAGCAGGCTCACACATTCATCCTTCAGTATAATGCCCATTGCTCAAAAAAGATGCTGTTTTTCATCTCTAAAAAAAGAACTGGCACAGGGCAGGTTTATTTTGTCACCAAGTTTCTCAGATCAACTTAGAAGCACAAAAAAGGGACCTCACTGTACATCAGGCTGTGATGTGGTTTATAGTGGAATTGGCCACATGCTGACATATATGAAGACACACTATACTTCTTCCATTAGTAAATTATAGTTCTGACAAAGCAGCATTAACTGAAATACGCTGAGTGGTAGCTTAGAGAACAACACAAATCCAAGTACACAGCTTTCCAACTTTCCTTTGCAAGGCAGGCACAGGTTGGCTAAGGAAAGTATTATAACACTAGATTATGTTACTCATGCTAGAAGGGTTTCAATCTTTTCCCTCCATTTCCCCATTGCTCTTTTTTTTCCAGCCATGTTGTAAACCCAATATCATTATGAAGATATTACTGCCAATATCTAAAACATCACTGGAAATTCCCACTATAATGGGCTATAGCATTATGGGACTTGACCTCTACTAACTTCACAGGCTATTTACATGGCAAATATAATCTCTCTACAATAAAGCAGTATTTCCTCACAGGTTACTTAGCAGTGATACATACGAATCTAGGCTTGTTATATTTCTCCTTTCTGACATGGAATTTCTGGCTCTGCCTGTGAATTCCACAGAGGAGTCAGGAGTTCCTATAAAACACTGTTTGCTTTCTTTGCAATAAGTGTTCCTTTCTGTGGAGATGAACAATATTTATGGACCAGACGGGTTTGCAATGCAGATTCCAAGTCAAAACAGAAAAAACACCAACCAAACAACAACAAACAAAAAACAAACAACAACAAAAACACACACCCAAAAAAACCCAAAACAAACAAACCAACAAACCACACAAACACTACACCACCACAAACCTATTCTCTTGTTAGAAATTCCACCTGACTTTGAAGGGAGGCAGCTATTTTCCATTTAACCAGACATTTATTCCTGTTTTCCTTTTTTGCCAGCACATGGTCTTTTCCTAACAGATGTTCTACCCCTACACATACTTCTCACCAGTGTGGTGAACTCCTCGTTAACACGTGGCATGATTCCCCAGTGTGTTCAAGGAGACCATTAAGGCTTTGGAAGACTTGAGCAATGGGTCAGAAATACCATCACTGCCCATAACTGGAAATCACACTCTGCAATAGCCAGTAACAGATGCATAGTAAATAGTTTGATAAATCATTCCAGTTACTAAAAAAGAAATATCCCAGAACACTACTCACTCTCTTTCAGGCACTCCTGCTCACAAATGTGTGTACAGTCTCCCCTGCTACATCCTTTCTGTAGGAGTCCCACGTTAAGAGAAGAAAGATGACTGAATTCTTCCAGCGCCCAGGCCAAAGAAACTATGTGTCTTAAGACAGCCACACAAATTATGAATTAGAATTGTCCCTGTATGAAACCTGGCAACTACTACCAAGGCCACATCCAGCTTGTAGACAACAAAGATGTTCACTGGGATGGGCATGTTGAATAATAATTATTTAGTAATGATAAAGGAGAGGAGGGACATGTAAAGATAACAGTTCTGTATCCTGCAATTCATTCTCAGCAAAGTCTCAGCAAATTCAGTCCTCTACTAGCATGTAGCTAAACCTTCACTCATCCTAAAAAAATAACATAAAATAAAAAATTAAAAAAAAAAAAAAAAATCAGGCACCAGCCACTCCAGCATTTCTAGAAAGGCACTGGGGTGACTGATGTGCCAGTGAGTAGAGCAAGTGGTCAAGGAGAAGGAAAAGCAGTTTGGGGTCATGCCTAGATGCACTAAGCTCTCTTTTATTTGTTTACTTGCCTCCATGCACATGCGCTATGAGCCCTCAAACCTCAGCTGAATGCTAATTCTGATACTAAAAAAACTAAAACAAATTGCACTTACATAACTGCTCATCCAAGCACAGTCTCTGGGCACTTCACAACAGTAAAAGTTAAACGAAGCATTCAATGCTTTATTTTAATAAGTGTGTATCCACTAGGGAAACCTGATGGGCTTGCAGAGCTCTGCAAAACATTCAGAAAAAATTAAATATATATGCATATAAAAAGCAGTAACAGATAGAATTACTGTAAAGTCAAAAAAATGAACCAAATTGTCCAGAAAGCTCACAAACCCTAGTAAGACTTGGGCAAAGGTTCATTTGAGGGCTAAGTAAAAACAGCACTGAAAATTCAGGGTGCACAGAGAGATTTAAGATTCTTAGGAGGTGCAATCAGAATCTCAGGGGAGCTGAAAGACTTTCAATAGATACCATTACAAACACATTAACTGTAGCAGTCTTGCTGGAAGTTTCTAATAAAGAAAAACTGGAGCACTAGATAGGAACAACTATATGAAAGTGGTTCACATAGACTTGTGTGATCAAAAAAATCTAAGCTGTTTTTGTGTAGCAATTGACAAATTTTAATTGGGGACTAGTACAATAAAAAAAATCCCTCTTGAATCAGATTTGTAAAGTGAAGTTACTTGAATACTGAAATAAATGACCTGATTTTTCAAAATATGGAGTTCCCATCACTGCCTATTGAAGTTCAATAGAGTTGCAAGTACTTAACATCTTCCAAAGTAAAGAAATTCTTAACTAGCTTCCTAAAAAAAAAAAAAAACACAAAAAAAACCACCACAAAAACAAACAAACCAAAAAAACCCCCCACAAACCTGGATAGGGGCAACTAATTTATGGTCCTTACTGTACATTTTTAACTCTGTTCTTAAATTGAATCAGTAAGCCTGAACCATCAGACATCAGCAATATTCCAGAATCAGGGGTACAGCCCCAAACATGGGGCTTTTTCCCCTTAGCTCTTCCCCACAACTCCCTCAACAGACTTGTCTTTAATGTCATATAATAGAAGAATAACCTCTTAAAGGAGAATGAATTGGGAATACGTAGGGATTGATGGGTGTGAAGATGCCCACGAAGAAAATCGATTATCTGCATCCAATCTTAGTAGCAAAGTGTTAAGAAATCTTTCAGATAAAAGGCACTGTCCTTCTTCAGTGAGTTAAGAATATCAGGTCCTGATCAAAAGTTGAAATATTTCACAGGAAAGTAGATGACAAAGTACCAGGCTGACATGAGTCCCTTATTTAGACGTGGAGAAAAGGAAAAAAGACGAGAGCTCTAACACAACCTCTTGATCACTTATTGCAAGACATATAGAAGGGTAATTTACAGCTATAGCTCTTCTACTTAGAAGGGCCATGAGTAAAATCTGACACAGTGCCATGGAAAGCAATTTATATCTGCTGGCTGATCTAACTCAGCACACTCAGATACTGACCAAAGAACAAGACCTTGTTGTCTATCTTTACGTGAATCAATGACTGACTGTTATGGTTTTTCTCTGTTTAAATAGCAAACTCTTTTTTACCTCCTCATAAAGAAATAAGATTTCACATATCCATATAAAAGAGCTGAACACATTTTAACTGTTAATACACATTTAGATTTAACAAGTGAAAGAGAGCACTGAAGTACTGCAAAGTGCATCATACAAGGCAATACAACATTTACCTCTAAGGACAAACTGCTAAGCTCCAACTCTGAACCACGGGTATTTCAAAACTGTTTTCCGAACTGTCACTGCTGAGAAACAGCCCTCAATGCAACTTCAAGACATTGTTTTCAGTGGAGACGTAACTATAGTGTGTCTCTCAGTAGAATGACATGGAAAAAAAAAGGCAGAAGAATAAAATTTTCTCTATTCCAAGATGAATTTAAAAGAAAAACAACTATGGTGCTTGCTTAGAATCCTAATAAAAGGCAGGAGGGCTAACAAGTCTCTACAATATTTCTGACAATATCAGATAGTGTTTTTCCTTTTTGAATTTCTTCAGGACTCCTTTACTTTGAGCAATTTTACCATTCACAGACCCAAGAGAGATTAAACACTCAGATGCATAACATTTAGTCAATATAGATAAGCTCACAGAAATATCCCCTACAAAAATCAATGTGCAAATTCACATAGGCCATTCTGATCAGCTGGAATGAAGGTTGCACAAGGTTGCCAATTATTTTGACTAACACTGTGAAAAAACTGAGCAATAAACAATTGCACAGGAATGACATTAAGATCTAAGTTGTCTTCCTCCTGCATATAGGCAACATAGTTCAGTTCTTACAGTTTGTATTTAGGTAAATTAGTGCTTTCTCAGCTTAATGGCTTCTCTTGTCTATCTGAAACATTTATAAGCAAGAGATGTCACTTGCTGCCTACAGGACAGGACCTGGCTAAAACTTCAACCCTGCTTGACCAGCTCCATTCCAATAACACTGTGTAATTAATAACGGTATACAGTGCTGTAAAATGCTTAATAGTTGTAATTTTTGTTAAGATAAAACAATGTTTGCAACCACTCTCCAAAAAAAAAAAAAAGGCAGAGAGAGATACACAGCATTTTCCAGAAAGCTGTTAACATTCTTCTTCTGGTTTTCTGACCAGCTGGCAAGTTTGATCACTAAAATCCCCACCGTCCCTCAGAGTATGGCAAATATACCTTTTATGTGAAGTGTCTATTTCAATAGGACCATCTTTTTTTCAAACAAACACTCAGAGGTTTCAAATAATTATATTACAATTAAATCAAGGCCAAAGAGGTTCTTTAAGGTATTATTACCAGAGTAAAGTAAATACAAAACAGTTTACATGTAAACGGTTGAGGAAAGTGGAAGAAATGATGATTCAAATAGAGTAAAACATGCATATATATATATATATATATATATATATTTTTCTTTTTTTAAAAGCTGTTCACAGCCAGGAAAGCAATTACTTAGTGGTCCTCAAAGGCTGATGCCATGAAGGATGGTTCTCTCTGTTCCTGAGCACTGAAAATTACCAGTGACAGAGCGCAAAAAGGGATTGCAACCAGGAAAAGGAAAAAAAAAAAAAGAATTAAATCTATAGAGCTCATTTCTCTTCAGCTCACAAGGCAAATTTATTGGCCTGAAAAGCACGCTCTGAATTGCAGCTCTGAATGTATTTCTCATGGTGCTACTCCACAGCTGCAAAATCCCAGCTGCAATTAGGTAACTGTAGGGCTGGATGGTTTATCATTTTTATCCAGGCAGGCACTCCAGCGGTGGCTGAGGCTGCAGCTGCCCTGCCATCAGCCCCCAGCTGCTCCCTACCAGAAAGGCAGCAACTGCAATTGTCTGTAAACATTAGGAGAACACAAATTTTGCCGGTGTTGAAATGGGTTGAAATCGCTTTGCATGGTTTCAGTCTAGCACTTCCCGGCGTTGTCAGGTGAATAGGACTTGGAAGAAATCACAGAACATGGTTTCACACCATCAGATGGGAGAGGTGATTAGGTGACTTCCTAAGCGATATGTCTTCAAACAGCCAAATGATTGTTGAATTTCAAAGTAGAAGCATTTTAGAGGAAATATAAAACCTTCACTATTTCAGTTGTGAGCCATTCTTCAATGAATAGAGATTAGGATGGTCCTTTTTCCTCCCAGTCGTCTGTGATAAGGATTCTCATGTCTTCTGGAGCACACAGTACTGGTTGCTGTCCAAAAGAAATACCACATCTGATAGTTCACAGATGCTAAAGATGAATTAACAGCATGGTGATTTACATCCAAAACAAACTCATATCTTCCTCAATATTAAGTTACACCCTAGATATTCCACGTTAGTGAATACTTCTGGATACACCCTCTGGAGGGTACAAGCACAGCTTTCCTTCAGCTGGCATCAGTCTAAGATAATTCCATCAGAAGACACTGACAAAAGGCTTATTTAGTGCTTGATATACATTCAAACCATTGTGTATTTGACACTTAACCTCCAATTACTTATCTCTCACGATAACTCCTATCAGCTGCAAAGTCTCTCCTGTACAGAAAAGTAAACAATATTTTAAACAGCATAGAAATAGTCCACTGTAGATAATAACAAGGTATTGAGACTCAAAACGGATCTCATGGGCGACAGCAAACCAACATGGCATATATCCCCACTGCACTGTTTTCTTTTGAGCTTCCAGTGTTGCTTCGGAATTTCACATTTCAATCTTGAGGAGAGAAGACCATCTCTCTACTACCCCAAGAATTAAGCAAGCCTTTAAAAAAAATTAGATGTTGAAAGGTGTCACAAAGGCGTGACACAAAAGTCTACCAAGCATCCTCTACAAATATGCCTCATTTTCTTCTGCTCATTCTAAGTGTAAAGCTCCAATAAAAGATCAGTCTGCTCTACTATAAGCTGTTGTCCAAATAATTTAAAGACATTAACCAGGCGAAGAGGCCTTTTGTGGATACAGATGAGAACGTGTGAGGAGATGCAGGTTCCCTTCCTGCTACTTTACCTATCAGTAAAACACTGAGGAAGAGTTCAACTTGGAAAGAGTTTTAATGTTATCACACGCTGTTGGCACACACGATACAAGATGTATTGCCGACTGCTGCAACAGTTGGAAAAATAATGCCAAGCCCTGTCATTGTGAGCAGACTGTTTATCGACACCACAGAGTTGCTGGAATGGGAGGACTTGGGCCCAGCACTGCCAAAGTGGATGTTTGGCCTGGCAAGGAGAAGATAAAAGGATGCCACAGGGCCATCCTAAATTATGCTACTGGCACTACCCTTTGGGTAGAGCTCACTATCTCAAATTGGCAGAAAGACATCAGAGCTCAGCCTGGCTCTCCCCAGCCAGCCTTTCAGTCTATCACCAAAAAAACCTCAACCAATATGGATACAGAAAGGAAATAGGTGGGTTTTTTTCATGTTAAGGTGATCTTCAGACATACAGTTTAAATTTTCTCTTTACAAGAGGAAGAGTACAAGCAGGAATTAACCTAACATCTCTGCTGTTGGCCAACAAATGGAACAGAATGAGTCAGTAGCCAGCGACTGATTTGCTGTCACCATTTATTCCAAGATCCCCGTTTACTCTAATAAAGCCTCATGCTATCGCCTTACTCCAGAAGACAAATAATCACCAGTTCTTACTCATCTAACAGGGTAAGATACATGCACAAAGCCACTCAGCCTCACAGACAGCAACAGCTTTGGGCTTTCACAATATTCATTCCCAGCTACTTCTGGTCATCCTATGGGGTCCTCCAGGGATGATTTGTCATGGTCCATAGCAGGTTGCCTAACAGTTTCTCGCATAATTCAGTGACAGGTTACATTACTGTTTCAACTGGACTGCCTCAGGGGGTCTCCTCTTTCTTGCTCTTCCCTTTGCCAAGTTCCACTCACATCTACCATCTCAGCAGGGATGTTATTTGAAGCAATGACAGTGCTTTGGAGCAGGTTCCAAGGAAAGTTAGTTTCCATCCATCACAAATTCTGCTATAAATTACACTTGCATCTCACAAAAAAAATCTCCAGGATAAAAAACTTTTTAAGGCAGTGGAGGTTCAAAGACCCCAGTATTTATTATTGACATGACCTCTTCCTTAAGAAGCAAAAGGAATCTTGCTGCAGGAGCAGTTTGGGAGATGCCACTTGAACAAAGTAACAACAGGAATCAAAATCCCCACACATTTTTTTGTTTCCATATGTGTAAAGTAACTCAAGAGCCCTGAAGGAAAGAACCACTTCCCTGGGCACCCTGATTCAGTGAGCCGAGTTGAAGTTAATTCCAAAACATGTTTCCCATCATTGCAAAGCGACATTTGAGTCAACTATATTCTCAAAGTATTATTTACATCCACTTCTCAGGATTTCATCAAATGCAAAGTGACTATGCTGATTGAATGGACACAGCCCCTTAATCGCATTCAGAGAAGAGAGCTGCTGGAATTTTATTTATTTACTTACTGATTTATTATTATTATTTAGGTCTCTGCTTGCAACTGCAAATACGCCTTCACTGCTCCATTAACCTGATCGCATATCTATGTTTCAAACTCAACCCAGAATTGTCCACACAGGAAATATCTATGCAAAATTTGGAGAAGCCGTGCCTTGCATTTATGGTGGAGATTGTGGGTTACATTTTTAATGAATACCTCTCCAGGTTTCCTGCATGGTAACTATATGTTATCTAAAAGAATGTGCATGTACATATACACATCGGGTCCTAGCAAGAGCTGCAATGGCAAAGAGGCACCAGTACACATATTGTTGCTGTGGCCAATGGAAATGGAGTTTCCTTGCCATTGCAACCCCACAAAAACAGTGTCTGCTACTTGTTTGCAGAGATGCAGATTGCATTTCCTTTGCCAGCAGATGTTTAAGCCAGATGTTTCACTGCCAGATTCTGACTGGTTGACAGACAAGTTGACAGCTCCTTCTTAGGGGATAAAAAAGAAAACAGGAGTAATTTACACACCACAGTTAGGTTATGCTTCCAGTTACACTGTCAAACTGCAAAGTAACTTCACTTACTCCAGCAGAGCAATTGTGGATCTACAGTGGGGTGCAGGAAAACAGAATCCAATCATAAGCCAATTGACCTGTTTGCTCTTCAGGCTAAGGGCTGTAGAAATGTTTCACACAGTGCTACTCAGAACGTCATCTAGGCATCTCTTTAGCATTTTCCTGAATCAGAGGAAACAAATTAATGAAAAAATGAAAATTAATGAAAATTAATGAAATCACTGGTTTCCTGTTTTGTATGATTAGCCAGGGATAACACGTTTTCAGGACATTCATAGACTGAGATTCTAATGCCAAAGATATCACTGTTAGCATTCAGTGCATTATGCTATACATTTAAAAAAATAATAATTTGTATTAATAACAGGAATACATGAAAATAAACTACTTTAGAACAAAGTCATGAGGATTCTTACTCCTTCTGCTCCTGGGCATAAGATTACCTCAGCAAACAGATTAGAAAGGAAATCTTTCCTTGGTACCCATCGCCATTATAATGGCCTGCTCACAACTCAGTATTGACACTTGGGGTCTTCATATCGAATATGATGATGACAAATGTCACGTTTTGTCCTGTTGGATGAGGATTGACACATGGTACTTGTCAATTATTTACTATGTATTTCTACCTTCCGTTTAACTTCTATGACATCATATGGTATGAAAGATGCTTTCTATCAACTATAAACATCTGTGTTACGCTTCAAAGCTGCAGTGGTGAAATGGTTACAAATGGTGAAAAACATTGCTCAGTAAAGAGGGAAAAAAGAGAATCCTTATCTTTAATGGGTTGATCCACCAATGACCTCCACGTACTCAGATGCACCACAGATATGCCACTGATCATTCTAAGTAAATAAGATCATCTTCCTCTCAAACGTACACACTAGCAAGCCTGTGGCAGAATACTCAAAAAAGAAGCCCAGAAATTATAGATGAGCACATATTTTCCTTACTGGACAGCTATCTTTTTTACCTCCGGATATGACAGTATATAAAAACAAGTCCCTTCCCAAATCTCTACTGGAAGCAACAGGAACGTTACGTTACAATCAGCTCCACACAGTCAAATGTTTTATTCATATGACACAACTAAAAAAAAGCATGCACTAGTTAATTTTATCTAAATAAAAAACACAATGTGGCTTTTAAATAATTTTGAGTTTTTCTCCCACCCTGCTGTGATACATTTATCCTATTTGGGATGAGTGGCATCAAATGCAGATACTGGGAGTGAAACCTCAGAGATGTTTACAGTAAGTCATGGAATCCAGGGTCCCTTCCATGTATCCTGCAGACAAATGGATTATTAACAACATGGTTTTTAAAACAAGTGATCAAAGCCAAGGCCACTTAGCCAAATGAATTTCAAAGAGGAGAAACAAAGAAGTCTGCTGCCATTTTCAAGGTTGACAGTTGCTCTTTTCCTCTAATTCTTCCCCCCACCACCTGTTTTGCACAATACATCATTAATATCATAATCACTGAATTATTAGCTACAGAATTTACAAACACTGCTTGTTATTTCTTGGTGATGAAGGGAAATTGCAGTAGAAATGAAAGCTATAGTTTGGAAGATATAAACTCAGGAATCTGTTTAGTGGGATTTGAGCTTGCTCCAGATCTGAAGAGAGTTTAAGCTACACTGAAAATTCCTGAATACTACTAATGAGAACATTTAACACTCTCTATTATTTAATATAAAACAGCTCTACATAAGTAATAGGGAAAAATATTGTAATACCACAGGCCAACGAGGAGCAAAGCTACGTAGCGAATAAAATCTTGCCCATTTTATTGTATAGTAAAGGAAGAATCATTTTACAAATACAGAACAACTACTAGGCCAGAGTTTCCTCAGATGACAGTGTGGATGGATTCCACAGTGACACAACTGTGTCCACACGTCAATATTGGGGTATATTGGCAGAGGAACACAGAGCAAGACTAGAAAGGAAAAAAAGACCTATTGCACACCAGAACACGGTACACTGAAGATAGCTGCGGACACTAAGGACTCACCTTTCCAACCAGTACTACATCTCCTAAAACTCCTAATACCCTGAATAACTCCTACAATCTTGGATACCAAATCTATATGATAATCTGTCTATGCGAGAACAGCTAAAGGAACTTAAAAAAATCTTCTATCTGCTGTGTGGAAATGGACGTCTCTAAATTACAGTATTTTGTGATGGCCTCCTTTGAACCCATCTGATAAAAATCAACTACTTTGGAACAGTCTCCCTACTAACACAAAAAACCAGCAGATAAAGCTCTACATAGGCCCCACCAGTAGCGACACAGGGCACTTTGGAGCTTCCATGGTCCTTGGTCCACATCATGCTATGCAGGAACTTTATGTAATCCCAGTGGATTACGAAAACAAATATAATGAAAAGTGGTACAGCAGCAGACAAAAGACAGAAGCAGAACTGCATGGAGGGAGAGAGACAATCGCAGAGAAAGAAAGGGCAAAAGTGAAAGACAAAGAAACAGATTCTGAACTGTAATTAGGATCTAACTCCCTATGGGGGTAAAGCACGGAAAAAAAACCTGTATGTTGGGGTAGCAAGGAAAAACAACCAAAATATTTACATTTCTATTCACATAACCGAAAAGGTATAAAGCATAAGAAAAAAAAAAAAAACAACTTCATCCTCAGGGGGTTTTCTCAGTGTTGCTTTGTTTACACACAGAGACCCAGGACTTTGCTTAGAGCATCTTCCATTAGCTCTACTGCAGAGAATTACAAATGAGGAATCAGGCCATTCACTGGAAAAGATGCTAATATCAGTCTCCTGTGGCTAAGAAGCTTCTGCAGCGTGGTGGTTCTGGCTGAAAGTTCATGCTGCAAATCCAAGTGGCACTGAGTGAACATCTGATAGCAATCCTGGAAAAAAACTGCCAAACTCTTGCTTTCATCAAAACCCCCAAAGATGAGAAAAACAGCACACACTATTTGACAATGTTTCTTTTCCGTCTTCTGTAAAGTGACACAAATGTTGAAAAGAATCTCATTTTCAGTACATTCCTTGTTACCAACAATCCTAACACAATTTATGGACTATAATTATAAACCAGAGAGTGAAACACACAGGAACTGAAGACAACAGCTGTTCTCAAATCCAGGGCTAACAATACAATGTTATCAGACTCAAAAAGCAATTACAGCCTACAGGACCTTTAAACCAAGAAAATGTGAAAATCAAAGACAAAGGCAGATAAAGGCAGCGCCTCAGTATGCAGCCTGAAATGCCAGCCCAACATTTGTGACTACAAACTATTGATAGTATCATAGAATCATTTCAGCTGGAAGAAACCCTCAGGATCAGAGTTCAACCATAACCTAACTCTAGCACTAAACTATGTCTCTAAGAAACTCATCCAAACGCCTTTTAAACACCTCCAGGGGTGGTGACTGCACCGCTTTCCTTGACAGCCTGTTCCAATGGTCTGCTCCATCAGGTTGTAAGATACTTAACTATTATTGAAGTGCAGTTAAAACATTCAAATATGATAAAGTGACACCTCTACATCAAGTTGGAAAGTAAGCAAGCTGTGTGGTTATCAAATGAAACTAGTGCTCCAAGGGAGGGAATAGCACAAGTGTTTCACACATCATCAAGGATTACTGCCTTATTTAACAAGACTTCTCTGCTTATAGGTAACAACAATAGTGACGGCTAGTAGCCTGGGCTATAGCTTTTGAAGACAAAGCAGAAGGTGCCACACAGCAAATCCTGCTCATCTTCTGAACCCAGTGCATGGGGGCTCAAACTTGAGTGTTCTCAAAGTTTAGAGAGAACTCAAAAGAGAGAACAGAAAGACTCCACAGATGTCACAACTGGAGTAAACATTAAGCTTTATGACATCTGAAGAGACGTCCTCCTGTCAGAGCTGCTTTGGATTTATTTAATTAAAAAAAAAAACCCCTATTTTGTCTGAAGCATACGCACTGAAAATAGAATACAATGCTAGTGTGCTACCCATCTTCATTGGGGTAAGAAAGCTAAAGGACCACACGGAGATGCACAGGGGCTGTAGAGATGCTTTACTTCACTCTGCTGACTGATTCTCATATGACTTCTTACACTAAATATGAAACTGGAATTTAGAATTTCTCCCTGCTTTGCTTGTTCATCTTTTCTCCCAGCTTGACTTTTCTTTTTCAGCCTCACCCTTAAGGATTTCTTACCTCTAGCTCTGCCATTCCAAACACTTCTTTTCTCTGTACTCAGCCAGGTCTCCCTCACTGTGACTTCAGCTGCAAGCGTTAGCAAAATTGGCTGCTTTGATTAGAAATGCGTGAGTGGAAGACAGATAATAGCCTGGTTCTCTACACCTGATCTCCCAGTGAGGGGTCACTGATGGGGTCAACAGCTGAAATAAGTGTCTCATCACATAAAGAGTTTGTGAAGGAAAAACTGTACTGCCAAATAAAGTGGAGCACAGCAGCGCTGGGAGTTGGAGGGGGCCGAGTTATCTATATATTTAGGTTGGTTTGTGTTTAGCAGATTTTGTTCTGGGCAGGAGCTTCCAGCTCAACAGCCACAGAACCTAAAGTCTTGTATTTAACTGCAGAACAGATGCACCTGAGAAACTTGCAACTCCATCCTCCCAGAAGTAGGATTGCTAGAGGGGACACAGAAGTTGTAGCCACTCTCCTACCAAGACTATTCTCTTCTCATCTCATATGCAATAAGGCTGCAGTAATAATCTGGAAGCAAGGGGATTTTTTTTTTTAAGCGAGTTCACTGATGGGCTCTGGTTAAATTATCTCCAGAATAACCCATTTGTTGATTGACACTTGTAACACGAAGACCATCCCAGATCATTTGACACTGGCCACTGGTGAATCATCAAGTTAAAGCCTTTACTTTAAATGCTACTGTTATGAATGAAATGTCAAGTAGTGACATTTGATATTCTACACCAATTACTACTGTGCATGTGGGCACATAAACATCACTTAAGCAGAGTCAGAATCAGGCTTTTAGGAGTTCAGGGATCAAAAGAGACAGACTACTTGCCCTGTCTAGGTTTAGAGACTACATAGCTATTGAAGGTCCATTAATCAAGTAGGGGAAAAAAACAGCCATTACAGCTAATAAGAAGAAAAAAAAAAGAGATGGACTATAGGAGGCTGAAATGGGAATGTGCCTATGCTGTGCCACACGTCCCTTGCTCTTCCTGAACAGCCACTGGTGCGTGTGTCATTCTGAAATGAATGAAAAAATAAAGAGGTACTGTTGGGTTAAAAGCAACAGAAAGAGAAGAATTCCAACATCAAAAGGCAACAAACTTTCCAGCAGTGGAAGGCACAGAGCTGTGGAAGTCTGCCCCATTACTTCTTAACTTGAATAGTCAAGAATAGTAGAAGGTGTCCTACAGAGGATATTCCTGTAACAAGTGTGTTGAGAGTAAAAGCCCTGTTCCTTCCCTCAGAAGTGTTTTCTATCCTTCACATTTAAAACAGCAACTGTACCACCCTGCTACCATGTTTACCTATCTCTCCCCATGCCTCTCATGTATACAGGAAAGTAGAGATCATGACTTTTGCTCCATTGCATTTTGGAC
Organism: Caloenas nicobarica; assembly: GCF_036013445.1. Lineage (NCBI taxonomy): Eukaryota > Metazoa > Chordata > Aves > Columbiformes > Columbidae > Caloenas > Caloenas nicobarica. Next base: position 16,416,996 of record NC_088254.1, read on the forward strand.
TCAAACTACCAGAGATGAAAGGAAGAGGGAAAGTCTGGGAGGTATTAGGGGACAGAACCATGCACTCAATCCAAAACATGATGCTAAATGGGCTCTCTTTAGAGAAAGCTTAGCTGTTCATCACTGACAACTTGGTGGAGTTTTGAGACCTTTTGCTTGAAAGACTTTTGAGACAATTTCTATTGAAAGTAAGGTTCATTCTTGACCAAGACTTAAAAGCGGGCTACCTTGGATGTTTAAACAAAAATTGATATTAAAATTCTGAACTCAGGGGTTATTAGCACCCATGTGAACATGCACTTTCCAGCTTTCTTATTTTCTCATTTGAACACACCATCGGCTGTACCTACAGCATTCCCCAGCTGTCTGTATAGCTACTTCTCTTTTTAGCAAGAGCGTGTTCAGAGGAAGCCAGCATGATGGATAACAGAAGTCCTTTGACATACTGTGTCATTTATCACCTAACAGCCTCAATCCTGCTAAGAGGGCCTTCTCCATATGTCACTGTCAGCTCCGATGCCACCCCAATGCATCAAAAAGAAAAGTTTGAATATGAAGAACTGTAATTCCTAAGTCACAGCCCATTACAGCTTTCCAGACGTGAAGAACCATTCTGTCTATCTGCCAGCTTGTTTGTTTAATTTTCACCCTGTCTCACGTGAGAAATTAAGTCTTCAGCGTAGAAGAAAACCAGAAAAAAAATATTAGAGGTGTAGCAGAGAGAAGGAAGATAAAAATCACTAATTCCATCAGGAATCCAGTGTGACATTTTGAAGTGGAAAGAGAAAAGGCAGCCTATGAGTACTAGAGAATTACTGAGGGTCCCATCTCCTTCCCAGTTTGGGAAAGTGGCTCTAATGGGTTGATGTGAAACTAGGAAGCTTAAAGCAATGCAGATAAGCTCCTGAACTCGGCTGCCTAATGGAAACATATCTCATCTTTTCAACCCCTTTAAGAGTACAAAATGGACCTAAGGCTTCCAGGAAAGCCTCTTGAGATTATCCAGCAGGTCCGGCTTTGTGCTACCTAAAGTAATCAGAAATCACTCCCTAAAGCAAAATTTCAGCAGGTCAGTTCCCAGACGACCCCTGAAAACACAAACAAGAGGAGGCTGGAGCCACCACTTGGGTCTCAGCTCTGCTCTGTTATAGCAACACAAATCCACGAGACTCTGGGCTGTTGAGCTTTAGCACAGATGGCAATCAAACCATGATCCATCCAGGCCCCTTTGCCATTAGCCTGCAGGAATGTAGCCTGACCAAAGTGCTGGCTCAAATTAATTGATTATAACATGTCTGGGACTGCCTGAGTACAGACAGAAGCTGCCTGAAGCACTCACACCTCTTTCTCTGCTTACTATATCCCAAGTTACATTCCTCCCTCCAGTACGAAATAGTCAAGGCCATAACTCTCCATCCACACTTCAAGTCTCCAAAACATTCACACAACAGGGTGAGACCCTGTTTCTCAGCCTGCTCTTGCAAACCTCACCCTGCCCCACTCAGAGCCCAGTCCCTGCAGAGCATACCCAGCACCACCTGGGCACCCAGGACTCTCCAGATGAGTCCAGAACAGGTTCTTTTTAGTCCATGTGTCCTTGAAGCACCCACGACTGAGCATCGCTCCCACATCTAACCAGGCAAATTGTCATACCATCCATCCTGTGAGTGTGTGAATCACCATTAAGAAAGTCAAAGTTATAACCTTTTTCATGTTCTTTTAGCAATTTACAAAGCTTTCCACCCTCATTCTTGGCCCAAACTTAATGTGAACCATTTCATAGACACATTTTGTAGCCGTTAGTCTTTCCTAGATTAGACAAACTTCCATATTACTTCAAACAATTCACAGACTCCTCCAGTGTGAATGGTGTTAAATTTCAGGAATTAAGATGCCCTTTTGTACCATGCTGAGTGATTAAAAAAAATATGGTCCACTACTTCATTAGGTCATTGCCATGCAGTTAGTGTATATTTCCATTTCATAAAAAATATAATTTTCTTTCAAAAGACTAACAAGCAAGTTACAGCTTGAAAATTAATCAATAAACCTTTATTATGCTAAATCTTAATAGCATTATTAATCTGAAGGAACTAAAAAAAATTAATTTCCTCCTCAAAGGTTTACTAACAAAACTGCATACTTCTATGGCATTCACAATGTTACTGTCCTTTCTTGATGTCTACTCTTTCTTAAAGAAGAATCACAAAGGCGTATTAAACACAATCTTCTTTACGAGTGTTATTCCATCAGGTGGGTCCTTATGAGTCAGCTGACTCAGAGGCTCCTGATTTTGGTGCAAATTTCAGTGTACTCAAGGTCTTCAAGCAGCACCTTAACGTCAGCCCCAACAGTCCTCCAGTTCCAAGTCACGTTGGACCTCTTCATCCTCTCTGCTAAGTATTTGCAGCAGATGCTCTTTGTACAGATATTAAAGATGTGACACAATAAGAGCCTGGTGGGCCTCCAGGAAGGCTATGGGCCAAACCACTAAGAAGCCCTTCAAAGGCCTCCATACCCCTAATAAACACTTCTCTCCCTGAAGTTGCCAGGTTGGAGCTCTGAATCAACAATTTCCCTTCTGCTTTCCTTTGTACTTCAGAGTTTGGCATAAAGATAGACTTGTTTATGTGTATGAAGCGAAAGTAAGACACAAAAGAACAATAATTCAGCTGAGGGCAAGCCTTGGTCATTATTTGGACCACTAGGCAACGGGGCTGAATTACGGCTTGCCATGACAGGACCTTAAATAACTGTTAGCTGGAAATATTAGCTTACATTACAGAAACAATTACAAGAGTTCGCCATTTGGAAAAGGAAAACATGCTGCTGAAGAACTACCGTTCAGCCACCACAGTTCACATTCCTCAGATTAGAACAGAAATTTCAAGGGGGAAAAAAAGATAAATCAATCCAAGCTTATGTCCAAGTAAGGCAATGTGTTTTCAGGATAGCATGCAACAAAACATATGCATATTTCTGTGCCTAATTTGCACAGATCCATTCCTGCAGGATGAACATAATAATCGAAAATGAGAGCACAAACTGCCACTTAAATGCCTAAACCCCAACTTGAGTAATTGTGCATGCAAATGCATATGTATTTTTCAAGCACAACTGCATCCTTTCAATCCTGACAATCTGGATCAAAATGGTTTCTATTACCATGATTGTATATGCATCTACACACATAGAATACTGTATCATTTGTAGTGCAGAGTTTCTGGCAAACGTTAAAGCAAACTCCTTATTTAGGCTCACATTAGGTTTAAGCAAGGATCAGCAATGACAAAATCATACATGCACCACATCTAGTTTGTAGAGAATTAGTACTTGCAGATTTAGCTCTTTAGGGACCAACCATCCCATTTGAGACTGTGCAAGTAAAATTAGTTTCAGAGCTGCCACGTGTGTTTCACAAAGTTTAATAAAATGCATAGAAAAAGAAAAAGAAAAGAAAAAAAGGAAAAAAACAATACACAACACCACACAAAACAGAAGGGGTTTGATTGCACCTAAGTGATGTCTTTTCAAGTCACACTGTTGTTTGCAGCATCAGCTGCAGAACTACTTGCTACAACTTCTGCCCGATGGCTTAAAACCAGCAGGTCCCAGCATTCAGAGGCAACGGGTTCTGAGGTTACAATAGAGCTACTTTGCACCAGTCCAAAGTTTGGAACAGTGAGCAACTCCTGAAAGTAAAGCAGGTAGTTTGTTATGGCACTTCGACACCCTTTGGGACAAAAGATACAACAAGTTGCTGTCGTCAGTACACACAATCAGAACCAATACATACTAGTCAAAAAAGTGTGAGATATGAGCACTGGCAAAGCCAGTTTATTATAAATAACAGCCCTGAGCTGGGCTTTTGTTTTGGTAAGATAGTGTTTAATGGAAAGATATACTTGATCCAGATTATTTCTGCTGTTTACAGCAATAGATGTTTTTCGTAATATTTTCCTTTATATTTACATTCCCAGATGAGTGTTACAATTCTGAAAGCTCAAAGCCATTTATATGGACACTATTTGATTCTGAACAGACTCAGTGGTGGATGGGATTACATACCATTCAAATCTGTCTAAAGATAGATAAAGAAATTGCACAGTTCAAGGGTGCCCTCACCTGCATGTCAGGGAAAGAGACAGAAATTACTGTGACTTAAAACACTTCGCTCTTCTCCACTTGAAAACTGGCACATGCAAAAGACCACATAACACATTCCCCAAACATGAACTTATTCCGAAGAAAACTTTATGTAACATGCATTTTCTGGAGGGGGGAAAACTATTATTCTCCCACTGCCTTCACTCTAGGGATTTCCATGCTTAACCTTAAAGCGTATTTATAGCAGGACACTAGACAAGTAAATCAACAAAAGGTTTGGCTATTCCCTGCAGATGGTACAACCCACAAAGCATCAGGTGCCTTTCCAGACATCTCAGCCAAGCCCCAGAGACGTTACTTTTGCCACATAAAAACATTCAAATAAAATATAGCTTAGTCTCAACCTCCCATAGCTCCTTCTACTTTGCTTTTAGACCTCGTGTTACTGCTCTGTTATCACAGGTATAATCCAGAGCTGCTTTGCCCAACATTATATCCATCTAAGCAGAGAATTCACTGCTAGCTCAAATGCGGTACTAGAGATTTCTACGATATCGACCAAGATCTATTAGAGACTTGGATGAGAGACTGCTAATTTTTTTCACATCACTGGAGCAAGGATTTAAAACCATGATAGTGCTCTGTAGAAGTGACTGATTAGTGCAATAAACTACATTGCTACATAAGCCTGGTTCCCTGCTTCTTCTCATTTCTAAATGGTATTAAAATAGTTTATGAGTGTTCAGCTGCTCTGCATTTTACATCCTCTCATGTGCCATAACCGTTACAGAGAAGACAAAAATCATCGCTTTTTTAATCTTGGCTTTTTGTTTTTATGTTAATGACCTTTTGTTAGCTAACAGACAATGAACACAGGAAGCGTTCCTCAAGAAGTAGGTTTTCATTAGTGTTACTGCTGATAGAAAGACACCACTAACCAGGAGCTAGAACTGGGAACGGAATTTCTGCTTTAGGCAGTGTCCAGTGGGAGCAAGTGCCCCCTGGGACAACTGGTACTTCCTTCTCCTTCAAAAGCTGAGCTTATGAACACATTGGGAGAAAAATGTGAGAGAAACACAGGGGACAGAGAAGGAAACTCTACTACTACTAGAGATGCTTTCATATAGCAGCTCTTCTCCAACTACTATAATAATTATGCCTTAAGTCTTTGTAATTTGTGGCAGACAAATTAAAGGAATTCAAAAGGTGAAATTAAAATCCAGACTATACTGTTCACTGCCAGTTCTTCTCTATGTTCTGCTTCCCTGGACATGGAAGAGTCCTACAGCATATAATGAAACATATAACCAATTTATACAAGGACACATCTACTTGTGAAATTCAACAAGCCAATTCTAAAAGGCCATGGAAAGTAGTTCAGCTTGATACAGTTCTGAACACAGCATAATTTCTATAGAATTTTATAGCATAAATCACCACTCTTCCCATGCAGTGAAATATCATTGCAGTTACCTGAGAGTCCCTATCAGGATCACAGTATCACTGAGCTGGGGTGCGTTCAAATACAAACCACGTCTTCAAAAGATCTTCAGATTTTCTGCTTCATCAAGACTCAGAGCTGCTTTGTTGCATTAAAACTCTGCTAATTTTTTTTCCTGACTTCCAGCAGTGCTGCCTGTTCAGTTGCAGAGAGGTTTTGATTTCTGATTCTGTCATTCCAACATTGATTCAATTTTCCAGTTTTACTTTTCTTGATGCTTCCGTGGGACATTCAGCTGGGTTTATAAATTAGGGTGGCAAGTTGCCGAAATCACTGAAGCAATATTTGCCCACTTAATTACCCCAATTACATGTGCAATCATATGAACCATGTGTGCAGGCGGACAATTCAAGCTCGGCTGGCCCTCTGAAGGTGTGTTTTTGCACAAGCAATTTTGAAAACATAAGCTTTCAAATAAGGCTTATTTTTGTGGATAAGCCTCTTAGTCCCATTTCTACAAACACCATTTCCAACTGCTAGTCCATTTCTCCAACCCAAGGCTATTATATATCTCCCCTCCTATCACAGTACTTCGCCAGCTTTTATTGTTACATTTGAATAACAGATTCCAAAGAAAGGAGAAGGGAAAGTGAGAGAGAAATAGAGAAATAAATAAAAATATTAAAGAACAACGACTTCAGCCAAAACACAGAGCTAATCCAACGCAGAAATTTTTTAAAGCAAACTCATGGAAAAGCAGCTTTACACTTAAATAACTGAGCTCCAGATTTTCTTATTCATAGGCTTTAAAAAATAATTTCTGTGCATATTTCACAAAAAATGATGTTTTAGTACTTAAAAGGGACTGAATGGTCATATAAAACGTGAAATGTCACTTGGAACTCCAGGGATGTCCAGTTTTCAGGGCAAAAGAAATACTGCCTGATTTATTACACAGTGTAATATGCGAAGATATATTACAAGAGACAATAACCTTCATTCCCAGGCAATTTCAGCTTTCCAGGTAGTGTAGATATTGCAGTAAGGTATTGGACATTCTTCACTGCATCTATAAAAGTGAAGTTTTTACAGTTTCGTTTTGTGGACTTCTCTTTGCCCATCCAATGAATAACAACTCCAGCTCTGAATCTGTAGCTTCCAATAAGCACTAGACTTGGAGAAGCAGATGTGATCTTGAGATGGGTGACCAAAACAGACCCTTTACTCATGTCATTACCTCATCTTCAAAATATTAAACTTTGATATCAGTATTTGATGTCTACCACAATCAGGTAAGAAGTAAAATCCAAGTTCAACAGTAATTATAGTATTTCTCAGGGGAGGTTTACCAATGCAGCCAGCTGGGTCAAGGTTTGCAAGATATGTCCTGCAAATTCCAAGAAGGTATAGAGAGATCCCTGATTTTTAATACAATTCTCCAATTCCTGCACTGATGAAACTGAGGTATCCTTCACAAAGCTTCATCAGGTGGTTGTAGAAGTCATTGCAGCAGAACACTTTCCCTGTCCCAGGATGTAATACTGAAGAAGAGCTGTAACAACAAAGCTCATATCTCCACGAAGTGCATCATGCGGCCAGCGCTGAGAAGGACCAGGCTGCATGAAAACCAACACCCCAACATCCTTTTCACTCTCACCAACCCCAGCACACAGGCTGTCCCACTAATGCATCAGTTCCTAACAAGGGACCAGCTGTTCCTCACCTGTCTCTATATAGAGCCTAGCACAGGTACAATTGTTATGGGAATAACACACCAAAGGGGACTCAAATAAGCATAATAACAAACAAAAGGGATAATGATACACAATCAAGCTAACAAGAATAATAATATAATTAAATCATCTCATCAACTTTACTGAAAGCCAGCTTCGTACACCAGTCTCCTGGCTCCTGAAAATGTCTTCAAAGGAGTGCACACATTGGATTATGAACTCCCATCGTCAGTCAGGAAAATAGACATGAATGCAGAACAAAATTATTCCTTTCTGAGCCTGTGGAACATCATGTTCATATCTAATATTCATGTGAACTTGAAAATACAAGGTAGAACCTATCTAAAATGAAATAATTTCCATGGCTGAAAGCTAAAGCATTTAATAGTCCAAGACTCTAATATCACTGAGCCCACCCACGCCAAGTGATTTTTTTGTAGTGAAATTCCCAGGTGACCATGCATCGCCAATATAAATTGGGTATGAAAGAGCCAATGGAGATGCACTCAACTCTGGGGGTACTTTTACTGTTTCAGAGTTTTACAAAGCCTGCACACACTTTTGCAACTGGAAGACTAATGAAACAAGGGACAATACATTAAATCCTTCCAGTTCTTAATATGGTCATTAACTAATTAATTTTCAGGACCATTTAGAAGACAGACAATCCTGTAATCTCCATTCTACTGGCAAGAAGTAATATGGTACTTCCATAAGAAACCTGCAAGCAAGAGAATGAGGTTCCAGACTTTACAGTTTAACAACCCCTAGACCCTGCCCGCACCAGACTTTCTGCTGCTGGGTCTATTTTGTTCTCTACCAAGGCACATGGACAGCATGCAGTTCTCTGGGCAATTTGTCAACAACTAGCAGTTTTGTTGGTCTGTTATTACTCTGGACACTGGGACAAGCAGTTATAATGCAACAGATTGTGTGGACTCTCTAGCCCAGACTCCTGGAAGTGTATGGAATATGCTGGAAGATAAAAGGAATGACAGCAAAGCACCCAAAATTTCAGCTATTCAGCTTCTGGGAAACAAAAGCACCAAGCAATAAAGTCAGACACTGGCATTAGGCTGGTGCCAAGTCCCATAGACAGTGATATCACACAGGCTCCTGTTTCAGAGACTCAGCCACACAATAAATTAGGTGAGGGTGTTAGAACAACAGCTGGCTGCTAATTAGTCACAGCCCCCCTCAGCAGGGTATCAACAAAGTGGCAGAGAACATCTCAAGTAAATTAAATTTTAAAAAATCCTACTGCAATCACTCCCTCGACAGATCCTTCCCTCATCTCCCCTCTCGGCTTTTTATTTATTGTAATTACTTTAGTAATAAGATTTGTTTCCTTGTTATTATATATATTACCATGCAGGGCAACAACAACAACAACAAATAATAGCTGGGAAGAGTTATGTAGCTTATTTATCTCCTCGGCTGTTATTGGGCCACTGGGTGGAGAGAGTGATGAGGAGGTGGGGGCCCAGGGAAAGCAGTAAATAGAAGAGAAAGCATATTCCTCTGGAGCAGAGACGTATGGGGACATATTTACGAAGGAGGAAACACTGACAATGAGTGAATAGAGCTAATAACTCAGGGGGCGCAGCAGCTCTGGCTGATAAAGGAAGGAATAAACAATATTGCATAGAAAGCGCTGTCAGAAGGGAGAGTCCTGGGGCGCAGCTACCTACAGAGGGATGTTTATCACAGAAGGGGAGCCAAGGATGGGCTGTCACATCAGCACAGGGCAAAGAGCCTTGGCTGAAATTGGGGCATTCCCACAGCACAGAGAGGTGCAGGGCCAGCCCCCACTTCTGGCTCCACCAAGGAACAGCTCGCAGAGATGAGAGGTGAAGAACACTGCAGCTCATGTTCTAGCTCATGCTGTGCACACACTGGCCACATTTGCTACCCTAAGCTCCCAAATCCATCACTGGCCTCTTAGTGGAGGGCAACAGAAGCAACACCAGAGGCTCCAAAACAGCAAATAACTGAGGAAACTTCTACTCCGCTTGGGGAAAGTGAGCCACATTCCAAGCCAGTACAGACGCTCCAAGAACTGGCATTTTCATCTCCTCTGAGGTCTTGAGGAAAGTATCAGTGCACACAAACATCTCATCTTACAATGTGCAACTCTGAGCACAGCCATTGTGAATAAGGCTTGAATTTTTACAAAATGCTCTTTTATCCAAATATACCTTGGCTTCCACATACCACTACCCAACCAATTTTGGCATGGTGGTGCTGATTTAGACGCAGGACCTCTGAAGACAACATGGGGGACAGACTCGTACAGTGTCTACCAAAGAACGACTACACACTAATCCTGTAGCATGTCTCTCCTAGAGCCAAACTGCCCCACTGCGTTAACGGCAGGGTTCAAAACACCCCTTTCCCAGCCTTCCCACAACTCTGCACTATCCTTAGAGAAACACGCACATCACAAATTACCTAGTCTGGAGAGACCCTTTGGAGTTATGCAAGGCTAGATTCTGAGAATTAAACTCCTCTTCAATGCTCGGACCACTGAGAAGCAATAAAGAGAAGGAGGGGAGGAAGGAGGGATGTCTGCAGTTGTACAGTTTTGTATGACATCACGTCAAGATTTAATCCTTGAGGATGCAATTCTGGATCATAAACCAACTCCTTAGAATGGCCATTGGCTTTTTTTCCTGTCTCTGATCAGTTTTGCCTCTTATTGTCTGGAGAACACAATGTCTCAATGCAAGAGATAAGCATTAAAATAGGAGAGAAAAAAAGCCACATATGCAAGTAGTGGATTTTGGGTATAAAGACATGTTCTGCTGCTCCTCTTAAGAGTGGCCTTCAAAAAACCAAGGACCAGGTTTCAAAGAATAAGTGGGCAGACACTCATTTTTCCCTTTGTAACTTTTGAGAGTGTGCAGAGGAAACGTGTTCTACAAGTTATTTTATTGAACATTTCTATCTCTCCGTTTCAGTAATTGTCAAATAAGTAAAGCTTTTCTCTGCTGGATTTGAGAAGGTGACGAACAAAATCCCGTAAGTAAAACAGAATGGAACAAACAGCCTAAATAAAGTGGGAGTGGATATCTAAAGAGACAATAAACCCAGCACTTCACCTGCTTTAACTCTGAGCTCAGAAAAGCTTTACTCAGCCTGTGTTGTGGGAGGACAGGCGCAGGAGGGAACAGGACATTTTTAAACCAGATAAAGAATAGGCCATGGCTATAACCCAACAAACAAATCAGGATTCCCTTTTCTTAACTGCTACTATGGTTACCCCATGGCTTTGAGGAAATCATGCAGCTTATAAAAAATTCATCTTCATTTACAAAAAAAAGAGACTCACAAGCTTCCATCTCCACCAATTGGTTCAAGTCATTTGTAAAATGCATGAAGTTCTTTTCAATGAAAATCTTCTTTGATTCAATAGAAGGAAGAGGAGAGTGAGAAAAGAGCAGACAGAAGAAAGGCAAGAGGAAACATCAAAAGGAAGAGGACAAAGATGGCAACATCGGAGTGAGACATGAACTCAGAGAACCGCAATATGGGCCAGTTAGAGATTTGCGAGCTGGAAGAGAATTTCTGAATACACAAAGTACATAGACGCTCCATGAGCAGTCTGCACGTGAAGTATTTTTTAAAACAAAATCACTTCCCCAGGAGCTTCAACTTCTTGCTTGATCAATGATCTTGCAAGGCCAATCATTTTTAATTTAATACTTCTGGAAGCTGGGGGGAAAAACCCCTCAAACAGGCAGAGCTGGCAGGCATTGAGTGTTAGCATTTGGCATCACTTATTACTGCTGTTTATGGTGATATAAATTAGGTTATACAGATATAATTAATATCCATAAATTTAGGTATGATAAATAGCAATATTTATCTAGAACTGCAGTGTCTGAAGAAGTCAAGCCAAAACCAGAAAACATTGACTACCATGTTGTGACTGCGAGCACACGTGTGGGAGCGCCAGGCGTGTGTGTGCAGGTGGCTCACAGGTCTGAGCAGATGTTGGGGAACAGCTGGATGAGCAGGCTGCTGGCAGAAGGATGCACAGCAGGTGCAGACAGACAGTGTATGAGCACATCACAAGTTCGCATGGAGCTGCACAGGCACACGTGAGCACACTCACAACTTGATGCTCAAATGCGTGATAAAGTGGAACAGCATGGACAGCAAAGAGCGTTCTGTTTCTTCATAAAAGCCCCTTTTTGTGCTTCTGTAATTAGGCTTTTTACAAGTTTCCTTACTGAAACCTGCTTTCCAGACTTTACACAACCGTGACTACAATTATTCTAGTTTTAGGGTACAAAGATTTCGCTTGAACAAATCAGTGGTTTTTTTTAAACCAACCTAAGAAAGTTTCACCAAAGGCTACTCTGCGCCACTTCTCATAAATCTAGAGTTTCCTGCGAATAACGTTTTCAACATTCTACAAGTTAAAAACAAGCTTACAAGTTAAAACAGTAGTAGATCTATATTGAAGGAAAATGCTCCCAATATGCATACTTCAGGCTTCCTTTCAAACTGCTCAAAGGTTATGGTATGTCATCACCTCATTCTCTAAGGAAGAAAACTCAGCCAAAAGGAGGGGGAAATGACCAAGGTCACACAGTCCATCGGTAGCAGAGACAGGAACAAAGCATAGGTCTCTTGCTCACCCACTGTATTTTATATCACTATCCTCATGAAAGTGATACTTTTCTTCATGGACTTTCCAACACTTAAAGATTAAGTCCTTTTAAAGCTTTCCTATTTTACTACGATTTAGTTTAAAGAGAGGCTGGAGGTATGGGTCAAGGTAGTGAAACCACAAGACCAAACAACACTTGTTACTTCGGATTCTCACAGAACAACTTGTGCAAAATAAAATCATGCTGCAAGGACACTTTCTGTTAAGTATATGGCTGTCTCTTCAGACTAACTTGCACTACTGGTCCTGGAGATTAATATTTTTTTCCTTGTAATTTATATCGAAATAAAAAAAAAATTAAAACAAACAATCATATCTGGTCAGGCCACAGGTCCATATGAGGTAGCACCCTGTTGCCAGCAGTAGTCAAAAGCCAGTGTCTGGTAGAAAGCACAAGATGAACTTTATGAAAAGCAGTGGTTTTTATTTAATTTAAAATATATAACCAGCTGAATGTTATTTGACAAACCCTACACCCAAGTGCTGTTCAGGACTGAGCAAAACACTCAGCAACACAATTGCTCACCAATTAACTCTGAATTGAACAAAGTCAAATTAACATCAGTGACAGAACTGCAGGTCTCTCCATTGCTGACAGACAGGAACAGATTCTCAGAGCACCAACTGAAGTGAAAGAGAAGGCATAAAGCTGTTTCCCAGCTCAGCCACACACAGCTGGAGCATCACCACATTCCTGCAGTCCTGCCTGCATTAGAAGAACATTCTCTGCATGTAACTTTCAGATGATATTAACCAAAGCAAATAACAAGGCCCTGATTGTCTTGTTGCTGCATGAGGCTCCCAAAGTGTGATTGTGTGGTACCTTGCTGGGACCAGCACCATTCTGCTGAGCTGCACCTGGTGCAGGGATACAGCTGGGGACGGGGCACAGCTGGGCTCCTGCAAGAAATCCTCTGTACCCACGTACTGTGATGGGCAGGGAAGTGTTATGCGCACCCAAGCATACAGGGCTGGGGAAGAGGGAGAGTAAGGAGATTCAAAGAACTGCCAACAAAAAAGAATGCAACTCTTTCTTAAAGAGAGATACTGAGATACCAAAATGAAAGCAGAGGCATTGAAACAGAACAAATCCTTGTTTCACAATAAGAGACAAGATCACTGGTTATCACATGTAGGTATTCCCAGTGTCCAGCATAAAGCCAAGATATTTTTTGGCCTGGATAGTGAATTTGATGCATTCAGTATTTCCAGTCCTCAGAGGGGGAAGGTATGAGAACACAGAAACTTGAATAAAACTAGCAAAGAACTGCAGGTTGGGATGTTGGCAGAGGGAACACCAGGCACTCTATTGGTCTGTTATGGGATGCCTGGTGGGACTTCCACAAAAGCGATTGTGAATCCCAGGACAAACAAGCCACTTCATGAAATGGGTTGTAAAATGAGTTTTTGAGACGTAAAAAATATTTAGCAAGTATCATCTCATAAACACTATGGTCAGTGATGGCTTATAGACCAGCTTCCTTGGAAAACAGTTTACCTCTTAACATTGACTTGAAAGATAACAGAGTTTACTAAAGCATTTAAACCTGGACAAGGTGGAACCTAAAGCTGCCAAATAAATCTGCATGAGCACATATAGACATTAAGGGCCTGAAAGATATTTGCCTTTTTCAACGTGCATGGTTATGTCCAGCAGACCACTAGTAAACCTTCAGTGTAGGAGGACCCAAGTCTCCTAAACAAGCACGTGGAAGAAACAAGAAGAATATCTGTGCCACAGGAGGCTTCACAAAATCAAAGTATTTCAACTAAAGCACAAAGGAATGGTTCTCTCTCTTCCTCAGACCTCACAATCACTAACAGAGCCACGACTAAGTTCCTGTTTCCCTGTTCCTATCCCACATGCAAGACTTACCCTACTCTGACTCATCACCACATTTAACTACAGTTTAAGCTCATCTGGACCAGGGTAGGCAAAACACCTTCCCGTGTGACACGAGCTCAGGCAGTTCACTTCATCCAGGTGTCACCAAGAGCCACATCCTCCCTCCTGAGGGCCCCTTCTCTGCTATACTCACTCCTGACAGATGGATAAAAAAGGTCAGACATTCCCTCCAGTTCTCCATCTGCTGGAAACTTTAATTAAGTGCAGTGAAAGGAAAAAAAAAAAAAAAAAACCACACACCACCACACAAACAAAAAACAGGGGAAAAAAGATGCAACCTTTCTTTTTGCTTCTGCTGCCTGGAAGGATCAAGGAAGCATTTGGTGCCAGCAGAGGCTTCAGATACTCTGGGGCAGTATCCAGCTACTCTTAACAGCCCCAGACTACTAAGATGCTCAGGTCCTGGGGAGTTTAGCAGGATAAAAGCTGTGACTGTTCACAGTTACAGACTAGAGACTGTCAGAAAACCCCAAGCTGCTCTCTGCCAAACACCTCATCCCAAACTGAAATGAATTAGTTTAGAACCAAGCTCAACTTGGTTGCTGTTCAGGACTGTTTTTCTGCAACACTCGGTCTGTACAGCCTGACCTAAAAGCAGACAGGAGAACGTAGCTTAAAAAGAGTTCTTCCTCTACATTTTGCTGTGTGTTTCAGTGCCTAAGTTGATCTTTCATCTTCAAGATATGTCTCATGTTCCCCTGCAACAAGCCAGGGGACACAGTTGTTCCCAAAACCTGCAAGACCTTATCACCAGATCAAAACATACAAATTGCCAGCTAACGGTGGAGTGTGATCATCATGTCCTGCCCCTCCAGAGACAGGACTGACAGTTATTAACTTACAGCCACTCCACAAACACCCAATGAAGTGAACAAACTCCACTGTCTGCAGAAACACTGGAGATTTTTTCCAGCAAAGCGCAAGAGCACCACATTCCTGCAGTCCTGCCCGCATTAGAGGAACATTCTTTGCATGTAACTTCCAGATGATATTAACCAAAGCAAATAACAAGGCCCTGATTGTCTTGTTGCTGCATGAGGCTCCCAAAGCGTGATTGTGTGGTACCTTGCTGGGACCAGCACCATTCTGCTGAGCTGCACCTGGTGCAGGGATGCAGCTGGGGACAGGACACAGCTGGGTGCACTCTTCAAGCCTTCAAATAGGATTCCTCTTTCATTGACTGCATAGCAATATCTATTTCATGTTAACATATTAGCAGCAGAGTTGTACTGTTTCCACTCATGTACAGGGAGATGGAAGGCAAGTTGGTCTGGGTGGGCAAGGATGGTATAATGCAAAGAAAGCAAAAAGAAATCCATATTTTCCAAGCTCGGATTCAGTGTTTCTTAGGAAACATGGGAGGAAAGATTGAATAGGAGGCAGGAGAAGGAGGGAGCTTCACTATATGGAAATATTTCCACAAAAATGTGAACATTTAATAGATCCTTACTTGTCTTCCCCCTCACCAGGCTATACAAAGCATTAATTAAAGCCAGTTATTCCCAAGCTTATCTGTCTTGCAGGTGAATTCTTCCCTGCTGCTTTAGCAGAACAGACAGACCTCCATTTATCAAGACAGATTCTTTTTCTCTGGCACCACTGATACTCCATCCAGACAACTCAGAGATCTTATGGCCCCATACAGTACAGAATCACATGCTTCTGACAAATGCAAGACAGCACAGTGGACTATATCTCAGATTCACATTTTCCATACAGGATTGATAACATAATAAAATACAATGCAAAGGGAATTCTCCTGACCCAAAACATTAAAGATGAGACCTGCTATTGCACAGGGTAAAGCCTGCAGACAAACCCAGCAAAACACCAGAATAAGTACGTATCACAACTCACTTGCCATTGATGACTCCATCGGGATTAAGCATGGGGATAATCTTGAAAATGAAACATTTCCGCAGGAGATCAGCAATGGGATCACTGCTCACAAGGAACTCCAGGGTCCCCTTCATTACCCAACTGGCGTTGCTTTCACCAGGGTGAACACGGGCCATCAGAAACACATAAGGACGATTGCCTGTAAAACAAAGCAAAAAAGCCCCCAAAACTTAGACAGGACTTCTCTTTGAACAATACCTTTACAAGTGAGTTTTATTCCTTTTTAACTGAGATGACAACCCAAGTTACATTTTAGGGAACATATATCCCTAAATAGTCCAGAAATTTCCCAAAGGTGCTATTTGCCAAATGATCCCATGTTTGGTCCTCAGAACCAGCATGTTAGTTTACTTTCATCCCTATCCCTTTTTCTTGTTTATTCTATTATACCTTATAGATATTTACATGTACCATTAGAAGGAATTTTGCATGTGCGGATTACAGCCTCTCAAAACAGCACCAGCATGCTGTCTGGCAATTCTTGAAAGTTTGACCCTATCAAACTTCGCTACAGTTTACAAGAAAGCTAGAAATTATTTAATTTTATAAGAGCTTGCTCAACTTTCAGCATTTCATCATTAACAGCTGAGAACGTTCCAAGTTTCTAAGCAGATCTGGCCACCCATAAGGGCTCCAAGAACATGCAAATTGTCTGATCTCTGGCAGTAACTGTGTTTAGGGTCAGAATCAAAACTGATCAATTTAAACTGGTATACGTGAATATGTTACCTAGATAAGCTGCAGAGGTAGAGTACCCAAAACTAACCATCATTTTATATCCATCCAACAAAAGGTACAAACAATAATGCATATACTAAGGTAGGCTGTTAATTTGGTGGAAAGACAGTTTTCAGTTTTATATAGAGGCACACTCAGATACACAAAGCTGATTTTTGAGACATTGCAACTAGAAGAGTTCAGCTGTTTCTAGCAATAGAAATGGCACGAGAGACATAAGCTGTGGGATTTTGGGGTGGGGGAGAAGATTTGGAGCATGGCTTTTTTTTTGTTTGTTTAAAAAAAAGTCTTACTAAACAGCTCATTGATAAACTCTATTGAAGCTGTTTCAAAGCAGATTTGCATCTTAACAGAGAAAATTCCCTTGTTATCAGATATGTTATTTGCTGTTCCTGTGAAAAAGCACCCACATTTGGTCTAGATATAAGTCTCCAAAAACTCTCAGTATACATATGCTTAGAAAAGACCAAGTTTGACAGCAGATTCATTGAAGAGCCCATCTGTGCTGAGCACAATCCATGGATGGGCCAAGAAAACAGAAGAAGGCAGAAGGAGACACCTGCCAGGTACAGAAAATAAAGGGAAAGGACAGCGCAATTATCTGTCTTAAAATGATCCTCCTGTGAGCATTCACGATCTCAAGGCATTGTCACAAGTCAACCTGACAGATTTGCCTTAGTGGAAACCATTACCTGTCAGAGCATCACAACCATGCCAAGAGAGGTTTGTCCTGCTCTACCAGGCAATGTCAGAGCTCAGGCCCTGTTCCCTGACACAAATTGAGAGACTCCAAATGACAGGCTTGGGAGTGGTAACAGGACAGAAAATAAACCAAATGCATCAGCTGAGTGCCCTTGTAAACAAATGATGAATCAGCAAGTTATACGCCTTCGTCCTTAGCTCCCAAAGCTGTCCTTCAGCTTCCAAATGCTCTACAAATCATTAATGAATTAATGTGAAACAGGGAGGTAGAACACCACACTGAAAAATATAGATGTTATTAAAGAGGTGTTTCACTATTTGTCTGACAAAGCAAAGACTGTTGGAGCTGAAAATACAAATTAAATTTCTCATTTCACAGTCAAACCAGGAATAAGCACCAATTTTTCTCCTTAACTGTATCTTTTGTACAGTTCTGCTCAATATGTACATTACAATTTAGTTACATCTTTCAGGGATGTACTCAGATTTGGAAAAATCCCCCCTCCACATCTGTGCACATCCATGCCTTATGCTGCAGCTGTTGGTGGGCATGAGAACCGCATTCTCAGCTCAAAGAGCTCACGCACAACAATCACATTCTGGGCCAGTAAAGCTACTGGAACTCTGTTTCTTAACAGCCATATGTTAGTCTTTTATAATTCTTACACCTTATCTCATTGTGAGGTTGGTACATTTTAATCAATGTGTATATACAAGTGCCTAGGGCACTTATGGACTGCAAAAGATTCCCTTAGCTCCTGGAGGACTACTGGCCACTGATTTTATTTTTTTTTCCCCCAAAATTGGAGTACACAGTTTCTATTTTGCTCCAGCTAGTTGTGTATTAGTCTACCTTAGCAATGCTTTAAAATACCAACAAGCAAAAAACAGCTTTCACAAAGACATCAACTGCATTTTGCCATTTCCAAACATTTTCTTCTTTCTCCCATCACCATGATTTAGTGCTGTTTTGCAGGCTCATTGCCGAGCTAAACTTACGGGACCGTGCTGTTGTAGCTGTGAATGAGGCTCTTGAGGACTCCTAATGGACAACAGCTGTAAATAGCACAAAGCAAAATAAAACGTGTTCTCTTTTGCAATTGATGAACACAGCTTTAACAACTCTTATCTCTTCTGTATTTTGGGAGCACAGCATCTTGAAAGGTTCTTTCCTCAGTTAAAATAAGAAAAAAGAAACCAAGCAAGAGCTTTCTCGTCTCAGAAGCCCAGAAAGATTTGCTATAATTCTGCTAATTGCAAATAGCATGGGACTGGCAGAGACCCGAGTTCTGTTCTTCCTCTCGAGGCTGATCAAAGTCAAGTTTGTCTTATTTAGATTCAATGTCAGAAAAGCTTTTGGAGTTTCCAGACCTTAAAACCCAGGAAACGGGAGGGGAGGAGACCAGACAGAGATCATCTACACTGTTTCCCTGTGGGTGATAATGGAAGGGCCCACAGTTTGTGGGTCCAGCCAAGGAAATCTCTCTGCTCCAGTTAAAGCTTCCTTTAAACACTCCCCCCTCCTGACAAGCACATCCGCAGCTCTGACATCCCATCCACAAGAGAGTTGTAACGAAGGTATGTACCAGCAAAGAGACCTCAGAGCTTGCTAACTGCCTGTTCCCTTCATGAAAGCCATCACAGACAAATCCTATATCCAAAGGCAGTGCTCTCCCCGACGGCACCTGAAATGAAGACTAATGAAGCAGCAAATAGAGCGAAGAGCTGATGACACAGCCATAAAACCTGCTACTCTTGAAACACCTGGGAAACAGAGATTTAACTCTGTGGCAAGCAGGAGTCACTCAATCCTATGCTTTACAACATATCCAGTCACTTATTTGCCTTGAAATTATTCTGATAACTGTGATAGATGTTAGAGCTCACTCACAGCCACACTCAGCATTCCAACTGACAGGCATCAATCAAGACTTATGCACTTCAGTGCTACCCAGCATAGCTTACTGGTTTATATTGGTGCTCGGCTGCCATTCCTCTGTGCTATCTCAGAGTAGCTTGTGACAACCTCTTGTGCCATGCTAAACCTGTCTTCAGTTCAGACAACTACAAGCTTCCAGGCCCAGGACTGAGCTTGAATCTTCAAAATCCTCAGTCCAACACTTTGGCAAAATCCCCCTCAAGTTCTTGGGAAGCTGCCAGAAAGCCCAGGTTAGCAATTTATCTCTGCAAAGCCCACATGACACATAACCTTCTCTGCGAATGTAAATAATAAAAAGAGAAAGCAGAGGAACCTTTTCACGCTACATAAAGCCTTGTCCAACAGATCACGTCTCGTTACACTGTGTTACATTTCAGTATGTCCAGAATATAACGTCGCACCAGCAATATCCGAGGTGAGAGATTAAAGCATCACAGATTCTTCTTGCAAAACTTTGAGCAAAAACTCTGTGAGTAATAATTCTACTAATGTATCACCTACTTCCCATCTCCTTTTCTCTTGATTCATTTTGACTGTGGATATATGCATGAAATTCAAGCTTTGTTCTTCCAGTACTGCTAACTTGCCGCTTAATCTCCTGACTGTTGTAAGGGTCCTCTACTAGTCATGTCACCACAAAGGTTCGCTAAGAGGTGACTTTGATGTCACTAATTGTGACATCAGTCGGGGAAAGCAGCATGAAAGAAATGAACAAAACCCCATTAACACAGCAGCGTCCCTCATCAAGAGGAGCACAGAATGGAAATGAAATGCAGATCCATATGCCCTGACCTGGGCTGATGTTCTAAATTACTTCAAGCTGAGATTTGAGCCATGTCATTTGTAAAGGGACAGGGCATTGAAACACAGGGCTAGGATTTTGTAGGGAATAAAAGGGACTTACATACGCAGGATGTGAGAAATTCAACCTAGATCCAGGTCTTGACTGGAATTTTTCTGGCTGTGCTCCTGCATACGTCTCTTCCATTTACCCCAGTCCCAGGGCCATTAGGACTTCAATTTTTTTTTTTCCCCCCCCGATGCCAAAATACAGCATGACTTTATCATGACCATTACACAAATAAAGGTGAAGTTTACTCCAGAATATAGTAGACAGAAACCAAGAAAGTTAATCTCTCCCTTCGAAGTTAATTTGCTATGGCCACTACAGGGTACTCTGTGAGTCAAACAATGGGTAAACAGGAGGACCACCATATAGCTCTTCCATGCATGTCACAGCTGCCGCCTGTCCCGGACACATCTGATATGCGCAAGGCTGCACAGTTACACAAAGGCAGAGAGAAGACAGGATATGGTGTGATGTCCAATGAATATATTAAAGTATGTTTAGAAAAAGCATCAAATACTGAGATCACAGAAAACATGAGACCAATCTGAGGCAGAATCTGCATCAGTCACTTCCCTCATAAAAATTTTCCTCTAGATGTCAATCTTTCAGTTGCCTTAAGATATAATAATTCTTTCCTCCCCTCATCTACCCCCACCTCAACATTGCTGTCTCCTTGCTGACCCCGCTTTTGGCTAAACGCTCCAAAAGCAGACACATTTTAAGAGAGAGGCAAAATACACAGTTGGGCAGGACCGGCTGTTGTTTTCTAGAATTATCAATGAGCTATTCCTTTCTTAAATAGGTCTGTGTTATATGTATTATTACTGTTACCTATGGCGAAGAAGTGAACATTACAGATTGCCTCAGCTGCCTTTTCTCTACCTTCATAGCTTGGTTGGGGAGCTTCAGGCTCCAAGTTGCTTGGCAACCTCCTTTTGTGCATGTGTTTTATGGATTCATTCACCTCTGAATCAGAGATGATCAGGGAGCTGAATATGGATGGCTACAGAGCGTTCAGCCTTGGTGTATCTTGACATCCTACCACTGCTGGTTTTTAACTCCAAAAAATTCATAAGCAACTTGTCAAGTCTGTTTTGGGGCAGAGTCAAAAATACCAAGCTCTTGAAGGCAGCCGGAACCATTACCGTTATTTAGTGTGACCTGTATGACTGAAGCCAAAAAGAAACCTACATGAACCAACTCCTGTTCAAATCAAAGTGTACCTCTTGCAGAAGACTGAGGAAGAACCAAATCTTATTTTTGGAACTTGTACCCAATGGAAAACCTACTATAACCCTTTGCAAATTGTTTCTGTTTATAACTAACATCCCCATCTCAAGCAAGTGCTCCTGAATTAATCTAGCTGGAATTTCCAAGCACTGCATTACAATCCAGTTTTGAATATACCAACTCAGCATTCACTGGCATATCCCATCTCACTCTGCACACCCTCTGAACTGCTCAGGTAACATCGAGCTTCAAAATTGAAACCATGCAGCTGTTACAGTGCAGCTGCCTTATTAGCCTGATGACAATCAAGCTACCTCACATTTACCTCTTCCTGGAGCTCTGCCACTGAGGAGTTGCTGCACCTGGGTGCACGTCCCACAGCTCTGCTACTGTCCTGCACTGCCATCAGGACAGGCACAACCTGTGGCAGCCTGTTCCCACCAGAGCTTTGTCTGTGAAGCTGCATCAGCAGTGGCAGGTGCAGGGTTTGGAGAGGACATGTCCTTCAGCCGGGTGGATAACACTGATCCTTGGTGGAGCAAAGTTACAGAGCTACACCTCCCTGTGTGCACTGCCATGTCACACCATGTGTGCCCATCTTGCTCGCTAGTGCTCCCCAGGGTTTATTTCATAGCACGGGAGCAGCTTGGCCACCATTGCTCCTGGCTGCACTCAGGTCTCCTCAGCTGCTGTTGATCAGGCTGCCAGAGGGTCTCTCTGCTCCCCTGAGGTTGTCCCGGTTCAGAAAACACCCCTGTGCACCACACCGGAACACGTGATTGTGCCATCACAAGAGCTGCTCGCCTCGGTGACCGAGGGCTGGTGTCGGCTACACCGCATTTAAGTCTCCCGCCATCACTCCTGGCCCTGCCCAGGTCTCATCAGCCACTGACTCATGAATTTTAGGCTCCTGGCAGGTCTTGCTGCTCCCCTCAACCAGATTCCAAGGGAATAAAATCAAGATGGGAGACAGCTGGTTAAGAAATACTGCCAAGAAGGATCAGAGAATTATAGCAGATGAGTTAGTGATGCGATGCAGTCCCAAAACCGGCAGCTCTCCTGGGATGTAGTAACAGCCAATGTCACGGCTAAGATGAGGAACATTGTTACTTTCACTAGCTGGAGTGCTGTGCCATTGCTGGCCACCACGGTTTAAAAATGAATTTGATGAAAACTAGAATAGAGATCATTAAGAAAGATGAAAGGTTCAGATGTCATAACTTACAAAGAAAAATTGGAGAAAATGGCTTTTAAACTCAGAAAGGAAAGATGAACAGAGAGCAAGGAAATAACCTTTAAGTTACAAAAGGCTGCTATAAAAAGAGACAGCAATCAGTTGTTCTCACCATCCACTGGGACTAGGCTACATAAAAAGAAATGCAAGTTACTGTCTATCAGCTAAGCCAATCTGTAGTGACTTGACCGTCTTCACTGCTGTGCCTGCCTATTTATGCTACCAAACCTTCTACTAGGTCCTTATTCATGAATTCCTGCATCAAGCCACTACAGTGCCCAGAACAGTGTCAGTACGAGGCCTGTAGCCACACAGGTCATTCTATCTACCACTTTAGAAATTTGGTCCAAGACTCCCCTCTAGTCCTCTGGAATTACCTCTGTGTTCTGACAGCTGCTGGAATCACTTTTCCAGTCCACAGGGCATCTCAGCCATCTCCTTTGAGCTCTATGAGGCAAGGTGTCTGCTTACTACTTAATGTTAACGAATTTAAAATATGTTAAGCATTAGCCACTAACTGGCAACTAATCAGAATGATTTCATCATCATCATCATATTTTGACATCTTTTGGGCTTCTCACATACAGACCAGAAACATTTATGGAAAGTTCTGTCTTGCCTCCTCTGTTAGTAACAGTCCTACCATTTTAAGATTGGAGTAATATAATTACTGGGATTCCTTTCATTACTAATTATCTTCCAAAGTCCCTCTATTACCCTTAAGTCTATTGGTTCTCAGCTTCTGCGTGTGTCACAGGGGTGATAAGCAAACACTAAGATCAGCTCCAAGAGTCCTCCCAACAGATTATCCAGCTGATGTAGGGAGCTCCAGATTACCTGTCAAAGGCAGGCAAGGATCTATCATCCCCTGCTTCTATAACACACACATTACAACCTTAATTTGTTCTACGGCAGCAAGCAATTTCAGATCCTCAAGTATTTTGTACTGCCATGGCCTGACCATCAATCCATATGTTTTTCAGCCAACATGGGAAAAATTTAGATTACCTTGCAGAGATGCAATGCTTCCAAGACACGGCAAGTAGAAAAAAAATATGCATTTTCAAGTTAGGTACATATGTGACTCTAACCTTTTGGGTTTTTTCATACGGAAATAACACCACTGGCCTGAGAGAAGTACCAAGTCAGTGAATGCTCAGAAGACTGGAAGACGTTGGAGCAGAGATCCATCAAAACAATCCCATACAGTGTTCTCATTCAGTATGATCAGAGAACTGGCAGCATTGCCCTAAATTGTTCCATGCCTAAAAGAAGGTGCAGGCAGGAGATAAGTGCAGCAGAGATGGGCAGTATAACTGCTGTGCAGGCAGAGTGCAGAGGTCCACAGAGCTATGAAATCCATGGGCTCTTTTCTGAGAGAAGGATTTCATCTGAAATGAAACCAGGCAGGAGGAGCAGACTAAAAAGCTTCCATTGTCATAAAAATATCTCCCTGGGTAATCCACAGTGATGGAAAAAGGAAACTCTGATAATTTATGTGACAGTTTAATGGGATTTTGGTGACATATGATACTTTAGAAAGAATTTACCCAAATAGAACAGGCAGGACTTTAATAAGACTTCAGCTCCAAAACAGCAATATTTTTACCCCTTACTTTTACACTTCATTCTATATATCCACTACTCACAGCACATCTTTCTCATTTCCAAAGCACCTTTCAACACTGTAAGAGCAACAACTCTGCACTTTCTAGCTACATCCCTAGCCAGAGAGACCTCTGAGTATCTGATCCCTAAAGGGATCAAGCTGACCCTGCACCTAGAGGGCAGAGCACCACCGAGCTGTGAATTTGGAGGCATGAGCTGGCCCCCGGCCACGTCCCCAGCTCTGTGAACAGCATTAATAGCCTCTCTGCAGAAACGAAGGGCAGCAGATGGACAGTCTGCAGCAGGAGTTGCTTGCAGAGGGGACGCCCCCAGAGCACACTCCAGGAGTAAGTGGTTTTCACTCTGTGAGTAATGCCTCAACCCTCATCTCCTGGATATGAGATACAGCCTTAACCCCGGTGTGACACCCCGTGCCCTTCGCTGCCATTGCTTTGGGAACAGGCACAGCAGCAAGAGGAATCGCTTATAGGACTAAACTAGGGTGAAGCCAGGGTTAATGGGATGAAACTTCACAAAGGAACATTTAGGCTGAATATCAGTGAGTTATATTGAAGAGTCTCCCCTGTGGAGAGGTAGAAGTTAACATTAAAACCACATTGCCCAGAGCACAAGAAGCCATTCTGTACACAACAATCTTGCAGTAGCTGGGGACAGAAATAACACAACAGGCATTTGTTTTTGTTACTGATTTCCATGGATCCAGTTCTGAGGCCCTTATTTTTCTGGAAAATCTCCTTCTGGGAATCTAAGCAAGAGGGGAATGGTAAAAAGCCATGTGTAGATTTCAGCATTTTGCCCAGTCATTCTTTGACCACAACAAGTTAAGACCAACTTAGGAACCGTTAGCCCTAAAATGAGTGTGGAAAATACAGCACTCCTCAGTGTTTCTTTCACCACTGGGAATAACAACCCAATTTAACAGGAAAATAACTTATCTGTTATGTAGTCCTTCAAGCAGCTCTGCTCTACAAAAGACAGATTCTATAAAGAGTTTTCTGCCCATAAACTGTCTATACAGAACAGAGATTTAAAACCCATCTAATGCTACCTACAGCATAAAGCAATGTTTATTCTTAAACATGTGTTGTGCCTTTAAGAGGCACAGACCCATCTCTGCCTCTAACATGAGTTCTTCCTCAGGGAATGGCTTGTAAGAAATAAAATATATTAAAAGGAAGTGCAATCAGAGCCTTTCATTATCGAAGGGATAAAATATCAATTTTTGTCAAGATAAAAAGCATCACAGATTGGCTCTGATGGGAAAAATTAAATTCTTGGTCTTCACTTGATTTGATATTTTATCACTCCATTGCTTCAGAAATATCATGGAAGGGAATGCTTCTTAAAAACATTATCATGTATTTCTCCTGCAGTAAGCAATCTGTAAGTTTTAGCTTGTGTGTTTTGTTACATACAAAAAACTCGGAGAAAAAGGAAAGAAAACAGACAAGTCTACAAAAGGCACCTTCTAACACTTCACTATATCAACAAGTTCACAGTAAAGGATCTTCTGCAGGTTCACTTCATTTGCGGTGTCACTAAATTGACTCTTACATCATTGTTGTCCAAGTCTATCCTAAATTTTAGAACTGCATTGCCCAAGCTGATCCCAAAGGGAATACTCACCTTCCACAGACAAAAGATTGATAAGGTAAAACTATCTGCCAATTCTGAATAATTAAACTTGTCTTGATGGCAAGTTTTTAGATGAACCCCACAAACAACTGAGCAAGAAAATACAAATAAAGGAGCAACAAAAAAGGTCTTTCAATCAGATCATCATGACAGCAAAACTAGTGTTGGCCCAGTGATCCTATATCATGACATAAGCAGCACCATTTTTCATCTTCTAGACTATATGACATGTTGTTTAACAGACACAAAGCAGAGTTTGACTGAACCAGAAGTACTTAGCACCAGAACGATGGAGAAATCTCTTTAAACTAGATGACTATCCTACTATCCACCATAAATGTTAAAATGTTACAGCTTCCTGCGTACTTCAGCCTTGACAAGAAACCCGCTTCTGTGTATAAGTTTCATCTTGACAAAGACCAAAGTGGGAGGCACTAGCACTTTATGTCTAAAACATGATAAACGGAACAACATCTTTTTTTTTTTTTTTTTTTTCCCCTCCCTTGAAGCATTTAAGAAAACTCACACCAGTAGCAGATCTAATGTTAATGACTGGTCCTAATCGCTATTCTCCTACTGCCCTCCAGCAACCTAGAAATAACAGAGTTTTGACATCGTGTATTCAAACCTCAGATCAAGGGCTCACATAATTTGTTTACGCCATAAGCAGAACATGAGTTTTCCAAAGAAGATGACAAAGATGAACCCTGAAGTTCAATACCATGTTATTTTCAAGCAGTTCTACTATTGAAATACCCCAAGGACGAAGAAGGAAGCAGGATCATGTAGCACAACCAGAATCCCAGAATACTTGACAGAAAGATACATGGGACAAAGTTTGCCGCTGCATAAAATAGATAACATGCAGAAATTTCAAACAATATGTGGTAAGACACTAGGCAGTCACTGTCTAAGGCCAGGAAGAAGTTCTTCCTTTCAAATGCTAGTGAAGTTATTTCCAATGAATGATGTCTTCCTACATCAGTCACTAGAGAGAGCGGAATGGTAAGCTAGGAAGACTACTAGTCTGAGGAAAATTGTTTCTTCTTAGGAATAAGACGGTAGGAAGGCTAGGGAAAGGACAAACGTTTGGTTTTTGTTTTGTTTTTTCCACAAGTTCTACAAAGCAGAGAAAAAGGTACTCATGAGTAAAGGAGTCAGGCTGCAGAACAGTCTTGGCAGTACCAGAAGGAACACAAGTATAAGTGGAACTTGTGATGTCCTTCCTCACCATCTCATGTATCACTGAAAAAGTGGCAATTTTCACTTAAGAGAAGTTTTTGTTCTTTATTTCATAGTTTCCTAAGCTATATTCAATTAAAAAAACCCACAAACCTTCTCCAGAAGGTTCTTTTTGGCAAATAATTTACCAGCATGAGTGACAATTTCTGACCAGTTCTAACTTCTGATGTGTAGTACACCGACTAGATTCATGAAGCCGATACTGTGACATTTCCCCAATCCCAAGGCCTTCCTGCATTTTCACCCCAACATTTCCCCAGCAGAACTTGGACCTTTTCCAGTTGATGCTGCCACAGAATCCTTCCATGTAGCTCAGCCACTTTTTGCAGCCTGTACAACTCACAGTGTGAGCTCCTCTCTCTTGCCATAAGAAGCACTCATATCAAAACCATTATTTTTCAGAGCACTCACTACCACTTCATCTTCCACTCCGTAAGCTATCAGAATGCTTTTAAAAGAAACACTTATTTAAATAAAGCCCCTGTAAATCATGGTTGTGACAGGCTAACGGCTAGCATTGCAAAGATGATTTATCTTCCTGCTATATCTAACAAAGCTTCTTATGCTAATACCTTGTTTTCAAAATATGAAGAGACTTCTAACTGATGTTTTCTAACTGCAAGAATATACAAGTAATGAAAAACACTTTACATCAAAAAATAACCTTCACCTGCCATCTAACATCCCCATCAACTCTCAAAATCAAAAGATCTCCTTAAATGATTTTTATTTTCTGTATTATTTAGTGTGCTTCCTTCATGGATGAAGGAACCACCTATTCAGTCCCATTGCCTGTTTGTAAACCATATTCATTTTAGAGTTTGCATACATTAGCTGCATGCTTTAATTTGATTTATTTTATTTCTGTCTATTAAATTACATTTGAGGCAGGCTAGATGGCCTCATGGGGAGCATCTCACCAGTAATACCCTTTGCGCAAACAGCAATTATTTTATCTGGACTGAGCCTAATCTCAAGTTCCATCTTGGTAAGCTGACAAATAAGGTCATGGCATCCGCATCGCAAGTGATATCCCAGCTGGTGGGAAAGACCTTTGATGAGCTAGAACGTGGGTCCTGGGAGCATTCTGATTAAAAGGGTATGATAGAGGGCATGAAATTAAGCAGCAAGTCACCACTTAGGAGCAGGAGCACTGTTTCAAGTCCATCTACAAACATTCTGCACAGCTTGCAGGCCCGTCACCTATGTAAGTACAGAGACTATGTCACTACATTTTTATTGCTCATTCATGGTTAGTAAGTGCTAAACACAGGGAGAATAGGGATAGCGGGGGCACCACAGCCGCTGATGCCCCAGAGCCCTTCATCTGGTTCTTGCTCATTCTTTCGCCTCTGGCCAGTTGCTCTTTGTGAAGAACAATTCCCATGTGTTGAGTTGTGCTTCATGGTGACCCCTCTAAGCTGTTGTTTTCGTGCCCTTTCAAAATGCTTGACAAAACCGTCACAGAAGGAGTTTGGCATCTGGAAGCTGTGACAAACACGATATGACCTGATTCACAAAACATAACTAAACAGCTTGGGCTGCCAGAGGCCAGGATTTACAGAACCGCATTTCAAGAACAGCCTCCAACACTTGCTCTACTAAATGCACTTTACTACTCTGCTGCAATACGAATTCCCAAGCTGTGTGAGGGTGACCTGCAACACTATGAAGTGACAAAACAGCTGAGATGCTAATCTTGTTAGAGCCTACCCTGTCTGCTGCTGGTGAGGAAGGGGAAGAAATGATCTGGGCTCTGGCTGCACCTTTTACACCAGGCTACAAGGATAGGGAGAACTATAATAACACCATTTTTCAGAAATTCCTCCAGCACGGTGAGCACAAAGGAGAAAAAAAAAAAGTCAATTCTCAGATGGTTTCTGCTGCATTGTCCACCACAGCCTCATTTTCACAATAAAATCCTCCCTGCATCTGTATTTCCAGCAGGTGCAACATGACCCACCAAGAGTTTAAGGACTCCCTGCCCTCCTATCCACCTCTTTTCTTCTATCTTGCCCTCTTCCTGCTATCTTATCCACCTCTTTTCTTCATCTCCACTTCAATCACTAGTTACAGCCTTCTGTTAGGTGCTCACGTCCTTTGGGAGACCTGTCGAAGTCACTCTGATGCCAACAATAATAAATTCCACTCATCTCCTCTTGAAACACTCCACGGACTGAAGATAACACACATTTCAAGCACATTCCAAGGGAAGAAAGTAGGGATTTACAGAGAAAAAACAAACAAAAAAAGTCAAGTAAGTTGCCCAAGGATAAAATACAAATCTGTCAGAGTTGGAAGCTCAACATCCATTTCCCAAATCTCAGTCATGAAGTATCCTGTGCCATCCATGTTCACCCACCAAGTTGATTTCTAATCCATATCTCCAAAGCAGTTCTTCCTCTTTGTATTAGCCATAAAAATAAATTGAATCCTGTACTTAAATATCACCAGTAGAGCCCTCTCTCAGTTATGTTAGTTGTCCTATACTGTGATGCTACAACACAGCTGTCATTTTCATTCTGAAACCCAACCACCTTTCCTAGAATTAGCACATACACATTTTAAGAGCGCTGTGATATTCCTGCATCTATCACTATTATGTCATGCTTTCAGACTCAGGGAGAAAGTGAAAGATGATATGAAAGCAGTAAGGGAAGAATGAGGAAAGGAGATAGCGATGTTGTAGCAGGTCTGTCAGGTTTTCTTGGAAAAAAAAAAAAAAGGAAGTCTAGAAGATTGGGAGACTCAGAGGAAAACTCAATGTCTTTTAACATTTTCTCTGAGTCATCCACAAGTACTTCCTTGTCTGTAGGCCAAGACAAACCTCCAACTCCATTCTGACTTCTTAATTCACTCATACTCATCACCTCTCCCCCCATCAGGTTTTAATAAAAATTTCAGCCTATTTTATTTAAACTTGTCTATTTCAGAGACACAGAAGCAGCATCCAGGCTAAGGCAGGAAATCTTCAAAACAGTTTCTTAAATTTCATGAAGAAATAAGAGAAAATGTTTGTAAAAAGAACTGCAAAGTGGCAGGGAAAGTTGCATTTTTTTCCCCCATAGCTAAGTAGAACAACAACTGCAATTGATAGAGCAAATTAAAATTCTAAGTGTGCTGGTGATTTGATAGATACAATCTCCTGTGTTACTACAAAAATGCCTTCTTTGGGAAACAGTTAAGATCTGGAACAAGTCCTGTTAGCTCTGGGGCCTGATTTGATTATGCAGAGGTCATTAACATTAAATTAAGAGAAAGACATGGAGCATCTCTAAGATGCCACATGCCTTAAGAAATCTGTCCTGACAAAACTAGCAGAGCAATTCAGTAAGAGGCCTGTTTATAGTGCAATGGGTAGCTGATCACTTCAAAATCCAACTTTCCCCCTACCCTTCTATTCAGAAAGCCAGAAGAGGTACACAGACTAGTACTGTTCCTTCTTCAACCTAATTCTGCAAAATCATATGTCAAAATGAAGCAGGGGAAAGCAGAGAAAACCCAAAATGACCTAGAATGAGAGACTCGATGCACCTATTTATCTGTCAGCTAGAAACCAATATCCAACAGCCACATAATGAATGTCCTAAATGATACAGACATCTGAGTTTAGCTCTCTGCAAACACTGGTGCACTTTGCAGTATCTACCATGTCACTCGTCAACTAGTTGATCTTATCAGCACATTTGCAGGCTGAACATAGCAGCTGTCTCTGCTTGTTTATTAGCGATTTCTATTTCTGCATTAGAAACAGGTGGGCAAGCTCAGAGAGCTAACAAGTTCCTCTTTGATGTAGAGATGGACAAATCATCTCATTAACAGAACAGCATTTTAAAAATCATTATGGGGTATTTTTAGTTCTATTTCATTTTAGTATTGCTGTATAATTGCAGCCCATTAATCACAAATACTTGTTTCTAGAAACTGTCAGTTATAAGCAACAAGAAGTGTCAGCCTGTGGTGTCTGCAAACTAATAGTTTCAATAGATTCTTGTACTTTATTTTACTGGGAAAAGATTGGCTGCATCAGTCACATAGCAATGGATCACGTTCTCCAATTAGACAAATTAAACTCAGTTAAACAGATCAGGCAGAAATCTGCATAGACAATCTCAACAAAATCAGCTTACAGGTGGGAATTAGAAATAACAGGTGTTCAGAATTACAGATACAAAAAAACCGAGAACAACAAATGCACATAGTGTATTGTAAAAATGCCTCCTCACTCAGTAATGCTCTCAGGTAGATGAATATTAGGATCAGCACAGAGAAGTATCATTTGCTGTGTTTCACATGAGTGTAGATCCCCCTGCATTAACTTGGGCAGAGCAGCTGAACAAACGATCTGCTGCAGCACCGGCAAATGTGCAGCAAAGCTGTTCCATACAATCCAAACAACTCCGATCCTTTGTCATACACGACCAGCTAGGTCAGCCTTCATCAGGCAAAAACACGTAGCTTGGAACATTAAATCCAGAACTTGAAACATCGTTTTCCAGAACATTTTCAAAGCCTTGAGGTATCGGGTGAATGACTTTTGTTATTTTGAAGTGAGCTGCAAGAGACAATCTCTCCAAACCAGTCAGCCAAGATTTAAAATCACTAAGAAACTTCCCAATTTAGAAGGATAAAGGTGAAAACAAGACTGAAGTTACAAGGCCACCAACACTTTTTGCCAACAGTTTGTTAGTTCTGTGCATTGAGGGTTTGCCTGTGCATAGCAGAAGCAAGAAATACAAGATACACAGGACCACGTAAAGACATCTACAAGTAGCAGGCTTCCCTGTTAGCAGGATATGCTGTGGTTTCTGCCACAGCCCAGCAATTCCTTAACACAATCTGTGCAAGACTTGACCATCTTTCCCTAAATTATCCCCAAGTTCTCAAACTAAAACAGTGTTTTGGTAGAAGAGCAGACCCCACTTTTTGCCCAATCTTACTATCCAGTACAAGTCAAAAACCAGTTTGTACCCATGAGATCTTCAGAAAGCAATGCACATCTAGCTCAATTTGTGTATCAGCACAGCTTTGCTGTTCCAGAAAAGAAAAAATACTGAACCAGAAACAAACCGCTCTCTGCGACGACGGGTGTAATAGTTTGAGTCTGACGACAGCTGGTACGTGTGTTATGCTCTGTGAGTTTTCCAGCCAGGGATTTACTTTGCTGGGGCGAACCTGTCAGCTGTCCTGCCCCTGACCACAGCCAGTCATTGGTGGGGAGGTACAAGCAAAAACAAGTACAACTGGCCACTGGGACAGCCCAGCAGCTCGTCTCTTCTTAGATGAGTACTTCTTCATTGCCTTACAGAGAACAGACAGCACAAAGAAGGCAGGAAAAATTTAAAATAAAAATCACAGACAAACGACACCTCTAACTGTTACAAAACTCCTGGTTTTTTACCTTACAGCAGGTTTCTAACCCAGGGGCTGTAGGGAACCTTCTTTTCAACAAGTGCGGGCTGTGCATAGACTGCCACACCATCCACGACTTCAGCTCTACTCTCTAGAAGCAACTGGTTTAACACAGATGTTAGGGGCAGATCCAACTCTCAGGCCAACCCACCTTATACCCTGCATCAGCAGGTGCTCCACACCTTGTAATTTGTGAAAAACAAAAACCTGTGCAGTAAGACACATGACCAATTGTGCAATATATTGCAACCAGCTGTAAGAAACCCCTTCCTGACCTCCACTTGCACTTCAAGGCACAAGCATTAACTCTTCACCCCTTAGTACCAATAACAATATTCAATCTCCACAGTCATTCTGACCCTAAAATTATGTCCTCCCTCACAGAGCCCATCTCTGTCACATTCAGAACAGGTTTAACTCAATTCAAATGCTTCTCTGGCTAATTTATACAGTACCACATTGACCTTTTTAGCGTATACCCCACAGGACCGTGTGTGACTGGAATTTACGGCCAGGCATGGGAAATGTGCAGCTCACTGAAATAGAAGTGTTTTTTTTTTTTATGCCATTATTTGAAGTTGATAACAGAAACCGAGTAGCAGTTCAATGCTTGTTCACCATTTGAGGCAGTTAAAGCTGCCTGCTGGCCCCGATGGGCTGTATTTCGATACCAGATATACGGACTGGCTGCTGGAAGCACAGCATCTGCAGGTTTTTCCCCCAAAGTGTTTCTGTCCAAGGCAGAAAAAATGAATTTTTTCCCCTTTCTGCTAAAGCAAGAATTTGGGCAACCTATCACTCCTACAGAAGCATGTAGCTCTGCTGCAATGAGGCCGGAGCACTGGGGTGTTGTGAGACAGGTGTGTTCCAAGCAGCGGGCTATAAATTTCCAAAGCAATAAAAGAAATACATACATCTAAACCTTTTTTCAGCTTCATTCATAATCTCCAATGTCATTAAAAAAATACAGGTAGTACCACCCTCCTGTGAGATGGCCCTTCTGAGACACTTGACAAACCAATCACAAATGAAAATAATTATGAGTAAGATACATGCTGGTTTAGATTTTCAAGGTGTTTAATTCATTAGCACATCAGGAAAGGCTCTGTTATTCTGGAAGACTGTAGCATAGCCAGTGCTAAGCACTACTGATGTTATAATCTGTAAGTCCGTACCAACCAAGATGATATTGCTAACTTATGTTCCAGAAAATGGTGGTGTTAATCAGAATATTTCTTCTCTGGAAAGGATACACAAAGGTTATTAGTCTCTTGGGACAAAGATAAAGCTGTTGTAATGCAAAGAAGGAAAGGTAACAGAACAAGTGCCAAAAAAACAGCAGAAAATTCTGCAGCACTGTCACCTAAGAAGAGAGGGGCTTAGACCAAACCTCCAAATTTCAGAAGGAAGCTTGTAAAACAAACAAACAAAAAAAAATAAAAAAAAAAAAAAGAAAGAAGAAAACTACAGATGATTGAAGAGCAGCCACTGCAGTCCAAGTTCTCTCGCTTCAGATAGCTGCTCTGCCAGCACGCTGTGCAAGGCACAGGGTGAAAAGACATTACCCTAACATTTATTTTCTCCCTTTGCAAAAACCACTGAGGTTGCCTATGCTTCAAGGCACTTTTAGCATCCTTGTTCAGTGTTTTCTGTGCATCGCTTGCTGCCTTGACTAATTGGATTCAATATATTAATATGCATTTTGCCAAACTCACAGAAGGTTGACCGTAGTGTCAAAGCTGTGCTGGCTGAGTCAGTTCCACCAAATGCTGAGCTTCAAAGAGCAGTTGATACATCATGGGAAATACTGTCCTTGGTCTGCAGGCAGCCATGTGTCTGCATCACGAATTTCATGTTCCAGTCAACCAGCTTCCACCTTTATAGCAATAGACTGGATGCTCAAACAGGAACATAGATTTGCAGGAATTTATCTGCTCTTTTTGCAATGGGCTGCTGCCGCATTGCTGTGACTAGGATATCAGAAAGAAAAGAGAAAGCTGCAAGACAAACTTGAGAGATTTCAAACTCACACCATCGGTGTTGCATATGTGGAGATCTTTGGTTTGGCTTCAGATGCTCAATAAACTGCCTGTTCAAGCAAAAAAAAAAAAAAAACATATTCTCAATTCTGTAATTATTTAGTACTGTGGAATACATGACAGTTTTATTCAGCCTTTCTTCACTACTGCATTAAAACAGGATCATAGTTTTCACAACAACTGACTCTTACTGTCATCAAAAACAAAGTGTTTGGTACAAAGCAAGAGAAGAACCAGCACCTCTGCAAATTAGGAGCAAATCTTCAATTCAAGGGAATGCAGAGATACAAAACTCACTATTGCAGATCCAATAATAAAGCAAAAAATGTTTTTTCTCCACAGTTCGCTATAATCATCATCTCAATTGAATATCTATATGCACTAAGATATGTTCGCTTTTAACTATAATCACAAATAAGGAATAGAGATAGAGATGAAAGGAAAAAGCAGAACAGGTTCTGTAAATAGAGTATTTTAAGGGAACATAATGCTAGTGGACTCCTTCTGCATAAGACTGCAATTTGGACTATGTTAAGTACCTAGATAGCCAGAGAAACAATCTGAGACAGCATCCTCTGTTCACATTCAGTGGAAATGCTGTCTAATTGGGGGCCACCTGAGGAGTGGAGGCTTTCTTCAGTTCTTGCTTTCTCTCCTGAGACTTCCATCAATAGGAGCGATAGTTCTTTCTTCTTGTATGACACTTGCAGTGTAGAAATGTCATTGTAAAAGCCTATCGGTCCTTTTTGCAGAAACCACTCAGCACCCAGACAAATACGGGGAGCTGGATTGCTCTGCATTTGGCATACAAATGCGACCTAAGGGCTGAGCAGCACTGGCTGTACCGTGTCCATGTGTGCTGGAGCAGTCAGAGCAGCACACAATGACACCACAAGAACAACAGATGTGCTTGCTGTTGTGAACTGTTCCCAACCAGTACAATGCCAGGTTAGCACTCCAGCTGAATTGCTACAGGCAGTTCTTCTGGCTGCTTGAAAGATCATTACCAATCAAAGCAGATCATTCTACCTCCCTCTTTTAGCATTATTAGATGAGAGCTTCCTTTAAAGAGTACGTTTTCCTTTGGGGTGGACTCACTCAAATAAGGCGTTGATCTAATTTGATCCCTGTTTCACTAGGAGATATGTCATCTCCAGCTTTGAAAGAGCTATTCAAGAGAAGAGAGGTTGAGCCTTTTTTAATTAACATGCAACATTGGTTGCCATGCAGGGAGCAGGCACAGTTATAATAACTCGGAGTCAATAATTCATAAACTATAATGCATTATTAATCAATTATCAAGGCCTGAATTACATTTAATGAGATTAAGCTGATTGGAGCACTAAGCTGTTTGAATCATATTGATTTAATCAATGTGCTTAATTAAACTGTGTACATTTTCCACATGATCATTATTTCCCAGTATCCTGCATAAGTGGCCTCTGCAATTCACATCCTCTGCTGTTCTTTGCTCAGGAATTGCTCTTTGCTGCAAATTACATTTAAAGGTAAAGGGCTTGTTTCTTTCTGATAAAAGATCAAAGTTGCAAAGCAACCATCTGAATAGCTTATACAAGCAAATTGAGAAATATTAGAATATTTCTCCCAGCAACCACGTCGTTCTGATTTTGTAGGCTTAAGATGAGACCAAAATAAACACACCTCATTAGTCTCACTTTATCCCTCATTCCAGTTCTAGGAGCATCTGCAGATTCAAAGGGCATCCTATCATACCTACCCTGAAAACATTACTCTTCCCATCTCTAGAAACATGCTTAGAATCAGGAAGAAAATGTCTTTCAACTCCCCAAAATACTATATTTAAGATAAGCGGGGGTCTTTATAACTTTATGATAATATTTGTAATGGTTTCCCCAGCCTTGCATAAAGATGACGTGATGACAGAAGGGCAACTCAAAGTAACAGCTATTACCGTTGTAAATCCCTTTACTAGAGTCATATTTTGTTTAATTTCCCCCACCACTACTGCTAGTTAGCTGGGACATTTAGATTTAACTTTAATCCCCACAGTTCAGCTCTATAATACTACACACAGCTAAAAGGATACTTATTAGGTGTGCTGACTGGGGGAAATACTCATAACACTGCATAATCAGTATTATTAATGGGAATCACAACAGTACAACCACGAAGAGAGCTTCACAATTACTTTCTTTGTGATACCACAAACAGGGACTGTCCCACCCCACTTTGCAGTGACACTGTTCTCGGTGGATGCAATATGTGATGCTCACGTCTTTCAGCTTTCAGCAGTGCTGGCAGCTGTCAGCTGGAGCAGTGCACTGCTCTACCAGCCTACACCCATCAAGATCTTCATTCCTGTAAGGAACTCCTTTGGGACCATTTCAGTTATTCCTCTATTAGCATTAACCAGAATGGTACCTACTCTACACCAACTTCAGAGGTGTCCCCCCTTTCCCTTCTCTAACTAAAGGTGACAGCTGACCCACCTCAACTCAGTGCAGAAAACCTCTCCTGGGGAATGCTCATATGGCAAGCTCAAAACAGCACAGCGTAAACTTTCTCTAATTAGTCATTTTGCATTTGGTGGTTTTAATTCCATCACTCTAACGTTAGCAACATATCGGTGTCCTCTACTTTCTTAACTAAAAGACAATTTTATCATCACTTGTGTATGTGCATTTAGATCTGTTACTTACACTTCTTTGAAGAGTTACTCTGTCCATTCGCTCTGCCACTTACAACAGTGTCCTGTGCTCGCAGAGTCTAGTCAGGGGTGTGCCAGGGAGTTTAGTAGAACACAGTTACATACTGCACATTTGCACACATAACACTGTGAATTAAGGGTTTGCAAACTATTCCTGAGTACACGTGCATGCTGTTTACACTGCTTTCACTGGGCTGTGCATGGCAAACCCAGGAAAATCAGAGCTCTGCAAGCACCTATTAACAGAGTTGAACAGCGAGTTGGCGCAAAGATCAGAAGCTTTATAATTGTCACTGTTTCTGCATTCCTTTGAGAATGCTCTGAAAGATGCTGGGAATTGCTCTCCCCTTCCAAAGTCCCTTTAATTCTCATCAGGCAATACCATAGGGTAGACCTAACATAGCCAAGAACAAAGTCACCAAAGAGTAAATGCCTGCTTCACCATCCTTTCCACTCCCCAACTTGTTTCCTTTCCAAAGGCTCACATGTAATGATTCAATATCCAAGGCAGGTGAGAGCATGCAGGCTCACCACACATGCAAGCTTGCAGAAAACCATCTTGTCTGTTGTGGTGTTCTGTGGGGTTTTTTTGGTTGTTTGTTTGGGGTTTCTTTTTTGTTTTGTTGTTCCGTGGTTTGTTGTTGTTTTGTTTGGGGTTCTGTTTATTTGTGGTTTTTGCAGGGAGGTTGCGGTCAGTTTCAGAACTGAGCATTTAAAAAAAATTATTCAGGACACTCACATCACATACAGGGAAGACAGAAACAGAGGGAGGAGAAAAGAGCCTCGAGTGAATATCAAAGCCTCATATAAAGGAGGCATAATGAAGGAAAACAGCAGCCCATTTTTCTTCCCTTCAGTATGCGGAGAATGTGCAGCTCCTGCGAGCGTGCATGGCTTGTGCTTCCTATTAACAAGGTGCACATTAATAAATTTAACTCAGACAAATTTAACCATCCTAGGGCCACATTAATCAAAAGCCTGACAAGACCAATCTGAAAGAGTTGAGCAAGGAAAATAAAGCACAGCTGACACAGAGGATGCCAAGCCCTGGTCATCCCCAAGCCTTTCTCACTCTATCAGCACCTCCAATACCACAATAACTCCTTCCCACTGCAATCCTATGGGCTGATCACACTGTCCTCCCAACGCTCCTCATCCACCCAGTGCCTCTTCATTCGTGATGTTTCCCACTCCCCATGAGTCTATTCTAGAGAAGGATTCAGAGTATTTAAGTACCATCATATGCAACAGCTATGAAGTCCTGGTGAGCCTTGTGTTTTACCCGCGCCACTTTTGTTATTGAAAAGAGTATCTCAAGCTACTATATTAACAAATGTACAAAGGAGAAGTAACAAATTTCATAGGAAAGCAAAATGACTATAGCTCATATAGACTATGAATTGACCAGAACCAGAAAGAAAGAACAAGGGCTATCAATTCTTATTCATTATCCATGTGCCAAGTACTGGAGCTCTGCACCCCTTCTTGAGCTGAAATATGTATGCCTGGAGACTGTACAAACCAATGGGAGTTATTACTGGGAAAACCTTCACCCTTTGGTCCCTTTATATTTAGCTCTAAGTTACTGCTTTTGAGTTATGTTTTTAGCACGGAAAATATTTACAAGCAGGTCCTTCCATCAGCCTAACCACTCACAGATAGAAGGGCGCGTCATACAAGATAAGGAAACTGAGAAGTAACTGCTGATCAAATCCACACAAAGCAGCACAAATTCGGCTGTGTCCCCAAAGGCCATAATTATCCAAGCTGCTTAAACAAAATAAGCACATATGTGATTATTCAGATTTGCCTAGAGGCATCCCCATGGCATAAAACATGGTGTGTGTTGCCTTGTTGTTCGTCCACTTGATAAAACAACAAATATTTTCATCACTTAAGAGTATTGGTGTTTACTTTTATAGCCTTGGAAACTTGTGAGAAACTATATTGCTTTGCCTTGCCACTGTCTTTTCCCCAAACAATTTCTATTTCATTTCAGACGACTGAATTTTCTACATGTTCTGTTTTGATTGAGTTCTGTTGCTTCATGAGTAGACCTAAGAAACCCTCAATGTTATTGCATTGCAAAGCTTCAGTGGAAGAGTTGTTTAGTGGCACATGATTTCATGGTATATTGGTCAGATCTACAAGATCCCCCTGAATTCACATACCATCACAAACCAAGGGATATTGCAGAGACTTCAGCCACATAATTGGGATTTGAACCCAGATGCTGAATATTACTACTGCCTGAAGCAGTCCAAACAAATGTCCGCCCAAACTGTTCATAGATCCTTTATGAATCTTTCAGCAAATCTGTGCTGAACAAGTAAGCCAAGCCTTGTCTTCACAGATAGGTTAATGACCTTTGAAAACCTGCCAGACTCTTAACACTGCGAGATGCATTCTGATGCACTAAGAATAGTGCTCTGGAAAAGTGTCAATGCCTTCTAATATTATCACATTTATATCATGATACTCCTTAAAATCCATGTGGCTCTTAGGATATTGTTGTGCTGGTCAGCACCGTGTTGTCATTTCCTCATGATCCTCATTTCAGCATCTGTGGCTCTCAATTCTCTTGTATATAGCCTGTAAGTCCTGCATACACAGAGACATATCTTCTCCTGCGCTGCCCCACGCCCAGCACAATAAGGCTTCAGTTCAGGGCTAGCCCCCAGGACTATAAATGGTATGAAATCTAGCATATTATTAGCATATGTAGTTATGTTCCTCTCTTGCCTCTGGTGCAAAAGCTGAAAACATTCTTAAGCATTCTTGCTTTAGCTCCATTAGTACAGACCTGTGATTTGTTCCAGAGTTTTTAATCCTGATCACTGTATCTGCATGACTGCAGACCTGGGCACATCATGGGGTTGGTCAGAAAATAAGAATGCTTTCCTATGAGAAAACACACCTTTCAGAAAGGTCTTTCAAAGCCAAAGGTGCTTAAATGCAGTGTTTAGCACATTCGCTCATAATGCAACTGACTCAACTCCAAATCCTTGCTTTGATAAATGCAAACATTAGCTTAGCTTTTGCTTTGTTCCTTCATTGGAAAGGCATACTCAGCTGGGCAGAAAAAACTTGTTCACTGCATGTCTCTTCTGGATGGTTCCAATCCTCAAATAAAATACTCCAACTTATTTTCTTTCCGTTGCCCTATTATGACCTTCTGCCATGAGGTTTCAGAATTGCTGTCAACAGCTAACATCTAACCAGGCGATCAGCTGCAGTGTGCCAAAGGCTTCTTTATATAACCAGCCTCCCCCACCACAACTCCCACCCACTGGTTTTCTGTTCTATATCATCATTATCACAGAACAAAAGCGCTTAAGAACAGGAATTATCTCTTCATGTCAGGCATTGGCAGCATCCAGCACAGCCAAACCTCCAATCATGTGTTGTATGTGCAACTGTAGTGTAAATAATACTAATAATAGCAACACCAACAATCCAGTTTTCTCTAATGCTGCCCCCAGTTTCTGCCATTGAAGCTGTGTACATGCATGCACCTTATGAATGCCCATGTAGCCTGGACTTGGCAATTTTGCTTTAAGATTTCAACTTCGAATATCATATCCACATTCAGAAATGTGCTAATTCAGGGTAAATGCTCAATTTATAATAAAATAATTGCAATAAAAAGGCAGGTGCTCAGAATGATTACAGTGTAATGTCAGCGTAACTGTAGTCACCGTGCTCTAAACCTGAAACAGGAAAGATAACAACCATTTACACCAACTCTGATATTTTAGCTTCCTTTTGGTTTATGCATGTAGCATGAACATTTTGAGGAGTCTTACTCACATATCACCAGATACCCCTGAAAAGAAGAATTCTGCAATGAGAAATGTGGCTTACATCACAGAATCTTTTTGAACACTTCTAGCCTAATATCTCAGTGAGATAATGATATATATTTGCTTAACATCCAAAAAGATCTTAAGACAACTTAAATTTCCACACTCCCTTAAACTTCTCAACCTGTGTTATGATGTGTGAAGAGCAGAGGAAAAAAAAAATTCAGTTTATGCCTCATAACTAACTCAAGAAAAAAGTCAACCTACATGTAAGTAGTTAGTCATTCAGCTCAAATCAAAGCTAAATCTATGGGATGCTGACCAGCAGCTCTATCACTTGCTGTTGATCACAAAAACTTGCGTATCTTAATCTTGTTAATCAAGACCATTGAAGGTCTAAATCTTTTGCTTTCACAATGAAAAAATAGAAAACTTCTAGATATAACATAGCAGTTATTTACCATTAGATAGTACACCATCAGTTCGGACTCAGAGAGAACGCAAGCTATATTGTGTCCAGATGGACCTACTGGGCACACTGGGGGAGCTGGGATTTGACCAGAACATTGCAATTGCTGTCCACAGCTGGGAAAGAGTGATCTTGTACTTTTTTTCTTTTGCAAGTTTTATACCTCAAAATACTAAGTCATTTCAACTTGGAACATCAACACAGAAAAAAAAAAAAAAAATCAAATTTCTTGTTGAATTGGTTATTCCAACGCAGTTTCTTGCTATTGGAGAGATTTTATATTGATTTTTGTAATTGTTTCAGATTAAAGAAAAATTTGAAGTAAAAAAAATGGTGTCAGCTCTCCTCACGCCTCCATTTAAATCTGTAATTTTAAAAAGTGTTGCAATTGGCTATTCCCCATATTTAGATTTATTTTTCCAAAGCGACAAAAGCAAGAAAAATCAACATATTCACAAAACAGGTTGTCGTTCCCACTGCTGACATGACCACAAGTTGCCAGCATCTTTTTTAATGCTTCATTTGTCTACTTACAGAATTGCTCCAAGTCATCTCTTTTTTTAGAGTCTGGCATGGCGGTGATGGTGAGCAACGGGCATGGATTTCCTCCTAGCGTCTGGCAGAGCGTCTGCTGCCCCCAATAAACCTTCTTGGGGTTCCTGTTTTGTTCCAGGATATCAAGATGGGACTGAGGAAAAAAAGCAAGGAAGCGGATATATAAAAATGAGTTCACGGTCTATAAAATCTGATTTTATTCCACTAGCTGCGTGTTATTATTGGTAGTAATTTCATCTCTTGCTAGCTTCCCGACTTCTCTCTTCTGCCAGTTAATATCACCTTTTCCATCCCACAAATACACAGAAGACATTCAGAATGTTTCCCAGTTCACTGAAGCTGCACAGGACTATTACTTTTATATAATTTTACCTCAACAGTTCCTAGGTGCTTCTCTTATTAGTATATTTCTGTGCACACATGAAGTCCAAAACAGAACTGCCTGCCCCTTGTATTCTAACACAGACTGTGTAGTAATATGAGAAAATTCACTGGTTTTGAGTGTTTATAGAACTGACTGGTTAGCTGCCAAGCACATGCCAGTGAAATTCAGGAACAACCCCACACAAAAGTCAGCCAAAAAGTTTAAACCGAAACAACATTTTGTACAATCGGCAGTGGGAAATTTGAAGCATGTCTTTCCAATAAGTTATTTTAAAAGGAGATTTTGTCCCACCTCTCCCCCACCCCCCACCCCTTGCTCCCCCTCAAAGTTTGTGACAGTTTTAAACAATTCTTAAGTCCAACAGCTTCTTGAGAAATTTGAGAAAAATAATTGGCAGCTTAAAAAGAAAAATTACTTTCTGGAACAAATTCTGATCGCCTCATTAGACACATAGCCATTTGCCACCCACACACCAGATGACATGTAGTTCTCTCTGTTTACATTGTAATTGCAAGTAGTAAGATAAGTGTAAGTAATCCCATCGCAGAGTGTTGCTAAGTGCTGTGGAACACCAGTTGTCCCTCGATCGGTAGAAATAGGTACAGTACAGTATGAACACTTGTCCTAACAGCACTTTAACTAAAACACCAATTCACTGAACAACCCTTACATGGTAACTTTTTGTCTTTACAAGTCAGGGCTAAATTTTAACCAACATTTTTGGGACAAGACGTTCCTCTTCCTCAAACCTTGGAGCTTGCTGTTTTTCAGACCGTTTTCCCACATGCACACAAAGAACGGAAATTTACAGTCATCTATGTCATAAAACAATTAACATACTGCTCTATAAAGTAAACTCAATTATTAGATGCATCTAACGATTTCACATAAATACAGAGGACTCAATATAATCATTTACTTATGTCCCTGGTACCCAGTGAAACTTAATTGGGTATAGCTGCCACAGAGATTTCAGCTAGGTATCCAAACAATTAACACTGATGTAAAAATATATAAATTACTTTTCATAAAATAAATGCAATTACTAATGGACAAGAAGTAATGAACCGCAGAGTGCATCCAGTTCAAATAGGATTCTGCAATGTGTATTTCCTGTAAATATGCCTGTAACTGTTAAATATATATGATATTTTAAAACATTTTCAAATTATTAACTCCATATACAAGTTTATCTTCTTTCCCAAAGCACTATGTATTTAATTGAGCACTTGGGTTCATAATCACTTTTAATTTATTACTGATATGTAAAACCAACATACTTCACCAGTGGACAAATGCTTTAAAATGAAATCTACTTAGTTTATTTACTGTGGAAATTAAAGTAACAAAGAAATGCAAAAATTGCATCACTCAACATTTTAAATTAGTCCAAGCAAAGAAGCATTTTAGAATTATTAGAGACAATAATTGTGCTTTGTCTGAAGAGCTGGACATATGACAACAAACTTTTCCATCCATAATTCCCATTTCCCAAACTTTATGGTCCTTACTGACTCTGAGTTCATTTAAACTTTTCCTGCGGCAAGATTCCCTTTAACTTCAATGAGCATTTTATTTGAAGAGGCAGTGAAATACTTCAAGACTTGGCCCTGCAAGTCTAGGAATAACATCTTTTTCATCTCTATTCTATTCATTCAGGAGCAAGTGAGATATTCAGAAATTCCCTGAGCATACAAACTCTCCAAGTCTCTCTTGCTTTTGTGCCAGCAGAAGATAGAAATCAATAACAGTAAAATAATGATGCAGCACTGCATTCCAGTAATAAAGTATGGTGGTGAATAAGTCCACCTAATTCTTGAGTATTGCATTTTTTTCCCCCTACAGATTGTAGTATATACATGCCTTCAAGGCTATAGGGGCAAACCCCATACTGGAACACACACTCTTCCTCAGTGATTTTGAGGAGTAACTGGTACACATAAGCCTAATGACAAGTGAACTGACAGGCATATTTTGGACAGGGAAGGCTTAACTGGCCCTCTCCCAGATACTAGAAGCAGTTTCTTTAAACATCTATAATGGGATACAAAGCAGTTGACAAGAGACTGTTGTTTGAGTGGGAATTAATCTAAGCTTAACTATGCTGGCATGCTGAGCAGCATGGCTAGTAAGTGAGAGAGGACATTGTCTCTTTTGAAAGCATAGTTTTTTGTATCAGGTAATGGCAAATTCATGCCATTATAAAAAAAAAAGAGTAAGCCCAAACTTCATCAACCCAAACTTGTATTTATTTCCCAGAAAAAGGGCTGACAATGGAAACCTGGAGGAGAAGGAAGGGGAACTGATCACTGGAACTGTGAGTCTTCTTTTTCAATAACGTCTTTCTCATCTTTAACAAGAAAGCAAAGCTACTCCCAGAACCATTTATTTCCTTTCTTTTATCCTACCTTCCTTTCAGACCTTGGGCTCTCCT
Organism: Caloenas nicobarica; assembly: GCF_036013445.1. Classification (NCBI taxonomy): domain Eukaryota; kingdom Metazoa; phylum Chordata; class Aves; order Columbiformes; family Columbidae; genus Caloenas; species Caloenas nicobarica. The sequence continues at coordinate 16,461,745 of NC_088254.1, forward strand.
ACGCCAATCATAAAGAAAACACAACAGATGCATTTCCCATAAATTCCCTTACCATCAACCCCTGGCCAAAGAAGGCTGTAGAAAACAAATCATCCCTCAGGAAGCAAACCTGGTACAACTCTATAATACAACTTATGCCTTAGACTTGTATTCTTTTAGTTTCTGTACTGATAGCACCAGTGGGAGTGTCACAAATGCCAACTGACACTCCAACTAGTGCAGAGAAAACAGCTGACGATACATTCACGTGAGGTTCAGCACAGCGGTATTGCTGGGCGCAGCTCTGAAAATGGAGCTTTTACCTTCTGTCAGAAGAGCAGGCAGCTTTCACTTCTGAATTGTAATTATCTTTACCCCCTGCTTCTCACCCCAAGCAAATGGAAGTGCCCTTAGTTTGTGTTGTCTTCTGATTATCATAAGCACTAACGGTTGGTACCTCAGCTTATCCCATACAGAAATTTCTCTGAGCTATCTCAATCTCATACCCAAGGCAGCTCCAAACTGTCAGGCCCATTAGCTTATCTAGGTGGACATATCAGCATTACCATCATTGTGGAGTAAGTGTAAGGGTAATGGTAGGCCAGATAGCAAACATCATCTTTGTGAGGGAACTTGATGCTGAAGGCGAGTGTGTAGTAGCATCTTCCTCTCACGCCTTCTCCCACAGCTGCACTGCAGCGGTAGTGGTTTCTGGAGAAAGAGAGAAGGGAAAGCAGATGGTTATCACTTCCAGATGTGTATTTGGAGCAGCCACAAAAGGACTAAGCATTTAGAGAAGTGTCTGCTCCAACTGAGTTTTCATCTCATGCTGTAGATGAGCTCCAAACTCAACCAGCCATTGCACAAAGACTGGTCCCATACAAGTACGATCAAACCAATCCCAACAACAAACAAGTACAAAAATATAACACAGCGCTAAACAACTACCAGTAACACAAAACTGCACCTACAAGCCATATGAAAGCAGGAAGGTTAGAGAAACCAAAACTCCACTAGACAGAGATGCAAACAGGACCGTGACAGTGAGTACCACTGACCAAGGTGGTACCCCAGATAGGAGGTTGTTTTGGGATTCACACAGTGCACAAAGCCCAGCAGGGAGTTAAGAGGCAGAACTGGGCACAGCCACCCACAGCGAGTCATTTTCTGATGAGAGTGCTCCCATCCCTCAGCAGCACGTAACAGGTTGTGTAATTTTGTGAAAGTGCAAATAAGAAGCCAACTAATACTAGTTCATACAGCACAGTCCAGACATATTTAAACTAATGCATTCAGCTAACACTGTGGTATTGCTTCCAACATCCAAGTTATCTTGCTCAGAGACGCAGCTACATATTCACAGCCCTGAACAATGCCATGTGAAAATATTCTGTGAAAGCCTGGAGATTTAGAAAATATGAATGCCCTACCAAACCAAACATTCAGTTCTACCACAGGAAGTACAGGGATATTCCAGGAATTTAAAAATAAAGTAAACAGGATATACATAAAAATATTTCAAATTTCATCCAAGGCTCTTTGCTGAATAGGAAGGAGAAGAGCAGGCCTGGGTAGAGACTGTGCACAAAGCAGCAACCTCATACAGATTTACAGGTTGTAAGCTACCAAAAAAATCCTCTTTTGGATCCCTCCTTTTCAGACTTGAGCCTCTCCCTGTCAAGGAGCAACAAGGACCAGTTGCTCACTGCAAGATGGGGAACTGAGCTTGATAGGTTGGACTCAATGATCTTGAGGGTCTCTTCCAACCAAAATGATTCAATGATTCTATGATTCCCAGCATCAGATCTCTTACAGGAGACTCACTCCAATAAAGAGATGACTTTAGGCTGAGTAAGAAAGTTCTCTTTCAGCAGAGATGAAGAGACAATTCCTGCATTTCAAGGAGAAGCCTCACAGCAAATCACATGCATAAATACATTTCAAACAATATTTTTCCCACTTTGCATCAATTATGCTGTTGCTGAACCTTCTGATTCTGAAGGACTGTAAGGTTTCCTTGACAAATGTTATCATCAGTGTTGCATTAAAATGCAAAATAGAAGAGGCAACCAAAGGATGCAATTTCAGATCCTGAAATTTACAGTACTAGTTTATTTTGCTGCTGTTCATTTTTATTCAAAGAGGTGGAGAGAAAAGATAATTATTCTTGTCAAATTCTCCAAAATAATCAGCTCTTTTTTGTAAGGAAGACACAATACAATGCTGCTAGGTTTTCACCTGAATTTAATAGCTGTTAATACATGTTGGGTAAGTGATACTGGCTGATCTATAGATAGCACAAGGACACTGAGTCACAGTGGCAAACCAAAAAGCCTATGATTTTATTCTTAACTGAACCCTTTGCCCCAAAATTTATTTTGCAAATAAACCACCTTAAAATCGGACAAAGAGACTCAGAGGAAAAAAAAAAATTGCAACGAACCCACAAATACAGGAACATCTACTTAGCCATTATGTACGTATTTCAGTGGACCAAGGATGTGAGTCTTTTTTAAGTTAGGACAATGACAATTTAGTTTCTTTAGTTTTGACAGTGAAAAATAATTAAGAACTATATCTTGTATAACATGTATCGAAAAGAGTCATTTCCCCAGCCTCTATTATAATATATTCAGTGTCACTTGGACAGTTAGATGACCTCATTCATAAAGAACTGCCACAAAGTGCCAAGTTTTGAGTCCTGCCCTCCAAATTCACATTTGCAGTAGAGGTGTGGGAGGATGCAAGTCTTTGCAGGCAGATGCTGCCTCAATATCTTACAGACATATTATTCCCACCTGTCCATAATGCTCCAGTAAAGGCTTCTCCCTCTATAGTCCATAACTGTGCAGCCAAAAACATGGCTCCTGTCTAAAATGGCCACTTAACAGCACTTTTTGCCACTTTTGCAGCACTAGACACCTCTGACCCTGATGCTACCCCGGTCCTTACTCCTGACAATACTCGGATCGCATGATCTTGAGAGTACCGAGGCACCACACTCTCACTGCACTTTACATTCTTGTTTTGAGCACTTCTGCTATTCCAGCCAACTGCCCACCTAGAACAGATACTTCCAGACTTTTGATTCACTTCTTGACACCCACTTCAATCTACAGCAAACTATCTGGTAGTAGCAGAAAGTTTACAGGTGGCTTTGTGAGGTTTCAAGTATTCTTCGCTCATGCATTAAAAAGAAAAACCACCTGCACACAAGTAGCATAAATTATCATGTATTCCTACTGCATATAATCTGGGGCTCCTCATAATTCATCATAAAATGCATTAGCTCTGAATCTTTTTTAAGAAAACCTAAAAAATAGCATTTTTCCTCTTTGTCTCACTCTCCTACTGCTGTTGCCCCAAGATGGCTTTATTGCCTCCTTGTTCGTCCACCAGGGTGATAGTTTTTCTTCCTCAGCTCTTTTTCATCACAGTCTACCATGAAGCTCAAATTATAACAAGCAAGGAAGAGAGAAGGAGAGAAAGACCCTAGCAACATCTGGTCCTCACTACCTTATTTGTGTTCTCTTTCAAAAAAGATTTAAAGTTTCACATGCTTTCTAGAAACTAATATGCTGATTATTGGAAAGAAAATAAGAGACCAAAGTATGTTTTTTTTAATCAGCATGCAAGCTGTATCTACTGTGCCTTTCAGTTACTTTGCAATAGTGAAATAATTTTGCTTGCTGTTCTCCTTCAGAAATAATGTACAGGTAGTACATTTCTAGCACAGCTGTGATGGAAAGTTAATTAATAGTAATTATAATACTACTTATCAGTCACTCTGCACAATAATTTTTTGAGCTTAAAAGACCTTTGCAAGCATTATCTAATTAAAACTTGCTTCCCATTTATCTATTCCCATTCTCTGTGTGGCAGATAAGTGACTCTAATTTTCCATCCCTTATGGGTTGGGGAAGCTGAGACACAGACAGGTGAAGCCACTTGGCCAAAGATACAGGCAGGTCAGTAAAGGAGCTGGATTGTAACTCAGGAATTCAAAAGCACCAAGCGATACAAATACAACATTCTCTTGCTCAACTTGTCTTTAGATTTCCTGTCTGCAGCATTTAGTATAGCACTGGTAGGTGTTGGAATAAGGCCTTGTATTAGCTTAGACTAAAAAGGCCAAATAAAATATCAATATCCTAGTTTTCTAGGCCATTTCAAAACAGAGTCCAAATGGAAACTAAACTACTTATCACTTCTAATCTCCTGATGCATTCCCTTTGTCCAAAGTCCTTCTACCATCTGAAGTCTGGCGTCTTACATGCCCTGACCTTCTGACATCTAAGTGTGGTTGTTAAGTGCAATATGCTTTAGTAATATCCTGGTTCATACTGTAAAAAAAGCAGTATTTAACAATTTACAGGGCATGGCTGTTATTTTGGAGCCTGCCACATCGACAGTTCAGAAATGCACAATATAACTTCCTCTTCAAGGGTCAAATCCATGTTGAGGCATCCTTACTGTCAAAATTTCAGGCAGAATCCCAGTCAAAGCAGAATATCCCTTCAGTCATCTTGCTATTATATTAAGGCCTTCTGTTGTGTTGTAAAGCTCTCAGACTGAGCCTGGTATCTCAGCCCTCTCTTGTAGGTATCATTAGAAATGAGAGGTGCTAATGCAATGACGATGATTTCATTTAATATGATTATAAAGATGCTGAAAAGAGACCCAGTTCTGACACAGCTATGATCACCAAACAGCCAAGTCTTTAGTGGTGATCTGAGAACAAAACACTCCATGTACCTCATTACTATCTGTGAACTGACTATTGTCTGGAAAAGCTGGAGGTGAGATAATATGCTTAAAATGAGCCATGAAACCAAAGGCACAAGTACACTGTCACCAATTCAGCATGCTGCCATTGTTCCTTCAATAATTTGCAAGATAGGATTATTATTCAGCACATAAAAGCCGCCAAGACAGCAAGTGAATTAGATGATCTTACAGTAACTGCAACTCTGTTTATCATGGGTATATCCTGTCACTTCACAGAGAGGCAATAAAATAGAGCAGAAATGTCACTCAGCCTCCTCTTGACAAGAGAACTGCTAATATTCTCCATAACAAAAAAACCTCTCATGAGACATGTGAGAAAGGTGCACAATGACAGAGCTGTGCCACAACATTCATCCCTATGAGTGAACTATCCCATTTTCAGTGAAGATGAATGTCAGCAAAGGCCAGCCAAGGTGTATCACCCAGACATCTTGTGAATGTGCCTTTCCTCCCGCTGTCCTTCAGCTCAGAGGTTGCTCTCAATAAGAGCCCTGCCACAAAAGCAATTAAGGGCATCTTTGAGTTCCTCCTTATTTTTGCAAGTATTTCACTCTTTTCCCATATTTATTAATAACTCCTGGTAAATGCAGTTAGATAAGGTTCCCCACAAAATGTGCCAGTCTCACCCCTGAACACCTGTGACAGGGTGAATGGAAATGAAGTGAGCTGCTTCACCACAACACAAGCATGATATCACTATAGCAAGTGAAGATACTAAGGTGTAGAGATAGATTCACAAGCAGATAAATAAATGTGTATTTGTGTATGTCTATTTCCACATATATGCAGTGCCTATACATATACCCCCACACATCCCTGTGTATATGCTATAACCTTTTCTTAGCTCCTCAGCTCCTACATCTCTTACAAAAGTCAGCGTATGCAAAAGAAAAACAATGATCCCGTCCAGCTGATTTCTTCCTGGGCTGGGAAAAAAAAGCCAACTACGCTCTCTTGGTGGGTTAAGCTGCTTTGTGTTCCTGGCTGCATCAGCAAGGCTTGAGTGCTCCCATTTCCCCTCTTCCTCTTGGGGAAGTGAATTGAGCACATGCCCCATTTCTCCCCAAGCATCTGATACAGAGATCTCACAGCCATCTTCTGAAGCTGGAAGCACATAACATATTGACCTAGCACCAAGTTAGAGACATTTGAAACGGGTGGCACTGGTGGTCAAAGGTTAACATCATCAATACAGTTAACAGAAGGGGAACGGAAGGGAAAAGAAGCTACAAATTATTCACCAAAAATGCACTTACTTGTAGTAACAGATATCATGGCCTGCCCGAAGCCAGCGAGGCCGGCCCTGGAGAGCTTCCTTCACGGAATACATGACCAGCTGCATGCCTACATAAAACAAGACAGTTTCAAGTGACATTACTTCCCTGGCTAAAAAAGATAGAGGTAGGCAGGGAAAGGCTAGAGAAGTATCATTATTTTGCCTGTAGCTCTCTCTGCAGATAGATTATGCAAAGTAAATACATCTCCCAAAGCCCTGTGCTTTGTTCTGATATAGCCGTGTCTGTATAAAAAGCACCTCCAGAAGAAGTGAGCTGAGTGAAGTTTATTAGAAAATAAATTATCCTACTGGCCTTTGCCAAGGAGCTTCAAGCCACTCTGTTTACAAACAGAAGGCAAAGAAAGGAATAGGAATCAAAGTATCAACAAGATTGGTAATATGGTTAGTACAATATTTTATGCTTGGCTGCATCATTATTGAAACCTTAATCCTACCGCAGCATTAGAGATCTGTGGTGCATCTAGTACCATAACTTCATAAAGCAGCAAGCAAAACTATAAGTTTTTAAACTTGCCATTAGGCTTAAATAATACTTCTGCATCATAAATGCTGATAACAATAGCATCCATCTATGTACCGTATTATACCAGATGACTTCTTCCTGACCTCCAAAATATTACCATTTCGTGCCCTGAGGTACAAGGCTGTCTCTAATCTGAGCTGTGTGTACATCACTCACAGCTCCATGAAGCCAGCCCACTTGCAGGCAGTTTTTGTTTCCAATCCCTTTGTTCTACACATCTCCCTGCTCTTTCACAGGTACAAGAAGGATCCTGCTCTCTGCACAGGGTGACCCTGGCGAGGTGCCGGGGGCCACAGGGGTGACCACAGCTCCAGTGGACCCAGCACAGCCACAGCTGAGCTCAGCAATGATGCTGGCGGCACTTCCATGAAAGTGTATTTAAGAAAGGGAAAAATATCCTTTTAAGTATTTATGCATGTTGATAAGTTACCCCTTGAGCCTTGTCTTGGCTGTTCTTGTGCTGGAAGGAGATGATGCTTGAAAATCATTAATACTGATGACATATTTCCATAAGCAGCTATTCAGTTTCCCTTCTTCCTTTGGGTTTCTCTCAAACTCTCCAGCACTTTAAGAGCTGGCAACTGTACCGGCAGAAATGTTTTTCCAGCTCACATTTGGCTGTGGTGTAGAGTAACACTAACTAGCCTACAGGCAGGAGTAACCTCTATATTGCTGCTTCCTGAACCTGCGCTGTGAGCCACATAATAAGAATCAATTCTGTTTGGTTCCAGGACATGGGCCACATGAGTTTTGAGAGACACCAGCCTGCCCAGAAGCCCAGTTCACCAGACAAGAGATGTGAGGCTCAGGGTCTGCAGTGCTCTCAACATCCCAAACACCAGCTCCTGCCCTTCTCTGTGAGCCCAAAGGACACACACACCCCTCAAACTGCCTCAGAGTGATTGTTGATACTGGTCTGCCATCTCATTTTAATTTAAAAAAAAAAAAAAAGCAGTCTTTCCTTTCCACTTTCCCTAAAGAAACATTCAGTTTTAGAAAACAAACACAAATGAGGCTACTGAAAAAAATCTCATTATTTCCCATGGTACAATAAGTTAGTGGAAAATCGGGAAGGGCAGAGGCGGAGGCTGCACCTCTAACTTGCTCTGCTCCCGTTCACAACCATTTCATTAAATACACTTTTTTGCCAATTTGATAGTTACACAGTGCCATCTAACCAAGCACAAATGGGAAGAGAAAAATCAAAACATATCAGTAACCAGGAGCTGTAAAGCATTGCCATCCATGGCACTTCAGCACTACATCACAACTGGAAGCTTTTAGCACTATAGCATGGGCATTAGCCCAGGAAAGTGCAGAGGGAATGTAGCAAATAAACAGCATCTCTTACTCACAGTCTGTGTAAATATTAATATTATGCATGGGCTGGAAGGGTTGGTGAGCCTTGCACAGCCAAGCCAGATAAGCTGGAGCTTCCCTGCCTTCTCACAGCAGCAGAAGGAATCCACAGAACTGCTTGAACAGTCAATCCCACACACAAGCCACAGCTCAGACTCCCTCCTTACACCGGATGGCATTTTCACAATTTTCTTCCAAATACATTTTTCATTTCATGCTTGAACATGTGAGTCATGTACAATTTCAGGTGCACAAAATGAGATTATAAATGCTCACAACAGCCAAACCAGCAGATAACAAGAAATCTTCCACCAATAATAGCCAGAATCTCTAGCTATGAAGCCACTGGTGACTGTATCAGAGATTATATTGGGGTTTACAGTGGGATCTCAATATACTTCATTTTCAGGCTGCTACCAGACACACCACACTGAACTGTCTGTTAGTTCAGGGAAGCAGAATAAGATGACAAAAAAAAAATTCATTTGCGATCTATAGGAATACTTGAATTCCAGCCCTTAGGGTTAAAGAGCAAATGCCTTATAATTCATTATGCCACTCATCCAGCCAGTTTCACAAATACAAGTGACAAGTCATTGCAGGTACTGGTGCTATTTGCTTTAGGTACATTGATCCTGAGAAAGTTCTCCTGGTGATGTTGAAGCCCTGCTGTATCCACAGGGCTTCAGAGGAATGCGAAGTCTGATATTAGGGGCTTATTAAACATTCTGAGTGAGGTCTTGAGATGGTGTAAATTAACACAGCTCCACGGAAACAAATAAAAAACCCAGTCTATGCCAGCTAAGAATTCAACCCACAGTCCCCATGCAGAAGAAATAATTTCTCTTCTAAAATGGGCACTGAAAGCTGAGGTTTGCCCTGCCTTTTTCTGAGCAAAACTACAGACTCAAAGGATCTCAAAGAGAGCAAGGAAGAGTTTTGTGGGGGTTTTTTTATCATTAATATCAGCAGAAGTCTCAGCAGGTCTAAAGGCAAAAATGTCTTTCTGGATAAGCCCAAAGAATAATAAATATTTGTCTGAGGATTATCTATATTTAAATATTTGAAGCACTTTCCAATCCTATGCTCCTCATTCAATTCCAACACATTTTTTCTCTTCTCCCAGCCCCAGTGTCATTCTTCCTCAGTTCTGATCTCTAAACATAGAAAAAAAGACTTTTTTTTTTTTTCCTTTTTCCCAACAAATCCTTTCCCCAGTCTCAATATTCATCTTACTCCTCAGTCCTCTTGAGGACAAAGAAGAGTCCTTTGACAAATCTAAGGTAAGTCTTTCAGTGGATTTCAGGGTAGATAAGATTAAACTTATAGTCTCTCTTGTAGACATGGGAAGTTCAAAACCTTTATGGCATTAAAAAGATATTCTTATGAACAGAAGACTATGTCAATTTCCAAAAGACTCATACCATAATTAAACTGGCTGTTGAACTTCTCACAGTTGATAACATTGAAGCGATAGGGGACTGCTAATTTCATGTCACGGACTTCAAAGTAGAACCACTGGTGATGCTGGTTGCTGTTGACATCTGCATTCATAATTAAGTCATACTCAAATCTGTTAAAGGGAGACAAAAAAAAAAAAAAAAGTGGCCATGAACACCCCACAGGACTGCCACTGAACCTGCTGAGTAGAACGGGCTATACAATTAAATTCGTTACTATCCTGTGAGAGCCAAAGAACAGCATCAAACTAGTGGTACCCAAACACACAGTTAAATACTCACACTATGTTAGTCAAGTCAAGACATTCCAAGCTATGCTTTCTCACTCCTGTTACTTTCCTGACATATAGGTGTTAGCACAGATCATAAGCTCTGCATCATAAAACCTGCTTTCCTGGCCAGCCCTTTCCAAACCGAGGGAAACTCCAGCATTTCACGCTGTGGTCCCAGCAGAAAGGCTGGTTGGGATGCAGCCACCATGTACTTACTCACGCACTTGGATGGCTTTACGAAGGTTTCCAGATTCAAACTTGGAGAAGAATGTCAGACAGCCTGGAGCAGCTGGGCTTGAGTGACTGCAGTAAATCAAAGCAAGGATACCTATAGGAGGTTACTTCAAAGACAAGCCTTCCCCAGCACATTTTGTATGCTAAAATAGGTTCTTATATATATTTTTCTCATAAGCAGGACCCTGAGAAGTAGAAAGAGGTAAGCAAATCCATAATTTTCCTAACACAGCATTCTTCTCTCCTCTTGTTTTGATTCTAAATCGCATCTTTTCCTTTCCCAATACTACCTTTCATCCCAGTTATTTTCTTTATTCCAGTTATTTTCCCCACTGAGTTATTCCCATTAGCTTACTAGTTGCACAAGGCAGCTTTATATAATTACTATGCATTTACTCTTGCCTCATCAATATAGTTTCCTTCTTCTACAGCTTAGAAACCTTTAAATTCTCCTTGAACAACGTCACAACTGTCTCTTACCTCTGACTGTCCTTCACCTTTTTTTCCTCTAAAAAAAGTTATCCAAGTCACCTATCCTTCCTCTGAATGCAATTTCTTCATACTTGGGACCCTTTCAATTACTCTGTGCTACATCTTCTCAAAGACCACAATTGTTGGCCATAGTTGAGCGCTTAAAACAGGTCACAAGGCTGGATCCTTATTTTCAGAAGTCTTTTATAAATGCCAGAGCTTTCAGGGTACATCTACAGCCTGTGACACTGACCGTACAGACACTCAATGGGATGACTGTTCAGGTGGGTCCAGACAGACTGCATTTGAATTCATAGGTACAAATCCCAAACCACTACATGCACTACAGACATCCAGGGACCCTGCAGAGCCCCTTTATGTACAGATTCTCTTGTTCTGCCTAAAAAGTTTTAAGGCTCCTTTGCTCCCATGCCTTCCACAATAAATCCTCCCCTCAAAGCCATGTACTAGGAATCTACTCCTCCCACATATTTTTCCTATTAGGGCTTTACATCCTAGGCTATTTATTCTGTACCTTTATCTGAGCTGAGCCGAGTTCGCTACCTAACCCAGCACTGACAGTGCCCCTGGTTACAGAACTCAATGAAGTTACCCACCTGGGCTCATCTAAATCAAACACAGTTCTGCCTATCACATCATCTGGCTGGATTAAACGGCGGACATCATCTAGTACTTTGTCCCTACAAGAGAGGAGAGAGAGGGGGAAAAAAAAAAGAAAAAAGGCGGATTATAACGACACTGTGAGAAATCTCAGCATAGAGTAATCTTGTAGAAGAAATATGAAGAGGCTTAGGAAATTCTTTTGAAGGACTGGTAAGAAACAGGACTTCCATATGCTAGTTCCAGGTGAACCTCATTTGTAATTTTTTTTTTGTTACCATGAGAAATCACCTGATCCACTCCCATTACAAGTTGCATTTGTGTTAAATGACCGATTCTGTACAGTTTTACTCCCTACAGTGTTCTGTCCAGTTTGATTTATCCCCAGTTCTTGCCAGTCAGTGTTGATCTCCCAAATGGCCAGCCTTGCCCCATGAGCAAGTATCTGCCATAACTTATAAACCTACTAGTCTGTCTCATAGTGAATCTTGACTCTAAATCAAGCTAATTTCTACTCATTATTAAGCTGAAGTTCTCTGATCCTTAAAGATGATCAAAATGTGGAACACCAGATTTTCTTCCTGATCTTTGCAGCAATCATGTTATGCCCTGAAGCATGATATGATTATTCTCATTTTAGCTGTATGGTTACACGTTATTATAGTCATAAAAGCAAAGCTTTTAGAGCAACAGTGCAAGGAGAAGATGGTAGAGTGATTTTGCCTCTAAATAAGAATTTAGCTTTTGTATTTGCTGCAGAAAGAATCATTATCTCTCTAGAGGTCAGAAAATATTGGTCCTCACAAATGCCATTTGATTAGCGTTGATCAACTTTAAAGTTCAGCACAGAATCCAGCATCTTTGGTATCTGCTAATAATTCCCTATGCCACTAGAAAGGAATACAAAGTCATTGCACACAGCCACACATGGAACAGGCAAAACCATAGTTATAAGAGGAGCTTCCTCTCCAGACACAGCTTCAAAACACGGCTTTCCCTTCACCTGAACAAATAACACAAGAACAACAGCAGCCTCTAGCAGCGTGCCAGAGGGGAGACATCTCTTTTTATTTCTTTCTGCATGTTGCATGCCATATATGCTGTGTCCTCTCCTCACAGGCTGGGCAGCAGGGAGAGCAGACTGCTTATCTTGTCCCTGCTGATGCTCTCTGGCTCATGACAGGCTTCCCAGAAGCAGATGCTCATACTTGGGAAGGAGGAGAAGCTTCTGGAAGAGCCCATGGAGTAGGCAGAGAGCAAGAGTTACAGCAAGAAGGGTAGACAGGGAGATTCACAAGAACAACCTGACAGACACAGCTCCGAGGAGACAGAAAGGATTTTTCCCTAAAAAGGCAGATGGGACCCATTGTTTCAAGCACTAAAGGTGGCTGGATTAAGAGCAAAAGCGTATCCCAAAAGGACACAGTGTCTTCTCCGTCTCTAACATGGACTTGTTCTCATCTGTGTTCTACTAAGCTCACCAACTCACAGCTCCTTCTCGGTCTTGGTCTGTTTAAGCAAAAGCCACTAGTAAATCTCTGTCAGAGTTTTGACTGGCTTAAAGTCCCATCACATATGTAGGTACCTTGATACATTTATCAATAACTAGTTAATCAATAACAACTTGGAATATGAGATAGGGGAGGCTTTATGGATTCACAGAAGCCATAAAAAGCTCATCACTCCAAGGCTGCCACTACCACCTTCACCTATGAGACAGAAAAAGCAACTCACAGGCAGTTCACAACTCATTCGCTGACACACAGAAAGTCCATGTCAGAGATAGGAAATAAGCCTGCTGATTCTTAATCCTGTTTGTAATCCGGCTAGGTACCATTTTTTCTTTCCTCAGGAGGAAAACCTAAATAAAATCATCCTGCTGTTTGGCTTATCTCCTTGCAAAAAATCAAGTTAGCCCAAAATTCATTCCATAACTTCCTTAAAACATTCACAGATGCAATAGTCAGAACCTACATAAAGCAGTTTTGATCCCGAGAGCTCTCGGTGTGGTAATTATATTAAAGCACAATCACCTTTGAACCCCATACTTGCGCTCCAACATGGGCTTGCTGAAAGGAGGTGGCTGGTGGCCCCAAAAATCAGGGAATGCCAAGTCTTTGTAGTTTGGTACAGACTTAACACATTTGGCCCTAGTTACATAGAAACGAGGGCTGTGGAATGGGATATCCCCTTGGTGCTTCTCCAGAAGATTTGTCACTATATCTGAGCTCTCCAGCCTCCCTCCAGGATAAGAATTGATTGCGGCCTCACATTCAGAGCAAAACATTTTTTTGTACCAAGCAGTATCTTTTGGGAGAGGACGCAAAGTGATCCTGGCTGGATCTTCCTCTTCACAAGAATCTGCATCTCGGGCTGCTTCTGCAATGTCTCTCTTTTCATCAGTCTGATCCCACCTGCTTTTCTCCTTCTTTGTCCAGCTCTGCAGTGGAACTTGGAAATCCTTTTCCCCTGGATCTGGTCCCATCTCTGTGACACTTTGATTTGGATGTTTCACAGAAACAGCACTTGGAATGAAACGAGAGGGAGCAGAGGGAAGACTCTCAGTCCTGTCCTCAAAGCTCTTCTCTTCCTCAGATTCTGATTCAAACTCCTTTAAATTTAAAAAGCAGAAGAAATTAAAAGAAACTAAAGACAGATTGTGCCTCCTTCCAGAGGATACCTTTCAAGGAAGAAAAAGAAAATATTCACAAGTCTCCCAAAATTTACTCATCCAATAAGAAAGCCAGAGTAAAATCAGCCCATGGACCACCTGCCAGAATTTCTCTATCCACGAAGTTGTTTCAACAGTAGTCTTCAGAAAATAATAGGATCAGATTGAGTCATCTGAGTGAGTCATTTCCAATGAAAACTGATTGTTCTAACAAATTAGGGAAGATAATTCACAAGGCAATTTTAAAAAATATAGATGTTACAGCAGGGTAAAGGAGGCCAACTTGTCATGCAAAACTCCACCCCTGCCTTCATACAAGTGTATAAATTAATCCCATTTGTCTACTTGTGGTCATAACAATTGTCACAGCATTGTGTGTACAGGAAATACATTAAGCCAGTGGTCCTTTCAAGATTCATATTTGAATCACAGCTTTTAGGTCTCCTAAATTCCAAGACTTGTAATGAGTGCAATATTCCTCTTCATTTCTTGCCCCAAACTGCAATAGAACAATGATTTGAACAGTGCATTTCACTCAGCAGCAGTAACATTTTCTCCATCACTTCCTTCAAAACACTGGTTGACAATATTTATTTTCCACATCTCATCCTGATCTTGATATTGCTGTTGAAATTGCCAGCAAGAATACAAAATTATTTTCTGACAGATTTCTCATGTGGCAATTGATTCAATAGCGCTTAGTTAATCCATATCCAGATAAATGTGCATCAAATAACATCACTCCCTTTCTATCACTCCTGATCCACACTAATAAACTATAGCAAAAAACTATTAATCTTTGCTTTTCCAGTCCTGTAACACATCTAGGTTTTCTTTTGCAATAGCCTTGTCCAGTTATCGCTTGTCAGTACTCCCTTTCAAGTATTTCTTAACGTCTTTTGCATTCACAAATAAAGGAAGGCACACTATGACAATACCTGAAAATTATGGGAAAGTTCTGGACACATTGCTTCATATTGTCCAAGCTCTTCCTCCGGCCGGTCAAGCACTGGCCTTGATCTCAATTTGTTCACATCTGTCTCCAAGTCATAATCCTGCAAAATCAGAATTAGAAAAGCATGTATATTAAATAGGCTCCACAAGATTACTTTCGAAATAATATTGTGCATAACACCCTTGATTTCTAATGACATCACACTCATTTAATGAGTCCTATAACTGTTTTTCCTATACTCGTGAAGGTTGTTAAAGTCATTTTATAGGACGGAACACAGAGGCACAAGAGGAAAGACTACATTGTGAAAAAGGGGAATTTGATGTTTTGGTATTTGAATACATAAGTAAAGATACTATGAAAAGATGGTTTCAAAAAAGCACCACTTTATTACTTTTATTGCTAGGTAGAGTTTGAACTGATGTTTGCGGCTAGTTGAAAAGGAAATGAAGAGCTGCACAGAGTATTTGAGGTCAGTTTAAAGGGATTTGCCACTAATAGCATCATGATGCATAAGCAGCTTCAAACTTGCTGAAAATTCAGGTTAAGAAGGATAGATGGTTGAGATGGTTGATGTGATGATTCTGATTTACATAGAACTGTCTGAATGGTTACTGGTAGAAGTGTAGAGCCAGGTTTCAGTTTGGTTAAATATTACCAGTATGCATAGATATGCATTATGTAGCTATGAAAAGTGTTTGTAAATCACATCAATATCAGGAAACATTGTGCAAATGATAACTCATACAAAAAAGGTAAACTGGAAGTTCATTATCCATTCCCTGCTTGCTTTACCCTTACAAAGATTTGTCATGGGAGATATATGACCAGCACACCAGGTAAACAGTACTTAAAAGTCATATTCAGAGCAAGCTCTTAGGCAGAGAAAACCTGCTCACATCTACTTGGTAAATCCTTATGAATAATGAAACAGTTCAGAGGCATCTAGGATCTGTTTCTGAATAAATAACTAATTAAAGAGGGCAATAAATTCACTATGAACCTTATTCCTAATGAGCACCTTGACAAGCTCTAATATTCAGATAAAAACAGCCAGACGGGGCAAGTTAGGACACTGAGATTTATTTATTTATTTATTTATTTTAGCTCCCTTTTTCATTGGGTGTCATCAGTTGACTATTTGAGGAAAAAGAGACAGGGCAAGTAAAAAGAACACCCTTTCACAGAAATCTCAATCATATCTAATTAGACTGTATTTGAAACTTCTTTTCTTTCATTTGGCTTCCCAAACCACTTTATATGGATTAGACCTATTTAGCAACATTAATTACTTCACATTTGCATATGTTCTTGTGTGTACATTAACAAAAAAAGTTTGCATTCTCATCCTCAGCTAGTAGGGTTTGGGTTTTTCTTGCCATTTAGGTCATGACAGAGTGTGCAAAGGAGAAGTCAGAGAAGTACTGAATAATTCATTATATTATTTGTCTGTGTTCAGCACCAAATAAAGAAGGAGCCTAGCCACAGCTACAGTTTAAAAGGACAAACCTTTTTCTTAGGGTAGGTGCACAGCCCAAATATGCTCTAACATGAGAAGGAAAAGAGGGTTAGCCTTTCCTAGGTAATAATTCCATTTTTTCCTACTAAGTACCATTTCTGATCTACACCTACAGGAATTAAAAGATCCCTCATTTATTCCCAGCTGTCCATATGAATTTAATAGTCACTGGTCAGTCTCCCTGCAGGAACAGAGAAGTGACCCAGCCCGCTCCATCCTGGGTGACAAGCATGGCAATTAATAGGATAAATGCATGGGACTTCAATAAAAGCCTGTGCTTTCTCTTTTTCTCCTTTCAAATATCCTTCTATTATTCATGTAGTGTATTTATGTGGGACCACATGAACATCTACATTCTCTGCTTAGACAGTTTATCAGGATGTCAAAATGGACAATGAAAAGTTTTACTTTCCAGTATGAGGATGATTAAGGAAACTATGGTTCATATACCTACTTCCTCCTTACTCTCCACATCCTCATTATCCAGGTTTTTTTCAGCCTCTTCCTCTCCATCACTTTCATAGTCACCTGCAGAAGTAGAAAAGAGATACATGCAAAGGTGGTTCAAAGTAATACCCCTCTCAGGCCCTCCACAGAAATATGTGCAATCTCTTTTATTTGTGTCACACACATCTTCAAACTACAACCCACCACAACCCTGATTAAAGCAGATCCCATTTGCTAATCTAGTATAAATGAATTTGGCATTAAACCTCCCACTTTTTAAAGCTCTGCTCTCTTGGACTCAAGTGCTGCCTCTCAAAAGCATGAAATATGTCACCATGATGTAGATCCAACTCGCATTACAAAGCAATACAGAGATTTTCTGCTTGGCTGCAATGATATTACAGGATGCTCTTAATCTGTATTATCTAGATTAGGGTATTTTACTGCTATCATCATTATAGTATTTGAGTATCTTCCATACCAAACTGAAAGCAACAGAGAAATTGCTTGTGTGTATCATGGAGTCTGACATTTTTTTCCTTTTCTATGGAGTGCCTTTCCTGCCTGTGCTTAAATTCTTCAGCAAGTGCTCACATCTTTTACTCAGGCAGTATGACTCCTATCTGCTTTTATTTTAGAAAAGAAAAAGGAGAATACTTCCCACAATTCTTTACTAAAAAAGCTGCAGGATAGTGTTTCTCCCACACACAGAGTCATACACAGGCACAACTGTATCTCCCTCTGTTGTTGTGGAATAATGGCACCTCCAGCCTCTTCCATGCTCACTCTGTTTCACTATTTTTTGAATAATAGGATTTTTTTTTTTCCTCCTTTTCCTTGCTCCTGTTAAACTTCTCTCATTTATTCTCCAAGTGGAGTCTCCAGGCTTTGAGAAGACCTAGGAGTAGTTTCATCTCTACTGAATGACACTGCAGGTGATCAGATTGATTTTAACTGTACACCTCAGGACGAGGATGCCAAGACTCCCTTCCCGATCCCACTGTTAATTCTCACATCATGCTCCTTTTCCTCCTACTGAGCTCACCCTTCAGCTGTTTACCTTCAGATCCCTCACATGGAGGTTCAGCCTTGGCATTCCCAGGAAGAGGAAAAGAATAGAAACTTCTTGCAGTCGCCACAGGCAGAGGCTCCTTGGGGTAGCACTTTCTCAGAATCTGAGTCACGATGGTTATGATAGGATCCAGATTTTTGCAAGATAAACAGTCCTAGGGACCAAAGGGGAAAAAAGTTAAGTTGTCTCTTGAAATTGTCCTGCCTATTACACACAAGTCCCCAGAACAGAGATGCTCTTCTGACCGCAATATGAAATCTTTCCATTTATGGCTTTTTTTCCTGCTCCCCCCTTATCTTTGTGGGGGGGTGTTTGTTTCTTTATGTTTTGTCACTATTGTTTGGGGCTTTTGTTTGGTTTTGTTTGTTTGTTTGGGGGATTTTTCTGGTCCTTATTGTTGTTTTTCTTCCCTCCTCCTTTTTACCATTAAAGACATGTGCCTGGAATCGCAAGACCTCAAGTTCTTGCAGTCCATTTCTAAAGAAATACAGGCTATCATGGACCTCAGTAGACTTCCACTGATGCACATCATTTAGAAGACACAGCATTCCCTAGCTCTGCTCTAAAGCATCTATTACTTTATAGTCAGGGTGTATTGAAGGAGAAGCAATATTGTAGCATAAGCTAAAAGTATCCTAGCTAACACAGGTAACAGTAGCACTGAAGAGATAGTCTTTAATATGGATTTTTTAAAAAAATCCTGCAGGGAGCCCACCTATGTGTTTTGGCTACCAACACACGCCAAAATCTCTGCTTCTGAATCATCACCACAACTATACCCAGAGGTATCATGCCAAAACTAATATAGGTAAACTAGCACAGTTACACCATCTTTTCACTGTACGTAACTTACACTCAAAGAGAACATTCCTACTGTAATCCATTCTATATAGTTAAGCATTAGGCCCAATAGTTAGTCTGAAAGATCACTATGTATTACCTAGTCAAAAAATACTGAATTCCTGCAGCATCCTACATTTTCTACTCCTATAATCCATGGTAAAAGATAGAAATGCAAGAAGCTATGAGAGTCCAGATGTACTTTGAAGGCACAGAATACTTTGTATTTTTACTACCATTCTGTGGAAGTGAACTTGGTCTTTTATTGCAAAGAGAACACCCCTACCACCACCCAGAACTAAAAGCAAAGACTCCCTGGAAGATCACAGTAGGCATTTGTCTTCAATATAACAGAGACAGGGAACTTGGATGAGCAAATTACAGCTGCTGCCCAAAGGTGAAGTTGTTCAAAACTGATAGGTGTGATGCTCAGAAAACCAAACCTTCAGATTTCAGAGACATGGATTAATCGATGCAGTATCCTACCCAAGTTCACAAGTTGTACCATGCTTATCAGCATGTTATCTCTAGTGGCTTAGGACTAAGCTGATCAGAATTGGAATGAAAGTCAAGTAAGTAGTGTGAATGTTCTGTAAGGCAAAAGAGGAATATTACAATACATTCTAACACCATTTAATATATTTGCATCCCTTCAGCACAGATAAAACGGAAGAGTCCATAGGGCAGAACAGATTTTTGTGCCATTGTCTGACAGTCCACAGTTAGGATTTGGGCTGGACCAAAAAAAAAAAAAAAAACACCACACCAGAATTCAGCAGAACCAGGAAGATGACCAAGGAACATAAAGTACTTTATAATAATCAGGAAGAGGAAAATGGCTGTATCGGGCTTTTTTTGGTTGTACAGGATTTTATTCTGTTTTCTCATGTATGATTGAATGGCATTATAAGATTCAGTGGGATTAGACAGGATTCCTGTAGGGAGGCTAGAAAAATCATCTAAAGCTGACATGCTTACAAGACACACTACAAGAATCTTAATATGTATTTCTAGATTTCTGGCTGTTAGGAACAAGCGGGAGAGAAAAGACAATTTTGAAAACATCTCCAAGGAAAGTTTTATTGCAGTTAGAGCAAAACACCAAGGAGAACTGGTTTCTATTTCCAGTTTTTTCAATTTATTCATGTTTTCATACGGTGTTTGGGTGCCTTTGCTTGTTATTAAAGATATGGAAAGTTTGTCTACATTTGGGAACAGAATAACATTCTTGAACAGTCTTACTATAGTTTACTAAAGCTGTTCTGTTTTAACTGGAACAGTGAACAGAGGACTGTATAAATGGCTGCCTTGGGCCAGTAATCTTAATTCACTGCCAAGTAAATTCAGATAGTCAAGAACAAGGCATGTTCATCCAGACAATGAACATCCACACACAGAGTTATTCAATGATGCTGTTTGAAAGTAATATTTTTCCTTATAGTAAATTAGATTACAAGCACAAACAAGCCTTTAGATAGCTTACAAGGAATTTGTGGGACTGTTTTCATTACTGTTCATAAAGTGCTCTCAGATTGCAAGATAGCACAGTTTAAAAGTGACTGAAAAATCTTCCATCACTATATTGGTAAAGCCTTTTTTACTGACACCCAAGAAATGGACAAGAGACTGCTTTGTGTGTGTAAACTATCCCATTTATTTTGTGGTGGGATGTTCTGAACACGGGAAAAGAGTGAATTCTTAGCTCAGAAAACTCACGTAAAGCTAACCTGAATTCAGAGGATCTGCTTTCTATCCTCCACAGTCTTTTCTCTACTGAATCTGGGATAGATAGTCCAGATATTATAATACATATATGATGTGTACAGAAAAGGAGGTTTCAATATGACAGTGAGGCAAAAGATAATGATGCTAATGGATGCTACTACTGAGAAATATAGAGCAGAGTATAGGATAACATTATCCTAGAGTAGACACTAGAACAGGAAGGCTGAAGAGATAGCAGGTGAGTGCTCAAGAAATCAGAGGGATAAATTATAAAATAGCAAAATAACATTCCATGCACCAGTCTCTCCTAAAGCGGATACAAACCTGGTTTTGTGTCTAGGAGTAGGCAGCTCTGCCACTGCACACAAAGCCAGTCACCTGCTAATGTGAATATAGCATTTCACCACCATGAAAGCCTAAAAGGAGCTTAGAAAAAGAAATGGGAGCAGAAAGTGCTTCCTTTATACAAACGATTTCATTTTCTAAAATTATTTTTCATTCCAGGTAGGAATGGGACTCAAAATATCTCTAAATTCTCCTCAAATAAAGTAGCAGTCATTTCTAATCTGTGTAAGGAGACAGACTTTGAACTACTGGCTCTTCCTGTAAAGACATAGGCTTAAGGGCTATTAAAAGCTCAGGTATCTCAGCTGTGCATCGGCCCACACAATCAGCAGCTGGACAAGTTTCAATTGAAAAAACAGCCTTGTAAATAGGAGGCTCACTGAACTTCGTTAAACCCATTTTGGCAAAACTGTTTCCATTTCAATATATTAAATAAATAAAGCTTTCAACAGAACTTTTCTAGCCAGCTTTTAAAATCTCATTAGATATCCACAGTTTGATCACCACAGACAGCAAATTCCTAAAGGCGCTACAATATTGTCTACACACACAAAGAGCTATTGCTTTTCCAAGGTGGTGGTGTTTGTCTTGCCCCATCTCTTTCTCTCTTACTACAGCCTGCAATTCCTTTCAGGAGGATAGATCACCCATTTTCTGTCTACCATGAAGGTTATGAAGAAGTAGCAGCAAGAAGCCTCTGTCTCAGGTCAAAGCAGGGAAGATCATGAGAACTCCAAGGGCTGCCAGACTCCCTCCGATACCTCATGTCTTGGAGAAACACTGCAAAACTGACAATATCCCAAAGAATTAGTGAAGGAACGTTGAGCTTTGAATTTATTAACCTTGGTAATTTCACTTCCAAGATCTCCCTAGTAGCACACAGTAGGAAAAAAGCAAACTGAAGGCCCCTGAAGGTGTCATTTCCACTCCACTTCTAACCTTTGAAAAGATTAGAGTTATCTGCGTTCACTGCAGTCTTGGTGTGTCACTCCCTGTTTGTTCACCCAAGGTGACTCCACGTTTGCACCTTCCATGGGGTTGCTCCAAGGCTGAGCTATCAGGAGGTGTTAGCTCAGAAAGCAACATGGGCTGTGGAAGGCTCTTCAGAGGGAATGAGCTGACATCGACCCTGAAGCAGCTGTTGCCATCCACCCTATTAAAGTTTCTGCAGACCAGGGACTTTTCATTAACAGAGGCCATATTCACTTGAAAGATCTGCTGGTTCTGGCCACCTCATTCTCCCTGAAAAAGTCATCAAATCCTCATGAGGAAAACAAAAATACTACCAATCTACTACTGGTAAGAAATACCTTTCAGTCACAGGAGAATTGTTCACAACAGCAATGGAAATGGTGAAGAAGCAAATATGCTGGATCAGAAGACAATAGATTTTTTTTGAGGAGAAGGGAACAGGTTTTTCATTCTGTCTGTGGTGGTGCTAGAATGAGATAATGCACTGGCCAGTACAAATGACAATAGAAACATCCCTTGTGGAATTGCATGGGTCAAGAACCAAAGGTTTCTCCATAAGTGACTTCTCCAAAGAAGGGTAAGGAAGCATGTTGGTGAGAGATTTGGAAGAAATAGTTACTGTTCTTTACTTGTCCTCTCTATACCCTACAGGGATCCCATCTTCAGGACCATGTCATCTTTCTTGACAGGTCTACATTAGTGTTTCAAAAGATTAAAATTGGGCCTCCTCAAAAAAACAGCTGATGAATGTTTCTCATTAGCAAAGGCCTGGCTAGATCCACACTTCCTTGTGGAGAAGACTGATTAGGTAGAATTATCCATCCAGATTCCTGAAAGAAAACATCTCATGGAAAAACTAAGCAACTTTTCTGTGGAGACACTGCACTGTTCTTTGGCAGAGGAAGTCCAAGCAGATAGCAGGATCCAGAGGAAAAAAATAAAAGCATTTCTGTTTTTCTGAAATACTAACTGTAAGAAAAATCAATACTTTTTGTTCTAACTTCATCATTTTTTCATTGATGTGTTATATAAATTCAGAATAAGACTATGGAATTGCCTGCACTGTATGGCAGAATCCAGCACTAATTACCAATCCATCTCACTTAAGCACAAAACCACTATTTACCTGTACAGTTGTGAAGAGAATCTCCATACCTCGGCAACCAAGGAAAGTCTCCCTGCCCAGCTGGACATTGGTGATGTGCTTTAGGCAGAGCAAGAGACCCTTACGAATATAAATGTAGTTGTTGGAGACATCATTGTGATGCCAGTCTTGATAGAGCCTCAGCAATCCATCCAGGTAGCCTCTGGTCACTGCCCGACGGCTATTAGACTCTGAAAACAAAGGGAAAAGGCTGAGTTAAACACTTTCCACTACTCATGCTGTTTGTTAACCACATGGCTACGCAGTGCTCAAACTTAGATGTCAACACCTGTTCATTCTTGCTTAAATGGTCTCAGTTTTGGTGTTGGGTTGGGTTTTTTGTTGTTTTTGTTTTGGTTGTTTGGTTGGGTTTTGTTTGTCGTTTTTGGGGTTTGTTTTGGTTTTTTTAAAAAAAAAAAAAAACACCCACAATTTAGGATGTTATCTGCTAAGCATGAGCTAGGGTCTTGGAATTGTACATGAAGAAATGAAGCTGTCTCTCTCCTGTCTAGGTGGAAGTGGCTGTTCCAAAACCTTCCAGATGAACAGAACCATGCATGGGGAAAGGGCAGAGTCCATTATCGCCTTCTAAGTGCTAATAAATTTAATTCTGATTGCAGCACCGTAAGAGTTTCTTAAGTTAGAGCAGCTTCTGAGGATTGAGAAAGCTAAATGATAATAAAGTTAGTTGACAGCAGGTCACATAATCTTCACATAGCTCTGTACATCAATTCTGAGCTAACACCTTGCTGAGACAAATCCAGAACCCTTGCAGCTGTACAACCCTCTCACAGCCAGAGAAATCATGTTTAACTTCTAAATGTATTCCCACACATAGCTGTATTAACAAAAGCCATGAATGAAATTATTCTGGAAACCCACATTCTTTAAAAATTAACAAAACACCAACATGAGCAGTTTTGACTTCTTTTCTGTTGTTTTCTGGTTCAGATTTGAAAGGTCACATTCAGGTAATCTTTAGAGGCTTTACTACATAGACTAAAAATGAAAAATATATCTTCAAAAAAAAAAAGTTTTATAAAAACACAAGAGGAAAGCTGCAATGTTCCCTTAATCATGTAGCTCCAAAATATCAGATTAAAAGTAGAAGATTATGAAACTTGTGATAAAATACAAATTCTGCTGAGTATTCTAAAACACATCCCTTTGCCCACTGTGTTCCCACAGGAAAAAACACGAAGCCATTCCAGACACTTCAAACCTACCCTGCCTAAACATCTTTTCCTGACTGGTCCTGACATTCCTCACTGTGACACACATTAGAAACCATCGGGAGCTCAGCAATTAACCAAGGGGCCAGGTAGCATATGTAAGAGTGGAGCTCAGCTCCCTGAATACCAATCAGCATTTGTAGCTCACAACAGATGGCTCTTGGTATGGGTTCTACAGAGCTAGTAGGCTCCAAATCATTTCCAGTTCGTGAAACAAAGTGCCAGAGCCTCTCTCACCTGGAATGTTAAAGCTATCAGTGGGGATTTACAGGACAGGAGAAGCTAGAGGTTAAGAGAGAGAACAGATAAATGCTGTATGAAGAAAATCAGTAACAAGAGAAGCCATGGAGTAATTAGGAAGCAACTAGTAAGCAGCAAACCTCAATCCCAATGATGAAGCAGATGGAGGTATTGGAAAGGAGAAGGAGGTCACCTGAAGTTGTCTCAGTCTGCTCTCTGCAGTACGTTAGCAAACTCTTACCTGGAGAAGGGACTGGAGGGGTAGTTCTGCTACCTGGTCTTGTCCCAGGCCAGTTTGCCAGCTCATTTTAATCCTGCTCTGCACCTTCACACCACCCTGCTGACATGTCTCTGCAGCGAGATGCTAGTCCCACAGCTATTTCCATCCCACACAGCTCTGCCCAGTCCCCTACACCTTGGCCTGCAGGTCTGCCTAGCACTTTATCTCCTTGTTGTTAACCATCTCACACTAACTCCACCAGTACATCTTGTATTTTGGGGCTCGGTGGCTGTCAGCATGTAGAAAGTCACCCTTGTCTCCTTTGACGTTCACTCTATGATTCTTTTTTTCCTATTTGACTTCCTGCAAGAAAACTTTAATTGCTTGAGAATCCCTTATCAATCCTAATGATTTTATTCACAATTTCCTGTTAATCCTCAAGCAGTTGTCATGTTTACTAACCTGCAGCATGACTAACCTCTTAAATCAGTCAATCTTCCTTGAAGAATTAGAAAGATCTGTAAAAGTCAATAAGTATATAAAACATGACAAGGAGAGTCAGGGAATGTAAGGACTAGATCTAGGGAATTTACATTCCCAGCATTCAGTGCTTGAGGTCTAAGCTTTCTGTGCCAATGCCTATAGGACAAGGGAAATATTGGAAAACACTGTGAGTAGAGCTTCTTAGGGAATTAAAAAAAAAAAAAAAAGAGAGACAATTCTCATAAATTGTGTCCATGATGTTTTCCTCACATCTTTCAAGTTTGGAACCCAGTTGCATAAAGACCAGAACATACAACAGTCCCGTGCCTCAGTTTTATCACTGGATGAAAAGCACGGAGGAAGCCAAGCAAAATAACTTTGCTCTGCTCTCCCTCATGTTTTCTGTAGTACTTATCACCTTTAAGATCAAAACAGTTGCTTTGAAAAGTGAAGCTGAAATAGTCTGCTCTGTGAGAAGATAGAAGAGGCAGGACTACAGCTTCTTCAATGCTTTGATCAGAAGTAGTAAGAATTACTTGCTGAAGGGGCAAAAAAAACATTCATTTTGTTTCTCCTGTCTGATTTCATTGATTCTCCTCTGCTCTCCAGTGTTGTCCGTGTTTCTTATTTTTTTTTCTTCTTTTTTTTCAGTTATATGTCAATAAAGTAGTGTATAAATAAAGGAGGAAGTACGCCAAGATCTCCAGAAGGCACAATGATAAAGGGAGGCCTCCCCACCTCTCTGTATCTGTTGGTCTCTCCACCTAGGGATGCACCTGCATGGGTATCTATATTTTGGCACAAATACAGATGGATGAAGTGAATCATACAGGTACAAGCAGCACTGCACAGATTTGTAGGCAGCAAGAGTCCACCCCTCCCAGAGTGAGCATGCATAATCCAAGCGGTAAAATGTCCTATGCCTTTTGACCCTTTTACTGTTATTCTTTCGTTAGTCCCTTTCCTTCACTCTGGATATGGCCATTGTTCAGTGGAGATGGAAGTTCTCCTTCCACATAGCTTTCAGAAGTGCCCATGGATGGTGTTTCCTGCTTTGATTCATGCTTGATCTGTCTTCCTAACCTTACTCTGGCATTCCTGACAGAGAACCAGAGTCTCCATCACCTTCTCCAAACCTGTCACTGGCATACTGTTTTCTTTGTGAGAGTTTCAATTCTGCCTGCTGAGGCAGGCAATAGGAGAACGCTCAATGGCTTCTTAGTTTCCCACATTTCTAGAACTCACCCTCCACTTCTGGCAGCTTCCAATGCAAGTTTAGGCACTGTAGCACAGAATACCTGGCCTAGATAATCTGTGCAGTTAGCCAGAAACATTTGACCTAGATGCACAGCTGATATGCAGAAGCTTCAAATGGTTAAAGATATCTGTAAATTAGCAAGAGCCTCACACTATAAAGAAATCCCCACTTTTGGCAGAATTCTGATTTTGCGTTGGGGGACAAAGACAGAATCTAAACCCAGGAGTTCCGTCTAGTAGATAAGCCTCATGACTGCCAGCATTTCTGGGGACATTTCTGAAGCTCTCCTCTCATTCCAGTCCCCTTTGAAGTGTCTGCCAGGAACACAGGGACCACTGGAAAACATGCAGCATATTTAATCACAAAACTGAATTACGGTCAACCTGAAATATGATGAGCAATGCACTGCTTACAAGGCAGAACAAAGAGATATTTATCTTTCTATCTGCTTAAATCTCTTTGTTGATGCCATTCAGCTGATTCATTATGCCAAGAACATACATAGCTACAGTTTGGAGATAGGAACTGCTCTGCTGAATTAACCCTATGGCCTCTGAAGGAGTGAAAGTAATACAAAAAACTCAAACTTCCCCACTCTGCTCTAGTGATCACGTCTTGGGAATAAAATAATGCAAGATATCTCCTAAAGCAAAGAGAAAACAGCTATTGTATTCAGTCATTGAGAGGCCATTTTGCTAAAGATGAGCATCAGGGTTCCCTATAGAAACAAAATTAACTGTCCCCATGGAGAAACCACGTCACCCATCAAATGCTGGGATGAATTCAGAGCCCATGGGCACTACAGTTCCAGCAAGCAGCTGATTATTAGCTCAACTCTTGTTGGAAGCCAGAACATTACTTGTAATTGTGCCCTGTAAACTTCAGAGTCTAGGCATTTATTTAAGCATTTAGGATAGATGAATAACACTGGCACAAAGGCAGAGAACACAGACAGTAGTTGCTAGCAAATCCAAGTGCCACATTTTACTCTTAGACCAGAAATCAGCCCCAAGCTTAATTGCAGTACAAGAATAGGTCATTCTTTCTACTCAAAGATTTGGTTTAGTTCCAGGTGTTAGCCAATTCAGTGGCAGTCATACCAATTGTATTATGACATAGCGATTCTTTTCCTATTTTCCTTTGTTACATTGTTCATATGTAAAAATTAAGACAGAGCAAGCCAACCCCTTCTGAAACTTTTGAACTGGCGCCAGAAGGAAAACTGATTTTCAAGAAGATTTTTTTTCCCTTTGTTTTTTGGTTTCACAGCATCTTCTGGTTGTAAAATCAACAGAAAGCTAGAAAACCACAAAACCCTCACCTTTTTGCACAAAATTTCCAGCTTGATTTTTCTGGCCAAAGTGGTTTGAAAGAGTTCAAATAAGGATGCTAGAATTTGGAAGACTTCCTCTAATTCGGCCACTGAATTTCCTGAAGCCAGATCATCACTGAAGGCACAAACACTGTCCATGCCAAGACAAAGGCAGTACACTCAATCGCTATCAAAGATGTCAGAGAATTATGCAGCTCCTCAACACGTTGGTTCCACTATACCCACCCTGAGGAGCAAAACAGCAGGAACATGCCATGCCCCAGGAGATGGAACCAACCTTTTTCTCTAGAGCACTAGAGTTACTTTTGGTTTGGGATATGTCTACGAATGAAGAGTAGTCTTGGGGAAACAAATACAAAGGACATTCAAAAATATTTTTTTTCCCCTAAAAGATGCCTCTTCTGAAATAGATAAACTTAAAAATATGGAATCAAGACTATTTGCATTCTGAAATTCAGGAAGAAAGGACAGACACAGAACTTGTTTTACATGATTATGGAAGGAACTATTCACAAAGTTCAACTCTGATCACAATACCCTACAAGTTGTGATGATAGATTTGGGGCCAGACTGATAATGGAGTTTGAATCCAGAGGTGGGTAATGAAGCCCCAAACTGATCATGAAAAATGGGTACTTGGTGAAATATTAGGCAAATACAGACATGCTGTTGGCTACAGGAACTGGTATGGTCTAACCATAGGGCCATTCTGACACAAGAACAAAGATCTGATTCAGCAGATCTGTTGCAAAGCACTATGAATTCAGACATCGAGGGTGCAGCCCTTTCAGAAACCATAATCTGCTTATGTGCTGGAACATCACTTTCTGTTCCTCACAGAGTTACTTGCCTCTCCTTGAGGCCAGCATAAAAGGAAAAGAATTACACTGATTATTTTATCCTGCCAGCCACAAAACAGAATCCTTATGCTTAGATGAGGAAAAAAAAAAAAAGAGCAGGTGAAAGGTAAAAAAAAAAAGCAGGTGAAAGGTTAAATAAAGGTTAGTTGACAGAAGATGAGGAGGAAAAAGCAGGAAATAAAGGATGAAAGTCTGGAGGGAAAAAGAGAAGGCAAGAGGATAAAGACGACAAGGAGGAAGGAAAACACATTGAAAGAGAAGGGAAAGGCTATCAGCAATAACTGCTGTTAGCATATGGAATTGTCTTGATGAAATAAGCATGATCAGGGGCGTCACTACAACCTGTCTTTTTAAATTATTCCTTGTAGTTTCACCAGGCAAGCACTGCATATAGGGCCCTGCCCATTTCCCTGGCCCTTTTCTTCAATATGCAGTGAGCAAACGCCTCTGAGACCAGCTCTAGCTAATTTCCTTAAAGACACGCAAGCTGCTAATTCAGGGAAGCACAGATAGTCAGGAATAACAAATACAACCAAAATTAGATTAAAATAACCTGCTGATAAACAAATTGCTCACCAAAAATAAATATTGGATTAAGCACCCGTGGGAGAGGGGATCTCTATAACATCATCGCCATCGTGTGGCTCGAGGCACCGAGCCTGCAAACCCCTAGACATGTACTTGTATAGCAGGTGTCCAGATTTTTTTCTTCCACTCCCACAAAACTGCGAATGGATTGCCTGTTTTATTTGAGGGGGAGAGGGGTGTGATTTTTACTAAAAGCAATAGAGCCCTTGGCTGAAAGCGACACAGAAGACAGCCCTTGCCTTCCATTGTTGCCCAGGTCTTAGTGATGAGCTCCCCAGGTCTTGGGACAGAACTGCAGCAAGATATGAAGACGTGTACAGAGGAGAAGAAAAACAAAGCCCAAGGAGGCTGGAAAAAGTAACATGAGTACCCTGGGACAGAGAGAAGAGACTCTGGGAAGGCTGCTGTGCCTCATCCCACATGTGTTTATCTACAGCTATCAGTATCTACACCCCTCATCTCCACCCTGGGCTGTAGTAACCATCTAGGAATCAAAGGAGGAAGGATGGAAAAGTGTAACACTGGAAAGCTTGACTGTAACATCCAAGAGAAGAGTAAAAAATCCCTGATGCTCTCAGGGCACTTCAGCACCATCACAGATATTTACCAAGCAACACATTCAGCCTGTATAATAATGTAGCTCAGTCAGGAGGAGTTCACAGCATGACGGAGAGACAACATATAAAACACACACCAGCAAGGCAATGGAAGAAAAACTTGCTATAACCTGTTTGCTGTGTGCATATGGGCATGGCAGGTGGAGAACAGCAACCGGGAGAGTAGCATGCAAGGACTGGTAAAATACTCTGGGCTGCTTGGAAAGAGATAAGTCAGGAGTCAAAAAACTTGCTGATGGTCACACAAGAAACATCTTCTCTATACCAGCAATCCAAGCACCCACTGATAGGAAGGTGCAGCACTGTCACTATAAGAGATATAAACTTCTATTCCTCCATTATTCACCATCTCTATGACTATCACTGATTTCCACTATGTACAGTGGAACAGGACAACCAAGGTCGCTCTCATCTTGCACTGAGTTTTCAAGCATGTATTCCCTGTTTTGGATGAAGCACAAGTTCATAGTGTCCTATTACTTATTTCTTTGGACAATCTCATACTTTCCCCTCTGAAACACAACAGCAACTATTTCCCAGATCCAGCTGGAACAGTAATTTTTTTGTTACACTGATGTCTTCTTTCCTGGCGGATCTTGCTTCTTGCAGTTATGCACCTGTTAAGTGGGCATTTAGCATCAGCTTCTGTTAGGAAAGCGAGAGGCCAAAGTTTCTAGCCAGCCCCTGGCTCTGCAGGTGGACAAAAACCTGAAGTAGAGCTTGAGGAAGCCTGAGGAGCTGAAGATGGATGTTTCTGAATCCATCAGGGAGACACGCTGCCATCTGCCTGCTCCTTTTAAAACTGCTCTGTGTTTTCCCATTGCAGCTCACTGCCAAAAGCAAGAGGAACACTTTTCCTCCACTGCAACCCCATGTGTAATCATAACCCCTGTAACCATTTGGGGCTGAAACACTTCAAGATATGACAGCCCTACAGGGAGATCCTCAAGAATGGATGTGATTTTGTCCTGTTTTACAGCTTCCACCCCAGCAAAGCTGAAACTCACCATCATTTCCCATCAGGCCAGCTATTCAGTACTACAGCACATTCCAGGATTTCTGCCTCCCGTTTAGTTTGCATCCCATCTAAACAAGCTAGAGGGTTTGAGTGCTTTGCCATGTACAGTTTTAGCCCTTGTTTTCATAAGCAATTTTCAAGTGCTATAGCGTTCACCAGATTTGATTTTTAACTAAGAATCCCTGCACCATTCAAAGGCACTAAGGTCATGGACATAAATAAGTTAACTGTGACAAACAGAGCTGTCCTGACACAATCACGACAAAGAATTCAGCTCTTTTTCCAGCCATGGTGAATTTCTCTCTGGAAGAACAAGAGCTGTTTTTCACATCTCCTAAACCCACACCTCCCAAAAGGCACAGCTTGCTCATTTGTATGCAGCTACCAGAGCAGTCTAATCCAGAAGCCTGGAGCTTCTCATGTCCTGAGCCACAGGACAAGGAGAAAGCTAAAAGACAATCTTGACCACTCAGCATCAGACTGCAGAAAACATCAGAAGACACAGTTCAAGCTGACTCGAGGGCTGTGGTGCCCTCTTTTGCTGCATAGTACTGGCATGATTTCCCAAATCCCAGTTCTGGTGACTTAAAAGAACATCAGCTGAAAATAGACCATATGTTTTCCTAAAAATCACTTTTCCACAGAAGCGGTAGCTGGTGTTGCTGCAACAAAATGTTGCTTGGTTGTGAATTATAAAGGAGAACAGGACACATAACTGCAAAGTGGGAAGGGCATGTCCAGACAAAGAAATGTCTCTCCCAATAAATGCCTTTGTTTGCAAGGGATGACAGTAAAAATGAACGTGAGAACCCTAATCTGTACGTCACAGTGATCAACCACAGTGACATTGTATGGACTGCTTTGCTCAGACTAAATTCCCATTGGAGTTCATTTTTTGTACTATTGGTGAAAGCACCTGAAACAACCAACCAGAATGATGAGTGTGTTCTTCCAATACTGGAAACTCTCTAGACACTTCCTTAAGCACAAAAAGTATAAAAGGAAAAAACAACTAAGATGCTTTTCACAACAAATTGTCTGAGAAGAGTCACACAGAAAATTTCAAAGAGTAAATGGCTTTAAAAACTTACCTCACTCCAGGGAAAAAAAAAAGGCTGGGAGAATTTGGAGCTGAATCCAATCCGTTTAGATTCTCTAGATCATCCTCAGTTTCCCCAAAAAACTTTTACAGCATGTGTTTATGACTCCCCTGGAGACTACATTTCAGCTTTCCTTGGTAATTAGTCCTCCACTTCCATATAATGTTCTCATCCCTAGACCCAGAACAAGCCTCTAAGTATAAAAGTTATCCAATAAATCTTGGGACAAGAGAACTCCACTTCTCATTCCTAGTACTTACCACAAAACAGGATTGTAGGAGAAAAAGTCTCAAGCTGCCCGATGAGCTTTCAGCTCTTGCTCTACTCTTCCAGCCTTCTCTATAAATGTCTTTCTACTAATTTTGTCCCCTTACTAAGATTTAGTGCCCAAATCAGAAGGTCTTTCCTTGTTACAATAATGTGACCTTTAAATTTAGGCAGCAAGGTTAATACTGAGGCATTATTTCAGAATTCATCACTTGAGCTGATGCAACTCAGAGACGATCCCATTGCAGCGTGCTCATTTAAGCACTGCTTCCAGGGCTATGATTTTTCACAAATGCATTTATTCCTAATACTATGAAAAGGAGAAGGGGGAGGGGAAGAAAAAGGAGGAGAGACAGCGAAGGACAATACGCCATTGTGATTTATTGTAGAATAAATTGTCTGCAATAGTAGAGCGCTCTTTCTTAATCAAAGCTTTATTAAATTCTGGTAATAAAAAGCTAAGTGGTTTTGGATAGTATAAAAGCAAAAAAGAATAGCATGTTTTTTCAGGAAGAGTCATGCCAACAGTGTGTGACTGAGAACTCACGTTAAGGTCTTCATCACCCCCAGCCAGCTGACGCAAACCTCAAGCACAGGCTGCCATGGCAGGGCTGTACCCCGGCAATCTCCAGGTCTCAGCCCTGTCTGCACATTATCAGACCAGACAAGCTTGCAAGGGAAAATAATCTCTTTTGGACTGCCAAAGTTTTCCAAGCCTTTGCCAACAGTATCGTTGTTACCGGGTAAGCACATGGAACAACAGGACCATAAGACAGACAGGTACCTGGCCCAGTGATGCTGGAACAGAGAAATGAGCATTGGTCGCTGTCTGGAGAGGTTCTCCATTTCTTCCACTGTACCAAGCCCCAGGACAACCACTGTTCCTTAAATACTCAAAATAAGGGTCTAGTCTGGCCCTCTGAACAGCTTGTTCCCTTGGACCTAGAGCACCATCTCCCACAAAGCTGTGTGTCTCTGAGAATCATAGCTAGACATACAGGCAACTAATGCATTACTGCCTCGCTTTTCTAAGCAATGTTTTTTGGGACTGAGGGAAGAGGGGATACTAAAGGAGAATGAGGTTCAACAGGATTATTCTGTCCAGCAGCAGAGCACAGAAAGGAAAGTCAGAAAGAATATGAAGGAAAAAAAGCTTACTTGATTTCAGCAAAGCTGCCAGAGCCTCAATGGCTGCCCTAGGAAAAGAAGAGATAGAGAAATAATGTCAATTTCTTCCATAATTTTTATAACCTTCATCTTTACAGTCTTCTGAGCCAGGCTTCCCAGCTGGTCTAAATTGACAGCTTATGATGGGCTTTGACACAACTGCAATGTTTTATACCAGCAGAGGATCCAGTCTCTGCAGCTGACTCAGTTATTCTAAAAGACCATTAGCCCTCTAGCTTTGATTGCTACAAATCAGTGTAACACTATTAAATTTAAAGCAACACCCACATATCCAAAATAATGAAGCAAGTCTTTAAACTACTGCCCCAGAGCTATTTTTTTTTTAATCAGAAACTCAGCACATGCCCACTCCAGACAACAGTCCTTCTATCCACATCAGTAGGTGATAGCTTCTGCACCAAATTGAGACATCCATGTCAGTATTTCCAGCCAAATTCCACTCCCTTTCCATTTTCCCAAAACAAGCTTTAGCCTCATCCTTCTCCTTACACCAGCTTTAACTGAAAATTTAATTTCTTTTAATTGTGACAATATCTTGCACTGCAGTGACATGTAAAGGTCCATACTCACAACAGGACTCACAAAAAAAGATGTTAAAGCTCTGTGGTAAGACTCCTTGCCCCATGGAGCTTAGAGAGTAAGTAGGTAGAGGGGAGAGATACACAGAGAGATTTCCATTAACCTTCTGCATCATTTCAACGTGCAGTGAAACAACTCAAACTGCCCGAGTCAGCACAGCACTGGTTTCAATGGGAGCTGGTCACTAACATTTGCAACTTGAAAAGATGAACTGAGACACCCTTGCTCCCCACCATCTGGAGGCAAGTTTCTTCCTCATGTAGTATAATCTCCATCCCACTAGCCCCACAGAAGTTGTTCTTTTCCAGTCATGTTCTGCTGGAGCAAGAACCTGGTTTACTGCTGTGAAGTTTCAAGTGCCACAGCTGATTAAATAAATACAGCTACAAAGCCTCCATGCTCAAGGATTCCTTAAAATGTAATCTCTTTACAAACCAATCCCCAAATAAAATCATATTAACTTCCATACTGAGCCAATTATCAACCTGCAGCAAGAAATAAATATTTTTTCTTTTGTCATCAAGCTGCTGTTCATTGTGTGTCCTATCAGCAGCTGAGACTAAGAAAGATTCAAGAGCTGGTTCTTGCTGATGTTGGGTCGACGTCCCTAATATCATTCTTTCATAACAAATCTGTCAGAGTTCAAGAACAGCATTACAAAAGAACTGCTAAGGAAATACACAAATACAGACAGAACAGGAAATCAGTAGTTAAAAGTCTTACCAATGGGACAACAGTCACGTTCTCATTGCTTCTTTAACTCCACCTAAACAGAAATCATTCATCTGGTGGGAGGGATAGTGTCATCCACCATCTACCTGGCGTGTTCAGAAAAGGGAGACACTACAGCCACAGATTATTCAATATTTCCCTAAGTTTGAAGTTTTGAACAAAGTAAACAGCTCTAAGCAAGTTAAAACTCCATCCAGAGCATCTCCTAAAGCTCACACTCAAGCATGTATCTTGTAAAGGAGACTACATTACATACCTACACTTGCAGACTTAAGGCATTGTTTCAATCACATGCCAGAACAACAGAGCCAAGGAAGGACCAGAGTGTTTCTGGCTCCAAGCAGAAGAGACCCAAGGATGTCCCACAGGTATCTAGTTTATTTTGGGAGTACTTACAAACATTGCAAAGAGTTTCAGTAGAGCCACACCACTGCCGTAATGTCAGCACTGCCAGCAAACCTCCCATCAACCAACTAACCAGCAAAACTGGATTCTCCAATCCTTTTTGGAGGGTCTGTAAACCCCACTATATACACAAATAACATCACTCAGAGGACCTCAGACCTCCGAAAACCATGTTCTCAGATAGTAGGAACAGGGGATTACACTATCTTTGAGTCCCCAATCTCTTTTATTCCTCATCACACTTACCCCAGAAGACCTGAACTCTTCCTGGCCATACCATTGCTGATCCTTCAACAGCCTTAACCACTCCAGTCACTTCTCCAGGCGTGGAGGGAGCTGGTCTGCTCTGAATTGAGGGATAAGAGCTACTTGTGCTGTTGATGTGACCTGGTATAATAGAAGAGGTTTGTAACTGCTTTGCTTTTGAAGCTGAGAAACCCAAGACTATCACAAAGATGTGAGTAAATCCACCCCCATGGTACTGTGGGATGAAAGATTCAGACATGTTGTGGAAAAAAAAAAAAAATTAAAGGTGATATCATCCAGATCCCAGCACCACCACTCAGCAGAATCTGAAATTCTAACAATCTCCACTTACCCCTGAAACAACATCACAGACCTGCAGCCGTAGCTAGCTGGATTTCCCACATCCCACGCTAACAGCCTAGACACATCCTCATCTCAGCCCATGCCTGTACATAGTACTGCAATAAAATAAAATGGAACCAGACTAATACATCT
The DNA here is from genome assembly GCF_036013445.1 of Caloenas nicobarica. Lineage (NCBI taxonomy): Eukaryota > Metazoa > Chordata > Aves > Columbiformes > Columbidae > Caloenas > Caloenas nicobarica. Next base: position 16,497,300 of record NC_088254.1, read on the forward strand.
CATTTTTCAAGTACTGCAATTCATCACAAGGCTTTTGGTATAGGCCGTATATAGTGTTCTATATGTCCTACAGCAGGTACTCTACAGTTAGTCATAAGCAGCTGCAGGCCCAGTAGACCGACCTCAACAGTATGCATTGCTTTATAACAGATTTTGAAAGAAAAAATAATTAAAACCACAAGGGTAAACTGCAAAATGGCTAAAATAGGTTTAAGAGATAAAATTGACTTACCAAGAGTAGATAAAGCCAGCCTAATTTGATATCTATCTTTGAGATAGCTGATTTTTTTCTAGATACAGGAAATGCGATAGATCTAATTTATCTGTACTTCAATAAAGCATTTGATACGGTGTCATATGGAAATTACTAGCCAAGTTAGAGAACGTGGGGATTAGCATAAGAATTGCAAAGTGGGTAAGGAACTGGTTAAAGAGGAAATGACAAGATTTGTGCCGGAAGAGTAATTATTAGTCTGGAAGGAAGTTGTGTGTGGAAAATCTCAAGCATGTTTTTGAGACTAATCTTATTTATCTTTTCATTACTGACCTTGGCGCAAAAAGTCAGAGTATACTAACAAAAATCTGCTGAACATGTGAAGTCAGGAGCTACTGCCAATAGCAAGGAGTTCAGAATATCTTTCAGGAGCAACAGGATGTTCTTGAGCTCTGAAGAAATAGAAATGTGATGAAACGTAATAGTTAAAGAGCAAGGTTATGCATTTAGGGTTTAATAAGAATTGCTGTTATGAGCAGGGGCTTATAATTTGGAAATGAGTAGAAGGACACCCTGGATATATGAGCCCGTTAGAGGATGAGGACAAACATGATCCATCAAGGTGACAAAACCATGAAAAGGACAGATCAGGTCTCAGGAAAGCCACTGTCCATGGAGAAGGGAAAGTATGAATGTTTTCATACAAGGCTTCACCTGAACAGCTGTGTGCGATACTCGGAAGGAACCGTGCAGAAAAGTGCAAAGGAAATCATGGTAACAGAGATGTCTCTCATGATGAGTCTTTAAGATCACAGTTTTGTCACGTTAGCAAAATGATGGTTAAGAGGTGACTTGATTGTTCTCCATAGACACACTGGGTAGAGGAGAAGTAAACACTGAAGAAGGCAGAGAGCTACTTAAGCTAAAGAACAAAGTTGGCACGAGGAAAAAATATCCATGAATAAATTTCAACTGGAAATTAAAGGACAGTTTTTAAGCACTGGAAAACGAAGCTCTGAAATATCCTCTTGGCAGTGATGGGATGAACAAACTAATGACTTTGAAAAAGGAGCCCAACCTGCTTATAATGGGACTGTTAGCCTCAGTTGCCAATGAGGAAAGAGTCTGAAAACAGTGATCCAGCAATGACTGTAGTCCTATATCCCTACATTTCAATCATAGATAAAATGGAAGTGAAATGAGAAACAGGCATTCTAAGCACAATATTAATTAGCCAGGCCAGAACAGAGCAGCTGTCCCAGCTTAAGCTGAAAGTCCAGATAGTCTTGTATCCCGCGGCCAAGGGAAGAGTATAAGACTACAGCAAAAACACAGTGCTAGGACATCCAGATCAGACTCAGACTCCCACAACTTGAAGTCTAGAGATTTCATAAGCTAGAAATGGTGCCGCTGGGAAGCTTTTTAGCTCTTAGTTGATTTTGCTTCCATATATTTGCCTGGGCACTTTTGGACTCACACGAACTCTTAGCCATCCACAATTATCCTGAGAAAGGAGTTCACACCTACACTGAGTAAAAAATTATCTACCTGCATTTGTTTTAAGCTTGGAGTTAAAAATCAGCATTATAATTTACACTTCAAGTCAGCTGTCAGCAAGTATCCCCAGAATATTACCTATCTTTGATGTCAAACATGGAAAACACCCTATAGGAAACAAATAAAACAAGAAGCCATAGAAGAGAATGCTGAACAGCAGCAAGATGATGGATGTGTCCATAGGCTTACAGCAAGCCAGATACCCGGTGCTTGCGATAATATCAGCACCTCTTAACACCATATGGCAAAGTAACAGCATCTTTTCTGGCATCGGAAGATATAATGAGATGAGTAAGCCAGGGACAGGAAGACAGAGAGAAAGAAGATAATAAATCGTGCATGAGAGCAAGGACAAGGGGCGGGGGAGAGATGGGAACAGGAGGAAAAGTTTAAGAGCACAAGAAAGATGACTTGATGAGCCATATGCTAGACCAGAAAATTTGATATCATGCCCAGTACATAACTCTGCATTTGTCTCAAGAAGGAATGGGGGGTGGGAGGGGAAGAAATCATTAAAAAACCTGCCAAACCTGTCCAGATGCCTTCCTCTGATTTTCTGTTCTTTGTGGTAATACATTAGTAAAAAACTTAGCTGTTTTGTCAATCCCACTGTATCTCAAAGGAGACTCATTTATATATTTCAGAAAAATGATGTATAAATAAAGTTGCCCTATCTTAAAAGGTGTAATAATAAATGCTGCTCTATAATCGGAAAACATGAAAAACTCCCTGTAGTAGCAGTTGAGACAGCCACTCTGCAGAATGGAAATCTTTGAAGTGTTTCCAAGTCAGCAGCTTGGATATCAGGGCACGAGTACAACTAGCAGACAGATCGACAAATGCAACTTCCAGATCCTGTGCTTAGGAACCAGAAGCAACAACAAAGAAAAACTCTGCTGCCCACGCCAAAGCACAATTGGATTAGCCAGTAAAACCAGGCTGCTAAAAAGCATAGACAAAGGAGTCTATGGCTAGGTCACCCTTTCAGATCTGAGCTACCAGGACAGCATTAGCTGCAAATCACCGCAGACAGAGGAGACTGAAAGCCAAGATCTCTCAGGTTTTCTTCTCCGCTTTGATCTCAGCTGCCAGGTTGTAGCATGGGGCAGTATGAATGACAACATACTGTCTCTTGAATAGATAATTTATTTCTGTTCCATCCTAGTGTTAAAAAAAAAAAAAAAAAAAAGGACTCCTGAAAATTAAAAATATCGCTACAGAAGGGATGCATGGTGGACTACATGAAAGGATTTTTTAAGACTCATGGGACACGTTGACATTGATACCCACTTGTTCAGGACTAACTTGGAACTAAGGACAGGGAGGAGCAGAGAAGCCAAATACTGGGTGGGGCGGGGTGGGGGGCGGGGGGGGCGTGCAGAATCCAGAAGGCCTCTGTAAATCAGCCCCCAAGTAATTTAACCAGCCTCTCTTCTCCTGCAAGACTCTACCTTTTACATGCTTAAACATAATATATCCTCTTCAAATTATTGAATGAAAGCTAATGACTTAGTGCTTCATTACATACCTTTTCAGACATGATGCCTGATCTAATTCCTGAAGGCAATCACAGCTGCATAATAAAGATACAAAGCACTATTTTTATGGAAATATAACAAAGGTTCTGCTCCTGCCTGGCAACCCACACTGCTTCAGCCCATGCTCCCTCCCTTTTGCCCTTCACCCTGCTATTTCTCAGTATTCTCACTTGCTGCTGTCATGTTTATTAATATCACAAGCAGTGTGAGGCAGGGACCACACAATATATATTTGTACAACATCTAACACAATGGCAACTCTGACTGAGGGTTCAAGGTATTACAGTTTACAGGCTTAAAGTCCCTAAAATTCCACAGCCCCTCTCTCTAGGAGGAATTAAGTGCCCTTGATTGTACATATTGTCTGGCTGCATTTTGCCTCCAACCTCTGGAACTCACACTTAACTACTGGAGTTTATACAGTCACAGAGCACCTCACTCAAAAGGCAATTTCACATTTGACAACTGAGACACATTTGGAAACAACATGTAGGCACCACGGCAATAGGTGCTTTATAAATCCTACCAGAAGGTAGATCTCATCCGAGGCAGATGCCTTGAGTAGTCATTTCCCTTGCGGCCCAGAAATATAGATCTTAAATATGCAGACACTTGTGCAGTGATTTGTTTTGTTTTAAAGGCTTAAAACCAGCAGCTTCACAAGTTTGGAAATATGGATGGGCAAAACCTGCTTATGCTGCTGGCATTTTCATAGCACTGCTAGTCTAGGACTTACACAAAAACACCCATCATCATGTCCACTTTAATTCCAGCTTGTTAGCTAGACATTAAAACTTCTGCTCAAGGCAAAGCCTGCTCACAGTCTGCAACGTCCCACACACTGCCAACAGGTGGAGTTCAGAGATCCAGCTGTTGTGCACAGATGTGCTTTCAATGTAATGCTAAAAGGAATAAAATCACACACTCCTTTTCCAATGATGACTTCAATTCCAGTGACCAGCTTTTTTTTCTTTTTCCTGGAAGAGTACATGCTGACTTTAATACAAATACATACCTTCTATGGAACCTATTCTCCGTGATGCAATTCATTTTGCTCAATAGAATTAGTGAGGAAACAAAAAGTGGATAGAAATGAAATGCATGCTGAACAGTATTTCCTCCCCACCTTTGAAGATTTCTATAGGTATTAGTGGTTAGAGGAGAGTTGTGAGGAAAAAAAAAGTGTTCACAGGCAGCCAAGTCAATGCTAACAGCCAACAAGACTGAACAGCAAAAGGAGTGATAATTCCCTGCTTTTTGACCCTACAACAGATGCAGGAATTAATTTTCACTTATCTTGCATTTTGGTGAGCTAAAGTCAATGTGTTCACCAAAAGATGTGCTGCCACTCACAGAGAATTTACAGTAATAGTTGTGCTGCAGAAGCCCCAGTGTGAGGTCCTCTCTTGCTCCCACAGCTAATTCAATAAGTATATCTCACTTCTCAGGTTCAGCTCAAAATCCTCACTGTAGCATCTTCCAAACATCTCTGCCTGCCTGGGAACCTGTTAGGTTAAATCACTGAAAAGGTATGGCCTTCCAGCCTATTTCATCTCTGCCTCTCAGAAAGAAGAGTCACTCCAGGGTTATGCTACAGGCATCCTTACAAGTATCCTACTCTCATCTACAAGTGCAGAAGGAGAGACAGCTGTATTCTAAAAATTCAACCTATTCTTTACAGCTCTAAACTAAATTAGCTCCGAAGTAGTAAGAAAGAAGAACAAGCTACAGGAAATGCACTGAAATCCTTGCCAAACAAATGCCCAGGCATTTCTTACAGCGTGGTGCAGAGCTGGCACGGCTTGCTCAGGCAGAAGCCATAGCTCAGAAGACTTCCCATTCCTGTCAGCTCCCTCTCCAGGGTCGGATGTCACCAATATGGCTGAGGCAGGCTGTGACAGCTTGTCATTCACATCAAGATGAAGGGGCTGGAAGGATCGCAGTCAGACCGGATTCTTAACAGATTCATCACCCAGGCAGTTTCAGGCTGACAGTGTGAGAATCCAGCTCTCTCACCCAAGGGACACGTGTAGAGGGACTGAAAAAGGGGCTTGATGTTATTATCCTTGATTGATTACGAGGAGTGGTGAGGATACACAGAGGCCACATTTGATAACAAGCACCAGCACAGCCCAACAAAACATCTCATACACAATTAAAGCATGTCCATGAGTGGGGTTAAATCCCCCTCCTTTTCTCAGAACCCTGTCTTCCAGTCTCACTCCTTAGTTGTCAATTTATTTGGAGCTTATCAGTAGATTTTGCTCTGGAGACCCCAGGGATTAACATGCACATTTTGCTCATGACAAGGTAGTTGCTCTGTGCACAGGGGAGAGACCCAACTCCATTCTACTCAATTCTGGATCATTCTGCCTCAGACTTTCTCTGAACATTGTGTACACCCAGAGTAAGGGCAAGGAGAGGGACACAATCCATGTATCTGGTGAAACCCCACTTACTGAATGATCACAGACCCATAGAATCGTTTGGGTTGGATCACCTTCAAAGCTCATCTAGTCCAGCCCCCTGCAATGAGCAGGGACATCTTCACCCAGATAGGGTTGCTCAGAGCCCTATCCAGCCTGGTCTGGGATGTCTCCAGGGATGGGGCATCTACCACCTCTCTGTGCAACCTGTGCCAGTATTTTTCCACCCTCGTAAAAAATTTCTTGCTCATGTCTAGCCTGAATATGATGAAGCCAAAGGGCACTGCCTGGTGACACACTCAGAAGCCCTAGGCTCACATTTCAGCAGGGCAACTGTGACTTCTGTCCTCATCAACAGAAACTGAATTGCGGGTGCTTTGCCATTGGGGAGTCTCTGATAGTGAACTATAAAAGAGAAGGTAAAGCTTGTGGGTATGCAGGATTTCATGATGCCAGAAGACAAGCCTGCACTCATACTATATGGCCTGCAAACAACTGCATGATCTTTATTTTATGGATACTATCAGTCGCTGGCAGTGAGATATTCAAGGGCAGCTTGTGCTGCTTTCAGTCCAGGCAGTAAGGTATCTAACATGCCATTGCTTGTGCCCAGAGCTATTTGAGAGAACAAAAGGGAGGCTGGTTTCAAAGTAATCAAGGCTAAGAGCTGTAGTTCTCCCTGACTACTGGTTAGTACAAACCATCTCTAAAGCAGCAGTAATCTCAGGGTACATCATCTTTAAAAAGCACTTTGTAATGAAAGGTGCTCTTGAGCTGTAAAACAGCAGCGTTTGAAATAGCCACCTTTAGTGCATGTAACTAGGCTGCTGCAATAGAAGGGAAATTTGAGTTTTCTTTTCAGCCATTCCCACAGTTTTTACTGCTTAGGATTTTGAGGGATATTTTTTAGGTGGGAGGGGTTGTTTGGTTGGTCTTTTTAACCCAAAAAAATAAAAGTTAGTTTCCATGATAGACATGTAAGATATGCACAATTTAAGAGACTTGAACATGAAATGCAAAGCTGGAGGACTGAGAAAACACAATCTTCCCTGAACCAAGAAACAAGGTTGACTTGCATGGCAGCCTTTTCTTTATGCAAAAGTCAGATGCCTCAGAATTAAAGGAGAAATAACTGGTACCGAACACAAGATGAAAAACTGTGTTTGTTCTTCATAATCTAATGGTAGTGTTTCCATACGACAAGGTTCTAGAAATAGATCCATCAGTCTGAGTTTATATGGCACTTCAACTTCCCCTCTGGTCCTATTCAGATAAAGCACATCCATAAAGCCCAGCCAAAGGAAACTTAAAGCTTAAACCCTCTAGGGAAGAGAGCTGGCTTACAGAATTTCTTTGAATATGCCAGAGCAAGAAACTGTTTCATGCAAGTATAGCTGCTGAAACCATTCTCCCCACGCTGCATGACAAGATGCAACTTGAGTGATTGTGAACTGGTAATAACGTCATAAGATAGCCTTGCAGCCCTGCTCGGTTCTGCCTGTTGCTGAGTGTCCTGTTACAGTCTGCCTGGAGTACCAGGGCCATGGTTTGAATACGTGCATAACTGTTTACACATCAGCTGCAGCACTGACAGCAGTGTTACATCCACATTTGCAGTAGAGAGCAAGTGGAAAAAGATATGGATGCCAATTAATCTTCTTGCATGCGACACTTTCCATTTATCAATCTCCACAGGCTTCCCAAGTAGGTAAGTATCATTTCCCTTGTTATGTGCCCAGGTTAGGCAGTTTCTATATATTGCTCTTACCTAAATCCCAAAATGTGGTGGCCAGAATTAAAGCTGCTTGAAAAGCTCACATGCAAGTGGAATTTCAACAAATACACAGGAAAAAAATACACAGAATCTGTCATCAATTTTCTCCTATTTTTCAGCTACCCCCACTTTTCATCTCTTCCAATGATTGTGTTCCCTCGCATAGGTACTTAGCCCTTCAGCACTGAATTTACTGTGAATTGAGCACTGTACAGTTTGATGGTCCTAACTGATGCTGCCAAGTATGAACATGCTTGTAAATACTGGGGTATTTGTTTGCAAACCATGTATGTACACAATACTGAGCTTAATTGGTACTATTAAATCAGTCTGAAATTGAGAACACCACAAACATGCTTGAGAAACACAAAATATAACAACATTCTCTTACAGATTCACATTAGGCATCTTGACCTGAATTTAAAAGGCGTTTTTATGTCTAAACATGCAGCTGGCACTTGGCAGGATTTTTCAAAGCCTCTTTATATACTAAGGTCAGAACTACCTTTTAACTGTATGAACAAGGCCTTTAACCTGCCGAGAGGCTTTCTGCTGCACTTACATTCCCTTTCATGTTCACATATCTGTCTCTGAAAATCCAGATATTCATTCAGAAAACTCAGTCCTCACTGACCCATGTCACTTCAGTCAATACCAATTCATATGAAATCTTTCAAATCTGTCTTGTATGCAAAAGAAATGCCAATTTTACCCACTGCGTGCTGTTGACAGAACTTTAAAACACGTGTAGCATGGTGACAGAATCATAATACTGACTAGTTTTGCCACAAGCAAGTAAAGTAAGCACAAAGTATTTGGGAAAATAGATGTTACAATCACAGAGCAGGGAGAAAAACTTACTAACTTGCCTGGGATCTTAAATAAAGGTTTAGTAGAGAAAAAGCCATGCTGCTTTTCATCTTCCCCTGCCACTCTGTGGTTTGCATCTCACTTGACAGGTGGGAAGGGTAAATGGGGCTGCTGCTGTATGGTGTAGTATCCAGAGATACATTTTTGCTTTCTTTACCTTGGCTCTTTCCTGCAAACAGCTTTCACTGCCCTGCAGCAACTTTCTGGACACAAACCCTCCAAGCTGTGATAGGAAACATGGAAGAGTCATCTGAGGACATGTGATCAGGTTTGAACTAAAGAGGATGGATGTTACAAATGAGGATGTACCTTCTGCAGAAGCTGTCTGCTTGTATGCTGGGCCACCATCACAACAGGCCAGAGCAGCAGATGCACCACCACTCCACTACCTGCTGTGAATTTGTCCTTGTCTCTGCAGCTCAAGCAGGACAGAAGCAGAACACCTTACCGCAGGGAAGGCAATCACTAGGCTGCAGGTCAGAGATGAGGCTTCCTGCAACCACAGTACCTCAAGAGAGTGTTGGTCTCTTCTCCCAAGTGGCAAGTGATAGGACAAGAGGAGATTGCCTCAAGTTGCAACAGGCCAGGTTCAGATTGGATATTAGGTAAAAATTCTTCACAGAGGGTTGTCAGACATTAAAACAGGCTGCCCAGGGAAGTGGTGGAGTCACCGTCACTGGAGGTGTTTAAAAGACGTATAGATGAGGTTCTTAGGGACATGGTTTAGTGCTAGAGTTCGGTTATGGTTGAACTGGACGACCTTAAGGGCCTCTTCCAACCAAAATGATTCTATGGTATCTAGCATTTCATAGGCCAACAATGGGCTATATAAGATGGCAAAAGGAATGGCATAGGTAGGGGTCTGAGAAAGAAAGAGAAGTATGTTTAGTTTAGTAGCATGCCCAAGAATCAGAGAAATAGTATTCTCTGTTAGCTCACCCGCCTTGCCTTCCACACAGCACTTTGCCCAGCTGATGACTGATATTCAACATGCAGGGTGCATTCAGACTTCGGGAGGACGAGCAGGAAGACTTTACTACCAGAGCACAAAGCAGCCAAAGCACAGCCTCAGGTTTCATCCCCACACCTGCAAGTGAGGAGATTCGAGAGCAGGAAGGGTACAATGGCCTCAAGTGCAACACAGGTCACTACAGCATCATGGAGCTTGCAAGGCTGGTTAGAAGTCAGCACCTGGCTGCTGTGGCCAGTCCAGCCAACTGCAGACTAATATTTTCAGTTACAAATATATAATTCCTTATTAAGCAATAATCTGGTCACATCTTAGTGCTGGTGCCTGTTCTTCACACATTTAGCTAGAAGATTTAGAAGAAAAATCAGTAAAAGCTAAAATGCAACTAATACTGGGTCAAATTCTCCTGGTATTTGCTGTTTGAAATCTGCAATGTCACACTGCCATAACTGCAGGGGTTTTTTGAAGCAGTAATTTGCAAAAGCCTAACTAATAAATATTATATTTCCCCCCCCACCTCTCTCCTTTCATTGGAAAGCTTCCATCTGATATAATCAAGCCAAACTCCAGAATTTGAAAACAGACCATATCAAAGCCAAGGCTGGTAGAACTTGAGCTGTAAATACAAGAATGAAGCAGTGGAGATAAATTATTTAAAAGCACAGTAAACATTATGAGCATTATCAGGATGGTTCTTCCACATGCCCTTGTTTTTTCTACACAGAAAAATCTGGAAGGTGGTGAAAGCCGAAATAGCCACAAATATTTAAGTGCCATTTAAAACAACAACAAAAAACAAGAAGGAAATAAAGCTTTTGAGTAGTCAGTGAGATTCGTGCCATTGCAAGGTATGTTCTATGGTCCACAGAGCCCAAACTATACCTCATTTAACACAGGAAAGAAACATGGGGAGTACATGTGCCAGAGATATTGGATGATTTTTTTTTTTTCCTTCTGCAACAGCCTGGCTGTTGCTTCAGGCTAATGGTAAAAGCTTGATCTCAGAGCCGTGACCTTTCCAAGGTTTACACTTCAAGGGGAGTTTCCATTCCCAACCCCAGAGCTGCAGCCGTACTGGAGCCAGCAGCCCTGTTCTTCCTCATCAGCCACTTCAAGTTTTCTGGTTCTTCTCTCCCAGTTCCAAGCCCTGTCTCTGAACACATCCCAGAGCAGCTCAGCTCTGGGTTTATTTACAGATTTTACTGGCATTGCTGCCATTCCAAGTGTTTGCCTGCAGATAAAGAGCCTGTGAAGAGCCCTGCCGATGTCAGAGAGCTCTGCTACATCTGTAGCACAGCTGTCACTAAACCTCCTCCCCCTAACAAAACTCCTTTCACCTGAACTTGGTTAATACTTCAGTATTTAAGACTTCTCTTTTATTCCCCATAACAAGCATTCAAAACTACCCAAAAGAACCTGAAAGATCTTTCAAAGACTGGAGCTCACTCTCCTGCCCGCTGAAAATGAGCCAGTTGTGTTGCTTCTGTTACTAAAAGCAGCTGTCCCACCGCTGCTAAAGCTGGTGCAGCTCCAATAGTGCCATCAAGATGGGGAATCCTAGTGTGGAAAGGCTGTTGCTAAGGGCTTTGACACCATGTCATATTACTCCACTTGGGGCAGGTCTAATCACTGTTTGTGCTTTAAAACAACTGATAGTCCTAGAGACCGGCTTACACTTAACCAGCTAGTATTGCCAGCACCAATGGAGATGGAGAAAAGCCACAAAAACCCCAGGAAATTCTTAGGGCTGTTTTCCTTGTGGGGACAACACCTGCTCAGGGCCAGCACTGCACAAAATTGTTGCTGTAGAAGCTCTGCACTGGGTCTTCCTTTCATTGTTGTCTCCATCAAATTTCCCTTGTCTACCTTTGGACTGAAAGCTTCTGTGGGGAAGATTTTACAGCTGCTTCCTTATCCCCTTCGTAAGGTTAACAGGCTTCTGGGTGGGAGGAGAAATGGCAGTAAATCAAATGAAAGGCAAAGGAGAGGAGATTCCTGAGCTCTCATATGCACTGACACACAAATGAGTGCCCTCGGCTTTATCTACCCACTCTCTGGCCTCTATCAAAGATTCACATCATTACCCAACTCAATGATTTCCGAGGACAGAGACTTTCTTCGTCTCCATGACACAGGAAAATGGATGCAGGCAAACAGGCAGGGCGGGCAGCTGCTTATCACCTCCACAAGCAAATTCAGATAGGCTTGGCTTAGAAATCCCTTCCCTCTAGTCCCAGTCCCCCAGGGCTGTCTGGTTGATGCTTTCTGAAAGCTTTGGCACTTAACATCCACCTCAAACTTGCTTACAAGGTCACACAACCAGGTTGCTCAACTCTCTCCTTGCTCTGCCAGCTCCACACTTACTCCACAGCCCACTTCAACCGCATCCTGCCCGAGCATAAAACCTGTCACAAATTCTGATTTTTCTCTCCCTTTTCTCATTTTCCTCCTTCTCTATCTCTGTCCTCACTGAATATCTCAGACACAACTGACCATACTCTCACTACCCTTGGGAAGGCATTAGAATGCTGCAGGTTTAAGTGTATGCATTGAGCATATGAAAAGTTTGATCTCTGGTGACTTGTCCAAAGTAACACACCATGTCTCAGATTAGCATTTCGGACATGAGGTATTTTTAGCCTTCTACCTTCTTTACTCTTTATAGCCCTACCACCACCAGTGAGAGCCTTCTCTCTGCATCTCAAGACCAGGAGCAGCTTGCCTACTCCTCATCTCACAGATAACCCATCAACTTGCAGAAATTATCCCAAACCCTTCATTTCTTCCTAGATTGCATAATATTTATAATCCTTGTAGCTCTGTTCTCATTTTCAAATTTTGATTTATTCCACTCTGTTCCTTCTGTGCTACTTACAAAGTGCTTAGCATAACAAGTTCACACCAGTCTTGACCTATTCTTCTATGGGACCGTCATACTCAGCTACAAGGAATCATTAACACTGATAATCCATTTAACGTTAGGAAATGTTCTGAGATGCAGTTGATGTATGAAATCAAGTTCTACCTCCCACTTGGATGGGAATGACAGTGATTTCCCCAGCTACGTGAGAGATATGCCTCAGAACTTCTAAGAGGCAATGCAACTGCAATGCACTGGGGCACCCAAGTGTTAGCTCTAACCTCATTAGCAGAAAGACCAACAGTTAAACAGATACAGCATCATGAATAATACTCCCAGGCTGGATAATATGTCCTAAGAAGCTTTGGTAGCCCACACTGGAAGCATGCTGCAAGCTTTAATGGTTGTTAGCAGAATGAGGTAAATTAAATCTAGGGTGGAGAGACTCTCCCACTCAACACACACACCGTTGCCTGCAGTATAGACATACCAAAGCCATCACATGAGGTCTGCCTTGAATTGCATCTGCCATAGCCACCAGGCGTGAAAAGTCAAGACCTTGAGAACAGGAGCGCCCTGCCCTCATACCATCTTTCCAAATATAACCCACTAGCTCACCAAAGGGGAAGAAATAACGCGCAAGCAAAGAAAGGCCTTCAGCTGAAATCACTGCTGCTTTTTCAAACTGTAACTTCCACCTGAAATAGAAGTAAAACATATGCTAGACTCAAAAGAAAAAAGCAAACAGCTTTATCAAATATAACAGCCTCACTTTATAAACCAGTTCCTCTCTTCCCATGACATATCCAGGTAAGCTCAGAAGGGGATTTCTCTTTATATGACGTTCATTCACCAGGGTTTTTTAATGCCACAGAGGTAGGTGTCTCCATGCTTACTCTTGCCATACCAGAGGCTACCAAGAGATGGCACCAGGGCTTCTGTGTGCAACATGTTTGCCCGGCAACTCGGAGCAACCTTGGTATATGGTTTTCCTCTCTGCCTCATCAATTCCCCATCTATTTTCACATCTCATCTGAAAGCACCTCCTTTCTCCCTTGCCTCTACCTCTTAATTTTTCAATTTCTCTCTTCTGCTGCTATTAACGGTACAGTGCCAGTAAAGTACAATTCTGCAATGCAATTCTATTTACTCTGCAAAGCAGCACTGGGATACCATCAGTCTGAAATGAGATTTTATAACTTATTATTAATATTAGAACAGGTCATTCTTTGAGAGAAACCACATAGACCATAAAAAGAACAGAGGAGAAGGAACTGCATAAAATTGGGACACCTTTGGCTCGGAGATTATTTCTTCTATTACAAAAGCTGATTGCATTAAATTTGAACACTAGGGTTTATTTACTTATCTCAGTGATGTAGCCATCTCTGCTCCATGTTATCTGAGATGTTAGTCAAATCGAAAAGACACTTGATGTAAACACAAATTTTAAAGACAATCCTTTTCCCCTTGTTGCTGGTATCATCTCATTCAAAACTGTATTTACCAGTTTTACTTAGCAGGAATTCTAGGCTAAATCCCATGTAGATCAAGGCCAGATGGGAGGCATGTCATTTAGTTGTGACATACCTCAAAAGAAATATTTCGGCCCCTCCTGTGAATTTTCTACAGGGATCAAATGAACCAAATAGCAATTTGAGAATAAACAGGCACTAAGCATTGATTAATTCTGACCACATTCCAACAGACTCATGTGTTACTTTCCAATTAAATATCCAAACCGCTCAACATGATTAATGGCAAAACACAGACTAACAAGAGGAATTAAGGATGATTTGCGTTTGATCTCCTATCAGGAACCATTGCCAAATAAACAAAGGCATAAAGCTGTAAAGCTGTATGTGGAGCATTCCTCAAAAAGAACCAATCCCAACAGCTACCAACCATATCAAGTTACGGAGAAACTAAGCACCATGTTGGTGTTCTTAGTTTCTTCTCATTCTCAAAATATTGGCTGGCAATGGCCACGCAACATGTTCTTCTGTTCAAGCATAGCACAGCTGAAAGTTTAGGACAATCCAGGAGATGGAATTGCAGCAAATGTATATGGTGGGCCACCAGCAAAAAGTTATCCAGGATTAAGGCTGAGGAAACTAACTGCCTGCACTAGGTCTGGGACATATTTGCAATTGGATCTCTTCCATGTGTCTCTCTATCATTCTTAACAGAAGAGATAATTCTAGTATTCAGGTCATCCCTGCTACACGTCTCCTCGCTTTTTGTCTAAACCAGACACAGCCCACTGCTGTTAGGGTTTCTTCTGTTGTTGTTAAGGTCACAGGAGATCACTTTTACAAGCATTTGTTGATGTGGCAGCTCAGGCACTTTTCAACACCACAGGCTCAACACTTACATTTTATCCTGCACTAGAAGTGCTGGTTCCAATATGAGGAAACAATCTCTCTTGTGTGCAAACAAAACAGGTTTTAGAGAAAAACAGAGTTTTTATATACTTTTTTTTTTTCCAAAGTCTATTTTGAAGCAATATACAGCCTCTTAACTTAGATCTTCAGCACATCCAAGGCGCCTTTGTATTCTCCTTGGTCAATCTGACACAATGATTAAATACAGACCCATCAGATTTGGGCTTTTAGCTTTAAAAGTGCTCTCTTGACCACCTTGACATTTCTCTCTTCACTTGCATGAGATCTGCTTTCGGTACTCCAGCAAAAATCTTCCTCTCAGCTCACACTGTGACAGAAATACGCGTTATAGGAATCACCTCCTGAGCATATCAATGGTGTCATCATTATTCTTGCATGTTTCAGATTTGTGAGTCACTTCCCTCCTCAACACACCTCCAAGCACACATCACCAAAGAAAAAACAAGTGGTGTTCTCATTTCCTACTGAGTTTTGAGCCCTTACACTAGTTGGAGAAGACTGCATTTTCCAAATCTCTCTCAGACCGTCTACCTGACCCAACCTTAAACACTGATCACATGGCTTCCAATTTACCCATTCCAGACTCATCCTATAGTCAGCAGAGAGAAATCCACCTCCAAGTCACCTCAAGTTTCTAGATGCAAACATTTGATGCAGGTGAAGAGAACATTGCTTCTTTCTGCCTTTAATGTGTGAGGAGTTTGGATAACAACCTCAGATGGAGTAGTTATACGAGAGGATTTCCTCTCTTCAACAGAAAAGGAGATTGTCAGCAAGCGTTTGAGGAGCTGGGATCATCTACTAAGCACCAAATGTAAGAAGAATTGTGATCAAGTGTCTGAAGTAGGCAATGTTGAACATGAGCAAACGCAGATAATTTCTGCATGTCATATTTTCTACTGAATTAATTTGGCACCATTCCCAGACCTTTTTTTATTCACTTTCCACTTTTAATTAAGCAGTCAAACTCTACTGGAACAGCCCAGTGCAGAAAGCCAAGTTTTGCAAATATCCACAGAAAGTTTTTAATTGTGACAAATACACATTTTTGTTGCAATCTCTTACATGAGGTTGAACTCATTAGCCAGCTCTGCACAGCATGGTAAATAGATGCACTCACAAAGAGCTTTGAGAAATAAGACATTTTAAAAGACCCTCTAAATTGCTTTTAATACAACTGCAGAAATAAGACTGCCCACCAACCTTTTAACAACAGTGAAATATAATTTAATGGACTCAGACAAAACTCACACCATCATTTGCCATTTTCTAAACCACAGGTTTTCCTCATATGAAAGAATCGTAAGTTCTGGATTCTTGTCTTCACTCACTTTGATAATCTCCTTTCAACTTGAGGAACCCTAGAAGAGGTCTGCACAACATGTAGCCACAGACAACATGCAGCCTTCAAAGCCATCAGCCTGGGGACAATATCTGATGCTTGGCCACCTGGAGACAGCCATGCAAAAGAGACCCAGCACCTGGTTGGCCAGAAAGCAAACATCTGCCACTGTCACATTCCACTTCCATCTGCACACAATACATCCAAATATCTCTCAGAACAAACAAGTTGGGAAAACGAGCAAGGATGTTGAAAGGGACACTGGAAAGGAGAAGGGCAGACCAGGAACATATTGGGGAATAAGTAAGGTGGAAGGCGAAAGGAACAGGGGTCATTAGGGATGTTACGTTACAGAAGGTGTTGATGGAGCGAAGATTTGAGCATCCCACACAAACACTCATATCAGATATCCCAGTTACTGGCATAAACGGAGCTGAGAAAAACAGATCATCTGGATGTATTTTAAACTGCCTTTATAAAAGATATCAGAAAACTTTCTCTGCAGCACAGCATCGTGAGACATGAGCAAGACAGTCTAGAGTCTCCATCTCACTTGGATTTCACAGTGCTTAACTCAAGAGTTCTCTAAACCTCAGCGAGTTTCACATTTTTTTCGCGTGGCTTTTACTTCAGATATGGATAATCCTGGACAGATCCACACTGTTATGGCACCAGCAACCTGAAGACCTCAAATGCCCAACTAAGTCCGACGAAGTCCATGAGTCACAGTCTCAGGGGAATCAGAGCTACTTGGCATACACCCAGAGAGGGTCACTTGGAGCATGGGAGACTACTTCTAAATAACCCAGAGCTTTGCCACTGGGAAAAATAAATAGAACTATGTATCTTGTTTCCACATCTTAGCTGGCTAAATAAATAGCTCTCATAGTGCACTCTCCAGGGCAGATTCTTAAAGTGACCTTGGTTCTGCTGCTGCCCAGGACAGAAGAATGCGGGTGTATCCACCAGAGAAGTGGGTGCATTTTCAATGCTGCATTCCTGGCAGCTGATCAAAGAATGAGGGTAATCTCAGCCCCCACAGCTGCCAGCTGTTCCTTCCCAGCAGGAAGGCAAATCATGGTGGCATATACTTATGAAGTAGAGAGAAGGTATCAAGGGCAAATACAAAGGGAGGATCAGAGACTCGCTGGGAGGACATTGGAGTTTTCTTCTCTAGGCAGGTTACAGACTAACATACTCTTCAAGTTTCATACCAATAGCCAAAAAGATGTTTTTCTGACCATCTAACTACACCAAAATAACCTACTCCAGATTTCAGCATAGCCATAGCAACTTTGGGAAGAGCTACACCAGTGTCAGATGATCAGGAGCATACACTAAACTAAATAAAACATACACCCCCCTTTCTTCTTTCTCCTCCAACTCAGCAAACCCATCCATATGCTCCCCCTGCCACAGTCACCCAACAAGTTTTTAACTAGAGCAGCTCAAAAAAAGAGAAGGACATTTTCACATGTACCCACCTTCATTTTCTGATGTGCTGTAAAGATGCCTGGGATTTTCAGACCATAGTTATCCCAGGCACTCACTAATGCTGAGAAAGAAGAGCTGTAACCCACTCTACAGCCTGGTCTTCTGGTCTCAGGACCTAAATTCTTGTCAACAACATCTCTTGAAGCCACTTTCCCCAGTGGGAGCATCATTTCTAAATGAACTGCAAACAAGCAGAGTCCCTACTGACTAATAAGAAACTAGTGCCTTTAAATAGGTTGCAAGTGTTTTTTAAAACAAAACAGGTTTGTGTGATTCTTCTGATGTAAAACAGACTGTCTCCACTGAGCCAGTGACCTTCTCATCTGCTCCTGGTTATTAAATGAAAGAAGCAGCTTTGAGCCCTAGGCAGGCCAGCTGAGTGGCTACCAGGCTTCAGCTGATTTATGGTTCTTGCTCATTAAACCATGTGTAGGCAGGGGCCAATTCACCCTTTTATGGGAGCTAGGTCCCAGGAAATATTTATCCTCCACTTGCATGCTCATACAAATATGTTTTAAGAAGAGCACAAAGATTTTAGGAAAAAAAAATGAAGTGAGGAAACTGAACTAGCAATATGTAAGCTCAGGCAGACAACAATTCATGTATAAGATACCTTTTTTTTCAAAAGGAAAATAAATCCAAGCTTTTCAGCAGGAAATAAAATGGTTTATTAGCAATAAAACTGGGCTTGTTGAGGGAACTTTTGAGTTTGAATTTTCAGTTGCGTGTGTGTCCCCCAAATTAAAAAAAAAAGGTCCACAGAAGAGTTTAAAACTATTCTTGTATGTCGGATAAAAGGAAGAAAAACCCAAATATTGCACATCGACAATATGGAATCATTGAAATCAAAAGCAGTGTGTTTCTTCTCTTTCCCTTTCAGCTTAGAAGTGAGTATTCTAGACCACTTTACAGCTACATCACAACAACCTTCAGCAGCACTAGCTGCATCTCCAAATTAACTTCAGCAAAAAGCCAGGCTAGAAATATGTGATAGATACCAGGTTTTTCACTTCCCTCAGAGGAACCAGCAAATAGAAAAAGTAGCTTTGCACAAAATTCATTTAAAAAGCCTTTATGCAACCAGTGCCATTGCTTAACAGAGAAATGATACAGGCCTAAGTCCCATGACGCACAGATGCTGACCTATTGGGCTATCACAGTAGAACTAACACCAGTCTAATCGCAGCCAATGCTTCCATGAGAAGGAAACCAGGGAATTGAATGGAATTTGCTTACTTAGTTAAGTGCAGGCATGGACCCATCATTCACTTTTGGTTGCCTCAAGTCAAGCCTAGCTCTGGGTCTAACTCATCCTGGGCAGCCCTGTCTTACATAAAGCAGTTGTCCAGGCTCCATGAGACTTAAAGTTATAACATGAGGCCTGAGGGGAATCTTGGAGAGTGATCAGATATCCTAGGAATAATATCCTAGTGATAATATTCTTCGAGCTCAGTAAAATCCAGACCTCTGTGGAAGAAACATCTTGATCTCATCGTTTTGGACAGACCATGTAGAGAAATCACAGGTACTCTGGCTAGGGAAGAACTGATGCTGTGAAGCAGTTCCAGGTACTTAGCACTATAGTCAAAAGCCAAAAATGAAGACAAAAGTGAACTGGCTTCCATGAACAAGGCAGCTGCAGGAAGTTGTGCGTCTGCTGGGCCCACTCACTGTCTTGTTTAGCAAAGCAAACTGTTCAAAATTTGTTTTATAGCCTCAGACATGTAGGCAGAACAACTGGAAGAATGCTGTATTTAGCAAACAGTACTGTGTGCTGACCTGCAAGTTCATCACTTGTGGCTAGTGAAGTATAATTCAAATTCCTCCCTAGGCAATGAATTGTGTAACAGGCGATATTGGGAGAACTGGTATCGGTCTTTGATGGCAACAGCAGGATGGACATTATTTACCAGTGCCCTCATCCAAAATGACTGGTCACCACTTCAACCACAGATAAGCAAGTAGTGGTCAAACTGTTGTGCCGCGTCTGTCCATCCACTTCTCACCTACATGCGATGCTCAGCTTAAAGCTGCCTCCTCAGTAATCACCAGCCATGAACCGCACCCGTGTCAGGTTCTTGCTGAAGCCAAAACTGACTGAATGTTGCCATGTCATTGCTCAGATGTGCATCAACAAGTAGCGACTGTGCTCCACAAGGTAGTGCATGTCTAAGGGGGAGAACTGGCAGGTTCTGTGTTGCTTGAGCAAATCTGATCATGTGGACACAGGTCATAGCAGTAAATTCTTCCTTGTGTTTGTAATGAGCAAGTCACAGAAAATGTCCTTCCGTGGATGTTTTCCATATTACAAAGCTCGCCTTAAAAGGCATCTGAGGACATGGTCAGAACAGACAACTTGAGGACTAATGTTCTGCATTAAGACGGAGATATAAAATGGACTTGCTGTCTTCAGAAAAAATATTTGAAATATTTAGGATGGGCTTAAAAACAGTCACAGATTAATATTAGTAAGAACTGTCATACTTCAAAAATATCATGATGACCTCGTCACAACTGTCTGCAAAAGGACGATGGGGCAGCACTGCCACAATTCCACTGTACCTGCCCCTGGGCTGGTGGTGGCAGGAGGTTCTTGCTAAGGGGTAGGCAGGAGCGGTTTGTCTGCTGCCAGCACATGCTTCTCAAAATCCAGTCCTGACTGGGAAATGAAGGACGATACCTTGCAATCAAACTGCCATCACTGTATAGGGTACACTACGAATAAATGGCCACCAGCATGAATCATATGATGAATCACAGCATTAACGTGTCCTTCAGGGAACAATTTCTGCCTCTTAAAAAACCCTACAGATTTAAAGTGAGTGGAAATTGTGCATCCATTTCTGATTTCTTTGCTTCTTCAAGTGGAACCAAAATTTTATTTCTTGTGTTCTGGAAAGATGAGTTCCCTTAGGGCTACTGCCTACCTGACTGTCCTGACGTGTCTCTTGCTGTAGGGGGTGATGACTTTGAAAAGCAGCTCCATGGCTCCGTTGATGCCAAGAGTGGTTCCTGTGGTAACTAAGCCAATAAAAGAGAAAAAGCAGTCAGATCTGAAGCAGAGGGCCTCCAACGTTGTTTAGAGGTCATGCGGGGAAGGCAGTAGCTGCCTCTGGGGCTATGAGCAGATTTCTCTGGGCTCCCAACTGGGCTTCACAGGTCATTTTACAAACACAGAAACTGAAGCACAAAGCTGTCCATGGACATAACCTGAGCCAAGCTCAGACACAAAAATCAGATCTCAAATCCTGCAGTTCTTCCCTGAAGCCCCTTTTCCTATGAATATTGTAGTCTCCAGAGAGCAAATCATAGTTAAATAGGGTAATCTCCTGTTAAAATAACAGGGCTCAAATTCATCCCACGTTCCCCACAGGCAACTCAGTGAGGACAGTTTATTTCATAGGCGCATTGAGACCAACATTTTCTTTCTGTGCTGTTACTCGGCAGTATGGAAGTGGGGGTTTTGGGGAGGGGTGCTTCTGAATGCAGCTTAGTTTCAGCTAGGCCAATTTTACCTTTAATCCTTCACTTGCTAACACACTGGGAACTTTACAGATAGATTTTGCAATTGATTCCAAAAATGACCTATGCATAACCCAGATGCTTAGCCAGGCCTCCCCACTGTAAGACAGGATTTCTGTGTAAAGGAATTAATACAGCCCTGAAATATTAAATGCAAGCGAACAGGGTGAAAGGACCAGTAATCAACAGCAGCAAGAGGGAGACCTGGCTGCCTGCCCACTGCTGGGATTTGGTTGTTTTGTAAGTATCTCCCAGTGCTCACCAGAGAGCTGCTAGAGGGTCCACCATCTCCTGCAGCCCTACCGTGTCCTGGCCAAGTTGTCCTGTGATGGAAAGCTTTGCAAGGCTTGCCAACTACTTTTACAGTAGCTGGTAATTCATTAGAGACAGGGTGGTAGACAAGGCAGCTTGAACTCACCCTGCCCCAGAGTGGAACGTGGGCTGCCACACACAACTGGTGGCAGAGATTGTGAAGGGAGCAACCCGAAGCCAAGAGCTGGTGCATGACGTTGTGACAAGGGCTCATCATTTCTGCTTTCATAGCCTAAGCACTCTCAGAGGTTTATACACTTCTGGATCCTCTCTAGTTCCACTTCAAAACAATTTTTAAGGTTGGGAGCATGTAATCTCCTAGTTTGGTATCACATCCACACAGACCTTCACCCAACTTCCTCTGCAGCTTCGCAGCTGGGCCACAGAGCCCAGAGTCAAAGTTACTCCTGAAAGTGGGAAGCACATCTGGAGAGTGCTGGAGATACCTGGAGAGCAACAGGTGCTCCAAAAAAAAAGCAGCAGAGGGCAAGTTCTAGGGTCTGACATTAAAGAGGCTACAGTGTGCATCCCCAAACTTCTGCAAAATCTGCAGCTGAACTGGGATGCAGGTGCACTGAAGCAGGGAGCAGGGAAGGGTGTGGATCATCATTTTGGGTGGGAGGTAGCACAGGGTCACTACACAGCTGTGAAACCCAAATAAAGGCACGTTTCAGCTTCTGGCCTTGGCTGCGTTTTCAGTCACACTCGGCCTCTCAAATACTACTTATCACAGGGAGAGAGGTTGAATGTTGAGGCTTGGCTGCTTGCCTGAGAAAGCCCATTGCATGAAGCTAGATCCTGTACAGATAGAAGAGACCTGCAGGGCTGGGCGCCAGGAGTGCTAAATCTTAGGAGGCACAGAGCAGGCTGCAGACAGG
This sequence comes from Caloenas nicobarica, assembly GCF_036013445.1. Classification (NCBI taxonomy): domain Eukaryota; kingdom Metazoa; phylum Chordata; class Aves; order Columbiformes; family Columbidae; genus Caloenas; species Caloenas nicobarica. The sequence goes on from NC_088254.1 coordinate 16,519,462, forward strand.
ATGGTCGTCGAGAATGATCTGCTGGGTGAGGGATGTGGGGAAGGAAAGGGTTAGAGTGAGCAACAGAAAATACATGCTGACAAACTCAGTGCTCTATGGCAGGGAAAGCCTGTATGAATGTGTAATGATCCTGGGAAACAATACTGGAAATCCCATTGCTCAAATCGTTTAATATGAGGGCATTGCCAAGCAAGAAAAGCTGGGAGAGTACATGGAGAGGGGATACTAGACAGAAGACCAGGATCTAATAGGTACTTCCTGAGGGACCTTGAATAAGTAACTGATTTCTCTCTCCCTCTGTTTCTCCTGCTCCAAGGATCAATACAATCAACAACAGTGAGACATTTAGCTATTATGGTAATGGGAACTGCATAGAGACTTTAGGTACCTAATTCTCAGAGCAAAGGAGTTGGTTGTCCGTGTTCCAGAATAGGAGATTATTGCCATGAATATTTTTCACTACAGCACTATTATTTTCATAGTCCACAGCTGAAATACACTCTAAAGTCTGTATAGGCCTTTGGGGAGCACCTTTTTCTACGGTCAATCTGGCTCTTGTGCCTGATTCCTTATACTAACAGTGCACACAGGCACTAACCTTAGTCAGGAATGATGTTTCTTTGCATTGAATGACTAGAAAAGAACTCTGGCATTTGCCACACAGAGGAAAAGAGGAAAATCCAGGCACTCACCATTAGAAGCACAAACCCGCAGGACCCAGAGGCAGTGGGTGAGGTGCAGGTGGTGACCTAGGTTTCTTCTTGCCAAGCTCAGTATTATATCAGTTGCTTCTGCCTTCTGCACTTTCAGCCCAAACTTCCTATCTGTGAAAAACAAATAAGAATCAAACTATTACAAAGAGACTAGGTCTCTGCAGCAGTGCTGATAAATGTATTTGTATCAGATCTTGTAAGTTAGGATCTAATAACAAAGGCATTCAAATTTATCAGTGAGTTAGATCACCAGATGAGGTTCTTAGGGATATGGTTTAGTGACAGTGTTGGGTTAACAGTTTAACTCGATGATCTTGAGGGTCTCTTCCAACTAAAATGATTCTATGATTCTTTTTACACTGAAAACAGGAAAACATGGGATTTACCTAGAGCCACCATATACAAATTATAGAGTCATAGAATGGCTTGGGTTGGAAAGCACCTTAAAGATCATCTAGTTCCAACTCCCCTGCCATGGGCAGAGACACCTTCTACAGGTTGCTCAAAGCTCCATCCAACCTGACCCTCTAGGTGCATGTACACCCTCTCTGCCTTCTTGCAGGATCTCTACCTGGTCAAACTGCAGACAAGCAGCTCACCCCTAAAATAAACTCACAGCTGTCTATCAATCAGGCACAATCCCAGTGCTGGTTATTGCTGAGGCTGTCCTTAAGTTTTGAGCCTCCCACCCAAGAATTTCCCCACCGCTCAGAAGTACCTCGTTGGCCAACCCTGGCCAGCAGCCGCAGCAGGGGCAGGAGGGTGCTGTGGTCGGGCGGCTCGGTCCGGGCAGCAGTGGTGAGAGCCTGCAGCAATGCCTCGCTGCCCCCTTTGCTGATCACGTAGTGAATTCTCCGGCCAGTCCCTGGGGACAGGAGGAGAGACTCTGCTCAGAGCATCCCTGCCCCAGATCCGTAGCTATCACAAGCCCTCATCCCGCATGGAGCACACAAAGGTCCTGTGGCCTTCCTGCAGCATTTTACTGCTGTAAACCCAAGGGCATTTGCAGAATTGATCATGGTTCTCAGGTGCCCCTGGCCTGGAGACATGGCTAATGGCTGCATGGTAAAACCATGCGCTCTTGCTCCAGCAGTCATTATCTTTACAAACCCACCTCCTGCAGAAGTCTTTCATTGTGCATTGAAATGCAGCAGAGAGGAATAGGCAGAGACACCAACAGATTTCAAAGGAGCAGAAGGCTCAGTGATCTTTTCTTAGATACTGGAAATTAAACAAGCAAAGGACTAAAGCTGCACCAGGCTTCTGCCAAATGAAAAGGAATCTTAGGGAAGCTTTGGAGGCAGCTTTCAAATAAATCTAGGTCTCTAAAGAAACCAGATGCTAACCCTGTGAGCCCTACTGTGTCAACAAACATTGATCCATGGGCAACTTCAGCAGCAACTTCAGGCTCCACGGTTGGAGGAAGCTGCACGTTCAGTTCCTGGAGGGGAGACATGTAGACAATCCTGAGAATCAGCACTGCAGGGCTTCAAAAGAAAGGCCCAGATGGACGAGCAATGTCTGCAGTAGGGCTCCGAGGAACGGGGAACGCAGGAGGCTCCAGCACTCGCCTGTGTGGCCCCTGCAGCCTGGCAGCTCGGTTGGGTTGAGAATTGTTTAGCAAATGACATTTTTAGGGTGGAGCAGGAAAGAGAAAAAATTTATTTATTTTTTCATCTGGCCAAGTTTATGGAGGTGTGAATTCTCAGACCTATCTGAGGACCCCCTTTCTGCCCCTAGCCCACAGGTATTGCCCAAGAACTTTGCTTCCTTACCCAGAGAGAGCAGGTCAGTGAGGACACTGAGAATATTCAGGATAACATCCTTGTTGCGGGAGTTCTGAAATGAAAACACACCAAATTTAGGGATCAGTTCAGAACAGTGAACTTAATACTACAGAGGGCTACCGTGCACCATGCGATGCAGAGGCACTGAGATCCTTGTTTCGATACCAAGTACTTCTCGTGCCATCTAGTCAGCAAATACGTGGAACCATATTGATAACACATTTTAAAAGCCTCTGACATACTGATCATACCACACAATATTTAATACACAGTAGCATTTATTTGCATCTAAGTTCTAAATTACATCTCGCTTTCTTGCTTTGTTCTGGCTACCTCAAAGTTGAGGAAATTCTATATCACACAGAAATGTTAGATGTGGGGTGGTATGCCATGACAGCATCCCTTATTTCTGGCAGCTGAAGAAGCATATCTTTAAATTATATTAACCTCATTTACAAGAAAATTCCCGTCTTTGCAGCTATAACCACATGGAAGCCTTGAATTTAGGAAGCAGAAAGATGCCCTAAGTTTATTTTTAATCAAGACCAAGTAAGCCCCACACCTTGACATCACACATTCTGCTTTAGATTCACTTTAAATTTTGCACTAGAGGGAATAAGATATACTGTACTTGAAGAGAAGGAAATGGATGATATCTACCATCCACCTGTGTGATACATTGGACCCCTTCTCTAATTCTCCTCCAACCAGATTTCACTGCTGAGACTGAAGAATTAATCACCAGACTGCATTGCTGTATGAAGGATTTGGGTTAAGTTCTAGATGTCTTCATTTCTGTCCAGATACAATACAACAGAACACAAAACAAATTTCCAACATAATAGAAAACTTGCATTTGTGTTGCCTTGATCCTGAAGAACCCCAGGTATTCCACATCAACTCTAATGGAATCACTTTATCTCCCATTATTACAATAGGATAATACCTTACAAATATAGGGCTCCTATATTTCCGAATATTGAAACGCTTCAGAAACTTGAAGTACTAGTATGTATTCTGGCTATATATGGGAACATTTTACCAGCCAAACTGATTCAAACATTCTCTGATGTATTTAACATTATGCAACATTATTTAAGACAAGGTATTGAGAAGTAACACCTAGCAAAAAGAAACTCTAGAAAGAATGTTAGGAAAATCTATTTCAGACCTGTAATAAGGACTATTAATGCAAATGGACTTTTTTTTTTTTTCCAGTGGTTCCCTGCTTAAGTCACAGCACAAGCTGACATGATGCTGAGGATTGTGTAGGTGATTAGTGAGTTGCATATCTTACCCCCTCCTCCTTTGTTATAGCTGGGGAGGGTATGCACTGAGTGAGACATGGGAATGAAGCAGGAAAACGGTCACTGTTCACAGTCGGAGAAGGTGACTGTCAGTCTGGAGAACTGGCTTCCCACCTGTCACAGAACGCCCTTAGGATGCTTGGCAGGTCCCTTTAACCAAACCTTCTTCTGTATTGGCAAATTATATGGGCCACCTTCTGCATGCAGTATCTACATTAGTGCTGATATTTCCAAACTTCTGTATCCTCAACATTATGTATGCTTAGATTTTTTTTTTTTTTAATCATAATTATTAATAAAAACAAGATCCAAATCTCTGAAAACCAAAATTCCCATCATACTGGTTTTGGCTACCATATTTTAACTGCTCACCACACATTTCATGCTGGCATAAGCGAGCAACAGGGATGGGATTATCAGCAAGGCAGTGACACAAAAGAGCAATATGTGGTCAGGGGAATGAAGAAAGGGGAGTTGGGTGAGGATGAGAAATTGGAGGAAACACGCAGAAAATCACTTCTGAAACAGGGGACTCAGTAGGAGGGTCTGTGAGCACTGACACTTTTCTAAAGACTCACCTTACTTTTGCTGTTAGCTAAAATCCACAGGAAAAGTGCTTTTCTCAACCCCATCTCTGAGCTGGCCCATGCCAGGAGCAAGAGCCTGCTGTTGGTATTCATTACTACATTAACTCAACAAGCAGAGATCTCTGCACTGAACATAAGAGTTCAGCCTTTTTAGGAATCACGTTGAAACCAAACGCTTGGTATGATAGTATTGCTGCTTCTTTCAGAGCCAAGATAAACAGAATACGTGGTTTTAACGAAATCCAGTAACTCTCAGTTCACCCAGTATTGCCCCTCTCATCTCAGAGAAGGGGCCAGAATTGGTGTTACTGGCTCAAGGGATCACACAGAAAGTCTGCAGCATGGTCAGAGAGCTCCAAATACCATTACTTCTAGGTAACACGTATGGGTTTAGTCATATGTTAATCTTGCTAACTCATGTCTTTGTTCATTAGTCCACAGTCTTGAGCTGTCTCAAGTCTCTCAGAGCACACGAAGAGCAATCAGAGCTTCTTCCCAAGAGTCTCCTGGCATTTTTTATCATAGGGACTTAACAGTCGGGGCAGGCTGTCAGGTATGATGAGTATCCTCCAAATTTACTGGCTCCAGGCAGAGTTACTCTTCTCAGCACGTTTTTAAATATCAGGGTTGCCTAAATCAGACTGTCCTCTGGTTTTGTCTTGCTGTCTCTCAGTATCCCTTTCCTCTGTAGGTGGATGGATTACACATTAAGGTTTCAGTAATGAAGTCTTCATTGATTTATGCTCCTATTACACTGGGTTGTTTATTTTAACTGATTGGATTGTGGGTTTCCTAAGCCATTAACACAAATAGTGATGACATAAGATATCCTCTGCCTTTCCATGTGCTTTATCCAGGGACACAGGCAAACAAAGAACTTGAGGGGACATTAAAGATCAACCTTTAAAATGTGCAAATTAGACCTGGGTGATAATGCCAAATATTTTACCCAAGTATTTACTCTTGATATTTTAACATCAAAACTCTGACTGTGTTGGTGCCCCATTGTTCCCATTTCTTCTGTGCACTAGTGAAGGAATTGGATGGTTTGTGTGTTTGCTGAAACAGTGGATAAAACTCTAGTTCCATTACAAATTCTAACGTATTTCCCACTAACTTTAGTGGCACCAGTGAATAATACAGAATACTGCAGAAGAACACAGCTCAAATTTATAATATAACAAGACAACACAGAAAAAACAACCCTGAAGTTCTTGTCTTGCAAGATGGTAACTTGCCTGTTGAAAAGAAACAGCTCGGATTTTGACTAATTAGCTTGATATTTTCAAAATCAAAGAAATTTGGACACTGAAATGCATTAGAATTAATTGCTTAAATTAATACTAATACCAAACTGTTTGTGGATGTATTGCAACAAATTCATTCACAAAAAATATTCAGTAAATCTTTTTGAACAGTAAGTACAAATGAGAAAATCACAACTTGTGCCTGATCTAAAAAAGATGAATAGAGTAATATCTTTAATGCAAATTACTTACCCAGCTCTGGTTAAAATAAACACATCAGTTATTTTTATTGAAAGATATGTTTGACGGTTCAAAAACAAACCATAAGCAAAGAGAGAAGTAAAATTCCTCTTGCTGAATATTTTCCATTCCTGCCAGCACTTAGAAATGTTAGATACAACATCTATACGTACACAGACTAATGAAGACGCGTTCATGGTATATGGGTGGAATGAGAGCAGAGAAAAATTGCCAGAGGCTCAAGTTAGATTGCAAAAAACTCTGAACTCCTGCAGGATGCCACTGAAAGGATTTCAAGTTAGAGACAAATTGTTACCTGTTAACACCAGCCTGTAGCTGCTTTTCCTGGCTTGCAGCTGGCCACAGACTAAAGTAGCAAAAAACATCACTTAAAATATCAACCAAGAGTATCACAGGGATGAGCTCAGGTGCATTTAATCATTTCCCAGCTGACAGTTCCCCTCTGAGCTTTTTCTGGGAATTAATCCCTGAAACACTGGGGCTTTGGTTAGCTTGGCTGAAGCTCCTCATAGATAAACAGCAGGAGGACAGAGAAAGTCAGGATTAAATAAAACACCCCAGCGCATAGTCATTGGTACATTACAGGCAGCAACTGATTAGTTGGTGACATTGGGTTTGGAGGACAACAGCTCGATCCAAAGATCCTTCTGAGTGGCAGCTCAGGATGTTTTGCTGACCCACGATGAAGCAGGGAAGGAATTCCTGTCTCCTTGTCCTGCTCCTGGGAACACACCAAGACATGCTGTTATTTACTCAAGACAATATTATAAAACTGCAACTAAGCCACCGTAACAGGTAATCTTGTTTCATCAGGGAAGCCTCCTGGGATGTTTTCTGTAAGATTTGGAGATGCAACAGAGATGGGATTTTTCCTGTCCCACCTGAAGGACAGCAGCTTTTAGTGCTGGCTTAAAATGAAGACTTCCTATAAACTCAGTTTTTTGTGTAGCTCTTGAGCTTCCATATATTTTGCCCAAAGGCAAGCATTTCTCCAAATGAGACATGCAAACTACTGACGGTGTTTGCTGTGACTCTAAGCACTAGCAGTGAAAAAAGAAGGATACCCAGAAACAAAACAAACAGAATTAATTTGCGCAGCGCGATATTTACTAATAAATATTTTATTTGGGGAAAGAAATACAAAGCAGTTATTCTACTCATAAAAACAATAAATGCAAAATTAAAGAAGCCGCTCCTGCAAGACAATGCATAACATGATTTCTATCAATACTTCTATTAAATTAAATGTTGAGTATAGTCTCTCATAAAGCTGGGTGACTGCTTAGGAAAAAAAAAAAAAAAAAAAGAAACAAAACAAAACAGCTTCCTTTAAAAGAAAAGCTATTGCTGCACTGGGCTAACAAACTTCCAGACATATTTTTTTTTAGAAAGACTAAGGAATAGGATGTCCAGTTCCAGAGGTTTTGCTTGTTTGTTTGTTTTTAAATAGCCTGTTTCTAAATAGGGAAGCAGGACCTCACATCTTTCTAACTTACCCTTAATAAATTTGCTCACACAAATAGCAGCAGTCAGAAGCCTAACTGTCTGTGTAATGAGACTTGCATCTGCAAGTAAGATTTCTCACTCTCTGCACTTAAAGCCTGTTGAAGAGAAATTCTGGTGCAAAATTAATACCAGCTAAGATCAAGATTAGACTCGGGGCCAAGCAGCATTAGTCCTCACTCTCTCCTGAGACCTCTAGAAACTATTGGGCTGCTAATAACTGTATTAATGCCTAAATCAGAGCCTCCTCTCCCAAAATTCTGCCGCCAGCAAGGCAGAGGTGTGTACCAGACCCAACTGCTGGGCACAGCCGCTCGCCGCTGGCATTATGGAATTGCCAGCTGGATATCTTCTTCCTACAGCTGACTATCCGGTCTCACAATAACTGTGAAGCCAGGTTCAGTGCCTTACATTCTGTGCCTTGTCAGAGTAAATTGCTTTTTCTAATTTAAGAGGAGCTAAAAATTCACACTTTAATAAGAGAGCGAAATACTCTGGAGAGTTTCTTGTCTGTGTGCTCCCATCCTCAGCCTCAATATTCAGCCAGCTAGCCGTGATTTCTTCTTGTCGGAAGGTTATTATCAACAGTATTTGATACATGAAGGCTTAGGAAAAAAAGTAAAATCATCATTTATGAGAGAAAAAAAGGGTGCAGGGATCTCTGAAATTTCACTAGACAACCTCAGAATAAGGGAGTACTCGAATTAAAGCAATTACAGCCTGAATTTCATTATTACTGAAGCACTTTGTTACAATACTGCCATCATCCTGCTTTAGAAGGATGCTGAAAAGTTATGGTCCTCTTGCCCTGCTCCCAAAACACCCACCCAGCCATCCCCAGCACCACTACAGCCGTCACCATCCTCTGCGGTAAACGGCAAGTGCATTTCTTTAGCTGACTCTGGATAACCTCTCCTGGGGAGCCAGATAAACCCGAGCAAGCCAGGAAACTCAAAGGAGAGATGGAAGGGAAAGGGGCTATTTAAAGACTCAGAGAGGAGGACCCAGCTGCTCGGGCAGTGTCCTAGGTGACCTCTTTAATCCCTCAAGAAAGGCATTCGCAGCTGTGTAGGATCACGTAGCCCTCAAACTGTACACAGGGCAGCCAAGGGGCCTTCCAAAACCAGACACGTGGTCCAACAAGTTCTCGCTCCTCTTCCCAAGTCCCTCTCGCTGGCTCCTGCGTACCCCTGCGAGGCATGGCCAGCACCAGCCATTTGCATTCCTGCTGATGCTCAACACCACGCCAGGTTCTATGCATCAGCCCAAAGCATCAGTTGTGAATTTTATACCAGGGAATATAGCAAATACTCATAAAAAAGGTTCCTTCTCTCTCTTTCTGGCCTGCTGCAATCAAGTGGGTGGCTTTTTTCATGGCCTGCAGTGACCTCAAGATATGTTTTTGCTCATCCTTGTTTGCACTTGGATGTGATAACCTGCATCATTTTTTTCAATAACGCTGCTGGGTTTAACGGTTACATACCCATCGCAATGGATGGCAGCTCGTCCAGGTGACTGGGCAGAAGTCGTGCCTCAAAGCCAACTTCTATACATGCGATTGTAAAGGGCTTTGTTCCTGTTCATTGAGCTTTGGGGCTTCTTCTCCAAGGATACACACTCCACTCTGTGGGACTGAACTGCTTCAAGGCAGAGACAGGCAAATTCCTAACTCATATCGGAATGTCTTCAAAACACTGAAGGTGTTGAGATGTAACAGCTTGGCCTGAGCTGATCTCTAGCCAAAATAACCTGGTGAATAACATGGTGGAAATAATCTGTGCCAAGGAATCTTACTATATTTAATGCAATAAATTGCGCTGCATAACACCTTTCATCACAGGATGACAGATTCCTTCATAAATATTAATTAACACCTGCCCCACTGTATCCCTCATCAAGAAAATCAGATTCATTTTCCATTATTTTCCTGGTGGGAAAAATCACCCTGTGGTGGGAAATTCACTTAGTATCCAAGAGGACTGGTGGCAGAGCCCAGACAACTATTTAATAAAATGATGCAGAAACACTGCATGGTATTATAGCTCTCAATCTTACACTTACTTCAATTTATTTGTGAAGGGTTCAAAGATTTCTTTCCCTGAGATCAGTCTTCTCCTCTCAAGTTCCCAGCGGAAAGTCCAGCAGAAAAGGCCTATCCCCTGAAAAGAATGCTATTGCCAAACTGGGAGAAGAGCTACTCACTACCCTATTTGTGAAGTAAATCATCCTTCTGCCAAAGGATGAGGATGATGCTGCATTTAATCCATCCATACAGGAATTAAGAAGCACATAGATCATGACCTGACCCTTTTCCAAAGGATGTTTTACCTGCAATGTCACAAAGACTCCAAGGTGTTTCACCTGTCTTCAAAGCATGGTTGTTCACCATGTCTGTGTCACACTAATACAATGTATTCACATTCAGATACCTGCAGGAGTCATGCTCCGATAGACCGCAATATGTTGGATGCTGTTGGCAAAGTAAATTGCTTTTTTCTTTCTTTTTTATGCCAAAGTTCTCTCTGTGTTCTCAAAGAGTAGATTGTCCTTGTGCAGTTCCTACTGATACAAAGTTCCTTTGTGTCACTTATTCCTCTCACTAATGCATCTCTAATAGAGCAATTACTTTATTATGCAGAACCGGTGATAAAACATATTATTATATAACCTTAAAATGCTTCTGTCAAATTGGAAGTGTTAAGAGAACGAGGAAACTTTGAGATAAATCGAAACACGTGATATTCTGCAAAAGGCTTTTAGACTTTCCTCTGAATATTTCTAACAGCCTTTCTCTAATTTCTACTGCAGATAAATTCTCTCAGGTTTCACCTCTTACTTCACAATAAGTTACCTATGACACCTAAAGATTTTGACTGGATTTTATGTTATATCATTCTTTTTTTCCTTTTTTAATTTATTTTTATTTTAATGCCAAAATTATCCTATAGCATATATCTTTCACATTCTCTTAATAAGTTTCTATAAGACATGAACCATTCTTGCACAATGATCTCTGTATGCATGTTAGCACCTACTATTTATTGCTGTTTCTTGGATTTATTCCTATATTTTAAATTACTTTAGCTCTTATTGAACTATTTAAAAATACTAAGGTTTCTGCCAAATGCCACTCTGTTACAGCTACTCAACACAACTGCCACCCAAACTTAATAGGGAGGGATCTGTTTTTTCCATTCGGCTGTAGTTTTCTTTTCCACTACTAATGACAAAAGAGCAGCATGAAACAGGCTACTATCTTTCTTTGCAAGATTTTATGGGTGTCAGTCCAGAGAACACTGTGTCTTTCAAACAAGAAGTACATTTGGGAATTAAAGTTTTTTTCAAGCAATGGCATTTCTCAAAGTACAAGTGAGTCCACAAGATCCTTGGATAATTTCCAGATGTACTTGATTTTTATTAAAACCACAGATTTTGGATACCACAGCAAATGTGACTACGTGTAGGTGGAAATAAATAGCTGTAATGAAGATGCTGCTGTTCGCGCCTTCTCTGTGATGTTCCTGCTTGGACTGAGCAGGATGAAGCCACAATGTCCCCCACATCTACTCTCAGTCTGCTCTGGCACTGGCCTTGGATGAGGCTCTGTTAGTCTGGGCTTCTCTCTATATTCCAGCGCTAACACTCCCATTTGCAACACGTTAGTCTGACATCAACCTGTACAGGCTGAAGAAAAGGATCACTGTAAGGTACATTCTGGTTTAGAAAAACACCAGCCCTTTCTCTTGCCGGCATAAGTGCCCTTAAGTGTCAATCTACCCCACTTTCAAAAGTGCTTTCTGGAACAGCAATGAAAATGCCTTTAATCAATCAACACTTAATAACGATGATTGAGGTATGGGTAGTTGAGACAAATCGCTAATAACTATTGTTAGTCACAGCTTATTTTCTTGAGAGATGGAACCTGGAAGTGGAAATGATGAACCTATTTTCCCCATCCAGTCTAAGTGAAAAATCAAACAACAAACGAAACTCAGCATGCATAATGAATAGCAAACTCTGTTTCAAAATTCTAATGATTCAAAGTATTATTACTAGTAAGGTAAAGCAGAACATCCATCTAACTGCATTGCTGAGACCCATCCATCTAGATTTAAACAGCAATTTCTTAAAGCAAAGCCCTCAGTTTTCTAGAAAGGCTGCCGAGTTTTTAAAAGGTATGATAGGCGTATGTCGCTTTCCATCCAGAAGGTAACAAAGCTTTTTATTATTTTCAGTCTACACCCTGTGCAAGACACCCAGCAGCAGCAAGCAAATGCCACCACGTTAAAGACAGACATGTCTGGGGCTTTATTCAGCCCTTGTTACTTCAGTTGAGTAGCTCCAAAACACTTGCAAACTAAGCGCTGGTCAGTCAAGCTAAAAGGTATTTTATTAGCTCAGTGAATGAGCTCACTGCTGCGTTTGTGCTCCAGGAAAACGTGACAGGAGTTAAATTTAAAAATACGAGCTTACAGTCCCCTCAGAGGCTCCCGAGCTGAGATCCAGGCTAATTTAGATCAGGGACACTGCAAAGTGAGAGATGAATGAGAGTTCTTACTGGTGCCTCTCTGTGCAGCAAGACCGTTGTGCTACTGCAACGGAGCAAACTTGGGCACTTGCTGTGCCCACAGGTGTCTGAGGGGCAGCACCGACCCAGGACATCTCAAACCAGGAGGCAAGGAGCATGATGTCCCCTGATGTGCCAGCCTCTGCACGCTGTTTAGCTTCGCTCTGCTGAGATCCGTGGTGGGCTTCACTGAACCAGACTCTGTGGGCTGTCGCTCCTGAGACACTCTCACACAGGAAGAGGCTGAACACATGGTGGCACACGATTTGTGTGAAAAGAGGGGACCTTTGACACAAGCCGCATATTCCTCTGCTGCTGGCAGAGCAATGGGGAGGGACATCTGAGCTCTTCACAGACCCACACGTCTCACCAAGTTCTGAGCAAATGCAGAGGTGATATCACGGTGGACTGATGTCTGATGTCTCTATCCAGCAGAGATTTGGTCTGTGCCAGAGTCTACTTCCAATGCCTGCATCCATCACCAGCATAGAGAGACCCCCAAAAAGTAGTAGTTGTGTCCTATTTTATTTAAGCATGTTCTCAAGGAAACCTGTTGATATAACAGTGTTCCACAGGCTTTGTTAAGACATAGCAGGGGAATTCATCTAAGAAGATTTCCATCTGTTTGATCAGATAACCACCTTTTAGACAAAACCCTCTGAGTCTGCAGTCAGGGAGGTACAGCCGCTGCTGCAGGAGCTTTTGAAACAAAACAGTAATAAGCATGGTTTTCATCTCAGAAAACAAGTCGTTTTAATGTATCTCTGCTTTGAGCTGTCCCCTTGAAATCCATGTGCATTATGGACGGATCAAGTGACCAAAGCCCTGTTGGAAGAGAGATTGTCAAAGAAATATAGAACCAGGCACACATTCTCTTTTGTCATCTCCAGCTCTTTTTTCCACTTGCAGAACTTTAGCATAGCATAAGAGGCCACTCAAATGCAGGAGATTTTTTTTCCAAAGAGGAGGCCAGATAGATCAGGGCAATAGTGCTGCTTTCCCCCAACCTCTCCACAAACTGTCTCCATGTGGATGGTGCTGGTTTATTTCTGGAAAATATGGAAGGTTGAAAGAGGCAGTTCAGTTTGTTCCTCTTACTTCATCAGATCAGCATTTTAATCATAGGGAAAGGTCAGGTGGACCATTCTCCCTCCTCCCCTCCTTTGCAGTGCAGACAGGTGGGCATTCACCATGCCAAGCAAGCTGCTCATGGAAGGATCTCTTTCTCTCCCTGTCATGCTCCTGCTTGCCAGGTTAATCCTGAATCAAATGGAGAGGCAACTTTATCTTCACTGTAAATCTGCTGCTTTGCCCTTTCAGCAGGAATCCCATTTAAAAAAAAAAAAAAAAAAAAAAAAAGAGAGGAGGGCAGAGGATGACAGGCATTGCACTGATTTCACCCAGGCTGCATGAATGTCATCTGCTCATGGAGTCAGTTATCCCACTCCTGGATTTGAGAAGCAATGTGAACTAAAACTCTCTTTGCCCTGACTTGACACACGAGTTTTACCTCCATTTACTGACCAAATGGAGAAGTCACAGACCTTAAATCAGTTTGATAATGGGAGTTTGTAACAGTCCTGAGAATAAAGCCCAGGATTCCTGCTTTGGCTGTCAATACACCATCATTCGCTCTTTTGAAAGGAAGGGAACAGGTAGCAGAGAGTGTGGTGGAGCAGATGGGCCAAGGGGAGAAAAATCTGTCTCTGCTTACTACAGGGATCAAATTCTCACTGGTCCCAGTGGGAAGCCTCTGCCTGTAAATTACACTGAAAATTAATGTGCATAAAAGGCTTCACAGTAGTTGATTGAAGTTAAACACAATGCTGTGGTGCTTCCATGGCTCCAGTGTCAGAAAAACATGTGTTTCAGTTTCAAAGCATCCCTTGCTGAAAGAGGGGGAAAAAAGCCAAGTATTCTTTAGTAGAGTAGTTATTTTTCCCACAGGGCACTTCCATGTCAGAATTACTCAATTTTCTAATCAGAATCATCATGAAAGTTCTGCTGTTCTCATTAATTCCACCTTAACCTACAGCACCTTTTGAAAATAAGGCTGTGTTCTTCCAGGAGAACAGACCATGAGAAGAAAAAAAAAAAAAAAAAAACCACAACCTTGTTCTCTAAAACCCCTAAGGAAAGGAGGTTTCGCTTTGCCCAAGGAATTTCTTGTCAAGGAGATGCTATTCTATCAATCAATAGGTGGTCTGAAACATTCTCTTTTGTGTAGCTTAGCAGTGCCTGTGGGCAGAATGGTCGTTACCATGTTTTCTTTGTCCTCTCTAGTAGACGTCTTATGAAATCAATGACAAATTGCTGACTTCCAAAACCTTGATTTCTTTATCATATGGTAGGTCTCCACTCAGTGAAACAAAGGCCATAACAGCATAAAAGATCAAAAGGAAGTACTAAGTCATGAATATATGTCTCCTCAGACCTGCGGAGGAGAATGACCTTATTTTAAGGGGCTTTCTTCATCGCATTAGACTTTCCTTCCCAAAACTGTACTAAGATAAATTGTTTTCCCTGTATGAAAATGCAAAATATTATCCAGTTCTTGGAAATTTGAATCTTCACCTGAGGAATGCACCTAGACTATATTTGGGTCAACTTCCCACAAAGATGAAACAATAAGAATACAAGCAGTTGGGTTTTTATTTTAAATTATAACAGAAAATGTCCACAAATATTTGAGGGTGGTTTGGACTCATGTTCTTGCTTCAAAGTCACCTTTAATTAAACTATCTTTTCTGAAATTAAACTGTCTCTTCTGAAACAGCAGCACAATAGTGCTTTCTGGTGCACATGTAGCTTCCAGGATTGCAGTCACTGATGACCCACCAGTACATCAACTGACCTGGACAATTTAGTTGTATGAGAACACACCATATGGCTTCCCCCTAACACTCACTCCTCACCTCCTGCAGCAAACTTGGTTTTGTCAATGAAGAGAAAGGAGACTGTGTGGTGAGATTGCTTTGTACTGTTCCTGGTCTCCCTGGGGAGAAGATTGCAGCTCGCTCTCATGTCTCACCCATTTCCAGGCATATTCTGGCCCCACAATCCCCTAGGGACCAAAATCAGCCTGTTTCGCCCAAGAATCATAGGGACATGGTTTACAAGTGGACTTGACAGTGTTAGATTAACAGTTGGACTCAATGACCTTAAAAGTCTTTCCCAACCAAAACAATTCTATGATCCTTTCCTGCAGAGATGAGCAGCAAGAATCACAGAATGGCAGCGGTTGGAAGGGACCTCTGGAGATCATCTAGTGCTAAAGCAGGTTCACCTAGAGTAGATTGCACAGGATCCTGTCCAAGCAGGTTTTGAATATCTCCAGAGAAGGAGACTCCACAACCTCTCTGGCAGCCTGTTCCAAGGCTCTGTCACCCTCAAAGTAAAGAAGTTTCTCCTCATATTCATATGGAACCTCCTGTGTTTCAGTCTGTGCCCATTGCCCCTCATCCTATTGTTGGGCACCACTGAAAAGAGTCTGGTCCCATCCTCTTGACACTTAAAATATTTATAACATTAATAAGATCCCCAAATTCTATGGTCCTTTCCTGCAGAGATGAGCAGCAAGCCCAGCACTCAGAATGGCCCTGGCTTATGGATCGGATCTACCCTATGGCCCATTGGGCCCTGTAGGCAAACGGGTGCGAACAGACTGTGGGCTAAGTGCTTGGGAAAGACAAAAGGGAATTATTTTATATCCTGGTCTGGTGAGAAGAACATGGTCATGGGGCTGGAGTCTGGCAGAGCCCAATGACCTGTGTGGGCACATCACATGTCTATGGATTCAGGATTTTCAAAGATGTGAAAGCCTGAAGTTCTCAAGTGTCCATACATCAACATTAACACACACAGAAAAGGACACCTCACCTCTCCCAAGGAGCACATCTAATTCAACAAGGAGCTACCAGCAAGCACTGCCCTAATTCTGTACTTCCCACCAACTCTTCCTGAAGACCTATAGAAGGACGGGCTTTTACCTGCACTTCCAGATGCATAAATCTCCCACAGATTTTGCATTACCTGTCCTGGCACAAACAGGAATGATAGCACAGAGGCAGCGTCCCCATGACAGCAACAACTCCAGGAATAATTTTCAACCCTGCTATCCCAGACCAAGTGACACAAATTCCTTCCTCATCTCTTAAACTCCTGGTACATTCATGAAATGTTTTTCTTCCTGTTAACACACATCAGCAAGCTCTCTGCTGGTGTCAGTAGACACTGCTAAAGTTAACCCATTTTCCATACAACTAACTTTCTTGCACTTTTTACTAAATGTAATAAACTTTAATTCAAAGATGTCCATAAACATATTTTCTACCACAGGCATTTTTTCCCATTATAGATAAAGCCAAAAGGACTGGACCAACACATCGGACAGAAAAACATGTTGAAAAGATCTCTGAGCCATCACAAAAAATGCAGCGTAATACACTGAAAATGAGATTATGCTGTACAAAGAAACAAGCAAGATCTATTCAAGCAAACACCTCTCTGTATGAAAACATCCCTTTTCGTATATTTCACAGAGGGAAATTATTGAAGCCTGAGAAAAGGAAAAGGTGGAAATATTGATGTAACATATAAATATATCTGTAGGCATACAAAACACCTATGGAAGCTCAATAACCACTAACAATTATTCTTTACTTACTAACAGATAAGCAGATGCATTTGAATATATTTATATATATAGTACGTGAAAGATAAGTAATTTTAAACAAATGCATATACCTCCTTACATAATGTAATTTAATGTGTGTTTGTGTCTATAATGCAGCAGTTATATAAAAATACACAATATAAAGCTGCTTGACACTGTATAATGTACCATTATATTAAATCCAAATAGTTTAAGTTAAGTTAACAGTCTGGCAAAGTCAGGCCCTCAACAGCTAAGAAGCACCAATTTTTAAGTGTTCATTTTGTTTCATTTGGCCCCCTGGAGTAACTGCATTTTTTAGTTTCATGGCAACTTGTTTTGTTGCACACAAAATCTCTGCTTCAGGATGAACAATGCCTGCTGCCTGGAAAATCACCCCATATAACTTTTTGTCCTCATCATTTAGCATGTGGTTCTGTACATTAGTTACTGTGCAGAATCCAAGCCCTGCACTGAAAACAAATTATTAATTTACTCCTCTTTTTTTTTTTTTAATTGTGTTGTCACCAGAACTTCAGATATTTTTCTGTCCAATATTCATTGCCTGATTTCTCAAACATTGATGTGAGGCACGGTGGGTTTATTAGCCACTTTACTCATTATTAACTCAGATGCAGAGGGTTATAATCCATTTCTCCAGACCTGCATTCAACTGATTTTGCAACGAGGTTATCCTGCCACATTTGCATTTCTGCAGCAAGGGAGAAAGGTCTCCCCAGGAACATTCATAATATGAACTCATTTGCCCTCAAAGCACAAGCAATCCTAGGCAAGGATGAAGGGCAGCAGAAGACAGACTGAAGTCCGCTTTCCTTGCTTGACATGGAAAGTTCTGCTCAGACTCAAAGTATACCACACTCTTGCTCAGCCCAGCTGTAGTTGCTGCCACTCTGATAAGTAAATTTTGCACCCTGAGGTCCTAAATTCTCATTAATGCAAGAAATTCTCGATAGCCCAACTAGAGGCATTTCAGAGGAGCTGGCAGTGTGCTCAGCAGGACAGCTGCAGCCAGCCTGGGGACAAAGTGAAGTTCTGGTCCAGGCTTGGCTGGTGGAAGAGCTTCAGCAGAGTCCAAAACGTGTGTCAGCTTCCTCTGAGGGCTTTAAGTGTTCTGCACTGATTCACAAGGCTGCTAAACCTTGATATTTCTTCTATGGCCTGGCAGAAATTAGGGGTTAATGCATGGATCAGTCTTTCTTCTTTTTTGCTTAGCAGTGTCCCGTGGTGGTGAGCCAAGGATTGTAGGGAAGAGCTCTGGGTTACCTTTAGGTTCTCCTTAGACAGGGAGGAGATGACAGTAGAGATGGGAAGAATAAGCAGTGACTCTGAAAGATTGAGCCTGCACTGCCTCTACAGGATTGTTTGCAGAGAATTATTTGTTTTCTTCAACAGTTAAAGCAGAAAACAGGCTCATGCAGCCTAAGTGGCATTGGCAGTAGAGACAGAGAAGTGCTGCTGCAGCACCCAGTGTTTCCATGAAGGGTTTTCCCTTGAACCCCATAGCCAAGTGTCTCACTGACCTAACTGCAATACTTCTGCTACTCCAAAGCCAGAATATTTTTTGTAAGGAATAGGAGGACACTAACTCCACTGCTGTTCACTTTAGGTACAACAATCTCAGTAAAATTCAGTTAATGAACCACATAAAAATGACTATCTGGTTTCGAGTTGATTTTTTCCCCCTCTAAGGCTATTCCACTAAGCCCTGCCTGCCAAGCTGCCTCCCCAAAACAGATTCAAACTTTGATCTCCTCCACCCCCAGCCCAAACCAGTGGGCATTCCCCTCGCTGAGCAGTTCTGAGATTTCTGTATCTATTTTGCTCAAAGCCAGGAATCTCAGCAGCTCTGCTGACAGAATAAGTGCAAGGATGCCGAGGAGAAAAAAGCATTTTGCAAAATGTGTTTATATTCATTGTCACTGGAGCAGCAGAGATATCTTCCCACTTGTCTTTAGGATAACAATAGAACTGCCTTGTCAACCAGCCAGCAAAACAGCTCAGAAGAGGCAGCACAAAGGAGCAGGGAGGTTCAAGTTAGCAAACAGTGGAACCTGTATCTTTTCCTTGCCGGGCACCACAGCCATTCAGAGGGGAAACCCTTTACACAAATAACATCCTCCTTCCTTTTGAGCCACAGCATTTGGGAACCTGCGCAGTCCAACGCAGTAGGACACAGTTTGAGCCAAGGATCTGCCAACAGCCCCAGGGGTTGTCAGCTCTGCAGAATATGTGCGCGGGGACTGTGGCTTCGGGAAGCATGTGAAAACCATGCTGAGAGCCAACAGGAAATCTGGGATTCCTCAGGCGACACGATGTACGCTGCCACGGAATCAGGAGATGTTCTCAGGGGTACCCAAGGCATGCTCATGTCTGGGCCTGGCAAGCGAGGAAGAGAGCAGGGAGAAAGAAGGCAAAGAATCAAAATGCTTCTTATTTAGCGAACTGAGATGAGGGCCAGGACACCCTGGCAATAGGAACTAGGATGCTCTACAGTCCCACGGGAATCAATAGTCTGGGATACAATGAACAATGCTGGCTTAAATTTCCTATTGTTCCACTTAGCAACTAACAGCTGTTTTTAACTAACACCCAGATACCTCCTCCTGGCACTAAAATAAACAAGAGATCTAATCCCAAGTCCCTCTGGGATTTTGCATTAGGGAGGCTGCCTGTAAAATGGCTTGTCAGACTTTTTTCCGTGGTGATAAACCATCCACAGGGAGGATGCTCTTTCTGCCATGCTGTGGCTGGGGAGTAGGGTGAGGAGCAGCAACCAGCCCAGCCTTGGTCCAGGTACTACAACACTGTCCGTGTGTGAAAGACAGAGCAGAGCTGGACGTGTGAAAGACAGTGCAGAGCTGGATGGGAGGTGATCGATACCATGCAGTAAGAGATGGGAACAGAATGAGACACCACCATCCAAAACAGACGGACGAGAACTGATAACTGTAGGAGCACATTGGAGGGGGAGAGTCAAGGAAAGCAAAGAAGGTAACAGGGTTAGAAGCAAAAACTCCACTGAACTCCTAAGAGCTCAGCCCTGCCATACTGATACAAAACCAGTGAGACAGGGAGAGGTTTTTCTTAAAGCTGAAATTCACATTTTAACACTGCACCTTGTAAGCAATGAAACACTTTTCACCTAGAGATCTGAAATGTCACTTTTTGCCTGCAGTAACGTTTTGGTGACAAAAATGCAGCTGCACTTTGAAAGCAGTTCTTTCTTTTCACCTTGTCACTTTTCAGAACACCTGTAAGGTGCTTGTAGGGGTTTGAGCTGTCTTTGGAGGATCATGCTCCTTTGTCACGCTGGGAACAGTTTTGAAGAACTCAGAAACCAAATGTGTTTCTTGACTAGAGCAGCAGTTCAGTTACTAAGCGCACAGTGTTCTGGTTTCGTTCTGCATGAAACTGTCCAAAGCCAGGCTGTGAGAGTGGGAGTAAGAGTCTATGCCAGAAGGAGATGGGGTAGATCATTCCTTTGCCTGAAGGTGATAGACCCCATCTCAGGTGGGAACATTGCTCCAGCTGAGAATAATAACCTGTGCCCGTGCTTGGAAGCAAGGTAGAAATTTAGTGCTGTGTGAATGACTGAAAGGAGAAAGGATGTTTTTATTCTGAGGTACATAAAACTGGCTTGGTGGCTGAATGTTCCCTCATTCTTCACCTGAAAGCTTTTTGCATACAAAGCAATATTATGTGCTAACAGAAAGAAAAAATACACAGTAATATCCTGCAGAATAGCCTGTTGGATGCAGCAGACATGTTCTTCATGCCCAATAAAATAATATGAGCCAGCACTGACAGTCCAGCAGGACACAAAACCAAAGCAAACCATGGTTTTGGACAGCTGTTGCAGAAAATAACAAAGTGTGGAGAGATGTTATCAGTACATGCAAACATCGACAAAAGTTATTATTTCCCAGGCCAATGTTTTCCAACTGTGTCAAGCAAAGCTCTTTTTTATCACCTGATTTTTGGAGCAGAGATAGGTGATGGCATTGAGAGTTATGCTGGTGATGTTTTGGCTGGTGGTAGAGGAAGGAGAGGGATCAGAACATACCAGCATTGTAATTGTCACCAACCACTAACTTTCTGTCCTTAGCACTCTAACCTCTGTTATATAATTGAAGATACAACAGAGAGCCTTTTGCTCTTCTCTAAGTGAATACAGAATGTATGGAAAAAAGGTTAGATTTTTGTAACATTGAGGATGAATGCTGTGCTACCTGGCAATTTTGCCAATACCACCACCTTTTTCACCTGCAGTGTTCTAAACTATTTCTAGTCTAGCCCTCCGCGTAGCTTTGTCAATGAACCACATACCCGACTTTAAGCCCCAGCTTCCAATTTAAACCTGGGCTTTGTCCAGCTCTTTCCCCAGATTATGCAGAGAGCACTGGGACAGTTAGAGACATAAGAAAAAACAGATGTATGCTCAGCTCTCCATTATTCAACATAATAGGAAGAGGACTATAACTTGGATAAAGCGAAAACATGACCTAGTACAAAACATAGAAGAACACAGGGCAGGCAAGTCACACTTTCAAAAAAATGGATAGAAGGACAATTTTCTATAGTGTGCCAGTCTACCTACAGAACCCACTGTGCCACAGGGTGCCAGGGAGGGCAAACCAGGGTTTCACAATGATACAAGAAATAAGAGTTCTTAACAGTTACACGAGCTTGCATTAAAATGTCGGCTAATCAGCCCCCACAACTATAGTTTTAAAGCCAATTTTGTATTGTAGGGTTTTATAACCTTCTCTACACACTTGCGGCTTGCACTTCTAACATGCAGGGCTGGGAGACATGAATTCTTGAGCTGATCTAGGGGAGTAAATCTGTTTTGCACAACCCATCCCTCGTGTTCTGCTTCTGCAATGTGTGAAGTTTTGACAACACACGTAGCAGTCAGAGGATGCTGCTGCCTCAGATGTGAAATTCCTGTCCCCATGGGGCTCTGACCCATGTCAGCCCAGCTGCACACAGGGGCTCAGGGTACCTGCAAAACATGGACAATTGGCATTTCACCACAAGTCGCTAAAGGCTGCTTTTTATGCGAGCAGCTTGTCTTAGCAAAGCAATTCCCACCCACCCCCTCATGACAAAATGATGGCTCATGAAAGCACAGGCTCCCTCCCCAAAACACATCCTCCATTTCATAGGGTAACTCATGCCTCAGCTCAGAGGTCTTCTCCTGCAAGACCAGGAAAAGCGCATCCATGCCCTGGGAAAACAGAACCAAGGGGGTCACCTACAGGCAGAGGAAGAGATACATCTCCTGCATCCCGTGGCCAAGCTTGTCCAACAAATATGATTCTGAACCAAGACATTTCCCTTCCCTCAGCTCCTTGGGAGCATTTACTGAGCACACCCAATGCCAGTGCCTCACCAGTCTCAGCCTCAAGAGTTTCTGTCACATTCCCGTGACTGCTTAAGGGTCCTGGTGAAGACAATTTGACAGGGAGGAACTTGCTGCTTCCAGGCAGATCTGTTTACTCGCCCCCCTGAGCCCTGGGAGCCGCGGCGTGCGCTGCCGGGGTTGCCCGGCTCACCGACTGACAGCGCTGTCAGGTCCCATTCATCGCAAAGCAGTCGATTCCTCACACCTCCCTCACTCCCCCCCTGAACGCAGCGAGATCTCGGGAGCACAGGCTCTACCCTCAGACGGGGCTTGGTGATTGATGCCTAACAGTAATTGCCAGCGTTCATCTCCAAACAGCAAAATTTCATTTGATAAAGGCTTTTTAGGGTGGGAGGTGCAGGTCAGGACTCCTGCACGCTGATGCTTTTCGAGACAAGCCAGCAGGAAGCTCGTATGAACGACCTCAGCCCAACAAGTCGCTGCTGGTGAATTTAAGAGGAAAACAAGCCCAAGCGCCTCTCTCATTAGTTCAAGCTGTTCTTACCTGGAGGGTGGAGAGAAGGACTTGCAAGCCACTGGCTTCTTGTTCTGCCATGCTGCTCCCCACTCACACTCCCTGTTTCTAGTAGCAGACACAATGCAGCTAGAAAGCAAAGCTGCCAACTTGCCTTGCTGCTGCCCCTGTGCCGTTTAAGAAATGAAGAAGCTAAACACAGATCCCCAGACACATGCACGCCGCTACCACCAATAATCACAGCAATGCAACTCTAGACCTCAGCAGGAGAGATAAATGTACCCCCCCTCCCTCCCAGCTCTCCCACTGTGACGAGAAGATTAATTCCTATATAAAGAATCCTGGGGATTAAGTAAAGTGTTCAGGAAAGGTCTGGGTGCTTGCTGTGTGGCAGGGGGAGTGTGGGGAGGGTGGCAATAGCAACAAGAAAGCAGAAGAGCTACAAACCTCAAAGAAAGCTAGGGAGAAGGGAGGGAGCGCGCTGGCTGCCTGACAGGCATTCCCAGCTGACCTGCTGATCCGTTCCAGACCCTGCGTGGACTCATCTCCATTTGACTCCGTTCCAATGAAACAGGAGACACGGAGAAGACAGAGCGAGCAGGAGAGATGCCCTCGGTCTTAACGAGTGGTGACAACGAACAGAAGATACACCCGGCATGAAGGTCAGGTGGAGCGGGTTCACCGAGGCTTGTGCAGGGTTTTCAGCTTCCCAATCCCAGCGCTTCTCCCCAGTCACAGCCACTACGGCCATCGGCTGCACCTCGATGAGTGACCACAGAGGAGCATCTTATGGCTGCACAGCAAAGGCCAGAGAGGAGAACTGCCTCTGCAAGGTGTAGTTTTTGGGGGGAGTTTGCTCCAAGGGCCACTACAGTGATTCACACATACCTATCTCTTTATACAAGGATAGTAACTTCGAGAGTAGTTCACTCCCCAGAGCACAAGCCACGCTGTAGTACAGTTGTAGTTGTAGCTTGAATTCCTAGGAGGGCACGGAGTCCACTTTTAGCTTCAGCTGAATGATATCAAAGGACTTGGTAAACAAGAAGTAGCAGGTAAAGAAGCTGAGTAGGGGTTTAGATGAGTCCTTTCCAGCAAATTGTTTTAAATGTGAAAATGTCAATTAGTCCAATGCAAACATTTTTTCAGGGATGCAGCAATTTCATTTCAGCCTTCTTAACACCAGAATAGCATTTTTGGCCCAGAGAAACACCGCTCCAGAGTGAAGACTGATAGCGGAGACAACTACTTGATATGCAGAAGACAAAAGTTAGATATTGTCTTTCCAATTTGGGGACATTAATTTCAGTCTTTTACCTCTCAAATAAGTACTTCATTCTGGCATGGGACTTTTTCGTCCCTCCAGTAGGAGTTTTTCCACTTTAAATGAATAACTAAGGATTTTTTAAGAAGTAACGTGAACTTTGGTCTCTGGGCACAAGGCAGAGGCTTACAGAACTCAGTACCACACCAAGACATGCTAGACAGCCAGTGTGTGCATGCTTCTCTTTGCTGATGCCAATGAAGCAATCGCAGACTGGATATAAAACCCTAATCTTCTGAGTTAAATGAAGAATAAAAAAGAATTAAAAAACTCCACTCTTGGCCAAGGAATATTTTCACCTGATGATCATTACACTCTGCAGAACCCTCACTGATCAAGTGCTTTAGGCAAGAAAAATCCACCCCAGCTCAGCCCAGCTCAGCAATGTGTGAACAAGTGGCACAAGCATGACATTCCTCACTTTCTGTGTGTGCCAGGGCCCCAGGATGTCAATACCAAGTTATAAAATGAACCAGATTAAAATACCTTTGTCATAATTACGGAGACACAGTAGTCCATTCAGAGAGAATGCCATGAGGACCACTGACTGATGGACAAGGTGCTCTACAGATGACTAGGCAGAATAAGAAGGTGTATGGACCACTTTCCAATGGAAATTCAGGTTCAGAGATTTTAGTTTTCTTTAAAAACTGTTTGATTTCCTGTCACACTCCATAAAATACCATATTTTAGATAGACCTGGTGCTCTGCCCTTTAAGCACTGAATTTTTCGCCATTTTGAGTAAGCTCTGTGGGTATTAAAAAACTGACTGTTCAGGAAGTACACAGAAGAATTTCCCCATCTCTCCCTTGAAAAAAGATTCATCCTGAAAGCAACGGAAACATCCAACACCAGCCTGAAATTTTCCAAGAGTTAACACACTTGACGAGTGACTTTGAGTCAAGGCTGCGGGGCTTCTTTCACACCAGCAGGACTCAATAAAAATCTAATAACAGGCCCCAACATACTGTTGGGGGGAAACCAAGGGAATGCAGGCACAGTATCCATGGTGGGAATGGTGTGTCCTCACACATGGTGTGAATTTGGGGGTCATCCTGTGCAGGGACAGGAGTTGGACTCAATAATCCCTGTAGGTCCCTTGCAATTCAGGACATTCTATGACTCTGTGAAAAGGGCTGGGAAGGAGGGAGGTGGGTAACAGGTTTTATGAGCAGTGCCAGTACACTGTGTCTTTTGCAAATTAGCACACTGACAGAAAATGACTTCAGAGCTAATTAGAAGCTGTTTAAAGGAGCTCTTCCACATTTGATGCTTCGTTCTCTTTCTTGTGACAATTGTACCTGTCACTAGAGCCGTGTGGAACTATTAATTCCCTACCGTGTGGATCTTCAGAAGGCAACGGGCTCCATCAGCATAAGCTTCAGGCATCCTGGATGCCCTGGATCCCCTCCCCTACCACATCACACAAACAGATCCCCCAGCCCTCTTGTACTAGGACAGATCCACTAATATTCACATGGTGATCTCCCCTCCTTGTTACATCATAAAATGCTAGATGAGCATTCAGCTTTCTACCGTACCTAGAAAACAACATGGGCCCCTGTTGTAGGATCCCAGCTTCCAAAAGCCCTTCCAAGCCCCCAGTGATCTGGCTCTTCCTCTCTGTATGAAGAAGATTTAGGAACAATTGCAAAAATGCCTCTCCAAATACGTCAGCCCAGGAGGAAAGGAACACCAAGAAGACAGCTTGGGGGGGAAAAAAAAAAATCTTATGTTCTTTAAAATTTTGAGGTAGTTAGCTTGGTTGTGCCCAAAGACTACAATAAAGCATCAAATAACAGAAATCTCTGGAACTTGCATTTGATTTGAAAACAAGACACGATGAATGAGTAACAAATGGAAATGACCCCAAAAGTGACAGTCATGTTTACATGAATGTAAGATGTACAGCAAAACCCCTTTGAAACCAAATTCTCAGCTATAAATCTCAGAGGCCTCTAATTATTCACCATTCTATAGCCATTACTTCCACATTTTGTTGAATTTCCAATTTTGCTGTTAGTTTCTAAGAGGAGGTGGTTCCCTACCTCAACACACAGAGGCTGAATAAATTAGGAAGCCTACCCAGAGATAAATGCCAGAAGCAAAGCATACAGATTGTCCCTTTCTATTCATACTACACTGCCGACCCAGTTTGAAGATCAGCTAGTTAGAGTTTATATTGATGTCGTTTTTTCCCCTGTGCCCTTAGCTTTATGTGATTCTTAAACAAAATGAAAATTAAACTCATGACTGCATCTTCCTACTAGTGCCGGAGTTACTGTTCTTGTGAGGAGGACAGAGGGGATTAGAAGCACAAATCAGGACCTCTGGGCTCTCCGCAGGTGTTGCACAACCTTAGACCAGTAATTTTGTTTTCTTGTGCTCCAGGGCTCAGACAAACAAACAAGTTAGAGATATCACCTGATCTCCAGCAAATATGTGTACATACTTTCAGCCCATAGCAATGGGAAGATAATTCAGGATCATTTTACCTGCATTAAAAGAGCACTCAGTCCAATTATTTCACATTTTATGAGCATACGCAGAAACCATTACCATGGATCAGCTGACATTAAGTAATATATTAATCACAGAAACTCGTTCCTGTATCTAAACCTGTGTTTTCCCTACCTGTGAAATTTCGAAGTTTTTCTTGTGAAGATGCTGTACAGCTATAAAATTGCAAGCCTTCATCCAGAAGCATTACACAGAAAAAAAAAAAATATTCAGCTATAGCATTAGATTATATAGGGTTATTCAATGATTGAATAAAGTTAAAAATCTCCCTGGATGAGATAATCTGGAAATTTTCCTTGTGAAGAAAGTGATTAGATGAAGACAGAAGTCCTCTGCCAGGTACTTAGCAACCATCTTATTATTGATTTGTAAATTAAAAGTGAGAAGCCCATATAAGAATTTAACATATTTAAATAAAATTTTCCTGTGTTATTTTCACATTTTCACTGATTCTGTCACCTCCAAAGTAGAATTCAGCCTGCTCTTACCCATCTGAACCCCCCAGTGATCATATTTGAAAGTAATTTACAGGCTAAAGAAAAATTACCCCAAAGAAGACTTAAAGACAGCAAATGTAGCACCAGAATCAATATCACAAGAATAAAGTGACCACTCACAGCCAAGCTTCACATTGCCTGTCCAGAGTCTCTACCGGCAAACTGCAAAACTCATTCAATTTTTTGGACATTAGCATGAAATTGAGTCCAAATAACAAAAAACAGCTTGGAAACCTGTGATTAACCTGAGGATATTTTCCTTCTAATTTTTGAAAAACTGACACGAGTTTTGCACTCACATTGCACACGTGATTTCTAATAGGATTGTTTCCACTTTTAAACCAGTGAGATTGATAAGAGGACAGCCAGGTTCCATTAAAAATGGGGGGAGAGAGGAAGTCTAATTGGATAAATTATTCATTCCAAAGCCAGCCTGAGTTTTATGAAACGAAAGTGAAATATCACTGTGTAAAATACCCAGTTAACTGCCCATGTTTCATTCAGAGAAATTAGTTCCCCTGTCAAAACCGCATGTAGCCAAAAAATGTATATATTTTAATATGTGAATATTGCTTTTTTTATTTCAATGCCCTTTTCTCTAAAAAACCTTAAATTTTCATTGTCTTTCATTCATGCACAGTGCTTATCATAAGTGATCAATATATATGATTAATTATTTATATATATGATTAATATATATGAATGTGGATAAGATATATATGATCTTCCATTTGTGAATATCTATGCAGAGGTTTACCTGTCTGAATAACATCATTCCCCCAGAAATAATTTACTCTTCTACAGTAGTGAAATGGTTAAAATGGAAGTAAAAACACAAGTCATAACACTG
Organism: Caloenas nicobarica; assembly: GCF_036013445.1. Classification (NCBI taxonomy): domain Eukaryota; kingdom Metazoa; phylum Chordata; class Aves; order Columbiformes; family Columbidae; genus Caloenas; species Caloenas nicobarica. The sequence goes on from NC_088254.1 coordinate 16,547,183, forward strand.
AAATTGATTTTCAGATGTTGCTGGGAGTGACCTGCAGCTCCTGCAGCCACTGGATGGGAAGTTCATATCTCCTGGTCAGAAACAGACCACTGGAAACTGCTGGTGTTTTGCTGGTTTAATATGAGGCTGGTACTGAACAGAGGGTATGGGGCAGAGCAGGGAACAGGCTGAATCAGAGCTTTATTTCTCTGGAGACATCCCTACCCATCCTGCCTTTCGTTTTGTTGCTGCACAACAGCACGGCCTGGGGAGCATCAACTGGGGGACAACCTACAGCTCATTTTACAGTAGCGTGATGACCAAGCACATAGGATATATAAGACCATAGGGCTGGTGTTTCAGAGGCTACTGCAGATACGCAGTATGCTGTGTCAGTATATAACACAGGATATTTTCTTACATCACTCTTTCTAACTAGTGCTGAGAGTCATTTTCCCATAGGTCCTCCCATTTCTTTGTCTCCTGGTTCCTAAAACCTACACCCTTTAAAAGGACATTAATAGAATTAAATAAAGAGATCTGCTGCAATAACATGTTAACCCAGGCTTCAAAGTACCCCCTGCATTTGCAGCCTAAGCTCAAATAGCATTTGTGTGACATCCACACACTTCAGATCTCTTTTGGAATAACAATGGACAACATTTTGGCAAACCAAACTTCGAGCTGTTGATCAACTCAGCCATGAACTGTTTCATAGACCAGGAGTGGAAGTGTGCTGGCTCAGTACCATGCTTTTTTATTTCATTTAGGAATAAAAATTTTCACTTGTCAAATAGAATATATGTTTCTTACACCCTGACACATTATCAAATATTCTGAAATATACTTTGTGGGGCTCTTACTTAAATATAGTTTACGAAAAGCCAATCATATATCAAACGCACACATATGCTGCATCCCGAGAAAAATATATTTAACCACTTGACTGCTGCCAGATGTTCCCACTTAGTCCCTACAAAGCCCCTTGCTGTGTTGTTCAATGCTTCAGATACAGCAGGTAGATAATACTTGCTCTCCAACTGAATGCTGCAAGTATGTCTAAGTCAGATTTACCTCCTGCGTTACTGATTGCTCCCGGTCCACCGAGACAGAAGACACCTGCTATGCCAGCAAATCTGTGAGATACGGGCAGGTAAAGTCCCTTGCTGGGCTGCCGAGTCTTCTGGCTGTTGATAGAGCGCACACAGCGTGGGGCTGACTATCCCACCTCCGGCCAAACAGCCTATAATGCCATTCTCATGTTGAAGGACAACAGTAGGGATGTACCGAAAGAGCAGGGGAGGAAGATGAAATAGTAGGAAGACAGTTAAATTATTGGTGCTGATGCCTTAATCCTCTTTGTCCGGTCCCGAGGCAGCAGTACAAGGCAAAGGCCCCTCGTTCTGACACAGCTTGGTGAATGTTTCTGCTGGACAAAACATCCTCCCCATTTCCCACACACAAAACTATATCGAGCTTTTTGATTGTTTATAAAAGGAAACTCTTATCTTTCCTACCCTGACAGCCTGATTCTCCTTTTCTTTTTTCGTCAATTGCATCATCAATTTCACCTGCATAAAGTGTCTCTATTCTAACTTAATAGTACACAGCACCCCCACTGCAAAAGTGAGAGCACGGACATAAGTGCAAGACAAGGAAGAATCTGTTTTGTTGAATGTTTAAGGAAATGGACTTTATGCAAGCCAGACACAGCAATACACAAAGCTTTCCCATTAGCAGAACAAATTGTGTTATATCCGCCTTTTCTGTTTGTCTCATGCTTAGCGTCTATAACACACAGAGCAATATCCAGTATGCAAAGGTGCCAGAAAAAGACATGGCTCTGAAAGGCTCAGAAACAAAGGAAAAAGAGAGAACTCAACCCAAATGAACAATCTGGCAGGTTAAGAATTTTAAGAAGCCCAGCAAGCAGAAAAGAACATGGAAAGTTGGGCTGTTATAGGTGATACCATGTCAGGACAGAGAATTAACTCCAAAAAGGATTCCCCACTGCAGTTTCTGTAGAAATCTACCTGGGTTTGTAGCCAACCTGCTCCCTCTTGTTTTCAAAAATGAAGGAGTATCAGTCATCTTCCAGTTCAATCCGGGACTGAACTAGACTAACAAGAACACCCATCAAAAACAAACCAAAAACAAACCAAAAACAAACCAAAAACAAACCAAAAACCCAGGGGTACTGGCTTGCACAGATCACTGGAGACTGATAATGTGATGCTGTTTGCTCATTTTTAGTGCTGTGCAAACTAGCCAGGCTAAGGCAATGCACGAAGGGCATCTTTAGGGGATTTTCAGAGAAACATCTAAAGAAATCAAAAAGCATTTTAGACCACTAGACCTCTGAACTTGACCTTCACAGTAGCAACAAATGCTGTAACCCCTTATAAGTTTGCAGCACTTTGTCCCATGCAATCAATGTTTCTAGTAACAGCAGGCTACTGACCTTTATTAACTGCATTCGATGATCAATACTGAATGACTCTTTCTATCTACCCACCCCAGTGCATCACAAGCCATCAGTGACCGCTCTCAAAATCTCATGTAACACGTGTACAAACATTCCTAGGAAAATTCCTCCTTTATCCCTTTGTCATGAGGCAGCAATGACCAAAAAAAAAAAAAAAAAACCACGATGGTGTCTTTTGTGGAGGCACCCCAAAACGACTCCAAGCAAATAATAAGCTTAAACCAACTTCAATTCAGAACCGAAGCAAAACCACAGGAAACAATATAAGTGGGGGGTTAATCCAAAATCAGTCAGCACTCTGAAAACATTTAATAAACTGCAGGTTTGCCATCCCGGCTGGGGATGTTATCCCCGTCCAGCCACAGCAGAGTGACGCTCCCAGCGGGCAGCCCTCACTCACAAGAGGCCTCGCTCACCCAGAAGAAATAATCCCTTGTCCGGGGGGAACAAGGGCTCACTCGAGGACAAATTCAGGAAAAAATAAAATAATCACTCACCAAGGAGCAGGTGAGGGCTCTCAGTCCCTGTGAGTGTCCTTAGACAGCGTCCCTTGTCCAAGGGAAGGGCTCTGATCGCAGTCCTGCTGCTCCAAGAAGGCCCAGTTGGACTTGGCTGTGGCCATCACCAGCTTGAGCCAGGAGCTTCTCTGGGTCTGGGCACCTCGCTGGCTGAGGACCCTGTCTATTGACTGGGGGTCCCACCCCTCCTGCTACCCCACCCTTGGGGCGGTGTCTGTGAGGACAAAAGGTGCTAAAGAGCCGTTAACTGCCCCATTGAAAGCTCCCGACCTCACGGGGGTGTCTGCAACTGCCACAGTGAGAGAACTCCTGTCGTGTTTCCTCTGGGCCCAGTCAGACCCGGCTTTCTCTAAAGCTCAGTTCAAGTCTGGAGGAGCCCCAGTATATACACTGAGACTTGGCTGAGGCTGAATCTGAATAACAGTTTGTGACCCAATAAATTTAGCAGCGCTACAGAGGCCTTAGAAAGCAGGCTGTCATCGCTGAGGGCTGCGTGAGAAACACAGCTGGAACTGGGGATGGCTCGTTATTTACAATCCTGCATCATTTACATCCTCTCCATCCTGAATGATGAAAGGTTCTCCTGCGAACAGCAACACGACAACATTTGAAATGCAAGTGAAATTTGCACTGCAGGGAAGGAAATCATCTCAGAGACACAGAAGCTGTAATACTGAGGGACAGCATTTGTCTACATTTTGCTTTGACTGATGGAGAGCAGGCAAGGTTCCTGGAGACTTGGCTCTGGAAGCAATTAAAGAAGATCTCTTAGGAGGATAGGTCCTTCTGACTGCCCTCCACTCCATAGTCCTCAGAAATACATGCCACCTCTCAGCCCTTTGGTTGTGCAGAGAAGTGGCTTCTTGCAAACACTCTGGGAAGGAGACAGTTCAAAGGAGCTGGACCAGTTTCCCACATCCATGAAACAGATGGAAACACTACTGGCAGGCTGTATTATGCCCATAGATCCTATCTGCTATTCCAGGCTCTGCATCCTCTCCCTATCGTAGGGGCTTCTTTCTTACTCTGATCTCTTCTGCCTCCCTGGAGGGGACCCTTGCAGACCTGCTAAAGAAAATGGCTTGATACAATCTCCGAAAAGCTTTTTTGTCAAAGTGCAAACCCTGTGGAAATCTTCCTGGGCAAAAGCTATTTCTGGAAGCAATAAAGTTACTGAAGCTTGACTTCCTATTGAAAGCAGTTTCACAGTTGACCAGCTGTGTCTGAAAGTACAAGCTCTCCAACTGAAGAAGTTGAGGCAATCTTTTTCACACTTTTCTGGCCCACAGAGCCTCCAGAGTCTACTAGAAAAGCCTTTTCCTCATCAGTGGCACATAGTGGGTGTCTCATTTGTACCCAGCCACCTATTTTTACTAAAAACCTGCAAACTACATTATCTCTGGGATTTCTACTTCTCTGTTAAATTCATTTGGAAATAGGCCAGTGATTTCATAAGATTTTAGGGTGGGGGGAACAAACCCAGAAAGGGCACGATTGTATCAACCATGTTTCCAAAGGAAACTAAACTAAAGAAGAGCTATTACAAGAATAATCATTCAATGCCATTTTCACATAGTCTCTGAATAAATCAATAATGCTTACTGGGACCTGCCAATGCAGGCGTGTTACAGATGTCTCCTGCATAGACCTATGGTGGTTGCTATGAGCATGACATAATTGCTAACAATCCCCAGACTAGTCCTCTTGTTCAAGCTGTGGCAGCTCATCCTTTTAGCCCTGGATGTGCCTGGTACATTCCCTGGTGTGCCTATCGATAGCTCTTGACATGTGCAAAATGCAGTAAATATTAATTCATCAAGTCTCACAACTCCCCCTCCAGGAGTTGGGCAATCGTTTTTTCCAGCTTATACTTTGCAAAGCCGAGGAGGAGTCTCTCAAGGACAAGCACAGCATCAGTTATGGAGGCAGAGGGATAACACAGGTCACACTGCCCCTAGTGCCACCATGGGAAAACTCGAAGTGGTGATAAAGAAAAAAAACCTTGTCATCTTTTCAGCTGTTGAATTTTTCTCCCTACAGTCAAAGAGACTGTGTCTGGGTGCACGTTTGACAGCATTTCAAGCAGGCAGCCCTTATTACTGATGCCTGAGTGTTCACCTGACCATCTGCACCCTTTTGTCCTTTGGGTAGCATTTGGCCAGCCTTTGTTTTGTGCCAAAAAGTTTGTAAGTGAACCTGCCTTGCTCTGGAGACAGGCACAGTGAAATCATGAGGTTTTTGACTAATTTCTAATGAAAACTTACCTCAGAGGTCAGCTTCAATTAAGAGTGGCCAGAGAGCTTCATATCTCCACCTTTCTTACTGCAATGTGGAGCCAAGTGTTGATTATTCCAGGATCCATCCCTGAGGCTCTTGGCATCTATAAGGACTTGGCCTTCCAAGTAGAAATCAAGACCTTGTAAATAGACAGTCATCCTGGGGAAAGCAGAGAAACAAATGCCCAGCCAGGCAGAGCCTTGTGAAATAAACTGCATCTAAACTTCAGGATCATAAATGTTTCTTGTTCAGCTCATTACATGAACCCACTTCTCCAACATTTGTTAGAGGAGGGGAGCCTGGTGGCCTGTTACATCCACTTCACCTCCCTCCTCCAACTGAAAACTCTTCAATCACCGCTGACTCTTTTTCAGGAAAACCTTCATTTCATTGAAATTTAATTATTGGTTTAATTAAAATAGGCGAGCAGCAGTGTGAGATGCGTATGTTTTTTAATGGCTGAAGGAGATTGTAAAGTCCTCATTCATTTCCCAAAGTAGCTTCCACAAAAATTGAGCTGCCTTTTTATAGGCGTATTCTCAATACTGCTTTCAAATGGATCCCACAGCCATTCATATAGATTAATTTGGGCAGTGAATCAGATCCTGCTCATTGGCTGCCTTTCAGAACATACTGACGATGCTCGAGGAGCCCCATGGTAGAGCCCTGAGAGCTGGTGGGACTCTCCAAATGATTAATTAATCCTTATCCAGGCATTTTTTTTTCAGTTCTGTCGTAATTTATTCACATTGCAAACAAACTTGGTCTTGGTGAAATGGGCCAGACTGACAAGCCTGGTGTGACTGACAATTGCTCTGCTACTCCCACAGAAAGTGTGAACAAGGCAAGGTTCTCCTATACTGGTGAAACCTGTGCTGTGACACAGGAGACAACCTCAGAGCATACACAGACCCTACTTTCTCCACTAAAACTGACAACTGGAGGGGTGGCCCAGTTTCATGCAAATTTTGGTCCCAACAAGATGTATAGACAAGACCACTATTAAAAGATAAAAATACTGTGGTGCTTGTCTCTTCTCTCAATGGTTTCTCCAGCATCCCTGTCCCCTTATCCAGGAACAAAAGCCTGTACAAAGTGGGAAATGAGCACAAAGCAGACAAAACACAAAAACTTGGCTTGGGCCACCATATGAGGAGGTGTCCAGCTGTCCCATGGGAAAGATAGGGAAGGGACAGTAACACCCTGCGGTGGGTGGATGTATTTCCAGTGGTAGAGGCAGCGCCACATAAGGACAAGCATGAGGCATCCTAGCACAGTCATGGTTTCCCTGAGAACCAACTCCATTAGTTGCTAATGATTTTCAAGTAGTAAAAGTGGATTTGAACTCACAACAGAGATGCCAATCTTTAGACTCTTAAATCCCCAAACCATCTGGTCTTTGGATTTCTTTTTAATCACTCTTCTCTTTATACCAGTGAAATGAGTTTCAAAGAGCTGTGTAGCTCTTCGTAAATTCTGGTTACAAAATAATCACAATAAAAAGGGGAATATTGAACCTTTCAAATATTTTCAGCTCATGCTTCTAAGCTATGCTGTGCTGCCTTCCTAAGATTTTGCAATCTTCAGATCTCTTTGGCTGTAGTCCAGAAAGAAATGAAAGAAGTAGCCTTTCATTTAGAAGCAACCCTCCAGACACTCTTGCAAGTACCTGCAATGACCTTCATTTACCCAACCCTCTCCAGCAACACTAGCTGAGAATGCAAGTAAAGTGCAGGGCTGGGAACAGAGTGTGCTGTTTCAAAAGGTTTTTACATCTCTTTTGTACTTGCTGAAAATCTACTCTCATCATTTTTCATTTAAAATATCTTCCTATACATATGCCTGGAGGTTGTGGTTTGTGTTTCATAACAAAAAGTATAGATCGATCTGCGAGTAGAGGTCTAATTTTCAACATTACCACTGAATTCCTGGGGAGTCTGGCAGTGGTTGAGAAAATCAGGTAACAATGCTGGTAGCCTTGGATCTTTCTCCTAAAGGTAAGAGTATTGTATGATGGTGTACTGGAAGAACTTCTACCTTTTCTTCTCCTCATGGCTTGACTGATCAATACTTCATTAACTTCTTGTTGTTGATACTAAGATGCTACCTGCCTCCATGGATCCTATTGGATCTTAATGGATCCATAATAGCTCCATAGGTCCTATTCAGACTTATTAACATCATAAAAAACAGCAAGAAAACCTTAGAGCCACGGATTAGCCATAGGTTAGAAGAAATGAGTACTTGGAGTATCAGATAGGGTTTCTTACGGGCACATGTACAGGAGAAATAATGCTGGGCTAGACGGACTTCCAGTCTGAGCCAGTACAGCCATACGAGCTGTTCTTATGCTGTTATGTTCAGTGTCTTTAGTCTCTCTGGTCTTCATCAATAACATTAGACTCACATCACAAGGGCCTGTGAGGCTTTGCAATTTTAGCTCCTCAGCTGAAAGACACCATATAAGCGTAAACATAATTGTATATTATTGAGGAATGTTGCTGTAATAAACAGTCTCTATTACCAATTGTCTAGCTGTAATATTTGTGTTTATGTCAGCACTTAAAAACCATTGATCTGCAATAAACTCGGTGTGGGGAAAAACATCTGATTCAAAGGTCAGAGCAGAGAAATGCAATTTTCCCCATCAGGTCCTGAGAGAGCGAGGCTGGAGAGCTGCTGCACAGAGCTCAGCCTGGGAAAATGTGGCTTCGTCAAGCTTCTTTGTCGCTCCGTTCCCCACTGCTAGAACAGCACCTGGGGAGATGACCCGAGATCAAAGATGCTTGCAGCAGCAGTCTGGTTGCAAGACTAATCATCGTTAGTCTACTTGGACTGCCAGATTGCAGGTAACCACCCACCGCGGTGTGGTACTGTGCCAGGGATGCACAGGCACTTTTCAAAGCGAGCACGAGCTTCCCCATATCCCTGTGTGTGGCAGCAGCAGGGTGAGCTCTGTGGATGTCTCCTAACAGCTTTTGCTCCAAACTGAGCCTTTGAACTAGGAGCTGCCTCATTTCTTTTTATCTGGGAACAGGAGAGATACTGAACAACAGGTAGTACGGAGAGCAATAGCCCAGATGGAGCCTGCCCAGGGGATACACTATTTAATGTACAGCAGCTTAAAACTTTGCTCCTTAGTACCTGAATGCAGTTTCTTGCATGCTTCATGCCCTGAGTGTGCTTCTCTCCCAAAAGGCAGAACTGTGCTCCTCTCTTAAGAGAGACCTGAACATCTTTCCTTTTCAGACAGCTTCCAACGTGTTCTCTTGAACGTGAGTAGCTGTGGCCATCCTGCCCATCCAAATGACCTGGAATTCTCCTTTCTCCTATCTTCTGCATGGCAGATTCACTGCTTCACTCCCCTTCCATCACTGAGTGACCCAGGAGTCTAGTCGTTTGACTCCCTGACACCATGCATCCCAAACCGTCCAGCAGGTATGAGTGACTGTGTCCTCCTGTCCCAGAGGCGACCTGGGACCGCCCATGCTCTTCCCTTCCTTTCCTAGCTTACTCCTTCTTTCTCTCTCCCCAGCTTTGTTCTTGAAGGCATTACAGCTGCCTAGAAGCAATACTATCTCCCGGTACCTGGGCACTTTGGAAACGGGATTTCTGCAGCACAGCGTGTTTCTGCCAGCCGATCTCCCCAGTCCATTTCATGCCACCTCCCTGCTTCATGAGCTGCAAGGGGATTGCACCTGGGTTCATATTGAGAGGAGCAGAGCAGGAGGCAGGATCTGCCCCACCAGCTCTGCCACAGCTTCAGGGTTGCTCCAGGATGAGCAAATCTGCACTCAGATGAAGAGGAACCAGCATGTATTTTCTGAGTCTCCGTAGGAAGGTCACGTGGGATGAGCTAACCAAAGTTTGTCTCTTGCTGGCCCTAGCACATTACAGGGGAACTGCAGAAAAAAATGAGGGCAGATTGTCTGTGTCCCTCTCCATGCACCAATGTCTGGGAGAAGAAGGGGTGAAGCAAAGGCAACGATGAGAAACAGGGCTAACAGAGGGTGTCAGGGCTGGCTTCGGTGATAAAGCAACAGTAAAATAGCACAATATCATCACCTGCCAGTTCCTTCCTTTAATCCTCCTGAGTCTGCACATGCATAATTGGGGACTTGTCTCTACCATCTAGGGCACTTGGCAGCCCACAGCTCTCCTCCCTGGAAGCAAGATTTATGATCAGATTAAAGCCCATTTAATGTTCCCCTCTCTCAGGTCTCTGTCACACTCACGCTCCCCCTAATGTTTACGTGTGATCGGCTGACTCATTTCCACATGAAGAGCTGACATCTCCCTCTCAAATCCAACGCGGGGGTCATTGGTTGCTATGTTAAAGGGAAAAACTACAATGAAGAGATTTTTTTCTAATCCCTGCATCATATTACAAAGGAATGTAAATCACTGAGCGGTGTTTTTTGTTAGAAGCAAGAGCAAGGTTACTTCAGGTAGTTCTCAAGAGCATTTTGATATTTCACAAGATACGATGTGCCCACGTGCAGAAGCTCACATGTATCCACACACCGCAGCAGAGCACGGCTGTTACTGAAACCATTATAAATGCATCATGTCATGGGGGAAGGTTCTGTGGTGTTAAGGAGAACCTTCGTTCTGTGCTGCACCCAGAGCTCCCACCTGCTTTCCACAGTGTCATTTTTTGCCCTGTGCATCTTTAACCCAGTTTATCAGATGGCAGAACGTCCAGTCTGTATTCACTGGATTTGGCAAGGATGAGTACATTAAAAATACAGTAAGTAACAAGAAGCACAGAAGCAGGCAAAGCAGATACAGGACGTAATACCATAATGTGACTAGCAATAAGCTCGGACCAGATTTATCTGCATGTCTTATAAGATGGTTATTCACAGAAACATCACTGTAGGCTTACAGAAAGGGCACCTGGTGTATTTAACCTTAGTTTTGTACTCCTAATGAAGCTGAAATGGTTCAAGGGAAGAGGGGAAGGGAACAAACCAACCAAAGGATATAGCAAAATAATTTCTCTTTTGGGACAAGTGTTGCAGGGGTAGGAAAGAAGATAGAAATGTCCTGGCCTGGAGCATCCAGCAAAGACTTTAAAGGTGTTACAGGCACCACCTTCAACCTTCTTGCAATAAAGATGGAGAGCATACTTTGTGTTTCTTACTCTTTCCTGGGATTTTTGGAGAATCTTCTGCAAGGCACCTGGTGAAGTCCTGCTTCAGAAAAATAATGATAAACAAGCAGTATTTAAATGTGACTTGAAGCCCACTGAAATGCTCCGAAAGTGTCTCCATGCAACCTTGCTCCAACCTTTTGTGTCTTGAATTAATATACAGTGGGGGCAGAGGAGGGGAGGACAGATCTGAATCACCTCCCTGCCAGCCAGGAAACTGCCACCCAAACCAGGCAACACAGGCAAGGAAAAAAGGAAAAAACCCGGAGCCCATAATCATTTTATGATTCTAATTTAACTTTTATGAACATGTTTTGAGCTTCCCTAGTCAGACTCTGGTATTGATCTTTTCAGTATTGTTAACTCATAACCAGACCATATTTGAAGACATAAACTTTAAGAGGGATAATAAAAAAGAGCCAGACTGCACTGACTTTCTTCTTCTGAGCACAGGTACTGGGAGCTGTAAATCCTGCTGGAATCGGTGAAATTATGCAAGTGGAGATTAACTCCTGGCATTGTCAATTTTTGAGATAGGGGGTACCAATGACATCAGTCTTTATTTCTAGTTCAAAGTGGAATTGTCTTGGGATATAAAACAACAGGAGAGTAAGAAGCTAAAGAAGGGAAAACAGAGCACTGGCTTCTCTCTGTCTTCATGCTTTTGACAGATAGGCCAAATTGCAGCATTTTGACCCGTTTCTGGGCCAGATGTAGACTCTCCCAGAATTACTTATTGTTTAGATTCAGGTTCTTCTTTCCAACTCAATTCAAGGTTTGAGCTAAGCAGAAGCATTTAGATTTTGCAAATGGTGTTATTCTTTAGTGAGTGAGTTGCCTCTGAGCACTAGCACAGGGTGATGGATAACCCGCACTGTGTGTCTGCTCTGTGTTTTGGGTTAGGGAGGTTCATATAGCTTGTTCTGTGCTTCTGACTGATGGATAACATGAAAAAACTAAATAGCAATGCTCATGGGCTTTTTTCTCTCCATGGTAACAATACAAGAAGGACAATTTTCCAGCCTCTGGTTGCTTCTGGAAGAAAAGGAACATGAAAATATGTGATAGATTTTCTATGTTAAATGGATCCTAATCTGATGAAGTGAGGGCAGGAGTGGGGACAGGCGTTACTTTTGCCTAGCATATGTAAGATATGAAAGGTATTCTCAGTCTGAGTATCAATCTGAAAAATATTGAGACAAAAATTATTCAGTTCCTCTGAGGTTTAACCTGGTATTTGAATTTACAGTGCAGGTCACTAAGCTGTCAAGCTTAAGTGTGAATCTGCATTTGACTGCAGATAGACTCAGTTGTCCCTGTGCAGACCTTACCCAGCCACATGCAGCCAGGAATCGCACATTGAATCTCACAGACAAAAGGTGATGGTAAAATCCCAAGAACTCAGTGACCCCCTTCATTAAAAATGATCCACAGGTCTCAGTTTTCAGTTCTGAGCAGTGCCCTGAAACAGGTGAGTTATCATAACTTCAGGTGTTGTTGTAGATGCTTGAAAAAGCACAACTCTCTGCCCGCTCAGCATCTCCAATCCCCTTGACACCCTCCATCTCCCCAAGCTTGTCAAAGCTGGAATGCATCCCATGGCCCTAATTCTGCATTTTTCGTGACTCACACCGCTCAGCATCTCTATGCTGTCTCATGCCAGTTGGAATTAAAACACAATGGGGATCTTCAAAAATATAAAAGGCTGTGCTGTATGTCCTGCCAACAGCTTGGAGGGAGCTAAGCAAAGAGTGACAGGAATGATGAGGGAACTCAAGGCAGTGACTTTTGAGGAAAGATTAACATTACTAAAAATAGCCCACGTGGGTAACTAATGACTAGCAGGGTCTATGATATAAGTCACTGTGTATCTAAGGGTATAAATAATCAAGGATGGAATTAAATTATTTAGAGTGCACACAGGGCAACTACCACAGTGCGCTACTAGAAGCAGTGGCATTAAATAAGGAAAGAATGAGAAGCAAAGTGGGGACATCACCTTGTCTCTCCCTAAAACTGAACTCAGTTTAACTAGGGCTTGAACTAAAGCCTACTGCAGTCACTGGAAATTTCCCTCCAGCACGGCAGTACCCACTGCAAGAAGGTGGCAGGTATAATTTACAATTACCTCTTCGGGGTGTTCTTTACAGGCACATATAATCCAGGACATCAGGCTGGGAATCCCTCTTTTTCCCTCAGCAGCCTGTCTGCTGTGCAAAACTGACAGTATCTGGAAGGAGCCAGGTCCTGGTGTCTTCATCCCGAAGCAGGAGCTCGCTGCAGCTGCAGAGTTACGACCGGGAGAGATCATTATGGTTGCTTAGTCCAACCCAGTGCGTGACACACAGTGTTTCCGTGCTGCATCTGCTTCATTGGGCTTGACAGGTATGTATCACTGAACAGAATAAATACTGTATTTGTTGCAACTCTTTTCTGTTTAAGTCCTCAGAGTTACCATGGTATCAGCACAAATAATACTACTATGAGCTCTAGATCTGTCTCAGAGAGAGAGATTTGCTTGTGCTTTCTTCACTCATTTCTCCCCATCTCTTAGCCAGCCCCTCTCTCTGGAGCTCATCTGCAAATCTCTGTGCAAGGCCATTGCCTTCCCTCTTGCATTGAGAGCCATTCTGCAGTTGTCTTTCACTGACAGTGTATTACCAAACAAATCACAGTAAACTATTCTACCATTTTTCCAGCACAATAAACGGTATGCCCAAAAATACACAGTAGCTATGCTGTATTTTGGCATTCTAAGGTTTTAACTGTGGCTGCTCATGATAAACTAAGGAAACGTATTTTCTGTGGAGAGCTGTTTGAAAAGCCATATCCAGCATGATAAATGATTCACTGTTAGACTAGCAGGGTATGTCTCATGCAGAATTTACGTGGCGCCTCCTAGTTCTGGTGCTGCTCAATATTTTAATTAGTAACCAAAATGATAAAATAGAAATTTTGTCACAACACTATACTCAGAGCAATTAAAATCACACTGGAGGACAGTTTTAAAATTCAGCACACGAGAGATAAGCAGAGACAGTCAACAAAATAAACACAGAGTGGAGATGAACTGGTTAAATAGATGTATTAAAGAGCATCTAGAGTCACCATTAAGCTGAACAAGAGTCAAAAATGCCACGCTGCTGAGAAAGAGGCAAACCATGCTGGGAGACATAAACATCAGTAAGGCCTGGGAGATGCATAAAGTCAGCTTTTTGTTGACTTTGGGCTGGTGTGGGCTCAGCAGGGGAACTGCAGCCCATTACAGGCACCGCATGGCAGCCGGGGAGTGGATCAGCCAGAGAGCTGCTGGAGGAGAGCAGTGAAACGACATCTGAGGCTTGGAGAACATGAATTACAAGGAACCAGTGAAGACAACAGGTCTGTTTGGCTCGCACAGGATGGGAAGGAAGAGCAGGGGAAGAGAAAGACAAACCTACTGTCACGCATAAGGGCTGCAGCAAAGAAAGGAGTAGTCTCTGAGTCCAGAGCAGAAGGGACAAGAAGCAACAAATTAAATTGCACCAGGATCATATATAGGGGTTAAAAAAGCGATGAGAAGACCAGAGAAGCACTAAAATAAATGGTGTGACAAGACCACAGCATCCAGCATGGCCAGCATTTGAGAACTGGCTACACAAATACCTGTGGAGCACCATATAGTATAGTCAGCCCTGCCTCGAAACGGGCAGATGAGCTGTGTGGTTCCTTCAGGGTCCTGTGTTCAGACACCCATCCCCTTCCATGCTGCTTATGCTACTAGTGCTTGTCATCATCACAGTTTTGTAACTCTGGTTGGTAGCAACCTTCATCTGTGCTTGAGACCTACATGCTGCCTCCTCCTCACTTCATAGGAAAGTGCCATAGGAGCTCAGTCAGGAATTTTCAGGATACTGTTTGTTTTATTTGCACTGAGACCATATTTGTTTTATTTCATCTGACAGCTGCTTTAGACCATTTCACTCTGCTGGAGGCATGATGAGGTCTGACATGTGGGTTGTAAATAGCTGGGCAAACTGCACATTTAAGTCTAATTTTATGTGTAGCATCTTTTATTAATGTTGCAACATTTATAGTGTATTTTAAGTCATCATTGATTTTTATTAAAAAAAGATACTTTTATTGTATATGCTAGCTGCCAGCAAAATAAAATATTATGTTTTTTCCCTCTCAGTATGAATTCTCATTATTCTTCTCTAAGTGCACAAAAAGTGAGAAGCCAACTATCTCAGTCCAAGGCAGCATCAATGCCTGAGCTCTTTGAGACATCCTCATGTATTCATTTCACTGGGATGCAAAAGGGCTGCTTAATTGCATAAGCCAGCACGTGTAAGGTGGGGGCTGAGGAAGCAAAACACTCCCTTGTGACTTATTACATCCGGGACTGATTAGCTCTGTTATTAGATAATTAAAATTCAGAGGAGAGGCATGAAATATGCAGTAAGGACAAGGAAAGCTTTTTGAGATCTCTGTAAGCAGCTAAGAGGTGTGGGTAAGGCCAGGCACAGGAAGATAATAGTGCATTTTGCACTCAGTCTCCAGGTGCTTTCTTAGGTCAAGCTGTGTTGGGTCTTATAAAGGTTTTCCAGCAGTATAGCTATGCATGCTGAAGAAATCCTAGACCCCCCAAAAGTCTCATTCATTGGGAGTTTTGCTACCTAGCATGAGTAAAGAGCACAATGATTTTTTGTTTGATCTTCAGATAGATCAGGTAGCGTAGCTTTGTGTTAATTGAAAGCTTGAGTCTGACCTTGCATTAACTGAGGAGCAGACTGTAAGGATATGACTGCCTGTAGACTGAAATGCAGGTAAACTAGATCCCAGATAGTTTGGGTTCTGGGCATTTTGATAAGACACCTGCAAGCACTGGCTGTAATAATAATGAAGCCATGACAGTGGGGTTAATGCAAACACAGTACAAATATAAACAAGTAAATGCTGTAGCAACTAAACATGATAATGTATGCAATTAAGGAAATGAATATGTAAAGTGGATAAATGGTATATAAAAGAACATAGTTTTTAAGGCTAGACGTCTCCAAAGTTCTTTTCCCCAAGACACTGGCTCCAACACTGGGGCATCATCTTGTCATGCCACCCCACGAAGTTTGCGAGCACGTGAAAGGAAGAACTGCCTGCTGGCAGATTTTGTGTGTCAGAGCATTACTTTGATTGCAATGATAAAGAGAGCTCATTTAACTCTAGTTTATCTTTTACCATGCAGGTGTGCAAAAACTCAAGTGCTAATCTCAGGTACCTGTTCAGACAGGTGAGCCTGCACAGGGAGGCCACCTGGCCCAGCCACATCCAACCGTTTGTGGTCACAACCACCTCCTTTAGCATCACCTCACTGTGAAGGTGTCTGCTGAAGGTGCTGGCACTACCAGGATGGCTCTGCTTGTGTGCACCCAGCTGGGAACCTCAGACCTATGAGACAACCACCTCCATTTTCCTCCCAGAAAAACCTCCTCAAAAAGGTAGCACCTTTCTGAACTTACCTTCACCCAAGCACATCCTAACACTCAAGGAGCATCCATCAGGGACAGAGAGGTGCTGGGCTAGATGCTGTTAAATACTCCACAGAAGCAGGGCCTATCCTCCCCAAGAGTTTTAAAGCTCAATGGCTTTTTTAGGCTTTTTCTAGTCTTTGCAATTAAGGCCCTCTAATCAGCTGCATTGACACTGCAATCAGCCCCAGCAATCAGCCACCTGCCTCTGAGACTGATGAATGTAGGGAAGGTGCCATGGAGTCAAGAGACTAATTGACCACTTTGTTAAAAACTGACAAAAAGAAGAGAAGGTGGAAGTGCACTTATGCCCCCAGACTTTGAGGTCCCAGGAAGGAGGCTGGTACCTTGCTGAGGTGTTCCAAGCTAGTCTGAATTTGCCAGCTGGTTTGTATTTGTTGAGAACAAGGACTGTAGAAGTGTGCTGGTCCATGTCACCCAGGAGACTGGTCTGATCTAACTCTGCATGAGCCTGAAATCAGGGGGCACTGGTGCATGTGTTGCTGAACTATATCAAGATTACTAGCAGAACTCTCTCTCGATCCAACATTTGTTAGAGGAACCATCCCAAGCATTCAATTAATAGACAACCCTTCCTTTCTCTCTAGCAGTTTAAGTTCGACAAGGTAAAAACAAATCTAGGATTGCTGAGCTCCTGTTAAATATCTATTGTATGTATTTTCACAGTCCAAGGTGTGAACTATGTCCCTGCTTTGTATCAAAAAGAGAAAACACTCTTACAGGCATTTTGTGTATGAATCACACTAGCTTCTCCAACTTAGTCTTCATTTCCCCCATTTTTAGCACACCCAGCTCAGTGCTGGCAATTTCTTTGCCCAAGCCTCTGTCATGAAGGCAGGTAGGAGGTAGCCAAGAAGCAGAGGAACTATCCTTCTGTTGCATTTCATCCAGTCCATGGCTGGAAATTGTCAGTGTTCCTGCCTAAGAAATCATCTCCACCTGGGAAATCACCTTTGAATAGGAATTTTTTTTTCTTGTGTTTCAGATGCATCACTCAGTTTGTTTATTGACTCATTAATTATTGGTCTGTGTCTTTCGACGGTCAGGGCAGAGCAGCATCCCGGGGATGATTGTCCCAGTGTGACTCTCGTGAGATAGAAATAGCAGAGCTGTTCGGCCCAGTCACTGTAACAAGGTTATAATGTAAAGCACTGAGCAATTAGCTGGGAGATTTACCTCCCTGTCTTAAAAGCATTTTTATTACTTAATCAATCACAAGCAATTTATAAACAAGGCTGAAGTTTTACACAGAGCCATAAATCTGTCTAATTTTCTTCCGCAATAAAGCAGGAAAAACAGACCCAAATTTTCAAAAGACAGTTGATCAATTAAAAAAAAAAAAAAAAAAAGTAGAACTACCTCAAAAGAAGATAAATGGTTTTTCAAAAGGAGGAAGGACTTCAGTTGAGCCTGGAGGTAAAAAAGTCCATCTGTCTGTCTATTTGCTAGTCTGTAGCATCATCCATGACAGCGGCTTAAAGTAGTAGCATTGTAAAGCGAAAATGTGAATTGTTTGGGGCAGGGACTTTGTTTGTGCATGCCTTCCTCGAGTTGGATTGCAGCCACTGAACACTGGCACCATGTAAGAGCAAAATAAAAATAATAAGAATGCTGAGTCGGCAACAGCATGTGTGCTCCAGACGTCCTTTTTGCTTTCAGAGCTGCTGACTCCGTGCCAGAACAGGATGGGATTAGGAACCTGTTAGGTAGAGATACAATATTTGCTGCCTCCAAAGAGAGCTTCTCCAAGCTGCAGGAGTGCCTGGACCCTCCCCATTTTCTCTTTTGATTTGTCTTGTCATTAGAAGGAAATAATCCACTGGCAGCATTTCTACATACCAGGAGCAGCCAACCATGTGGTGTAACACAAAGATACACAAAGGTACACAAAGATGCCCCGGTCTGAATCCTTCCTCAGTCACTGGAGCCAGGAGGCTATTTTGCATCCCTGCACCACCGCTTTCCCAGAACGTACTGGTTGGACCAGTTAGATTTCCATCATTACCTTAGTACAGATGGAATCAGGACTTGCTGGCTGAGTGCGTTTTAGCTGGTTTGGCAGCAATCCCAGCTCCGCCAGTCCCTCTACCTCTGACATTCAGTGTCTCGGCAATGCTGCTGACTTGTGCGAAACTGGGGCACTGATACAGACATGAAAGTCCCACTTTGGAGAGAGCTACTCAAGAGGCCTGTACTGAACTACATGCAAGTCTACTACAGCTAGGCTGGAGGCTGAATTCACCTCGAATTGTAGTGATCTAATTGTTCCGGCATCAGCTTTTTTCTCTTTTTGACTGCTCTGATCTTAACAACTCCCAGACCTGACTCTTCTGCCATTTCCCACGCCACCTGTCAACTCATGATTTATGCCTTTCCATACGAGAAACATAGACATTTTGGTTCAGAACAGCATTACTTCTATAGCTCATTACTTCTATTAACTACCTAAGATGCAGATTGATGGGAAAGCAACTGGTTTCTGAGAGAGTGATTTCAGATGAATAAACAGAGTAGATGCTCTTGTCTTCGCACTGTGTTGTGAATCTGAGGCAAGTTCACCTGGGAGCACAGCAGGAGCTTCAGCCAACCCCACTCTACCACATCTGCGACTGAGGAGATACGGAAACCTGTGCTGCTCCCCATCCCAGGCCAGCTGCACCCTGCTGTGGGGAACAACACCTTTCCTCTTCCTCGGGGCAGCAATAGGACCCTAAAATGCCCTGAAACTCCAGGCAGTCACTTCTGTCCTATAGTCCTTACAGGACCACCCTTGTACCACCACCCACCTTGAATCCCAAGCTCACACCTGGCTTGGGTAGCTGATGACAGCATGAAGCATCTCAGGGAGACACTTTGGACTTTATAGGTTTTCTCATCCTGTCTGCCCTGTGTTTCAGGTTCATCTGTAGGATGTAGCAGCAATTCTCTACAGCTTCGTGGTGACAGGAAGGAAAACTCACCCAGATTAACACACCTGTTTCCAAGGTATTCTTAATCCATGTTTCCTCTCCCCGAGCCAGGCAGGACTCTCCCATGTCAGGCGGGTGCGCTGCAGTTGCATCGTCTGCTCCATCTGCAGCTTTGCAGCCAAGCCCCTGGGACCACTGGGGGAATGTGGGCTGTCCCGTGTGGTGGCTTCGCACATGGGTCTCGCGTTTCAAGACCTAATAGGAACAAGTGTGCCGTCGCATGGTTCAATGATTTAACAGCTCTGAGTGGTTTTGACAAATAGGTGCTTCCTGGTTTCAATTCATGCACTTTTATTGCAGATAATGAAAGTCAGATCCTCACTAGTTCAGCACTGGAGACTTGCATAGCTGCAGCACAGCTTTTTCCCAGAGTCATATGAGAAGCTGCAGTCAGAAACTGTCACCCCTGCACCTTTGGGGTACACATTCCTGCCCCATCCTGAGGTTTAAGAACATATTTAACACAAGAAATGAATGTCATGAAACTATCATTAAATATTTTGAAATTAACAGGGGAGGAAATGTTGACCCATCTGATCCTTCCCACCATAACAGTCACAAATAATAGATGCACCTCATTCCTTACAGTATGTGGAGCATGGATTTATCATCAGATGAGTTACTGTCCCAGCCCACCACACTTGCACAAAATAAATACTTCTGCCTTCCTAATTGACACTGAAGATGCAGAATAGGTTTCATTGCATCCTGGCACTTATTATCAACATTATTTATTATTGATCAAGTACTGACAAATGCTTTCAGTGTTCTACAAACATCAGAAGATAAAGACCTTGGCCCATTAAATATACAGATTGTGTTTAACTCTGAAGGGCATCTAGAATCCTGTTAAAGTCAATAGCCATTTATCTTCTCAGGGGAGTAACCACAGACAGACCAATTTGGACATATGTAATTCTCCTGCTGAAGGCCAATTACAAGGTATTGTGAATGAGACTGTCCCCAAAACCATGCTCAGTCACAGCCTTTTCTTCTGTGAGGGTGTGTTGGTATTTAACACAGAAGCAGAGAGAAGCAGGTGATGTGTAGCAACATCCATGTTCTAATAAATAAATACTCTGGAAGACAAAGCAATGAGTCAAGACAATAGGACCTCAGAAACTAAGCAATGAAAATGATATTCTTTATTGCTCCATAAAGCTCTGGCTGTTTATGCCAAAGACAAAGACTCTCTGAAAAGCTTCTGACCTGTTCCTGCTCCAGGGCACAGGGTAACTGATGGGTCCAGAGCAGCTGTGGGAGAAGGTTTCTGTTCAAGATTGTTCCAAATACATACCAACTAATTAGGAATTTTATTAGTAGCCAACACGGACTATTTGATTTCTTTATAATGAGTTGCTGTTTGTCCGATAGCAGAATTACTAGTGATATTCACAAGGCATATTCAAATACATGCTAAAAAACGCAGCAAGAGTAAACTATTACAGCATCTCAGCATTTGTGAGTCCAGTTCTTCTGGAGACTGAAAGTGAATTTTACTTTGCTGAGTATACTACAATACCCAGAAAGATTTTTAGCGGGTTTCAGTGAAAATTAATGAACCTCTTTGAATTAGCCAACCTGTTCGATACATCGCTACTGCAAAGACTGGCCAGATCAGCACAGATTTCAGGGGTGAATTTTACAGTAGTGTTCTGCTTCCAGATGTTGACAGATCTTCAAGACCTCTTCAGCTTGCAGGTCTTACATTTTGCTTCTGCAAGTGTTTAAAATTGCATGCAGGATTTAAAAAGAAATATTCCATTTATTTATGTCCACCTGCACTTTGACATTTCACGAGCTACTAAAATCAGAGTGTGTAGCAGGTTTTATTTATTTCCACTTTTTTATAGTATAAATGATAGCTTGTACTTTCCCCTGTTTCCTACCCCCAGACTGGCCTCAGCAGCAATGCACATCCACTCAGACTCTTTCAAATGCTGAAATTTAGATACATTTATTTCCCATCCCACTTCTGCCATTTTTCTGAGTTACAGGCAATTGATTAATACAATAAGCCTCATCAACTACAAATGCAGTACAGCAGCTATTGAGCTAATCTATCTTATTTCTAAGCAGTTTTTTATCATGTCATTATTGCAATTATTTTAACTGACAAAAAAAACTTAAGTACTAGGAGCTTCCTTCTCCACTCAAGCCGCAAGTTAGCAAAAGAGCTTTTCTTTTGTTTATTTAAGCACCACAATAAGTATTGGGCTTTCAAAAGAAAAAGAGCATATCACAAGTTTTACAGCTTCTGAACAAGGATTAGCTTTAAACTGTGGAAGAACATGAGTGAAATGAGGGGTAGTCAGAATAACGGTTGCTGTATCTAGGATGTGATATTTAATCTCCAACTTGTAAGAAGCAAATATGAACAGTGGATTTTGCTCTCAACTTCTATGAACAAAATCAGAGGGTGTTTTGTGAGAGGAAGGATGAAAAGCAGCGCTGTGGCAACTATTTCCCTTATGAATATAACTCCAACAGCTCCTTGGATTGTATCTTAATGTCCAACGTGCAGTTTATCACTGTGCCAGGGTGAATGATGGAAGGAAAGGAATGAAGCACTGTGGTCATCTTTCTGAATTCCTTACTTGTCAGGCCGTTTTTCTTACAAAGTTCGTATGTTGCTAAACAGGAGGTGGTAGAAAAATGCAAATATCAAACTCACACAGGAATTAATGTTGCTCTTATTCAGCAGAATCACTTGCAAAACATATTTCTGTTCTTCAGAACACAGTTTTATTTTTTTGGTTTTTAAAAATAAAGAATCTATGTGAATCATTCAGTTTCAGCATTCTTCACTTTCCGTTTTTTCCTTAGTTTTCTTACTCTGACTATTTCCCTTGTTTCTTTCTCTGTTTAGCACAGAAAATAAGGCTTAAAAGGGAACAAACAATATATTTTCAAAGACATATTTAAGCCAAATATTCACACCTAGAAGAAAGAAAATGTAGTCAAGTTCAACAGATACTGTCAATAAAAAAATCCACTAGTTCTCTCATAAGTGACTAAACATTGATTGTTATTTATATGGATTCTGATAACTGTTTCATATCTTTGCCTTCACTTCAAACATATCAGAAACTTGCAGAGCTGTAAAAAGTCTCTGGAGACAGTTAAACTTGCGGAGCTTGTCTCCTTAATATTAGTTTTGTCAAATGCTGTAAAATACCTGCCTGAAACCTTTCTGTGCAGCATTACCTTGCAGAGCTCAGTGTTACCACGGGCTGAAGAACCTCTTGGCTATTTCCAGCTCTGTGGTTCTGTGATCCACAAGGAGGGTTTGAGCTTTTGTGACCTTAAAAGTCTCTGAGCTCCACTTTCTGGGGGTGGTGGGGTTGCAAGAGGACATGACGTGGTTGGGCATCGCTCCTCCACGCTCAGCCCATCTGAGCACACGCAGCCCTTGGGCTCATCAACCAGCCGGACCAGACATTTGTCATCTCACTCTTCTCAAAAGCTGCTTCGCAAAGACTTGGCCTAAATCTCTTCCAAATGGATCCCCAGTCAATTGAATTTAATCATCAGTAAACTCAATTTCCCCCTTTTTCACTACAATGGTCTTCCCAACTCTCTGGACAAGGGCGGAGAGGGGAGCAAAAGAACCAGACACGATGCGATGAACAGCAGAAATGCTCCACGGCTTGCTGCCCTCCCTGACACCTGCTGTCTTGGATGTACATTTTACCCTGTATATCATCTCTAAATGGGAAACGGACAGGCATAGCTGTGCTCACATACTTCTGCCTTTCGATGCCTGTTGCACCTGTAGAAATCATGCCTTTTATGCCCATGGGGCTAGTTAGCCCTGGTAGCCAACGGATCCGTGAGATCACGGGTAAGCACACTCCACGCTCATAAATTAGGTACCAGCAACTTTGGAAATTGGCCCTTGGCTTCTCATAGCACGTTCTCTTCCACTCCATTACTGCAAAGCTGTTATGGGATTCACTGGGGTGAGAAGCATTTCTAGGGACTCCGTGAGCCAGCACAAAATGCACTTCGCTGTGCTTTGCATAAAAATATGATCTTTCAGTGTGCAGGATCTTGTTATGCCAACTTTGTCAGAGGTGGTTTCTTCTCCTTGCACCCTGCCAGAGCTGTGATGTTTCTCGGGGAAGTTTCTGCCACCTGAAAGCATCAGGCTTATCTCTCCCTGCCTCATCAGCTCTCCATTTCTTTTCAATATTCATTTTAAAATTAATTTCTCCTGCTCTTCTCACATCTACCCCTTAATTCAGCTCATACTCTGCTACTGATCTTATAAATTATGAAATTTATTCACCAATGTCTTTATGACTATTCTTCTAGATTTTTTCTGTTTACTGCTTTGCCTCATGGCATTCTAAAAAAAATATTTTGCAATCCAATTTCTATAGAAGCCTCCTTACAAAATAACTTTTTGTTGTATGTTATTGAGAAAATCTGTAAAGCTCTTACATTGTTGCATGAAGGATGTTAATTCCAGATCATGAACATGTTTCTCTGGAGCCCTGTAGCTCTCTAAGTGGAATTACTTTGATGACTAAACTGCTAAATCAACACTTGTCTCACTAACTTTAAAAAGTAATTAAATCAACCCTCCTTCACCTGCCACTGAAACAAACAGAAAACAGAAAATTTAGGATCCCTTGTTGTGACTCAACATTCTCAGCAGTCATTGAATCCTGTCATGATTATATTTTCTGCGAATAGTTTTAAATTCACATTTTATGGCAGAAGTAATAGAGGTAGAATTTCCATTTTCTTCCTGCTTTCATGCGTTTCTGCTATTTGAAAAGATTTCAGAAGCGGAAGAAATGGATGGATTAGCCCTGAGAATGGGACAGAAGTGCCAGCTGAGGCTGGGTCACAGCGCAGCCCCAGTCCGCACTAATGGAATAGCACTGCTATCTGCCGGCTGCTCCATGACTCATGGAAAATACCTTGCTTGTCTCAGGTGTCTATTTGGAGGGCAGGTATACATAGCGCAGAGGTTTGCAACACAGCTGATCCAAGCAAAGAAGCCAAGGATTAGCCAGGCTGCCAAGCTTAAACTCGCTTTGACTGACAGGCAAAAAAAAAAAAAGCAAAGAGCGCAGCTGGGAGGGGTGCAAGGGGGATAATTTATTTGCCAGATTGCTAAGGGACAGGGAGAGGTTTGCAAAAAGTTGTTTTCATGGTGACAGTTTCCTGATTGTCATCAGAATCCATTCTGCAAAAAATGAAACAGATAATATCAGCATGTCCCACTTGTAACAGTCTCAGCATTGCAAGCTGTCATGTTATTGCTCAAAACACGCTTTTGAAAAGAAAACGGATGTTTCTTTTGTTCAAAAATATTGTTTTAAAGATCCGACATCTGAACTAAATGTTTCAATCGTGTTGAAATGTTATACTTTGACCCAAAATCAATGGGAATGTGAGATGTGGAGTGGGTTCATTTGATACAGTACTTCAAGTCTTTTCAGTCCCATCTTAGTCTGGTGGCTGGTGGCAAGATCAGACAAAAAAAAAATTCAGCAGAATATCAGGATCCCAGCCAGATTTAGCAAAAAAAAAAAAAAAAAAAAAAAGTGCAATTAGAAGCAATAGAGATCATCACTGCAGTTTAGGTTTTGATGGTTGTGGGGCTGGGATCCAGAGGGATGCCAATGAGTAGGGCTGCTCTCAGTAAAGCAGCCTGTGGACAGCCAAGACCATCCACCCGAGCCGAGGAACTGCGATTCTGTATTGATGTATTGATGTGTCAGGAAGGGGCCTGGACCCGCGAGCTGAAGCTGTTAATTATAGCAGACCCTTACCTCACCCTGCGTTTGACCATCAGAATAAACGTTGGTATTGAGCAAGGTGAAATGAAGCAGTGAAATCTGTTCTGCAGAGATTGGGGACTTTTGGGCCCATCTAAGGAAGCCTTGCTTTCTCCTTGGCAGTTTAAAGACCAGACACGAACAACTGTGACTGTGACTTGCTGCTCTAAATATAGATTAACACAAATTATCACCTGCTGACAGGTTTCAGTTCCACGGATGAGTCTGCCAGCAAGGCCTTGAAAGCATCTCCACTCGGCCATCTGCAAACCGAGCAGATAAGTTATCCTGTGAATAACATGGTGAAACCAGTGGTTTTCGTAATTGTATAGACCAGGTCATCTCGCACTCTTCCCTCTTAGGATAAACTCAGTCCATATGAGCACCCTACTCTTTCTTATCACAAGATAGATGGTTTTGTCATTGACATAACTTGATGGGGGAGAATTATATCCCTGTGTTAGACAGCGCCTGAATTTTCTCTTATAGCAACGGTTATAAATCTGTGGCTGGCACTCTATCACGTACATAAATCTGGCCCTGCAGACCACTAGCCAATGTATTTTCCTACTTCCCACACAATTAAAGGTGCCAAAGATTTTTTTTCCTCTTAAGTCACACTTCTGACAATTTTATAAAAACATTATTACGAAGGGAAATAGTTAGAATCCGATCAGCAAGCCGTGAAATGTAACAATGTTGAGATATTTTGCGTTCTGGCATTTCATGCAGTTAACCTTCTTAATTCAAATTTATTACAGCGTTGAAAAAAATATTGTTCTGAATTAAAAAATAAATTCTCAGAATGTGTTAGGAAAAAAAAGTTGCAACCATTTTAACGCTAATCTTCACAATATTAGCTTGGAGATTTGTAACACAATAATTTGTGTCATCTCTTTATGCAAAAATTTTGAATAACAATTGGCTGTATCAAATGCCCGTTGTCGTGTGCTGCAGAGCTAACCCACTGCCTGGAAAATGCATGTTGTTCTCAGCAAAGGAGGGCAGTGCCTGCTAGTCCATCACCAGAGGACTGTCATTGAGATTCAGCAGTGGGTAGGCACATTTAGCCCTCAAAAGCAGTAGAATTAGTTTTGTTCTCCACTTGCCCTGCAAAGCTGAGTTTAACTGGGATTTCTCCTGAAGGAGAAGAAAGTCAGAAGCTGTTAAAAGCGGGGTCTTCTGTACTTGAAGGACTTACTGAGCAACAGAGATGAGCAATGGATTTGTGTTTTCATAGCAATGGGGATGGCACCCAGCTGTGGAACCAGTTGGAATAAAATGAAGCTGGTTGTAGGGGGAGGTAGGGGAAAAAACAGTGGTGATTTCAAGAAACCACATCTCAGACTCTCAGGACTCAGAAGGGCGCTGACCCAATACACAGTAGCAAGGAAAACAGAGCCAGCAGATGCAGGGAGGTTTCATCCTTCTGGGACAGATTGGTTTGTATTCTTCTCATAAAGAGTTACTGTGTTGAGAAGGTCTGGAAAATCCTGGGCTGTTTGTTTTGTTTTATTATCATGTGTCCGTGGAGATGTAACTGCAAACCCCAAGGGAGCGATTCATACCACCAAAGTTAGGCAGCTACCTCAGGCACCAAATTAGGAGTCTTATCACCTGTCCAGATAATCATAGAGAAGAGAAAGGGCACTTCAGCTTGCCTAGGATACAGATTACCCTCCAGAAGTGCTTATCTGTCACCACTGGTTTTACAGGGAGCCTGAGGCAATCACAACTGTGTGGAGTGAATCTCCTGGATCCTCAGAGTGAATCTCCCGGATCCTCTGGGATCAGCGGGTAGAGCTGTGGGAAAGAACATGCTGAAGCCATGGGAGAGCAATGGGAGCATGGGCCCCATTTATGTGATGGCAAAGGACTCTTTGCAAACAAAGTGTGCCATAGCGGGGCACTCCCAAAGCTGTCTGAGATGTATGATATAAGTCTTTGACTTACCATGAACTGAACTTTTCCAATGTGAAATTATTCAGCCAGCAAACTCCCGACCAGCAGCCTTTCCCTCCAAGTCTCCTACCCAGGACACGTCAAGCCCCAAAGGCTTTTTTCCGTCTTCTTTTTGTATAGTCTCCTGGCAGAATCAGCATTGCAATAGGGAATAGTTTGTTCCCCTGATCCTCTCCTGCTGATGCCTCATATCCTTTACTTACATAGCTCCATTAATGCCTTGCTTTGAGCACATGAATGCAGGTATTTTGTGAATCTCCTTCAATCCAGGGACTGGGATAACTCCTTATTCAACAAGGAAAAGCATATAAACAGAATATTTAACGAAATGACTGTAAGCATCAGTTATACCTGAACAGAGAACTGCAAATGGCCCTGTAATGTGCTTTATACCTGCTTTTTCTCTTAGATTGCACTACAAGCTATTTACAATTCACAATCCACATATTCCTGCATCTGAAATGTCTTTCTTCCTCACTTTCTTCCTGATTAAGTGACAAAGTCTAATCTCAGCACAGCCTCCAAAGCTGCAGCAAACACAAATCTTCCCAGATATAAGCAAAATAGCTGTTTTATTTGTTTTCATTCTTTTGCAGCTCAGTATTTGCATATTAGAGTGGTTATTGGGGGGGGGGGGAAGAAAAGTCACGAATGCAAATTTGACATTCAGATGTCAGCTCCTCCATAAATAAGGTGAACTGTGATGAGGGCACTTGCTAGTCTCCAATTATAGGTCTCTTAATGCGTAAATAACACTAATGCACGGCATCTGCCATCGAGCACAACTTATAAAGAAGATACCAATCGAAGCCAGCTCAGCTGAAATTTGCCCCTCTTGCTGTTTCCTGGCTTTCTGACTCAGAGGAGATTAATCTGTTGACCTGAAAGCAGCTTGAATCACCCAGCACACATAGCTGGGTTCTGCCCAGCCCTCCCGGATCAAAGTGTGTCCTGTGTCACCTTCTCCCTTCCCTGGGCACCCTTCCCAGCCTGGAGAAAAGAGTGGCCTAATTTTACAAACTAGGGAGAACCCAGCTCAGGTTCCAGCCCAGGCGCTGCCACCTGCCATTCAACCCCAGTGGAAAGAGGATCTTGGCCCTTTCCAAACAGGACATGGGCCACCACTGTGAGGACACATTCTCTCAGGCCATCTTCAGGAGCTGACAAGGTAGATGACGCTTCACTGAAAGTCTTAGTGCCATGGAGAGAGAGGGCTGACAGAGTCATTGCCTGAGCCTGGCAGAAGTGCCACCGTTTGACCTCTCGCTATATTTTCTTAGGCAAATAGCTCCCTGCAGGGCTGTATGCGTCCAATTGCATAGCGCTTGTAGCTGGAGC
Source organism: Caloenas nicobarica (assembly GCF_036013445.1). Lineage (NCBI taxonomy): Eukaryota > Metazoa > Chordata > Aves > Columbiformes > Columbidae > Caloenas > Caloenas nicobarica. Next base: position 16,575,189 of record NC_088254.1, read on the forward strand.
TAATTGCTGACTCCTTTTTATCACCTCTCCGGTATCATCTGGATAAACTGCCTCTATCACTCTACAGCCCCAGAAACGTGAGTAGGGTAATAGGTTGAAGATGAGAACCCAGGGCTGGATGCCAAATGCTTCAGGGGCTTGTTCTGTGGGCATCTTCGTTCTTCACTGATACTTTTATCCCCTCCCCATAAATCTCTGTTTGCATCAGGCTGGTATTTCTTGCTTTTTTTAGAGCAGTGCCATGGCAGCTGCCCAAGGTGGAACCCCTAGGCAACCTCCAAATAGAAAGCGAAAGGGTCTCACGACAGGCAAGGCGGTGTGGTGCAGGCAGCAACAAGGACAGAAGGCTCTGAACACCTGAGTTCTTTGCCTGGTGTTGCCTTTGGCTTTCAGGGGAACATATTTCAGCTTTTTATGCCTCAGTTTTTCACAAGCTGCTTGCAGCCATGTTTATAAGATACTTGAAAGCTTTGCGGATGGGAAAAACACAGCAGCAATGGTTTCCAAGTATCAGGGTGCAATACTTTGTCTTTCTCAGATCAGGACAATAAAGTACTGATGCAAAGAGAAAGGCAGCAACAGTTAACACTAGGAAAGAATTAACTTCCATATGGTGCAATAACTTCCTTTGGGCTTTTCTCCAGCTCTACCTCAATAATCTCCCTTTTATTACCCCTAATATGAGTTTCAAATTCCCTGACTGCAGCAGCTGGCAGGGAGTGAGGTGGAGCTGCTCTCCCGAGACAGCTCTCTTGGCTTTCTCCAGCCTGGCGACCGCAAGCTGGAGTTCAGAGCAAAAGCTGTGGTGAGAAATGTGGGCAAAGAGCAAGTCTGTCAGCTGGTCTCCAACCTCTCTGTCCCTCCTTGTAGCACCAACACACACCAGTAAGCCTGGAGTTACTCAAATACACTTGCTGGAGCTACTCCAGGGCTGAAGAGGGAGACTGTCAGGTCCAGCAAGAACAGAGGGCAAAAGAAAGGCAGGAGCTGAAACCTGCAAATGCTAAGCACTTGTAAGGCTTTGTTTCCAAGCCACATGAAAAAAGCTGTGGATTGAAATCAGTCTCTGGAGCAGCTAAGAACAGCAGTGCTGTGAAAGCTGCTGCCCCCCAGCATCAAGAGGAGCCCTTCAGCCTTTCCCTGGCCTTGCCAGTGAGGTGTTTATTTACAGTTTCATAAGAGGATTGAGCTGAGAAACGTCTGGATAGGGAAGGAGGAAACAAGACAAAGCAGAAATTTTCTCCCTTTTTAAGAAGCACTGGTGGACTGTGAACCCTGGAGCATCTGTCAGTTTTGCTTCTCTGGTCATCCTGTATCCCTGTCAGGGCTTTCCTCAGCACTGCTGCAAAGTCATCCGTGGAGTTACCCCTCCTGTCTGGGAGAGCATCTCTCCCTCCAAGCAGATGAGACGTGCAGTTGTCAACTGAAAACAAGTTCAAACCTTGGGTAACTGATGAATTTAGTGCAAAAGTCTGGAGACTTTTTTTTTCTATAAGCCAGCAGAAAAGCATTAAGACAGATCAAAGATTTCAGTCTCTAAGACTTCATTACTACATTTAATAAAAAGTATTTTAAATCTTCACATCCAGCAGCATAAAAACAATAAAGAACAGTTCACACTCAGGCAGCAAAGCCTGGCTCTGGGGTTTGTGTATGACCCAAGAGTCTCTTGACTTATTCCAGGGATTTTCTTATTAACAGGAATTCACCAGAACAAAAGGAATTGCTAACAACTTTCTGATCACAAAGTTCCCCCTTTTGTATTCAATGTATCTCAGCAAACGGGAAAAAGCAGTCATACAATGCAAAATGTGCTAATATACCATAATGTACTCATATATTATAAGACTTGCTTATTGCTCTGGTGACTGATTTATTTTCAGTATACAAGAGGCTGAGCATCGGGAGCCTTCCAACTGCTTGAGCACAATTATTGTATTGATTTGATGTGACAGTAGCTCTGTGTTTAAGGTGGTTTATGTTTTTTAATTTGCAATTAAATAAAAGGATGTCTACTCCCCAAGATGGCTGACAGTTGTTTATACCCTGCAGTAGTTGATGAAGCGAACTTTTATTCGGCTTCATAAAACATATTTGTTCTGTCACTCTGAAGCACATTAGCCAGAGTTCTCAGAGCGGTTTCTTACCTAGCAAAAGATAAAACTAAACTCCAATCTATTTTGAAATAGGCCAGGTAACAACATCAGTGTTGCAATGGGACTATAATGAAGTGAGCTTGCAATATTGTACTATTGATAAAAGTAATAGTGATAATATATTTCTATAGCGCCTTTCATCCTGAAGGATCCTGAAGTGCTTTGGATATTCATTTGTTCCTTTGTTCTCTCCCTCTCCTTCCCTCTCTTTCAGTATATGTATAGAAGTATATATACATATATTTTATTTAAATCCTCCTTTTCTTCCACCACTTATATCTTCTCAACTATGCAGAAAGGAGGAATCTCGACAACTACTTGGAGTCAAGTACTGCACAACAGTTACTGTGCTACAGATGAGATTGCTCCACTGTCCATGACTCTGAAGGATTAGCTCTCCTAAAGAAGATCCCTGTTGTCTCATGCAGAAGCAGGTATCTCTTTATGCCCATGATGCTTGAATACTTCACAAATTTGGGGTGCAGCAGAAAAAATGGAAAGATAACATTTTCTCTCTGAAAATGTTCAGTGTTGCTTTCCAGCTTTCAGTCAGTGAAGGAGCCATAAATGTGAGCTGGGCACATCTGTGAGTCCAGCTCTTCTCCGCAGGCAATGCATGGCAACGGTAGAGGAAGGCTGATCTTCCTCCCACACGTACTATAACCTCACCTCAAGGCCTCGCTCTTAAATGTGGAAAACTTCCCCTATCAGGACTGGAAAAAAAAAAAAACAAAAGAGTAAAATCATCAACAAGTGCTCACTTGAAAGCTTGATTCACTATCTCTTGAAGTTAATAGAATATTTTCTGCCATCTTCAATGTCTTTGAATTAGCCTCAATTCAGTACAAAGGCAACGGAAGTTTGCCACCACCAGATAGTTCAGCTTGGTGGGTCTATCAGCCCTTGCTGTTTTGGTGCCTGCCAAGCTGAAGAGCTCAAGTTAACTGAAGGACATTTAAATCCAGTGCATGTTTCAAGTATAGATAAGGCCTGGTCTCGCTGACCTATGCCCAGCTGGCCTGCGTCCAGAGTTGCAACCTCCAAGTGATGTGATTGCCATCTCTCCATCACCTTCTTCATTCCAAAGATTCCTCCTCGCGTGAAAGTGCCATGCAGAAACACAAAGCACCAGAAGGGTCAAATGTTTCCAAATGTTGCATAACACACCTCTCCAGCCTAGGGTGAGCCTTTAAAAATTCCTCAGATTCTGGGTTATCCATTCATCAACCTAAATCGAGTTCTCGTGTTTATCATACCATATGAAACATGTGTTGATTATCAGATGATGTACTATAGCATACATATATCGGAATTACGGTGTCACCTCATTCTTGTTCAGACAGAAACAGAAGAAAAATAATCTATAAATACCAGGTCAGACCCTGAAAATGGATTTGTTTTGACTGCAGCAGTGCCACTTCTACATAAATAATCCAGCAAGCAATTATAACAGGAATGTAGTAGAGACTAATATTATCGAATATTCCCCTCAAGGAGACTATTAAACTAGTTATCATGTCATCATTTGCCATTATTCAGTCCAGAAACCTGACTTAAGGAATTGGATCCATCCACTGTAGGAACTATTATGTGCCACATAATCTCAACGTCTACCCCAAAGAACCAAACTAATAAATATCAAGTACACCAAACGCTGTTGATGGCCAACCATTTATAAGCAGCCTACATGCTAAAATGTGCATTCCATCGTCTGATCAATTTTGAGGGCAGACAGGACAATTACATCATTCAGCTACTAAAGAGGAGAGGCCATTACATTTCAGTTTTCAGCTTGAAATAACAGGACATAGACCATCATCCTGGTGCAATGCACTGTCGAGACACTGGCGCACAGACCCCAAACAAGTTTTAGCAGTAACAGAAAGCACGTGCAATGTCGGGTTATGACGTACAGACACATCCCTGGCAAGTTCTGCCATGACTGAAAGTGAGATGAACACCAGATTGCCTCCACAAAGGGATGGAGATGAAGAGAATGCTCTGAACATCTACACTGCTTCAGAAACTCTGATTAAAGGAGAAGTCTTTCATACATTAGTTATTGTGTATAATTTCTGAACTTCTTGCTTAATGCCTAATCTTTTAATTTTGTGAGGAGCTTGAAGACCACATGAAGAATAAACTTAGAGTGACCAAAATACAGATAACCAGTATTGCAGAGTAAAATAATTAAAAAGCTATTTTTCTTTCACCATATATGAGGCCTTTATTCCAAAATGTCTTTGACTCCACGCACAATAATAGTCTATTATTTTAACTACAGGTAATGCTTTTAAGTGACCAAATTTTGAGCTATCTATTTTCCAATTCTTTCATGTTTCTCATAGTTGAAAACACATTTAAAAAGACACTTTAAGGTTTTGTATAATTTTAAAAAGCATTTTCAAAAAAGCCCAGCTTGTACAAGAATGTATATTTGTTATTCCTTTCTGAATAGAAAACAGGTTATCAAAATATAATTTATATATTTGTCAAATTCTTTGGGGTACAAAAGACCAAAATTAATGGATGAGTATAAGAGAAGCAGAAAAAATGTTTAGAAAACAAGCAAACCCACATGAACCAAATGAATCACATTCATCTAGTTACACTGCCTTTCCCTGGCTTCAAGGGAACTGTGCTGTCCTATACCAGCTGCAGATGTGACCACATCTGTTAACCAAAACAGCCCCACTGAAATCTAGAGTGTCACAGGGACCTCAAACAGCTACAGTTTTGACCCAGGATTTTTGAGCTGACAGACAAGCTTATAAAAATAAGAAAGATTATTTAAAGGGAGAGATCTATTTCATGTTATACAGGTGTCTGAGAGAGTTATGTGGTGCTTGGATTAATAATGACACGATCTATCTTGTGTGAAGAAATGACCTGGTTGAATTGGTCCCAATTCTCTCAGCTCATGAAAACTTTGCGGCAAACCTTGCACAGACAAGGAAATATTGAATGACAGGGACTTTGTTCTTTAATAACAGCAAATTTCCACCTTGCTTACTTAAGGCTGGGCATTTTCCTTCTGTGTAAATGCATGTGACAACCTCAGGCCATCCCTGAAATGCAGGTACAAGACCTGGCTCCAAACTTTTCAACAGACCTTTGGTAAGGTGTTCCCAGGAACGGTTTCCTATATAGCTGCTGGCAAAACTACATAAATGTTCCATAAATGCAGCAGCATGAGGTCCTACCCTCTGCCCACGTCCCTACCAGGTGAGAAGGTTTGGTAAATATTCTGAACATTTTTAATTGTATACTCTATTCTTCAGGTTAAAGCTGCTTTCTTTTCAGTCATAAAATGCAAATGCTTGGGGGTTGAGCACAAAGGGGCAGACTGGGTTGACCTCCTGAGGTTCAGCCTTGCTTTGCTGTGGTTGCTGCTGTGGAGGGGGCACACAGCACTGGGAACCTTTACACCATGTGGATATTTGTTAAACCACAACTCATTTCATACAGGTGCCAGACAGAGATAACTGTAGCTAACAGATGACTTGGGTTTTGAGCTGACAACCCTGAGATGAACAGGTATCAGTACTGGTAGTTTATGCCACTCAATTTTCTCCCTCTTCATTTATGTCTCCTGCTCCCATCTACTTTCCACCCAAAAAGGAGACACAAGTGCTCCAGTTCAGTCCAAACTGCATTGGCTGAAGCACAGGCAGTAGCACTGACGATGGATGCAGCAATTAAGTCTTTTTTTTTTTTTTTTTTAAATTTTCATTTTCATGGGCCCTTAAGCTCTATAGATGCTTTTCATCAGATAAAAAAAAAAAAAGAGGAAATAACCCCAACCTAATAATTCAGATCCCGGCTCAGTATTGTCCCATAAGAAGTAGGATGGGCAGAACATTGAGCTGGAATGTTTTTCCTGTTGTCTCAAATGAGTTTCTTTTCTAAGGAACCCAGGTCATACATACATCACTGTCTCTGTGCATGGGCACGATTCTTGCACACCTCAGAAATATAACCCTCATCACAGGGCATTGGTCTGTACTTAGGGGAACAAAAGAAAGACCTACAGAGAAGGTAAAGTGGGACCAGCTTCCAGGCAACTTGGACTCTGTTTTTAGCTGTGTTTTGTCTGTATTGTGTGCTGTGCCCTGAGAGTGCATCTCCAAACACACGGACTCAGCAGAATGCAAGCAGATTGCAGCTGGATTTTTGTGGCAGTTCCTTTGGGAGCAGAAGCTTCTATTTGTGAAGAGATCACAAAGGCTGGGAGTGATTTTAACCTAGAAAGGAGAAATGTAAAAGCCTGAACCTGCTCCTATTGCAGTCACTAAGTGTTTTGTCTTTAACTTTAAAGAAAGCAGGCTCAGATGACAAATTGGGGGGGCTCAGTAGTTAAGAAAGAAAATGAACTCTGTGGTGAATCCTGACCTAATGCTCCTCTACTCCCCTTCTCCTAGAGTGAGGGGAGAAATTTTAACGAAGCTAAAAGGCAAATAATTTGGAAGTAATGAGAAGAAAGCTGCTAATTTTTTAGCACACTGCAGGCACCCTGTGGAATTAGCTGTTGCAGCAGGTCAGTCAGTCAAATAGTTTGTAAGGATTCAAACTGACTCAGTCTTATGAGGACACACAACCGCTGGCAAGAGCACAACAGCCAGCTAAAGGAGACAGGGAGAAAATCAAGCTGCCTCCTTCAGACCCAGCTTGTTGGCCAATCTTGACTGCAGAGAAGGCAAAGGAATGGCCACTAATGCAACAGCACAGGAGAAACAGCCTCAGAGAAGGATGATGCATTCATTACAAAGTGCTACTAGATCTTACCCACTGCAACTGTTCTCCTCTCCCGCTTGGGATGCTGAAAAAACTGTCTCCATCCGTTCCTCTTCTTAGTCTCATGGGTTGACAGAGCTCTTCATGAGACAGAAATCTCATCCATGGGAAATATTTTCAGATGCATAAAAAAATTCAAGTTACATTTGGGAGGACCAAATTAATTGTTTCCACACATCACATAAAGCTGCCTCTACATTAGCATTTTGCTTCAGAGCAGGAGTGGGATTTTGAAGTAAATCTCCCAGTCATCAATTTACCATGCATTGGCTCTGTTTGCAAGAGCTATTTTGAGGGCCATGAACTAGATTCTTCTTGGAGAAAATTAAACCAGAACTCCACTCCAGATGTGCAGCAAATGTGCTCCAAATCCTAAAGCGGACATAAGACATAATGACCAAGCCGATGTCTGGTCCTCTGGACAGCTTTGAATCACATGTATGATGGAGACATTTGGTCCATCAGATCAGACTAGACCTAGCCAGAAATAAAACTGCCCAGTTTCATGTAGCTTAGCAGAAGAGCCTCAGCACCAGCTGTTTCAGTCCACCCCTCACTGCTACTACACTGATTTGCTTGCTGGTCCAGATATAACCTACAAATTAGGGGGAGGTCTATACCTACAGCTTTCCCCCTCTAGTCAAAGGAAGAGAAAAGAAGAGAAATCCAAATACAAAGAAGGATTTCTGGCATGCCAGGGTAAATAATGAAGGTAAATAGGAGCAATTTCTGTCTGGACAGGAAATGTCTCTCTGTCTCCATCAAGGATTGATGGACCTGACACCACAGGTGTTTTCTGCTGGTTAAAGTTATGCAAGAAGACTCCAGTCCTTTGTGTTAACTTTTGAAGGAAATCTCTAGACTCGCAGATTTAAGCCATAAAAACCTCAAACATGATACTACGTAACAGAGGATTCACGACACATTCGTGAGAGGCAGCTCCAGATAATAAACTTTAGACACTTCATTTCAGCATTGGACACAGGAGAAAAATGCTAACCCTATGCTTTCTCTCTTTGCCTTTTGAATAGAAAAGCCTGAGTCTATGTGCAAGATAGTTACTTATTAACTGAAATATTTCTTATGTCAGCTTGGTATATTTAGGCCTTCATTCTTGCATTCCTTTGGGTTATTTCAAAACTTTAAAGAGAAGACAAATGTTAGAAGTAAAAATAATTTTTTTTTAAGATCAACAGCCAACTAAATGTTATCTTACATGTTTTTCTAGACTCAGGTCAAATCCATCGTCTGTAATCCTTGGAGATCATCATCCTCTGATTTCTTCACTCAGCTTCCACATCTTTTTCCTTAACAGAATTTAAACATTCCTTCAAAGCAGTTACAGAATATTCTTTATTTTTATCAGAAATTGCCAGCAAGGAGGACCCCTATTGCTTCTGCTTTACTTATTTGCTGGAAATATTGGCAATCCTAGCAAGAATGGATGCAGCCTGGGAACAGCATTCACATGTTTGTAAGCAAGATGGAACTTTAATAGTTTTGATAAATCAAATCAATGGAAAAGGTGTCTAGTGGTTAGTGCACATGCTGAAATGGTGCATTCCTCAGCTACCTTGTGGATTAACATTGAAGAAAAGTTAATATCTCCTGGGTTTTTTTCCTACCTGATTGTAACAATTCAAAAGCAAGCCACGTTTTCACTCCCTTCTGCTCAAGCAAAAAATCTGCTGCTATAACTTCGTGCTGTGAGTTTGACGTCAACCTGTGGCCTGTACAGTGAATCCAGAGTGAAACAATGAATCTTCAGCATCAGACCTAACTTAAGCGCTAAATTCCTCTCTCTTTCCAAAGCTTCCAGATCAGAACAAGACAGTGCTAATCCAAATCCAGTATACATTTGGATCAGAAACCCATGGAAAGGTTAATTTTCAGAACCTCGAGATGTTCAGAACTGAGGTTCCAAACTCTGGCTCTTCTCTAACGAGAAAGTTTGTGCATCTCTTCACACACCAAGGGAATATTGCCCAGCTTGACCTCCCTCCAGCTTTATGATTGGAAGAAGTATGATACACAGGAAGAAAAATCTCCAGACTGAAAACACTGCCAGAAAATTCCCCACTGAGTGTAAAAATGAGAGACAAAATTGGATTTTAACCAATTTAATGTTTTGGGAAAAGAACAGACTGTGGCCTAGCATATTGGTGCAACATCGTTCCCCTGATTCATTCTTGAATCAGGCTTGATCAGACTGTCCTCATTAGCTCCAGTGCAGCAATATAAAATCTGAAAATTGTCTCCAAGGAAAAAAAAGAGGTTGAGGAAGAGGAACCACTCTGTGTCTGAGAGATACCTTGCTTATGCATGGACTGGTCTATAGAGTCATCACTGAATGACGGGTGGGTGCCACAACCCTTTTCTCACTCTTAAGGTGTCCCTTCTTGAGACACTAGTAATATAACAACATGCATTGTGAGGGTGAACTTGTCCTACCTCTGCCCATCCTATGGACAGTGCAGCCACCGGCCGTGGCTTTCCAATGCTTACTCATTCCCTCTCTTCCACTCTGGATTGACACCAGTTTCTCTTTCCTTTTGGGATTCTACTGAGTCCCACCAAACTGGGGTCCTTTCAGTGGTTCTACCCTTCGAGGAACGATCAATGAAACCAGAGTCCTTTTCTCAGGGCTCATCTCCCTCTCAGTGTCCCTTCGGTCTGCAGCATTGCCTGCACGTGTTGTACACAGCACCTCAGCACATTTTAAATAGCCTGGAAGTGGGTCACTTAGGCAGAGCTCTGAAACTCTTCTCTCTCTACACTGTCAGATGGAGGAAGCCACTGCTGCATTGTATCGTGTCTACATCAAATCACCACTGTAGTTTTCTCTAAGAGATTAAGCAAAGATTTATTTCTCCCCTTCAACTTGTTGTTGTTGTTGTTGTTGTTGTTTTTTATGCTGCCACCAAGCCTAGTGGATTTCAAACTTGAGCTTGATTGGGCTTTAATGGATTTTCTTCACAGCATGGCCATTGAACACCTCCTGTGTTCTTCTGGAGTGACTTTGCTGCACAGGGATATAAAGTGCTTAAATGGTAGATGGTGCTGTTACCCACTTAGCTACCAAGGTCTGGTTCTAAACCACATCACAAAATTAATCTAGCCTTGCTCTCCCTGACAGCACAGTTTGTGGGAGCCAGTATCCATCTTTTCAGCTCAGGTTAATCAGCACTGGAAAATGCTATATCTTAGACAGGATATTTATTCATTTGTTACAGGGCTCAAGCAGGGACTAGCTCTTGCTGTCAGGCTGCCTACCAAGAGTGCTTGCTTTGGACTAGAAGTAAATAGAAAAGAGAAAAACAGTCCTTGGTGAATCTCCATCTAAGGGGGAGCTTTGCAACCTTTTCTCCAGAGAAATGGGAAACAAAACAACAAAAACAACAAAACCCCACAGCAAAACTCAGCCAAGACAGTGACACAATAACAGGAGAAAGGCAAGAATTTGCATAATATCCTGGATATATTGACTCAAACCAGTGCTCTAAAAGGTTTTTTTGCCTAGTGATGGATCCACAACAGATTCAGCTCAGTCTGACCATTATTAACAATTTTGGCATGGGAGGACAACAGAGCTGGTCAAGAGGAGGCTGGGACTGAGGACTGTCACCAAAGGACACAAGGCACCCACCACATTAGGTGACTGGAGTGGCATCAGCAGCAGATGGGGCTTCGGAGCTGGGTGCTGGGCTGACCCAGGACTGACAGAATAGTCAGGAGAGGAGCAGGAGAGGGCAGGGAGGAATTGCCACATCACACTCTGTGAATCAGCAACTAACCCCCCCAGACTATGACCTGCCCTTTGCATTTAACCTATACATGACAGCAAAACAGAGAGGGACTAGCAGCTCACAGTTTTGTCTCTAAAAGAAGAATCTAAACAGCCCTTATGAATATTTTTATTATATCAGGTATTCCAGAGCTGTGAAGTAATTGAAATTTCCTCTTTAGTGTTTGCCCATTGCCTCTTCAATAGATACAAGCTTCACCAAGCACCCACACTAAATCTGCCAAAACTTATTTTCCACCATCTGCATAGTAATTGCACTAAGAGCTGAGTTTAATATCCTTAAATTCCCATTTTGACATGCTGAAGAGCTCTTGGTGCACAGGTGCAAAGGGTTATTTAGTCTCAGATTATTGACCCAGAATGAAGAAATCCAAGCACTGGTTTTCCTCTCCCCTCTTCCCTCACCTCAGTGACGCCGTCAATTAAATATTTCCTATCTCTTCAGCAGACAGCTTTTCTGTCACTGGGTCCATCCACTCAATTCTTATTTGCTTGTAATTTCTCCTTCCAGCTGTGTCCTTCAGTGTTTGTTTTATGATGATCAAAGGTGGACATTTCCCTCATGGACCATGTTTTCCTGACACATTCCCATGTTGTTGGGCCAGGTATCACTGTGTCTCCAGTAATCTGAATGAAGATACAATTTTTGCAGCTCAGACTCTATCTGTAATTAAAAAGTGATTTTTTTTCTCTTTTTTTTTTTTTTTTTTTTTCCTCAGAGGAACCCTCCTTCTGCTCCCACTCAAAGAAAGCACCCTTGGAGTCTGTGAAATAGGTTGATTTTACTGGTGGAGGGTTGGGGAGGTCATGGTGTGGATCCTTTACTGGCGAGGACCTCATTCCTTCATTTCTGTGAATTCCCTGTCTATAAAAAATAAAGATGCTGACTAGCCTTATGTCACTTAGGACTAAATGCAAAACCCATCACTTTGACTTGGCATTCCCAAAATACACTACCAATGCCCACACAGCCCCTCAGACACACCTCTGTCCCCCACAGAACTCCCCCAGATCTCTCTTTCTGTAACTTCTGATAGTCTGGGATTAGGCTTCTTGATCCCAAGCTTATCCTGCCATCCACACTCATTCATTCACTCAGAAGTGCAAAACCTCCAGCAACACACGCAAGTATCTTGAGATAAAATCCTAGTGTATGAGACAATTAGAAGTCCAGGGCTGGTGGTAAATAAGGTAACTGATCCAGGCCCACTACCTCGGCACAATTCCAAACTTTATTAACCTTCACAGGGCAGGCCTGTCTGACCCTGCATGGTCCAGCACTGCACCACTGGCCATTGCTCTGGATGCTCTGACATGTCTTTTCCATCAAGCAAACTCCAGAGGACAAATCTGGTTTGCCAGCAATGACCTGGATGACAGCGAAGCATTGCCAGCTTGCCCATGTCTCTGCAGTACACTTCTCCAAGGCATCACCTTGCCGAGAGTGGAGCAGAGCTGCCTCTGTTCACTGCTTGAAAACTCATCTTGAGAGACAGGCCAGGCTTCCTCAACATGAGCCTGTGTGTGAGCACATGGCTACTATAAAAATACCTGTTTGAATATGTCCCAGCTAGGATTTGGCTCTGTCTGTATGCTGCTGAGAAACAAGCCTGGTAACGAATGTATGCTTCATCCTTCCTCAGTGGAAATTGTGCAGCTCAGATACAACACAGAAAAATACTCCTTTGTGTTGGATCTTCCTTGTATGTGCACTGAGCATGGCTCTAATTGGGCGATAATATTCACAAAAGGCTCCCATCACGTTATAGGAGGGAGAAGCTCCATCAGTATGAGGATGCTGGCACACTTGATGTAGTCTAGCAACCAGTGGGGGACCAGCGGACCTTTCCCGCGTTCTCTCCGTGTGGGTGTCACACAGATCTCCCTCGGGATGCTGCACAGGGAAAGAAACTACTACGTGAAATAGAGCTCTGCAGCACAGGCACAATCAGAGAGAAGAAATTTGGCCTCAGACTGGAGAATAGATGGAAAACCGCCTTGCTCCTTGGAGCAGAGGTCAACACGAGCCTTTTCAAAAGGCATCTTTTCTCCTAAAGTGAGAATACTTCTTTTTTTTTCCTAAGCATGGTGAAATCATCTCTACTGCAGACATCAGACCTCACAGCACTGAGAACAAAGGAGCCTGTACTATGTAGCACAGTTGCTTTTTATGACTCTATTTTTATTAATATGCAATGCCACAAAAGCATTTAGTTAAAATAAAGCAGTACTTGGTGTTAAAATAAGTCATAAAACACACTACAGGGCTCATATTTTGTTTCAGATTTGCTAAGCATATAGGAAAGACAAAACCTTTGGAGGATTTTCCATTAATACAAAATATTATTTACTCTTTGTCAAAGGAGAACTCTCACTAAGTGTTTTAGAACACATCATTACCCATCAAAAGCATGAAAACTCCCTAGATTTTCTGAAAGTTTAATAGCTAGTGAAATGCTATAAAACACAGCAAACCTCCTGTTTTACAAATTCTGTAGTAACTTTTAATGGCAGGAATCACATAAACACAATACCCACAAAAAAAATTCAGATCTAGCTTGGAGAACTAATTGCTGAAAACAAGGAAGAGCAGCCACCAAAACTGACATCAAACAGAAGCTGAAGCAGGGTTTGTTTCTCAAGTGCTTGAGCTGCCTCAGGGGCATAAATACAGAAATGGTGGGGGGGGAGGGGATAAAAAATGGTTAAAAAATATTTTGGTTCCCTTAACATTGAAAATAATAATTTATTTAAGCTACATGTTTTTGTCTACCTATCGAAGTATTCAATACTGAGTCACTATGAATAGCACATGTGTAAAAATGTTATAACTTTGAGATGATAAGAGACCTTTATTATTGTTAGGTTTAGCCCATTGAAAATTCATTGCAATTCCTAACCTACTTAAATCAGAATTAACTTCCATGTTCAGACAAACCTTGGGAGCCCACTTTTAAGATCTGGTCCTCAGAAGCCTCCTTTTACTTTTGCATATGATGTAAGATTTGCTGGAGACATATGGGAAAGCACATCCAGAGGCACAGATGAACACTCAGGCTCTTATCTTAGTACACTTCTGCCCTCTCCCATCAAGTTACGTGGGTTATTGGATACACATAATCCGGTGGCAGAAATAAATGTTGCTCCTGCCTTTGCACAAATTGGAAATGAAGTGCACCTAATGCCTCTGCTGCTGCAGCTGGTAAGACGGAGGAACATATTATTCAGAGGTTTCCTCTTTCCTTCATCTGTATGCATGTTGCATAATGTGTAGTACTTTAACATCAGGACCAAAATTTTTATTATGCAAACTTATTGTGACTATCAAGTTCTCATTGAGCATTAACAAGCTTTGCAAGATACTATTAAATGTGTCACTTTAACTTCAAATTGAAGCCTATGTATTTTTAATTAATAAGTAGATGTATCTGAATGTAGCAGATGCTGCCATTAAGTATCTAATCGGGTTAGGGAATGGCAAGAGTTCTTCCCCAGCACTGGCTGTGAGAGCACAGTCTCCTTTTATAAACTCAGGAAGCAGCACACAGCTATGTGCATAACAAAACCCAGGCTGGGGCTCCAGAGGAGAGGACACACTTAATTAGACCTTTTGTTTCATCTTTGTCTCTGATCTCCACCTCCTCACTCCCATGATTCTGCCCTTTTCTTCTCTTGTTCCCATCTGCATCTGGAATCAAAGGGTGCACGTAGGAGGGGTGGCATGGGCAGGATTTGAAGGGGACAGTAAGATGCCTCAGCTGGCGGATTCATGAGAACAAAGAAACCACTGGAAGGCTCCCAAAGGCTGCAGAGCATGGCTAGAACATTGAAAGGAACTGAGAGAAGAAGTATCCTCACTGTGGTGGTTGCTTTCCATCCTCTGAACTAGTTCCTCACCTACTATACGTGGAGTCAGGCCTTTCCGAGGTGAAGGATAGTACTTACAAGAGCCAAAGATTAGGTTTCTGATCTTCACATCCTCTGGAATACCACTTTCCTTCACATGGTAAATTGTTTTAGCTGGAGCTGGCTGTGACACAGGTACTTGTCATCTCTTGATGAGAGGGGGTATTTGAGATCCTTCTTTATGGAAACCCTGAACACCTTAAAACCGTCACGGCTTTGATGAAAAATTGCCTGGGGTACTAACACCTTGGGCACTATACTCAGCACCTGGGTTTCCTTTGGTCTTTGAAGACCAGGAAGGGGGTCTGAAGAGAAGTAAAGGGATGGTTATCTTTAATAACAAGTTGTTGCTGGAAAGGTGAGATAAGCTGATTACAGTGCAGTCTGGGTGTAATTTTAAATAACTGACAGCACACTCAGAAGTCATATCAAGATGCTTTTTCACTGTTCATGCATCAAGAGAAATTAAATACATTAAATAAATCTATTTGAAGGATGAAGTATATCAAGCTGGTAAATGGATACAATCTGATATCATGGAAATTCAGATCAAGTAGCAGGAGACAGTTTTGCTTACAATGCCTCTAGCTAAAAACAGCAGTGGAAGGAGGCTGCACCTATTCCTTCCTGCCTTTGCTTTTGGGCTTTGTTAGCTGTATCTCAAGTCCTCCTGCCTTTCAGACCTAGGTTGGCACCTAAAATAAGAGAGGAATTTGCTCTTTGCTCTGATCCCAGTAACCCCTGATCCTTGTCATTCAAGGTCATGTGTGTTCTTTTTAAATAGACTCCTCAGTGCCATTTGATATATGTCAGATATCAAACTAGGAAAGAGGAAGATCCCTAGAGCCTTAACTGAAAACAAAAAGCATCATTAGCTCTAACTCTCTAAGCTCCTGTAGATTATAGACCATTTAATTCAACCCTGGTATTTCTGTGGAGTACAAGAATTTGTGCCTGGCTAAACTGTCCATATATCTGGTCTGGGAACTGAAGAGATCTTCAGATGAAGACACGACAGCTTCCCGTGATAGTTTGTTCCAGTAGTTAATTGTTCTCATTATCAAATTGTATGCCTAATTTCTCATTTGAATTCGTCTGGCTTCAGCTTGCAAGCATTGAGTCTTGGTGAGCCTTTCTCTACTAGATTAAGGACCCTTTTAACACTAGTTATTTTATGATTATAAAGGTATTTATACACTCAAGTTCAGTGACCTTTCACTCCTCATTTGATGAACTAAACAGATAGAGCTTTCTATGACTTACACCTGTACGATGTTTTCTCAAGGCACCAGGTCCCTTTGCGATGCCTTCTCTGCACCTTTTCTGAATTTTCAGCATCAGGTCGCTAATGTAGACACTTATGTCTAGAGTTAATGAACTAAATTTCACCTATTGACTCAGTGGTCAGCTATATGACTTAAGAGGCATCTCTTTAGTAGAAACCCCCTTCCTTAGACATTCGTTGCTCATTCTAGATCATTTCTCATTGCATCACACCAGGTGTTCACACTGAGTTGTTTGTTCACTCTCATCTCAAGATGCCCTTGCAGTCCCCACTTTCCTGGAGAAACCACTTTGCCTGCAGTCTTGCTCCTTGGTGTGTTACCTGTCCTACAATTATGTCAAAAGGGGTGGGAATGAAGTATGGTAAAAACAAACATTGGAGCTAAGAGTGGATGAGTCACTGTGCAGAACTGGAATGGCTGGGTGAATATTTGCCCTATTCAGCTGGCTCTGGTGACACACAGTCATTTCTCTGCCTCAAAGGATCATCACTGGCTCCACCTTGATATGTTCATAGGAATAGCACAAGGCTGACAAACACCAACCTCTGCAGCTCCAAGGAGGCCAGGAGCTACGTGGCTTTGTCAATCCTGAATGCAGAAATTCAAAATAAAGGATGTCGAATGCATTGAAAATATCACACCGTGCTCTCTATTCCCAAAGATTTAGAAGAATACAAATAAACTTGATGCACACACACCTAAACCAACACATCGAATCACACAGATGCTAAATTCATGCAGCTAATTAGTAGGCTGACATATTTCTGATTGCAGGCCAGATAACTGCAGGGGAGAAGGGATGCGTACTGTGACTGTGGGTATTTTTATGTGTCTGTATCATCACTCAAAAGGGTTAAGGAAATAAAGGAGTTCTTCACATCCTCTTGCTTCGAATTTCACTTGTCAAACCAAGAAGCCACTTTGGACTTGCTCTGATATCCGTTTAATTTCTGGTTATTTTTCTCAGACACATGCAGCCTACTGGTGCCAATTATGTAGGTTATATTTCTGCCAACTTTATTGTGATTTTACCTTTAATAATTTATATTAACATGCTTCATATGCTTATGTGCTGCTCTGTGTGTACGTATGTGTTTCTGTGTTGTCTCTTACCATTTTATAAGCCATTTAAGCAAAGAAATCTTATGTAAGATGCTGGCTGACGAATGCAGTTATCTCCATAAGTCTAATGCAGAAAGAGAAATCTAACCCAGAGAGGGACCTCAGGAATGTGATTGCCTTAGACACTCATGTTGAAAAAACTAGTAAATTTTCAGAGCATCTTTTCCCATGCAGGATGATCAGAAGTTTAAGTCAGTCTTTTTTGGTCCCATTGGTTTAAGTGTCTGTGTCTTGTGGATGTCAGCAAAGCCCAAACTGCTGTTCTGCTGTATTTTTATAGTCTACCTGGCCACCCTAGCACAGTCATGGTCCATTGCTATAATCTAACATGTCACCGGTTTCACCAGCTGGCAAATCCAGCGACAGTGGTATTATCTACTTTACAATGAGCATCTTAATAGATGACAATTAAGTATTCACTTAGGAACTGATGGAATGAAGGGGATTCAGCCTTCCTAAAAGCCCTATTCCACCAATGCTTGTCTCACCCTTGCAAAAAGTTTGTCTCCAAATCAAGGCTCTAATCCTGGTTGCCTGAACAGCTAGTAGGATTTATGCCTCTGTATTTCTCTCTCCCTCCCCATCACTGTCTAGTGTTATTTGTGGTATGAGATAAGGAAAACACCAGTACTTCTCTCTGTCCAGACGGGCAGGAAAACCACTGATTGGCTTCCAAAGAGCAGAACAAAAAGACAAATCAAAAAAGGATTGAAGTAAGAGGACATTTTGGGGGCATGAGGGGGCATTCACTTACATTAGATTTCATTTATTCCAGCTATAGTAATGAAATTCCCAATATACCACCACTTCATCTCCAGTTCATCGAATTCTTCTCTGATGGACAGTTAGTTGCAAAGGATCCCTTTTATGGTGGGAGGAGGGTGAGAAAGAGCTTCTTTGTCTTCAGAAAGAAACCATCTTGCTTTTGAACTACTTCCTTCAACACTGATAAAAAAGGGCTTTCATCCTCCTCTAAGTGCATCCATTTTAAGCTGGAGTCAGTCAGCTTTTCAAAGTTAACACAACTCGATCAAAACTGAGTTAGCCCTGGAAACTGCACATTAACTAGAATTTGATATTAGATTAAGGTAGCAGAGGAAAAGTACGAAGAGAAAAGTTCTCTGACTCTTTAAATGTCTCCTGAAGGAAGCGTTCAGGCACTACTTCATCTTTTCCGTGACTCAAAGGAGAAGGAAAGACAATACAGTGTAGCTATTATTTAGACTTAAACTGGGAGGGATACGTGAACCCTTACTCAGATGCTCTTCTACAAGGAGTCTGATTTTGCAAGTGGTTTGTGGGAGTACAGCCCGTGCTGGAAGCTGCTGGAGGAAAATAAGGATGCACGAATTCTGCTTATCCCACATATTTGTGGTAAAAGCACATGTTTTCTTCATGACATTTTTACCCTTCACCCTGACTGAAGGCATTGTGGCGCAAAATCCATCACTAAAGGACTAAGAAGTGATTTCGGCTGATTCAGATTATTGATGAAGTAAATGTATATGGATGAAAATATATATGAAAAAATATATACATGAAATGAAATAATTCAACTGCAGATATTTCTGTAAAGTCACAATTAGCATGAGAGGAAAATGAAGTTCATAATGTCTTTCTGCTATGTATATTCTGTAACTGTTGTCCTGAACCATCTCATCCCGCTATGTTGTACCACTAGCAAAATGTATCCTGGTCTCTCTCTCTTCTTTAAAGTATTTTATTGCTGAGAGTAGAGAGATATTACAGAGAGAAAACAGAGACTGATTTAAAGAAACACAAGTAACTGCAACCCATTGTTGCAGTATCAAATTATGAGTGTAATAGCATGGGTATTTCAACTCATAAAGCAACTTCTTGATGGCCCTTCAGAGAATCTGTAGCAAAATTAAGCCCCATAGGTTCTCTTAGAGGAGCTGGTAATATTGTTGCTGCAAGAGTCCATGTATTTCAGACCTTAGTGACTCTTCTCAGCCCTGTTGCCTGCAACATGCTTTTTAAGACAAATATTACACAAAAGGAGCTAAGCCAATATCCTGCGATTTAGCAGCAATTTGCTAAAGCTTTCCTGCAGAACAGTTAGCACATATTGTTAGTGACAGGGAAATCTCTTCAGTGCTCAAGCTATAATTTTATTGAATATTGCACTGTAGGTTATATATATTTACAAGAGTGGAAATAATCATGTAATTAAGGTTGCCACCTAAATTATCCTGTGTTTTTCTTATTTATGTGGCCAGTTCCTCCACTAGAAAGTGGTTCTCAATTCATAGTCTGCAGAGAAATCCTGAAATCACAGCTTCAACAACACGAGGTCTGAAATCCTTGGTCTCAGAAACCGTTTAATGCATTTCAACCCAACCAGAGGTTTCTGAAGGCTCAATGAGTGTTGCAGCTCCAGGTCACTGCACTGGTCCCATGGCACCCTTGCTAGGAGCGGCCAAGCTGACAGTTGGCGTAAGCAGAGATACCTTCTTCAATTTCTACTCGGGGTGCTTTATTTGGGACAACTGTCCCCGCAACTAAAAAAATGCACACAGTGAGAAAGGGAGAGAAATCCTGTTCTCCACAGAGGGGCTCTGGCGTCATCTCTGTATCATCGCTGATACTTGAGGGCAAAATACATAATAGCTATTATATATTAAATATTATTATATATATTATATAATAGCTATTAAAGGTACGTCTACAGTGAAATCATGAGGGCTGAGGGCAGGAGGTCTCAGTCCATAGGGAGGCTCCCTATGGCAAACAGGTGTTGCTTTTCCATCCTCCTGGCTCCTGGTCCCCCCAGGAACGGAGCTTGGCCAACCCGCTGCCCGCAGCTGTCAATCCAGCTGCCTGACAGGCACATGAGGGATGCGCTGGCGGCGACTGCCATCTCGTGGGCAACCCCACCAGAAAGCCTGAGCATCCACCGCCAACAGCCTCAGAAAGAGCAACAACGCAGGGCGAGGAAGATAATTCAGCAGCGTCGATAAATCAGTAAGATATCGCTGTTGCAATCCAGCCGACATAGCGCTAATTGCCGAATTTCCCGTCTTCAGATGTTGACTCTGTATGTCTTTCTCCTACTTCATTAGCTAGCCAGATGCAGGGGTTAGAGTAGAGAAATAACAGCCCGATTTGAGTTTAGGCAGGTGAAGGTGCTGGGTGTCTTTTAAAGGTACCTCAATGTCCCGAAACCAGTGTGGGCTCATCACAGCTGTTGTTAACAAATCCACATTATCGCTGTTCTCCAAAACTCAGCCAGTATCAGAGTCTCGC
The DNA here is from genome assembly GCF_036013445.1 of Caloenas nicobarica. Taxonomy (NCBI): domain Eukaryota; kingdom Metazoa; phylum Chordata; class Aves; order Columbiformes; family Columbidae; genus Caloenas; species Caloenas nicobarica. The sequence continues at coordinate 16,595,525 of NC_088254.1, forward strand.
TGTGCCAGGTGCCAGCACATTTCAAGACAGTCCTTAATCTGCAGTGCAAAATCTCCACCCAGCAAAAAAGTACTTGTATTTTATATTTTGCATACAATTAAATAGAGAATTAAGTTCTTCACAAGACTGGGGCCGAGGAAGTCTAACCTGTTATTATTTTTCATTTCTACGGGTTGTCACATTTCAGTGGCTTTACTGTGTAAAGGTGAGATAAATAATTTAGCAGCACATTTCAGAGTACATTTTGCTCCTTTTTGCTCTCAACCACAATTGCCTATGCTCTGTGGTTTGCAGCACCCTCCATCTACAACATCCAAGGAATTCTATAGTCATTTCCTCATGTAAGACAGGTTAACATGAATAAGCACAGTTGAGTAAATCACAGAATAGAAGAGTTATCTCTATCTGCCCAAAATCATGAAATGAGCCATTAGAGCAAACTGACACAAAGAAGCCCACTGTCATAATCATGGGATGCATTCCCACCTACTCGCCATAACATCCCAAACAAATTCTGCAATCAGGAATATCAGAGCAAACTCATTAAAACCAATGAGGCTGCATGGATGTGCATAGAGACAGAATTTGACCAGCTCACATTCTATAGCTTTGGAGATCTCTTTTTATAGACTATTTAGCTTCAGTTATCCCTCAGTGCTGAGCCAAATGCACATCTGATAAAAGCCACCCTGGGTAACATCCATAAATGTGACAGAAAGGGATCAACTTTAACATCTTTTTAATATATGCACCCAAGTCTTCTTCCAGCAAGATTCACACCAGGGTACTCCAGAGGATTTCTTCTTTCTTTGAGGCTCTTCCTCACTTAGGTTCCAATAAGCTGAGACACTCTTACCTTTGTAAAAGTTTCTTCAAGCCTTCAAGTGCTCAGTAAACCATGTCTTTGCTGCAGCTCTCCTGCTGTAATCCAGCTCCCCAACACACACACACTCTAAGCAACCTTCACCTCCCTGAAACTCCACAGCCTTCATCTCCTCTCCTACTTGCAGTCACTCATGGCCAGCTGGAGTTCTGTAGTCAGCTGCTTCAGCCCAGCTGGAAATAAGAAACATTGGTCTGGCTTCTGGTAGGGCTAAATTTGGCCTCCCATCCCTCAGCCAGCCACACCTAGAGCCTTCCTTCTTCCACATGGTTCTGGGGAAATCCTGACCCTGCTGAAGTCAACTGCAAAATTAGCTTAAACCTTCAAGGAGGGGGACCTCATCCCTGTTCTAAGGGGTTTGATGTCATTTGCCAGCACTGGGAGGTCCATTTTCCTGCCTAGACCTGTCAATCTCATCACAGTCTACCTTGAGTGTTACCCAACAGCACCAGGAGACAAAGGAGACAGCTTACAAGCCTGCTCCACTTCTAATTAAAACTATTTTAATTTCTCCTTCCCCTCATCCTTTTGGAAGGCATTGGTCCCACGCTACTGCTTTTTCAGAGTGTGCATTGTTTTTTCTAAAATGCTGTTGTGCTGACAAGCCCACTATGCTCTTTTTTTTTTTAGGTGCATTGATGCTTTCTCAGCAGACAGAGGATCATTGGAGTGATTCTTGTGTACACATTAGCTATAAGACAGTTTGCCATTCTGTGTGGGGAAAATAAGACATTGCAAAATAGTGAAAGCGTGTGAAAAAGGAGCCTTAGAACGCCATCATCCCTGCAGCTTCTTCCCAGTAGGGAATGTTAGCCTGGGAACATATAAAGTGTAAAGGAGAAATAAAATGCTCTCTAATGCATGACTGGAATAAAGAAGCATGACACAGTTCACTTGGCGTTGCATTCTGATCAGTCAGATGGCAAAGACATCATGCTTCACTTAGCCCCAATGTGCCCACTGTGTGACAAGTATGAAAAGATATGTGGAAAGGAGAGGAGGAGAAGGCTGCTTCTGGTCCGAAAGACCTTTCTGGCCTCTGCCACATTCACAAAAGAGGTCCTGAATAGAAACCCGAATGAGCCTGGGGAATATTCATATGATCTTAATGTACCATGACTGCTGCCTACCAGCTCCACATAAGTTGGATTAATAAACTGCTTTTCGCTTGTGACACCTCGGCATGAATTTTGCATTAGGTTCAATTCAGTAAAGTTCACAACTGACACACTTCCTTTTATGACAATCTTTTTTTTTTTCTTTTTTTTCTTTTTTTTTTTTTTTTTTTGCATTGGGATGTCATAAAGATATTCGAGCTTTTTTTCTGGCAGGGAACTGTCTTTTATCTTGAAAAAGAGCTTTTATAACCCACTCATGCCGATGGCACTCTTGAATTAAGTTGGAAGGCAAAGCCCCTGGTCTGTTTATACTGTTAACAAGACAGGCATTTTTCAGTGTCAATGAAAGTGGTGATGTGCTTGCTTCAATGCTGGGCTTGTCAGAGCGCAAAATTTCAATGCAATGGGGGTGGGGCTGATTAAAACACTTGATGTGTTTAAAGGTTCAGCAGAACCTTTTGGAGTTATTAATGCAAGGCAAGTGGATCATGTCCACCTATTACAGCTTACAAGGCACTCACTAAATTTATCAGACCGTGAATCTGTTCTTCCTTAATTGATAAACAGGTGGTGTGGCTGATCTGCATCCAGATTCTGCGAGGAGGGATCAAAGGAGATGGACGCATGGATGGCTGGATGATATGATTATGAGATGTGTTTATCTCTTAATGATGAACACTAATTAGCTACTACCTCTCTCAGCAGCAGCTACTCAGGTCAGGGATCATTTGAAAGATGGATTTCTGTTGGACCTGGATGAAAATGAGGGGTACAGGTTTGGGGGACTATTTGGGGGAGAATTTGACTGCAGCCTGACAAAATAACAGAAATCAAAGCTGGCTGGAGGATTTACATTCCTGACCTGAGATGCTGTCTCAGAGCCGTTGCACAGAACCCAGTCCTGCAAAACCTTACAGAACTCAACTAAATCAGTTCCTCAACAGTTCCATTTGTGAAATGGAGAAAATACTACCATAATACTTTTTTCTCTCTCTCTTTTTTTTTTTTTTAGTCTCTTTAGATGATATGTCTTTCAGAGAACGAAATGCTCCTTGATGCCTTGATGTCACTTGAGGTATTACACATACTTAAAAATATCTAGTTGGGCTGCAAAGATAGAGCAAGCTTATGCATGCAAAGACCCATTACAGGTTCAAAGTGGCTATGCAGATCCTTCCTTTCCACCATTAAAATCTCAAAGAAGACAAAAATGTGGATCTGGAAATAATCTAAACACCTGATGACCCCGAAATATCTCAGCTCAAATATATGGAAGACAGCCATAGGCAGGTTTCATCCACGTGTACTTTGGATGACTGCTCGACTGTGTTTCATAGCTTCAATTTGATAAACCATGAGTTGGTTCTGTAGCTTATCCCAAATAAGCCATCAAAACCTATATATTACTCCAAAATTGGCCCGGAAAAGTGATTCTTCAGTTACATAAAATATATTGTTATTATTTTTCTTCTGATGCCGACAAAGCCAAGTATTTTGGTTATTCCTGCGTTCAGAGAAGCAGGAGAAGCAGCACATCTAAAAACAGAATGAATCAGCTTTTTCCATAACCAAGACAGGACTTCAGGGATATCTATACAGATTAGTCTGACTATGCTCTCCTGTAAAGGGTCAAATCTCCCATTTTTCACTAGGTGCAGAGCTCCAGTTTCTGACTTCCTAGGCATCTGACCGTAATACTATGATTTTTACATATTCAATACTGGTTCTCTGTTGTTTAGATTGTGAGTAGGGAATATTTCAAGGGGAAGAGGAGATTATTTCAACTATGAAAGAACTGGGGTTTCTCGCAGGACTCAAAGGAGGAGGTTGATGCAGTCAGGAATTATCAGCCGTGGGAAGGAAAAGGACACATGAACCCAGGAGACCCTTCTAGGCTCTAGTAACTTTACAAAATCATGATCCTGCAGACCCTTGTCCCTTCAAATCAGTCACGGACCTTTTTGTTATGAGCAGCTTCTTCCCCCCTCCCCTAGAAACACCATCCTATGTTTGATGTGTTGTTTCCATAGCAACGATTAATTAACACACACCCCCCGCCTCCTGCACAGCACAGGTAGTATCTGCAACTAGCATTTAACATGAAACAAAAGCAAGGAGTTCGCTTCAATCTCAAGTGTGTTTACAACAGCAGAGTGGTGCCTGTGCACTGAGAGGGGAAGAGATGCTCTGGCTTTTAATTACATGAGATGTACATAGCAGGTAATTAATATGGAGCAAATTTTGGAGACGCCTGAGCTTCCAACCCTCTGAGCAGCAGCACCGGCACCTCGGATCACGCGTGGGGGATGCGGCAGCCCCGTGTGCAATGCAGCATCCTCTGAACACCTCAACAGCTCCCTGTGTACCCCCTGATGCACAGTGATTTGGGGACAAGGACTAGGGCTCCCTCTTCATCTGCCACCACAGCTATTCCCTCCTGTCCATAGTGTTTGAGAGGTCAGGACCTGGATGTTTCTGATGAACGCCCCACACATCCTCTCTCTCCTCCTTCAGGACCCATTTTAGCATCTCCTGATGCAGGCTGCAATTATGGTGATGCATTAGAAACAAACGGCTCTTATCATTTATATGAATTGCAGATGTGTGGAGACTTTTCCGCTGTTAAATTCTGAGCCGTAAATGGATCAAGCATGTGATGTTGTGGTTTCTAAAGATAACAAAGCCTCTGTGGTCTTGCTTATTCTGGCAGAGAACCTTCGCAGCATAGTGCTTCCAGAGATTGAAGAGCAGGTGAGAAGATATGTAGACATAAGGGAAAAAGCTCCCTCTGAGCCACTGAACCCCTCTTCTGATTTCTTTGGTTTCATTGTTTGGCTAATTTAATATGAAAGTATCTAAGAAGCAATTTGGAATAAGAGCCCCCTGAGCTAGGGCTGTCAGTCTATCATCTTGCATATCTTCAGGGCTCACAGATTTTGTGGGTAAACCACTCTGACCACAAGACACTGTCCAGGTAGACAACAGTCCACAAGGTCTCCTCTCCTCCTCCATTTTAATGATCTAACCCTTGCTTTTTTAGTTGAAGTAAAACTTCTGTAGGTGGCAGCAGTATTCCTTGAACTTGCAAAGGTCCTTAATTTGATGGTCTGAGCAAGACACTGTAAAAATTAAACAGGTGGCAAGGACTAGTGTTGGCGATACTGTGCTTCAAAGGGGAAGTTGCATGACCTTCAGATGTCTGTTCCAACCAATATTCCTATGACCTTATGAGTATATACCTTTTCCTCTCTCCTAGGGGAGCCTCCTCAAGGCAGTTCATGGCTGAATACTTTAGAGCTTGGAGATGAGAGTCCCATCCCAAAATAAGGGACATTTCCTTTCCCATATAGAACCTGTAGGACTTGGAGATGTTCCTCTCAGATATGGAGAAAGATCACAGCAGGAGGCTGAGGAAAGAGACTGGAGTAATGGGGGAGAGGGAGGAGGAACAATTCTACCATAATTATTTTCCCCTTTTATTTTCACTTAAGGAAATTAGAGTAAGGAGAGAAAGGGGTAGAGGGGCAACCAGCAGAACCCAAAATGAAATGACAGACTGTCATTCCTAGAAGGAAGGGGGAGCAGGCAGATACTCAACCAGATACCTCTGAAAGAAGGTGATGCTTGGACCCTGCTCTAAAGGTGGTTCCCAGCTGTCTCAGTTGATGCCTCCGAAAACTCATTACGAATGACAGAGAACATCTGTGTCCCCTTTGTGTGCGAACATGGGCTTTCATCCACATCCCTTGGGTTTTCTGGTGTCTTCTGGGAAGATAAGGTAAGCCAGAAGCTACAGGACACACCCACTACTGTGCATCTCAAATCCAGCAGGTAGGGAAAGAGGTTTCAGTCACTGTTTCCCTGGGGTGTGGAAGGGATTTGCTCTGGGTGTCAGTAGTTGGATTTTATCCTGGGCTTTAAAATGAACATCTTGTTTATCTGAAACATTTTATTATCCTAGAGCGTCTCACTTAGTCTAGTTGTTCTGGCATGTTGGTTACCTGGTATCTGAGTAGTTTATTTTCCCGAAACTTAATCCTCATATCTATAAAAAGGAAGAAAATAATCCAGTTAGAATTTTACAGTGAACAATTTTTGGACAGAAAACTTCAATTTTAAAAATTGCAGAAATATAAACTACAGGAAAAAAAAATGACAGCATTTGGAGTCAGTAGCTGAAAATGAACTTCCTGATTGTCACTCAAATTCAGCATAAGTAAAAGAAAGGTTTTCATTAGTATGGTACTTTATTTTCTTCATGATTTTCACCGGCTTGAAGACTTTAGAGCTTGATTTTCACTGGCTTGAAGACAGGAGAAGGAGAAAAAATGGATCTTTCTCACTTGGATGCAGCAATATCTGCTCTCCCAGGGCCCTGGCAATGGTCTGTTTGTTAATCCCCTTGTGAAAAGCCACTTTGAAAATGCTTTGAAATCTTCCTATGGGACAGAGCAAATTCAACAGCCAAACAACAGACCTCAGGGACTCATTTCTTTAGCTGAAACAACACTCTAAATCTCTATTACTTCAGCTTTATGAAACCATTATTATTTACTAGTACATAATATTATTGATTTGGACATAAGGGGCTATATAATGCAGGCAGGCGGGACTGATATGTGGCTGGCAGTTCAGTTTAAGTTTAGACTAAGCATTTCTGAAATCAGTCTGATTAACAATGACACCAACGAGCATCTGGAGCCTGCGGAGGGTTTGGCAGAGATAAGCTTAAAGGCTTATTTCTCAGCAGAAGTATTCAGGGAGGTGTCTATGCTTACTGGTGGGACATCAGGCCTGAAGAAAAATAATTAAAGTAAATCAATGGGAACGGACCTGTAAATTCAAACACATACCAAATACTGCAGCTTTCAACTGGAAAAGCTTAGCAACGAGAGCACAGAGCCTGACTACACAGAAAGATGAAACATTACATGAATTATTTGAATATATGGTTCTGTATTACATACAAGGGCCAGAAAGTTGGAGGGCATTCCAGCCTGGGAGACATTCGGAGCTCAGTGGGACAAGTCTCTCAGCAACGTGGTCTAGCTGGGCTTGTGTTAAGCAGCATGTTGGGCCGGGTGACTGCCTGTGGTCTGTTCCAGACTAAATTATTATGTGACTCGAGGACTGTGTATTATTTTTATGTGTTCGTTCAAATATAGGGCAAATACTGAAGAGGATAATTTTTTTTTTAAATGCAATTGCTTGTTAACATGGGTGTAGTAGCATTTTAAGAGGCAGCATCCTCCAGTCTGCTAACAATTCTTGATCTCTTTTTTTCTTGGTCTTTTTGATGCTTCTTAAATTACACAGCCCATCTAGGAGGTTGTCTTCTGCAGGTGCTAATACAGCTATTCCTATGCAGGAACTGGAATTCAAAGGGCAATATTCACCGGTAATTATTCAGAGGGAAGGGGGAAAAAGACTCTTAGGAAAGAAACAGTGTCCAATTTTTCAGTTGCAGCATGTGAGAGTATATTTTGTTATGACGTCTTAAACCTTTTTAAGATTTCTTCCTTGGTTCTGAAGCAGAAATTGAACCACATTTGAAGAGACTCAGACCCGAAGGAAGAGAGCAGGGTATGGACATGATGGTCTCATTAGGAAGGGAAATATCCTGTCAAGGGTAGCGCTCTTCTCTTTAGCAGAGGGAGTTCACAGCAGGCAACAGCTCTGTAGCTTTTTTTTTTCCTTCTATCACATATTCAAATTGCTGAAAACACCATTTTGCTCAGAGCCGGATATGGATTTTTCATAAGACCATGTCCTTGGACTGATAGAGCACAGGAACAGAAATGAAGCAGGCTTGGGGGCAACATGGGAGGAAGGAGACAGAAAGGGGCATCGTGAAGAATACTGGGAATTACTTGGGTTTGAAATCTCATCTAAACTCAGCTGCCCATCTAAACCCACCGCTATGGCTACTGGAGACTGAGCTGGCTTAGGCTATTCAGCACAATAATGCTGCACCACCACCCGATTTTTGTCTGGATTTTAAAATGGCAAATGTTTTGGCACACGTGTGGTGATGATTCGGTTCTGCAGGTTCTCTCTGGTTATTTCGCTGAGCAGCAGCAACAAGAGAAACTGAGTGGGCAAGATCCTGAGGATTTTAATGTATGTAGGGTTTCAACCCACCCAGCTAGAAGAATGTTGTCTAGCCTTGGATGGGAGATGCTATCCAGAAGGGAGTAACTGAAGGATAGCGGGAAGGAAGACTGGTTTGTTTGATTTTGGACCTTTGACACCATTCATAAATGCTTAACATAGCTGCATGGAGTTTGGACGTTGACATTTTTGTACATGGATTTTTATGTAAATCAAAACTAGAAATGGAGGAGTGAGTTCATTGAGATGACGCTCAGGTGGCTTGTGAAAGTTCACCACTAGAGGACTCTACAGCAACAGTTAATTGTCTCTTTCCCCCTCCCCCTTCCCTTTTTTTTTTTTTTTTAAATATATGCGCCCTCTCATAATCCTTTCTCAGAGAGCAAGAAAGGCTGCTCCAGAAGCCCCAGGTGCTGAGCCTTGGCACTGTTGGAAATGTGTCTTTACAGGCCAGCTTTTGAAACCAGTTCTTAGTCGAGGCCAGACTGGAGTCATTGAGCTTGCCCTGTTTAACATAGAGAATAAATGACCTCATTTTCAAGACAACTCACATGCTATGCTGCCGGGAAGGAGGGTGCTGAGGACCTCCTGGGGTCGCCTTTTTGTTTGTTATTCTTGCCCCTTCCAAAAAGAGGGGGTTTGGGCTGATGCAGAAGGGCAGTCCTGGGACATAGCCTTCAAATCCTAGGAAGGAGTAGGAAGCACTGACTGGGGCTGCTTCACAGCAAGGCAGTTTGTCCTCTCCCTCCCACTAACACGATGCCATCAGGACCATTGCCCAGCTGGAGTTGCTCGCTGCCGCTTCTTCTGGAGCCCCTTGGCTCCCTTTGGTGCCCCCCCAGCCAATGAGGGCAGCCAAGAGGCCAAGGTCACACTTCCTCACTGCCTTTCTCAGATTCAAGGGATGGCAGAAAACTGCCCATTGATGGATAAATTAGGTTCTTGGGAATGCTTTCCAACTTTTTTTTTTTTTTCCCCTCTGGAACCACTCAGAAGGAAGTCTGGGTCTAAAACACAGACATTTAAACTCCAGGCAGCCAGCCAAAGCCTGCGTCTGCTCTCAGACCGTGAACACTGGAAAGCTTCAGACTGGGTCAGCAGCAGCTCTGCTTTGAGCCCCGTGTGCTGATACATGTGGATGAGCTGGGACCAGCTCCCCAGCTGTCTTTGGAAAGCTGAGACCTTGTGGTGTTTGCCATTTGCCTTGCCATTGAGCTTCAACACTCCTAAGTCAGCTGAGTCCAAGGCTTGTGGCAGTCTGGCCTCATTTAGCATGATATCACGGTGTGAGGACATCTCTCCTTCAACTGGGCTGCTAGGTCTTCCAATCCTACCAGTCCATGTGCAATGAACAGCAGGAGGATGGCAGCTCTGGCACCGTGGATGTTTCAGTCTTTGCCACATGAAGGTAGTGCTAGAGAACAGTTGCTTGGACAGCCACTAAAGAGAATGGGGCAACCCATCCATCCATCTGCATCGCATAGGAAGACCTGACTCACGCAACCCACTGCTGCTCTGCTAAGACAGGTTGGTTCATGCCATCTCCAGAGGACAGCGGCACCTCCGCATATGGCATTCTCTGATTTCTGTGACCTTGGATGTCTGCAACAGGTGGTGTTCTGCAAAAAGTGCTCCCAGTGCCTGCCCCCCCAGCCACATGGAGACACAGTGCTTGGCAGAAGGACAGCTCCAGGCCAGCATGCACAAGGGTACAGCCACCACTTTCATCATTGGACAAGTCTCTTCTAAATTAGAGCAGTGATAAATCTGCTGTCGGTGAGCTACAGAGAGTCAGCATAGCTCCAAGGTTCCTCTCAAAGAGACATTGTGGGGGTCATGATGTTTAACGGGATACAGAGCACACCGCTCACGGTGGGGCTGTTCAGAGCCAAGCCAGGAGCTCAAAATTGTGGTGGTGATGGGGCACAGCAGTCCCTGGAATAAGGGTGATCAGTGCCTATATCTTCAGCATCTGTGGAAAAGTCCTTTGTCAGGAGGACCACTTTTTCATCCAGTTGCCTTGAGGTTTGTGCCAGACCAGGATTTGACATCCCTCTGAAGCAGAATGGCTCCGAAGGCAAAATGTTTTAGGATCCTGTTACATTTCTCTTCACCACTCTTTGGAGTTGCTGAAAGTGGCCTCAGTGCCAAGAAAACTCTTTCCTTTCCTGTAGCTCTAAGCCACTTGTTCCAAAATGCCTTTGATCTCTGGTGATTTTCTGGCAATGTTTGGAGAGTATTGTTTGAAATCAGTAAGGATGCCTGTTTATGAACATCTTGTTGGTGTAAATGGCCTGAGTGTTGATTTACCTGCGTGGCTGTGCTCAGACTTGTCTCCAGGCTAGTAGAAATAGGGCACGCAACCAGTAAAAGGGGGGTACCCAAGAGGTGCATGTTGTCCCAGCCTTCCGAAGTGGCATAGCACAGAATCAGAGTATAGCTTAGTTTGGGTTGGAAAGGACCTTCAAAGGTCATCTAGTCCAGCCCCCTGCAACGAACAGGGATATCTTCACCCAGATCAGGTTGCTCAGAGCCCCATCCAGCCTGGTCTGGAATGTTTCCAGGGATGGGGCATCCAGCACCTATCTGGGCAACCTGGGCCAGTGTTTTACCACCCTATGGTAATGGCAATTTTACCACCTACGGCATGGTGAGCTCAGGTACACAGAGCAGCCTCAAGCACCACGCCAGGGCTGGCAGCAATGACGTCAGCTAGGGGAGAGAGAGTATTAAATCAAGATGGGGTCTTGCATGCAAAGCCTCAGCACAATGGGGGTCCCTGCAGTGCCGGCAAATTTGGCAGCTGGGTCCTCTTGGTGAAATACATCATAGTTCATGCATAGGCACTGCCTGCCGTGGGGCTCATTTTGTGCCTGAACACTTAGTACATATGAACCAGGGAACACTTTCCAGCAACCTCTTCTCCTCTTCCTTTATGTTTCTCTGAAGGGTTCAGTTATCCTGGGCAAGGTACGTGTTATTGATCTTTCCGACTCTGTTTTTCCCATTTGCGGTACTTGCTATAAAGATCTCGGCTACCCTTTAATCTTTCCTCAGAGAGACAGAGAACAGTCAGAGTGGGATCTGATTCCAGTGTTACGCTAGAATTATTTGCTTTGAAACTGAAAATGAAATCACTGACCTCTTGCGAATGAAATAATATAAGTCTTTGCCAGTTACATTTTAATTTTGAGTGGCTTGGGTGGATTTCTGCATGAGGAAAGTCTCTGGGTTACCCTATCACATTATGCGTTTAATTTGGACTTGGTCCAGTGAGGATTTTTGATGACTTTGTGTCTATTTCCTTGTGTTTTTCAGGATCGTGTACACATGGCCGTTGTCCTGGGGATGGGGTACAATTCCCTCTGAATGCCTAATTAAGCCCTGATTAGCATTTCTTCTAGGAGCAGATGCAGCTTCTCCAGCCCAGCAAACAATGCCATCTGTTGTTCCCTTGCTGTAATTTCCATCTGAAAGTCTGCTCTGCTTCTATATTTAATCGTGAAGTTTCCTGCTGCCAAAAAAGTAAGGTCGTTTAAATTTGGCATCAGAAGGAAAAGGCCAAGAGAGAAGAAGATCAGATTTTTATTCTTACTGCAGGGAATGCTTAGTTGGTTCAGTCTGACTGGCAGCTCTGCAGGACAAGCCAAAGGGTGAAAACTTTGACCAAGACTCCCATTGCCACCTTGCATCCTCTCCTTGACCTCAGGGCTGCCTCTGCTGGGAGTCTGTTCCTACCTTTTCTACCACCACTTCCTTGGAGAGCCAAATTAGGGGTGATAGCACAGTTCTCAGACATGGGCACTGCTAGCATTGTGCTGTGACCTTCTCTGGAGACTTTCAGCATTCACAACAGGAGAAAGTATTCACAAGCAAGCTTGTCTATGGTCCTAGCCTCAGGGAACTGCTGAATCTGCATGTCCTTGACCAACCTGCTGTGATGGCCAACAAGGCAGTCAGAGTCCTGAGTTTTGGGCATCTGTTAACTAGCATCTGCCTGGAGACCCACTCAACTAGTTTCACGCAGACTACTTAGCGGTCATTAGCTGGTTGTGGCATGACCTGTGGTGGACTGTGACCGGTGACCTAGAGGGGAAAGCACTACATTTCATTATTTAACCCCTTAAACAGTTGGGGTTTGTAGGATGGGAATGCTCAGAGAAAAATAGAAAAAGATGCAAAGCAGCCAACATCGTTTTTTGGCCAGATTTTATCCTTCCTGCCACTTCCATGAACACCACCTACTTAGTCAACTACCTCAGGAGCTAGATCTATGATATACACGGATAAAAACAGCTAGTAAGTGCTGGGTAGGGTAAATCTGTTGACTCTCCACTCTTGGGAAAGTGAGGATTTAATGGGAACCAGACGATTAGGGCTGATTTCTATAACAAGTCAAATCAAATGCTTAACTTTGCAAATGTGTAAATGTTCCATCCATAATTAATGTTATGCTAAACAAATATGACCAAAGGGTAAATGCTATTTATTTAAAACTTTGTCGTTTTTTAAAATTTAAAATATTTAACCCCTATTCCCTTTGATGGGTCATGATGAAGGGGGGGATCTCAGTCAACAGTTTTCCAACTTATTTTCAAAAGGCAAATGAGTTGCAGAATCCTGTCCCCAAGCTGGCTAACACTGGCTATGCATTACGTACATCGAACCAAAGGCCACTGCAGGGCATGATTTGTTTAATAATGCAAGAGAACTTCCTCCATACACTGAAAGCATAACCGCAGCACTGGTCCCTCAAATACCCTCAGGGATGCTTCAGGCCATGCTTGAGGCCAGTATCGCATGTAAGGAGCTCGTATTAGCATTCATCATAAATTAAGCTTCTTTTTCCTCCACACGCCTAGTTCTTAAATCCTCTTTAACAAGAAGTTTAAAAACATTTTAAAACGTCTGCCAGGTTTTTCCCTTTGCTATTGAGCATTCCCATTGTGCTTCCCGTGTCTCCTCAGATGTCTGGCTCAGCTTGTGCTTCACAGTGAGGAGTCAGCTGCCAATCTGTGTGTCTGGTGTGCCCATCACTGCCATATCTGGCCTTCTGCTGCTCCCTGGGAACAAAAGCTATTATCCTAATCCCGTCTCCTTGAGCATCTTAACACCAGATGTGTGCACTACCAGAGCACGGGATTTTTTCTGCAGTGTTTGCTGGTACTGCCCTCTGTTCAGCTTTGCCAGAGATGGAGGAATGAGTGAGAGAGTCACATAGCTAGAAAGCTGGTGGGTGGGACATTAGCATTGGGCGTTGTGCCTTAGAAGCATCTTTTCAGACACAGCTTTGCAGAGAGCTCTTCTGAGCTTTGTAGGTCCCTATGACCAGCAGCTGCCAGGAATCCTCCTGACCAGTTTGCAGAAAACAGGCTGGATTCACACACATAGCTTGCTGGGACAGGATCTTGCTTTTCTAGTAGCACTCTGAAAGTGCTTCGGAATTCAACACGACCTTGCTTTGCTCCACCGCTCATTCATACTCTGGAGAAAATCAATTTTGTCTTTCATGTTGTTGTTGTTTAACAGATGCGTTCAGGATGCCACCACACCCACCTCTTGCACAAATCCCTGTTGTCTTCCTGAGCAGCTCATTAAAGTCATTAACAGGCCCCAGGACAATTTGCAGGCTTTTCAAGAGTAGCTGTGCTTGTAACTGGGAAAACAGCAGCACTTTAAGAGTTAAGCTGCAATGACCTGCAACAACACAGATCAAAAAAACCAGGAATTTGATACAGTTCAAGATCTTCAGTGTACTTTATTTACTATACACAGCCCCTGCCAGCTGTAGCTGATCTTCTATTTCAATCTGGGAAGAGAAGAAGGGACTGTATTTTGTGTTTATTGGGATTTTTGGTTCAATATATCCCCAGAGCAGCCGTCTTCCACCTCCTCCTATGCCCACACCACGCAAAATTAGCCATGCAGGCAGCACTTCGTCAGAGCCATCGCTGGAAAGCAGTGGCAGTTACTTCAGTAGGAAATATGAAGAGATTTCCTTTACTAGGTCAGAAGGAGCAACCCTTAAATAGTCTACCCCTGAGTGCTCTGAAGGTTTGGCACACTTTGGACCTGGTTATTTCCTTCCAGTGATTATCTGGGGAGATGCATTTAATAGAACTGTTATTTTTTTGTTTGAATCTGAACACTCGTGACTGAGTATAGAGAGTGGGGCCCTGGAGAAATGAGGCTGTAGAAGAAAATAAGGAACACGTCTTCCCTGCCTCTGTATCCAAAATGTATCTGAAACGTGTGTATCCAAAAAAGCTTTCAGCATTTCTTTATTTTTTTTTCTGGGATGTTACACATCGTCCAGGGGAGGTACAGCCGCTCGTGGGGATCAGAGGCAGTACTGTTGCCAGTGCTGCTCCAGCTGAAAAATGTTATAGTTTCTAAAAAAACCCTTTTCCCCCTGTTCATCCCGTAAAGGAAGGCACTGATGCAGCATGGACTCCGGCCAGTCTCCTATTTGATCCCGAGTTCTCCGCACCTCCTTGCAGGCAATGGGACCCTGTGGGAGTTTCCTGACCTTCCGATTCCACAGGTACCGAAATTTTGCTGAGCTGAGGCCAGAGATTTCAGAAATCTGCCCGAATTTTAGCAGAGTTTTCTTGACTTTTCCCGTCCTGCCGCAGGCTTGGGTTGAAGGTGGGCGAGTGACACGCGAGGACAACGCACCGTGAGGTGCCGATCGTGCTCAGCCCGTAGAGCTGGGAGCCCGGTTCCAGCTCCGGAGCCCGATTCCCGCCCCGCGAGCAGCGGGGGCAGCCGGGCTGGAGCCAGCAGAGCTCTGACTCAGGGGGCAAAGGCCCTGCGGGGTCAGAGGGGAAGGAGGGTGTCACGGGTGCCTCCACGCGAGGCCGACAGGCAGTTCCGGCGGTTATGCAGCTCAGAGCACCCCGCAAACCCTCCGGGAAACGCCAAACCGGCCGGCGTGGGGGCTGCAACGCACCCACGGGGGCGGCAGGGCTGAAACGGGGGAAGGCGGGCTTTAGGACCCGGGGAGTTCCGGGCTGCCCTCGTCCCGCCCCCAAGCCGCTTTCTTTTCCTTCTATTGGTCGCTTCTCTCCGCTTGCGCCCGCCCCCTCCCATGCACCGCTCCGCAGGGGGGCGAAGCGGAGAGGCGCGTCACGCTCTCGGCGCTCCCTGATTGGCCGCGACGGCGGCAGCCGGCCCCGCCCCCGAGTCCCACGCGCGGCCGGTTCCACCCGCCGGTAACGTTGTATCCAGGGAGCGCGGCGCTGCGCTCCACGCGTGGGCCGGGAGCCGCCCCGCACCGGCCCCGCTCCGCACGGAGCCGCCCGCTCGCCCTCTCTCCCTCCCCGCCGGGCGCCCCGCGGGGCTGCGGGGCTTCGGGTCTCCCGGAGGTTTCGGCTCGGCCGGACGCGGAGAGAGACGGTGAGTTCTTGAAGCTTTGGGTTCAAGGCGCAGCTTGCAAATGCGGCTCTGGCCCCGCTTAGGAAGGCCGGGTTTGCTTCTGCAGGGATTCGGAGCCGGGGGAGGGCAGGGACCTGCCGGCCGGGCGGCAGATCGTTCCCCGGCACCCAGCCCACCGCCCCGGGCACCGGCCCCGGGGCTTGCCCGGGGGTTTCGTGGCATCGTGTTTCGTAAGCAAGTTTCACAGGCGTGGAAAGCTGGCGGGGAAATGTTCAGGGAGGTGAAGAGCTTTCCTCTTCTAAAGAAAAAAAAAAGGGCAAAAAGAAAAAAAAAAATTTAAAAGCTGCTATTAATTTTTTAAATATGAAAGTAAAGTGGCATTGCCTTTTTTTTTTTCTTCCCCTCTCTTGTACATACAGCTCTCAAAACTGTTCTTTAAGGGACATAACTTCCATAGCCTTTCTGATGAAATCAGTGCAAGTAACCCTGCCTAGAGAAGCATGCAGGTTTGTGTGAATGACTGAGCTGAGCTGTCAGAGGAGAAAAAATAGTTCTCTCTCTGCTGTCCTGAGAGGCCCCTTTGCATTTAAAAAAGTTACAAGTGGGTTTGTTAGTTGTGGGTTTTTTTCTTTACTTTTTTAATCTACTCACTTGCACTTAAAGGGTTTGGGATGGGGGACTTAGCCCAATCTGTGCTTGGAAAATCTTCTGTCCTCAGCCCTTCGTAAGCACACCTAAGTGTTTCATACTGTTTATACAAAGAGCCCCAGCTCCAAAACTGGTTTCTGCTTTCCTGGCAGTCTGTGTGTGTCATCTTCGCTTGTGATCTGCTGGAGTCACTTCCCTGGTCAGGGTGCCACGGGGCGTAGCTTTTGTAGTCTTCCTCCAAATGTACTTTTGGACAGATCCAGAGCCCCAGCAAAACAACAAACAGCTCTTTAACCTTTATACTTCAACAATTCCCTTGTCTTCTCTTTCCTTCCAGTGTCTTGTGACTCTTGTTTTTACTGAATTTAACTTAAAAGCAACTTGGGATGTTTGTAGCACACACCGTGTGTTTCTGTCGGTGACCAGCTGCTGCTGTTAACTCAGCTATATTATCGATTGCAGATCTGGTCATAGTTTCTGTTCAGAGTAGGTGTAAACCGGGTCTGAACTCTCATGTAGTTTGTGTTCTCTGCTCATCTCTCGAGGGGTCGGACTCCTTAGTGAGATGGGACCCTTTCTGGGGCCTCTCTGTTTTCCTTGTCCTGTTTGCTGCTTCAGATCAAATCTTAGCTGAAAACACATTTTGTCTCTTTTTGTGTCTTTAACCCCAGCCATCTGCTCCGGTTTATCTCTGTGATAAGGCTCTGTATAGTCAGTGAAGCACTTGGGGGAGAGGTATAGGTGGGAGTTTGCAGCAGGAAGGTGTGGGGTGAGCGCAAGATTCTCGGGACTAAAACCAGAGTGCATTGTGCTGCAGAAGCAAATTAGTTGCATCGTAATGTGGACACAGAAGAGCGTAAGCAGCTTCAGTGCCAGGGAACTTGAACAAAAAAAAAAGGATAGGAAGTTTATTTTGTCAAGTATTTGGGGATTATTATTCCAAGTCCTTCTGCCGCAGCATATATGGGAAGCATAATGTCCCATGCTGTGTTTGGGGTAGGTTCAAGTAACTCAGTAACTCACGCAGTGAGGATGGTGACTTGGATGTGAGGGGAGATAAGGCCAGTTGAAAAATCCTTCGACTGAAGGAACTAGGCAAATGAAACTTGTGAAGGCTTGGAAACAGATGACTAGATGCTGCATGACACGTACCCCAAATGTGTGAAAATGAGCGTGTGTCTGATACACAATATGGTCCCTCCAGTGCTGGAGCGAATGCTGGACACGGCCCGGGATGGGGACAAGGAGTGTGTGCATATCTGTGCGTATGCATGTGTGAATTATGACACCATTTTTGTCCCTACAGTGGTAACCAACCGCTCCCCAAAGCCTGCAGGAGTTCAGGTCCTGCCCCTTAGCAGCTGGAGGAGGTTTTAGGCAATGTTTATGGGGTGGGTGAGTGGAACAGGAAGGGCAGGATGTGGCCATCTGTGGAGGTGGAAGAGGATGGGCAGCATTGCAAAAGAGGGTGTTGAGCAGGGCCCTGGCCCTGGGCGGGAGGAGGTGGAGCAGGACGGGCAGAGCTGGCCCGGGGCGTCTGTGGCAGTGACGCTCGGGGACTGTGGAAGGGGCAGGTTTGAAGAAGCGGTGTCAGCACTTGAACTGAGGAGTAGATTTACTCCCATCTTTTATGGACTCTGATTGAATTGCAGCGAATGTAGCTGGCATTGCTTAAAACAGTGGCTGCAGGAATGCCAGCTAGGAAGCATTTAACTGTAACAAGCCACCCCAGGCCCCCTTGGCCTCACTTTTAATGACTACCACATCGGTCTGTCTTTGCTTATCAACTTTACATCCCCGCAGTGGCTGTTAGTATCATCCCAGCCAGTACAGGCTGCTCTGTCTTCCCCCCATCACTTGAGCCTGAGAACGCTGCATGTCCCATAACCACTGTCTGCTTGCTGACCATTAGACTTTGCAAAGACTACCGGTTTTATATGATGGCCTGTCAGATTGTGGCGAGGCAAATTTATTACTGTAGCACACAGGCAATCACTCTGGTTTGCTCGTGATGCATGCATAGATGCCCAGGATAGCCTATACTGTTATCAAGCTGAGCAGTGAGCAATACCCTGTTGTGCATCCCCAGACCCTTTATTATCCATCAGTGCTTTACAATCCAGCTGGGAACGGCTGTTCTCTGTGCCCGTCAACATCAGGGGCTAATCCATGCAGGAGGCACAAGGGCCTCCCATCTCCAGGGTTCTGAACTCTGGCCAGAATTGCAAATGAGCTTCTGCAAATTGAATCTGGCAGTTGCACCAAGATCTCCTGCCTGGCAGGGGAATGGGGAAGACAAAACAAAAGCCCAGGTTAACTGATCAGACAAAAAAATGAAATCCTGCCCTGACAGCAGGCAGACAGACCTGTTTGGTGTGAGTGTTTGTAGCAGGGCGTTCTGGTTAGCCTGACCATCGGAGCAGTCAGCTCTGCCAACCTCAGAGCTGGGAGCTGGGCACAGTGCACAGAGAGTGGGAGGATCTGAATATGCTTTCTGGAGTCAGCAACTGCAGTGGTTATTCTGGCATTAATTTGATGTATACCGCATCTCATCTTCTAAACTCTCCCTGGGAAGTGGCATGTGGTTCCACTCCTCATATTTGAAGTACCAAAGGCCTTTTGCCTTTGCAGCACATTAGCAAGTTGGCTTGCTTGAAAAGGACTTTATTCTGCCCAGATGGGGCTGGGGTAGATACTGTGATGAAGTAGATTGTTTCCATTCTGGAGGCTTTTTGAGTATAATTTGGGAGACGGGACTGCAAACTCGCTTGCCTTCTCTGCAGCCCCGCATTCATTTTGCAAAGCGACTGTGATTGATTTGGCAGAATGGGATTTATTCACTGGTGGAGCTAGAGGGCAGGCGGGGAGGACAAAACCCCACAGCAGCCTCTGAAATGAATCACGGGCTCTGAAAAGATCCGCTGGGGTTAAGGCGTAGCAATCAAAAGCTATTGTCTGGAGCCTGAACTGTGGCTAAAAGCGTTATTTGTCCCGATTTGGATAGTGGTTGTAGGAAGGTGTTGTATTCCCAGGAACTGCAAAGCCAATGTGCTTAGTGGTGAACATGAACTGTATTTGATTGCCTCACAGGTAGCTCAAGAAGCTTTATGGAATATCTCAGTTGCAGAGTAACAAGTCCAATACCTGATTTGCGAATAAAACTGCCTGTATTGCATGCAAAGCGTATTTCCTACAGATATTTTTATTTTGGTTGGAACATGGTCACTTTGGCTCAGATTAGTTTGTGTCTTATAGATTTGAGGCACTACTGCCCCTTTTCCCAGTGCTTTTGCAAGATAGAACAAGAACCTCACTAACTGGTACAGCTTGGCAATGCTGCTTTTGTTTTCTATGCTATAATAAGTGGCATTCAGTAGATTCTTGTGGTGGCTTTGGGCTCAGAGTGGAGCACAGGTTTAAAGGGAGGAATGGTGGGTACTAGTGAGAATGGGATATGAAGCAGTGACGGACAGACTGAATTTCTGAGTTCAGCTTTGCTTTAGTAAGCATGTTGACGTTCAGATACATGCCCGGACCTTCTCCAGACAATCTGATCTCCTGGAGCCTACAGAATTGGGCTTGGAAAACCTCCCAGTTTCTGTCTGAGCCAACAGAAGGAGCCTTTCACATGGTCTCTCTGTTTTCCGTCTAGGATGTACAGGCTAGACTAGAAAGTGAGAAAATGAGAAGACATGATAAGGCTGCCTTCCATTATCAACGGATGGGGCAGGATCAGAAATTCTGCACTGAGGGGGTTGGGGCCGACTGTCTTTCCTTTGCTTGCCCATTTGCAAATATGATGAAACAAGGAGAGTTTGTCAGGAAGGCCAAATCCAGCTCTGTTACGGAGATACCCTCTGATTCATGGCAGAGTTACGTTGCCTGAATTCCAGCGTACAAAATCACAGTTGCATCTTTGCTGTGTTAGTCATTCTGAAGAAGACAAGAACAAATTTGGCTGACACAGGCAAACCACTAAATTCACCAGAGTTGCTGGACATGAACCCGATTTGTTAGAGAGCAAAGTCTGCATGCAGGCACACAGGAGTGTGGACAGAGCCGAGACGATGTGGCGAATGAAGGTCCTTCGCTGCCTACCTGGCAGCAGCCCAAGCTCCACGCTCAGCAAGTGCAGTGCAGCACTGAATGCCAGGTGTTATTTTAATTCCTTTCATCTCAAGCACTCTTTGCAGAAGAGCCTTATTAGTATCGAGTATTTCAAGCAGCTCCAGGCGGTATACCTGATAGTCCACTGTGTTGTGCAAGGACGTGAACATCATCTGCAAACATCTTTACATTTGTTCCTTCCTCTTGCTTGTTTTCT
The DNA here is from genome assembly GCF_036013445.1 of Caloenas nicobarica. Taxonomy (NCBI): domain Eukaryota; kingdom Metazoa; phylum Chordata; class Aves; order Columbiformes; family Columbidae; genus Caloenas; species Caloenas nicobarica. The sequence continues at coordinate 16,615,986 of NC_088254.1, forward strand.
ATCTCTTTCCCCCCATTATCTTTTCCTGGCTTTTGTTGGGGTTTTTTTTCTGCTTTTGAAGCTCAGGCTGTGTCTGTGAGTACCTGAATGCCTACATGTAATAGTTCCACCTTCTCAAACCTTTTGATGGTCTCCAGTGCTGGGAAGTTGCATCTGAAACACAGTTGTATCCGGTGCATGTGTTTGACAGTGAGTTGCCACACTGCCTTTTCTCCTAAGCAGCTTTGCAAGGAGCTCTTCCCTATGAAGATGAGACAGTGGGTGACTTTAGATTTCTAGTTTGCTACTCTGTACAGTGGTAGAAGGGGGAAAATTGGCTGGTTTATGGCAGTAATTTTGTCCTGGGATGGCATTGCTGGCCTAAGCACCCGGTGGTGGAGTCCATGAAGGTGTTGGAAAGGTGCAGATGTTCAGGACAAGTGAGCCCACACGTCACTAATGGGTAGAGAATTTATCCCACCGCTTCCAGGGAGAAGTTGAACTTTGGCTGAATTCAAGACAGCATTTCACCCCAAAGGGTTGATATTGTGAAACTGGAGAGAAAATAAAAATGAATATTACGCCTGCCTCCCTGCAGAAGCAGCCGTCACTGGCTGCTCGAGGTGGGTCTGCTCTGGTTTGGAAGGAGTGGCTCTAGGTTGTGGTGTGGTCCATATGTGGAGGGCCCATATGGCCGACTGCTTGGGCATGAATCTCTGCTGCAGCATGAGCAGCTTCTTCCAGGTCTTCTGAGCTGAGCCAGTGGGGAACCTTACTGTTCTTTTTATTTACTTATTTACAGCTTTAAATAATTTATGGTTGAGTGGGGCAAAAAGAAACACGTTCTGCTTGCTGCTTCTCTGAAAGTCTGATTGGCAAACAGAAAGTGCCAGCTTCGGTTCATGGGATTTGAGCTCTTTGTTGGTGTTTAGCCAACCTTTACACTCTTGGGAGAACACTTATAAATCCCATAGTTTTGCCCTTCTTAAGCAGAAATGATTCTTGATCCTCCTGAAGTCCCACGGGGGGACATCTTATTCACTCTCAAATATTGTTCTCTTGAAAGGAAGGTGCATCTCAGCTGGTGATTCCCTGCAGATAATGAATGAAATTGGAGATTTGTGGACAGCCTGCTGGTTGAAGATGAAGAGGGGAGCCCCAGGCCCAGCTAAATATAGTCCATGTATCCATAGTCCTTCTGAGCTGTCCTCTCGTATGCATTTCTTTTGTGATTGGAGACCGGAGGCTGATATAGCTTTGAAGTATCCAATATTCTACAAGCTGTTTGGGTTTTTCAAGAGAAATAGAGTATTTCCTGAGGTGCTACTAAGTGATCCATAGCAGCTCCCTGTAGCAGGACTCGACATGGTGACCCACCAGCCTGGGAGGAACAGCCTTCTGCTGGGACATGGTTTGTAGGAAGCAAGAGGTGCTCAGACAGGATAACTGAGGCTGTTGTTTGGGTTTGGAGCTTGGCCAGCTCTGTGGTTTTGGTTCATCCCCTTGTTCTCTTTGCCAGCTTCGTCCTGTCCAGAGAGACCGCTGGGCTATTTTCTTCATAAGCTGAGACATGAGGGGTCTTTTCTTTCTGAGCCAGTTCTTTCCCTTCTTCTGGGTTGCTGTCTGCCCTGTGTGGGTGAGCGGAAGGATTTCCAAAGTGCCATTATCTTGCTCTGCTGGGAAAGTCCTGTCTTTCCTATATCTGCTGTACAAAGGCTGCAGACAGCCAGGGGAATACTATAGCCAGCAGCCAGCATTGGATAGCTGTCAAAGAGCTGATGCCCTTCTGCCCTCATCCATATGGAATAAGGGTTATCGTCTACCTCTGCGTGCAGCAAGATATTTCTGAAAGGCTAAGCAGCAGATATTTATTTTTTCAATAGCTGCCTGTTGAAGGAAAAAAATGAATGCAGCGTGGAGGAATCCCAGGCCCAGTTTGTTCAGGTCATGCCTTCTGCTATTAGCATTGACAGGTCCGTTCTGGTGGTAGCTTCCCGCGTGATGGAGGATGCAGCTGTGAGCTCTGATAACCCCCTCAGCTCTTGCACTGCAGGTGGGAGCTTGGAAGGAGCCACTGATGGGTTTCTTTGTGTAAAATATTCCTCATTCTGAGCAGTTCCCTTTTTTTTCTTTAGCTCAGTAGCTGGATAAGAGAAATGAGAAATGTAGTAGGGGACAAATTCTGCGCTGCATGCTTCTGCTGCTGAGAAGTACCTAAGAGCTCAGGTCCAGCCTGTTCATCACTGCAGTTAAACATCGCTTAAATTGAAGCACAGGTTTGTGCACCTCATGAAAAATGTAGACGATCCTTTTAGTTAAAGGCTTCTGAGGTTCATAAGGCTTCTAGATTTTGGGACAAACCCATCAGATGAAATAGCTGCTGCTGGCAGTTTCTGTTCATCTGATATGGGTGGGATGATGCCAAGTTCTCTGGTAGACCGAGAGGCGCACCGAGGTGTGAATGTGAGGAGAAGAATTAGAACCTGCCACTTTTCAGCTTGTGCCCAGCTATGGTAGCATTCAAGAAGTTGTCAAAACAAGCTGGTTTGGAAGTTGCTGAAAACCACAAGCAAGCCTTGCTGGTGAGATGGCTGCAGACCAGAGGCTGCTTTAGTTTCAAGTTCCTGGTCTGTACAGCCTGGGCGATCTGTGACCAGTGACGTCCAGTGTCATAACCTAGCTCCAGGAGAGGCCAGCTCAAGGGGCTGTGGCCTCTTTAGCTTTCAGGCTTGCAGCCGTACTAGAGACCAGCAGATGCCTGTAGTGGGACAAGGTGATATGGAGAGCAGCCCTAATGGGGACTGAAACCTGCCGACGTATTCCCCAGATGCTCTTCAGTGTTGGATAGAAATATTATTTGGTTACCCAGTGCCTTGGGCAAGATGTTTGATGTTGGAAGCCTGAGATACTTTATGTATGTGTATGTGTGTATAGGTGTGTGTATATATAAAGTGGCTCTGTAGCTTTTATATAGACATTTTTCATTTCTAAATGACCTGCCCCTTCCATTCCGTGTAGTGGCTTTTCTAATCTTAGTGTCAGAAAAAATGATGCTACCTTCCTGCAATCTTTTTGTTTGTTTCTATAGCTGTCCTGTATAAATTGCTTAATTTTTTTCTCATAAGCAAATCAAAGGTTAACATTGAATAGCTGAGCTGAGCTGCAAGCAAAGAAAGCAGTAGCAGTGGCAGGGTGGTTTCTGAGGTTGTAGGAATAGGAACCTAAATCAATAGCTTTTAGCACACTCATGAATGTTTCATTTGTATTCCTCACTTTGGCGTTATAGAGCTTTGACACTGGAATCCATATAACCTCTTAAATTAGTGTTGTCCCTGCGCTGGGTGTAGATGTTGGAAAGCATTTTTCCCTCAGATGCACTTCAAAGTGCTGCTCTAAAATGGCATTTTCCTTCCTGTTTTGGAGCCTTGATTACACGCAGCCTCCAATCCCAAGCAGAACGAGCTTGGTGGCCTCAGCCCTCAGCTGCAGGGATTTTGGTGATGACCATGCGTATATCTAACCCAAATACTGCAGCAATGCTGCTGCCTGGCTCGGAGGCTGAGCGGGAGTTGTGGCCGCTTGGGCAAGCTAGCGTTTCTGGACAGAGAAGCCTGGAGGGACCTTTTCCCTGGACTGCGATACAGCCATGAGGAATGAGTGAGGGGCCTCGGGAGGACCAACCTCAATAGGTAAAGGCGGGGTACAGAAAGAGGGACATGCCTACAACTATTTGTCAAATTGGGACTCTTCTTGGAGGCGCTGGAGAAGCAAGAGGTAGGAAGCATGCGACCAGAGCGTGAGTCAGGCAGCTTATCTGCCTGCCCACTTCTGCTTGGGGTCATCCACCCACGGAGCACGGGAGGCTTGTGCAGGTCCAGGTCCCCTCCAGGTCAAGGCTGTGACTTGCCAGCAGCCTGGCAGAGCCGCATCCCCTCTCTCGGTGTTTTGTGTTTTCCCCCGGGACCCCAAGTGCTAGGCTGGAGTGAGGGTGGCGAGCTCAGCTCAGCTGGGCAGGACAGGGCTTATCTGTAGACCTTGTGCTTGCAGGGCAGAAAAGATCCTTGAGACACCTTGGGCTGCAAAGAACCAGTTAAAAAAACCCAACCAAACAACAAAAAAACCCCAACCAAACCCCCTCCCCAACTGTATCTGTGTGGCTAATTACTGATTTCTAAACAATTAGGTGGCTGGAGTGGGATGCCATGGGATTTCAGCCTTGCAAAACTTTAGTGTTTTGGGGAAGAGGGTTAGGAAAGGGATAGAAAAGTAGTCCTGGGTGAGAGAGAAGATGTAGCAGGGATGAACAGTGTTTCTCAAGCAACCCCTTTTTCCTGTGAACTGGGCCCACTTTCCCCAGCTTGTAGCCATTTCTCGTGGCTGCCTTGTGTTGGCAGGACACTGAGCTGCAGGCAGCAGCCCTGGTGTTCCTGCGCATCCCAACAGAGTCCTCCCTGCCCCAAGCACCAAAACGCTCCTGGGACAGTTCAGACCTCGCCGAGCTCTGAGACTTGTCCCCATCTTTAGCTCATTTAGCAGGCTGCCTGCCTGCAAACTCCACTTTTAACCAGGGAGAGTCGCTTTTACTGAAAAATAATCATCGTCTAGTGCAGTGTCTGTGATGGCTTTGCTGTGTCTGCTGTCACGGGGGCCAATAGTGGAGGCTGACCCCATTTTTCTTTTTTTACGGGTTCATTTTTCAAGCCTCAGGGCAGTTGTGCTAGCAACTTCAGTACTGACTTTCTGCTGTAAGAGAGGACTATGAATATCTGTCCGTCAGCTTTAGTTACATGGGGGACAAAACAGAGCTGGCTAAAATATTTTGGAGCAAGTGACTTGCATTTTATTAAGTACTATTAATTTGATTAGTCCAAAGGCTTTTTCTTCCACAGCAAGGATGGGTATCAGGTAGCACTGAAATGAAATAGTATCTAGTAAAAGCCTTGTGTTTGCTTTTGCCTGTCTGTTAAAAAGCATAATTTAGCTGTCTCTTTTGTCTTATTCTCTGATGAGAATCAGTCCTACAAAATGTTTAAGTCACATGAAGTGTCTGGTAAGTTTTATCAACAAAAACTACAATGAAAGGGTTCGGTAAAATTTGTTTAAAACTTTTGGCTTGTGCTGGTAGCTAAATATTCCATAAATAAAACCAGTAGCAGTTGCCTTTCCTAAACCTACAATAATCTTCACGAAAATCAGAAGTCAAACTTGATTTCTGCTGAGCCAAGAACAGACCGGTGCCCTTTCTCCTGGATAGGCTGCTCTCTTAGTGCTATTTTCTAAGGAAAAATAACTCCTCTGAGGTTTGCCAACACCCTCGAGGGGCTGTTGAGACAATTTACCGTCACGTTTGGGTTTTGATTGCTTCACTTTGTTGCTCTGTTGCTGAAACCAAAGTGCAGCATTTCCCCCTTCGCCTCCCTCCGCCTTCCCACCTGCTCAGCCCGATGTAGGTTTTCGGAGGATGTGAGGGTGCAGGAGACACGGGCTCTGCAAGCCGGGGTGAGGGAGCACCCGCGGGGCGGGAGCACTGGGGTGGCACCTGCTGTTTCACATTTGAGGTCCGTTCAGGTGGACCAGAGTTGGATAGCATATATCCTTCGTGTAAGGACAAGAGAATAATGTGTTTTCTGTTTGTTTGGGTTTTTTTTCTCTGCAGGCAAGAGGTCTGTCATCATGTCGGTCAGCGTCCACGAGAACCGTAAATCCCGGACTAGTACCGGCTCCATGAACATCTTGCTTTTTCACAAAGCCTCCCACCCGGACTGCGTCTTGTCCCATCTGAACACCCTGCGGAAGCACCGCATGTTCACCGATGTCACCCTTTGGGCAGGGAACAGGTCGTTCCCGTGTCATCGGGCAGTGCTGGCCGCCTCCAGCAGATACTTCGAAGCCATGTTTAGCAACGGCCTCCGGGAGAGCCTGGATGATGAGGTGAACTTCCATGACAGCCTCCACCCAGAAGTGCTGGAGCTGTTGTTGGACTTTGCTTATTCCTCTCGCATCATCATCAACGAGGAGAACGCGGAGTCCCTCCTGGAGGCTGGAGACATGCTACAGTTCCATGATGTCCGAGATGCGGCGGCTGAGTTCTTGGAGAAGAACCTCTACCCTTCCAACTGCCTGGGCATGATGCTGCTCTCCGATGCTCATCAGTGCCGGCGGCTCTATGAGCTCTCCTGGAGAATGTGCTTGGTCAACTTTGAGACTGTTCACAAGAGTGAGGACTTCAACAACCTTTCCAAGGACACTCTGCTGGACCTCATCTCCAGCGATGAGCTGGAAATTGAGGATGAAGAAAAGGTCTTTAAGGCTGTCATCCAGTGGGTGAAATATGATCTAGACGAGCGGAAGGCGTATCTCCCAGAACTTCTGAGGAACGTTCGTCTGGCCTTGCTTCCCTCTGAATGCCTCAAGGAAGCCTTGGCTTGTGAAGACTTGATCATGGTGGATGAAAGGAACAAGCTTGTCTTGGATGAAGCTATTCAATGCAAGAAGAAGATCCTCCAGAATGATGGGGTGGTCACCAGTCCCTGTGCCAGGCCTCGCAAAGCTGGGCACACCTTGCTGATCCTGGGAGGACAGACCTTCATGTGTGATAAGATCTACCAAGTGGATCACAAAGCAAAGGAAATTATCCCCAAAGCAGACCTGCCGAGTCCACGGAAGGAGTTTAGTGCCTGTGCCATCGGCTGCAAAGTATATATCACTGGAGGCAGGGGCTCAGAGAACGGGGTTTCAAAAGACGTGTGGGTGTATGACACTGTTCATGAGGAATGGTCAAAAGCTGCCCCAATGTTGATAGCTCGGTTTGGACATGGCTCGGCTGAACTGGAAAACTGCCTGTACGTGGTTGGTGGTCACACCGCGGTAGCTGGAGTCTTTCCTGCGTCTCCTTCTGTTTCCTTGAAGCAAGTAGAGAAGTACGATCCCATAGCCAACAAATGGACGATGGTGGCTCCTTTGAGAGATGGAGTGAGCAACGCTGCGGTGGTGAGCGCCAGGCTCAAGCTTTTTGTCTTTGGTGGGACCAGCATTCACCGAGACATGGTGTCCAAAGTCCAGTGCTATGAGCCAGCTGCGAATCGGTGGATGATCAAAGCCGAATGCCCACAGCCCTGGCGCTACACGGCAGCTGCTGTCCTGGGCAGCCAGATATTCATCATGGGGGGAGACACAGAATTCACAGCAGCATCTGCCTATCGCTTTGACTGCGAAACGGACCAGTGGACACGCATTGGAGACATGACAGCCAAGCGCATGTCGTGCCACGCTTTGGCCTCGGGGAATAAACTCTATGTGGTGGGGGGTTATTTTGGGACTCAGAGGTGCAAAACGCTGGACTGCTACGACCCTACGTCAGACACGTGGAACTGTATCACCACGGTGCCTTACTCGCTCATCCCCACAGCGTTTGTCAGCACCTGGAAGCACTTGCCATCATGATGAGGGTCAGGGGTTGGGGGCTTGTATCCAGGAGGTCAATAAGGTAAGAGTGTCCTCCTTTTAATCTGAAACTTGCTTTCTTGCCTCAGTTGTGTCTCCACGCACCACGGCGATGCCACGGGTTCCAGGTTGTTCATCCATTGTGAGAAGGGCGCATTTAAAGGTTGGATGCAGGGCCAGAAAAGGGTAATCAGCTCCACCATGTTTGCAGCTAGCTCCCAGCTTTCTCTTGTTTCCAGATGGTCCCCTCAGTATCTGAAGAGAAATCTCCACGGCTGTAACCATAGAAAACATCCTGTCCCCATGCACTTGAAGGAGTTGTGGTTTCTAAAAGCAGTTGTGTGTGAGTCCTGGGAGATCCTTGGGCAACAAGTGCTTTGGAAAAAGTCTCAGGAGTTCAATATTTTTTGCTGGGTATCAAGGCAATTGTTTCTGAGCTGATGAATACGTAGGCAAGTGACCCTTGGGATGCCAGCAAATCCTGGTTCTCTTTTCATGCTCTCTATTTACATTTCAGTGGGTAGCAGGAGCAGCAGCTTAGAAGCCACAGTGCATTTGATGGTCCTGGTGTTTATTTAACATCCAAACTGCTGCTTATTAAATCAGAACTTCTGAGACTTCTGCGTGAGACCTGAGTCGGGGGGGAAGGGGTTTTGTAACCAGAAGAGGAATGTGTTTATTGGTGTTTTGGGGTGTGTGAGAATAAGAAAGTTGGTGGAAACTCGTGACGTCCTGTTTCATTCTGGTGCCCTTGTGTATTCAGGGAAGGTGCTATTGCAATGCCACTGGGACATGGCTGTTGGTTCCTCCTGTCTCCCTCCCAATGGGATGTTTGGTTGCCATTCTGGTTACCAGTTTCATGCCGTAGAACTTTGCACGTCTTCACCAATCTGTGCTGAGATGCAGCTGGCCAGCATTGTGAAAGCAGATATTGATACAGCCTGCACTTGGATAGCATCATCTTCCCAGGAAGCCTGTAACATCTCTGGTAGCTCAGTCTGTGGGTTTCACAGGGCTGGCAACACACACAGCCCTTCTTTGCTGGTTGGAGACTCCCTCCCAGTTAGCTGAAGAAGCTGGGAAACCCTCGTGTATGGGGGCAGGATTGCCAACCTTCATTACGGTTTTCTTTGGAAGGTGGGGACTGCGGGGAGGGAAATTCTTCCCTAGACTCATCAAAATCCACTTCACTTAATACAGGGAGGAAAGAATGCTGCCCAAACCCTCTAACACTCTCTCGCTTCCCTGCTTCGCACTCGCTGTGGTTGGTGCGCCTGGGAATCGCCCAACGGGGGAAATTACTGGCATCTCCCAGTTGATCATCTCTTTTGATGCCAGCTGGGAACCGAGGAGGAGCTCCTGGCACCTCCGCCAGGCATTTGCCCAACGTGACCATCTTGCTTTTCTCAGGTGGGGAAAAATAAAAAAAAGCACCCAGAGCATTATGCTGGTCTGATTTATGAAACACCTGCTTTTAACATGGGTTGGACCACAGTGAGGGCTGGGCAAGAGCAGAAAGGGTTAAAATGAGATCTCTCGGAGCTTTCTCAGCACTGGAAGATAATGGCCTTTCCAAAATCTCCTCAGGCGTTGCCTAGCATCTGTCACAGTGGCTCAGTAATCTAATTAACTGTCACTAAGCTATTAAATATTGCAGCACAGAGTGTGAGGACTCCATCATTTTCAGCTCGGGTCAATGGGGCCTCCCTTTAAGAACAACCTAGAGCTGAAAATTAATTTTCTCTGGTAGCAGATGCATCTGAATATTAAAGCTCAACACCAGCCACACTGCTAGGAATAGAAATATGGAATATTTAGAGGTGGGAGTTGATTCTTCAGCCACCAAATAAAAAGCAATCTCCGAAGGCACAGAGATATTATTTTCTTCCCTTACGTTTTTCCTCTGTACTGTATGTGGGTTCTTCAGACCTAATAAACGACTTTGGCGGGGTTATATATTTTTTTCCTCTGTAATCTGGAGCCTGGCACAAGCACAAGAAAACCAGGAGCTATAATATGCCAGCCTGCAGATGAAACTGGTGAAAAGTCACTGTGTGAGGGTTTTATATGCTTTTTTGGCTTTGCTTCCACTCATTGGTTGAAAGAAGAATTTAAAATATACATCTATGAGTTCTTGCCAGACAGAATGTCTCTTCATTTTTCTAGAGGGTTTTTTGTGTTTTTTGGTGGTGGTGGTGGTTTTTTTTTAACTAAGTTATTGTTATGGCCTCAGATACTGTGACAGCTCCTTAAATAAAGCACCAAGACTGGTGGGTGAAGGCCAGACTGTACCAGCCACATCCCGCGTGCTTACCTTGGCTGTCTTGGCTGCACCTGTGCCAAAACCGGGCTCAGGAACTGGTGCAACTGCCTGTAGGGTTCTGCAACTTCTCCATCATCCTACAGCAGCTCTGGCTGGGGGATCTTCTGGCTTGCAGCTCCCACCGTGTGAGGTCTCTGCCGCATCACCTGGTTTGGTCCCTATGGGATCTTTCTTCAAGAAGGGTCACCCAGAAGGCAGGTTGGCCAGCACTTGCATTCGTACCAGCCCTGAAACCCAAATAATGCATCCTTGAAAAGCGCTGATTGTAAAACACCAACTGTGCTTTTCATTTAAGCATAAAACTAATCAGCTGGAAACGCTTTCTGGAGGCCGTGGCCTTCACCCTTCCCAGCTGGGGCCAGAGCACTTTTCGGCAGAGGTCCCCGTGCCCCTGCCAAGGGTGCTGTGTGACATTAATTTAGTGCTTATTGCCGGCAGTTAATTCCAGGGATCGAGTGTGATTAGCAATATGAAATGTGAAAGCCCAGTCTCCTCCCACCCGTGGTGGTGGAGGGCTAAGGAGGCAAATCATTACAAAAGGGAAATAAAATACTAGAACTCAACTAATAAGGACTCTGTGTTCATAAACAGAAGCAAAGCCCAGCCCAGAGCTCGGGGGACGATGCAGGGTGCTCTGTTAGAGTCCTGTGCAGTGACAGTTGATGGGGACAACTCTATACGTACCAGGAGGCGACTTCAGGTTGTACCAGGAACAGGTTCTTCAAGCTGCCTGTCTCCAAATTAAAAGTGGTTTCTCCAAATGATCTGTCCTGTGTGATGCTATAATTTTCATGGGGCAGAGTCACAGATGGGCTTGGAGCAGAGAGAGGAGCCTCCAGCTGGGGTTTGGGATGGTCACTGGGGATGGAGGAGCTACACATTGCATGGTCCAGCCGAGAGAGGTGAGATGGGCTCAGAGCCCATTTCGTGGCTCCCGCCAGAGCCCTTTGGTGGGTTTAGCTCCTGTGAGGTCTGTGGGGTGGCACCAGCAGCTGGTGCCTGCTGTTAGGTCAGTGCTGAGCAGCCGAGGCTGTGGGTTTTTGAGGCTCTTCTGGCACCTAAAAGTTGATCTTTGGCCCTGAAGCTCCTGCAAGGATTTAGGCAGCAAGCCAGGCACACAACTGTATTCTGATACCATACACTAGGCGTCAGATCTGTTCAGTGCCTTTTCCTGAGTGTTTAATTACAGCTTAGATAACAAGCCTTTTGCAAAGACGGTTTTACCGCTGCCTGGTCTGGTTTCCCTTCCACGTGAAGCTGCGCTTGGTCAGCTTTTACCTTGCAAGGATCCACAGGATTTTGTTGCTGTACATCATTCCCAGCTCCACCCGCAGAGCCCTGCTTGCAGCCGGACATCTTCCTGTGCAAAAGCCCAGCGTGCCTGCAAACAGCAGCCTAAAAAAACCAACCAACCAAACCTCAGAATAATCTCCCATCTCCAAAATGCCACAGCTCACCTGTGTGCTGCTGGGTTGGTTGCTTGCAACCCGTTAAAACCTCGCTGGTATTGCTGGAACAAAGTCACAGCTGTTTTGTCTCAGTGGCTCCTAGGAAAACCCATCTGCATGCGCATATTAGCGAGGCTGGATAAACAGGGACTACAGTTTTTTGCTGCTGCTGCTCTTTCCAAGTGGCTGGTTGTCTCTGAAGCCAGTTTATCAGGCAGCGTTGGAAGGGAGTGGCTGGCCTGGGGAGGAAAGTCGATGAAAATCAGGCCTTTCCTCACCCTGGGCAGATGGAAACATGTGCAGTCTGAGCTCGGCCCCAGACTGGATTAATCAATCCCTTGGAAACGTCAGTCGAACCGATGGTTTTGGAGCAACTGGTGGAAAAAGAGAAAAAGGGTCTTTTTGTTTTTTCTGTTCCACTTCTTGGGCCCTCCTCTCTGCCCTAAAAAAAAGAAAAAAGGCTAAAACTCAATTTCTTTCAATGTTTCATTCCCTTGTCACATCCACAGAGGTTTCCTGGCCGGCTCTGCCTGGCTCCCTGGTGCTCTGCGCCCTCCCCAGCTGAACACCCACTCTCTCCCCTCTCCTGCGAAAGCAAAGCACACCCCAAACCCCAAACAAACCAGCTGCTTTCCACCCCTACCCATCCCTGCAGTCTGGGTGGGGGTTTAGGCCAATTGCTGCCAATGCACAACCCCTTTTCTGGTGTTCCCCTGTGTGCACTCAGCTGAGCATCACAGCTGTTAATGAGTTTTCTCTTTCTCTCCCCAGGTGCCAGAGTCACCTCCACATCCCCTGTCTCACTGCTGGAGCCAACACAGTCAACGAGTCCCCTCCTGTCCTCCTGCCCAGAACTCCATGGAGCCTTTCACATCCCTTCCAGGCACCAGGAGCAGGAGGCACAGCTGGCCCCGCCGCCGGCACCGTGCTGTGGTGGCACAAAGGGCCACCCAGCCCCACCACCGGCCACCGCATGGGGACAGCGAGGAGCTGGGAGTGTTGGCTGCTGGGCTGGGGCTGGGTACGGGGACACAGGGACGGCTCGTGGGTGCTGGTGACCCGACGGAACTGGGGAGGTGGAGGGTGTGCACCCACTACATCCATGAGCAAGCACGGCCTGGGGAGCCATTAGGTGCTTTTTCTCATTTGGCTGGGGGGGCTAAGAGATACTAACTTTTTTTTTTTAAAGGCAGTGAACTTATCATTGGGAATGGCTGCTGTTTGCGTGATTTGAAAGTGTTTTTTAAAGGGAAAAGGGGTTTAGCGTACCTGGCTTTCTTGATCCTCTGGCCGCTCCGGCAATAACTGTCGAAATGTTAAAGCGTGGGAGCTCGGGACGGCTGCCAACAGTGCCAGGTACCACGGTGAAACAGGGCAGGTGCTTTTGTTTTGCACTTCGGGCCTTTTAATATTTTTTTCTTGCCCCTTTCCTCACCGCAGCCGGTTGCGATTCGGTCAGAGGCCGGGCAGCTCCCGGCGCACAGCTGCTGGGAAGAGCACGGCGGCTCTGTGAGCCTGCCAAGGCACCGGCACCGCTGCCGAGATGTTCACCAGATAAAACCCGCTGCATGCTCAGAGCCGGTCTTCTGAGTTTCCCCACCGAGCGGCGCGTGGGTGAGGGAGTAATTAGCAAATGAGCAGAAACAGAGGTGCAGCGGGGCAGAGATCGCGCCTTGGGAGGGAGCATCTTGCCTCTGGCAGGGTCTCAGAGGGAAAACAGGTGGACCAGGGGAGCATGGCAGGGCTGGCAGGGTGGGACGGAGAGGGATCCCCTCCCTCCTGCTGCACCGTGCATCCCGGCTTCACCTTAGAGAGGTGCGAGCATTTTTGGCTGCATGTTGCCCACCAACGGTTGAGCTTTAGCTGCCCCAGGTTATCCGTGCACGCTGGCTGGCAACTGTACTTGGGTTTACCCGTGCAAGAGCTGTCAGCCCGAGTGACTCATTCACGCTGTGGAGGAAGGCACATGGATTTTGACTGTTGATCCAGGGATGCAGCTCCTGACCGGGCTCTTCCAGGGCTGGCTACCGCTGAAGTCTGGTCCTGCACCACCCCAGCATCCCGCTTCACTCTGTGGCAGATCTGGCCCTGCAGATGCACCGGGCTTTCCTTTCACCTCTGGATTAGGTTAAGCTGAAGCCTGGCCAGCTGAATGATGCAATGCGATGAAAAGCCTTGACATGGCTTCAAACAACAATGGTCTTTTTGGAGCAGTGAGCACCCGTTGCTGCCAGGAAGAACATACTTTGTGCACAGCCCGTCTGCAATGCTCTGAATGACGTTTATTTACATTTTCTAGTTGTCGTCTTTTTTTTTAATTTTCCTTCAGCTGCTTGTGACCTTTAATAAAAATGATGATCTGGGAAACTGTTTGTGTGTTTTTCACAGGAGTCTTCATTCTTAAGCAAGTTGGATTTAGGTCTAATAACAGGGCTGAGGACTAATAACAGGGTTGGCACTCGGTGGGGCAATTCACAAACAACCAGCCCAGCTGTAATTATTATTGCTTCAGCGCTTGGGAAACTGAGGCACGATGTCAAGTGTCTTGTCTGAGGTTAGTGGTAGATTTGAGAATAAAGTCCGGGGCTCCTCATGTCCTGAGGACATCACGTGTCTCCTTCTCCACAGCCGCTCTCACTCGACCATGCCACAATTTTAGAACTTTCAAGTCTGTAACACTAATATCTGCCAAATAGGTCGAGAGGGCCCAACCCAGACACAGCCATACTCCTGCAGGGAAAGCCAGTAATTTCTAAGAAAGATGAGAAAAAATTGTACTTCTGTTTTCCTTATTTTCCTTCGCTTGGCTGCTGCAGGTCCCAAGAAAGGGGCCCATGGACAGGCGAGATGGGCTTTCCAGCTGGGGCTCCTGTTCCCGCATCTGCTCTGTGCACATCTCTCCCCATCCCGGAGGAGCAGGGGGCTGGTCCAGCCCTGCTCTGCGATGGCTCTGGGCTCTCCTGCACTACAAGACCAGCAGCTCCAGCTTTGCTCAGGGCTGGGAGCATCACACGGAGCAGCTGATTGGCACCAGGCAAAATGCGACAACCTTGCAAATTCATATTTACCTCTTCTTACTACCAGGAGGGCTGGTGGGCTTGGGAAGCAAAGCTCCCTAAGGGTGTTATGCATGGTCTCATTGGGAGTCTGAATTCCTGAGCTGTGAAGGAGACTGAGAACACGTCTCCTTGCCCGCAGGAGCTGGGTGGGCAGCTGTGTTAGCTGACACGGGCTGGGCAGACAGGAGTGCAAGGCTCCATGGGAAAACTCATTAAAGAACCCTTTGGGAAACCAATTTAGGGAAGAAATTACTGTTTGATGGGCGGGAGAGGGAAAAAGAGAGGGGAGTGCGTGAATGCAATCCCTTTCAGTTTTGTTGATTCAGGTTTTATGTGGGACTCTGGGACTTCAAACACCAGCTCCAGAGGCTCTGCAGTGCCTAGCTTTGATATGAACCATGCAAAGACCTGCTCTTTTGTATTTTTTTTCTGGAGCTTGCCTGAAAGACAATTCAAAAGCAATCAGCAGCTGCTGTGACAGCAGCAACTTGTTGCTATGGAATTAAATGTGATGCAAAATACAAAGGTTTCTTGGTTAGCAGCACCAGAGTAAAAGGGGAGTGGGAGACAGAAATGAATGCAACAGTCAGAATAAAGCTACAGCCACAGCAGGGCTGGGGTTTAACTGGAGGTACAGGGGAAGAAATGTAAACATGAATTGTTTTGCTTCCTTAAAAGAGATTTTTCGCCATCTCAGCAGGTCAAGCTCAGCTCTGTCTGGGAGTGAGCACTTGGGAAAGAGTCTCATCTGGTGACGTTCATCAGGGGTTGTACGTTCCCAAGCTCTTGGGAAACTTACCCTTATGCTATCACCAACCCTTGCTGCAGGTGTTGGGATCTCAGAGATCTTCCCCATGAGGTAGCCAAGAGCCTGGCATGGAAATCTCCTGGACATGCAGGGTCAAACCCAGGCATGGCAGCAAACTACTGCTGGCAGACCTGGGCCACCAAAGGTGGGTTTGTCCCACACCGCCACAGCTTGGACAGGACACAACGCCTTTCTGCACACCCTTGGCCCCGGTCCGGAGCTTGCCCACGGGCTCTCTCCACCTTGGTTCCCCAGCTCTGTTAACAGGGTGCTCCTGATCCTCCAAAAAGCATTTGGGAGGAGAGGGCGGGGAGATGCTCTGAGATGGGACTGAGCCGGGACCAGACCTTGCCCAGGTCTCAGGACCTCCATCCCCAGGGACTGACTGTGCTGAGCCTCCCCAGATGCCAAAGGCTGCTACTTCTATGTCTCATTTAAATGAAAACCCATCATATTTTCACGTTTTTTAAATATGCCTTTTCCCACCCTGGCCCCAGCTGCCCTTGAAATAACACTATTGAAGCCCTACAGGGAATTATCATCTGAGCTCGCTCTCGCTTTGTCACTAGAGTCAATTAAAAGCAGAGTAGCTGGTGATTTAATACCTCCGGTGTCTGAGGAAGCCCCACATCTATCCAGAGGCTGGCTCTGGCATTTCAAACACATACCTGGAGTGAAGGAGTGTTTTTTCCAGCCATCCGACATGCTTTCATATTCATCCACGTCTATACAAAGCACTGAAGACTCCTGTCCTTGTCTTGTCATCTTCTCCTGCATGTTAATTAATGCCCCAGCATTGCACATGCTCCCTGTGATATGTCCCATGTCTAATTGTTTTCCTATTTCCCACGCACCTTCTCCCTTGGGATAAACCCAACATACTTCAGTTTTTGAAGCGGTCCCAGGCTCACAAACTGCCTCTGCAGGAAATGCTGCTCGCGAATGAAGTTAAGCTTCCAAGAGCAGGAGAAACCATTGCCCTCAGCTCCCCACAACCAACTGGAAATTCAAACTGGGCCCAGTCCCTCTTGCTCCAGTGCAGAATGGGAGCCCGATGCCCTCCGGGTACAGGGAGCAGTTCCAGGGCGGCCGAGATGGGACCCTGCGCTGGGGACTCGTGGTAGGAGTGAATAGCAGAGGCTGAGCTCATTTTTTCCTTTCTTCCTTACAATCTCCCTTTTCTTTCCATTTCACCACCTCCTTATTTAACATCATCGACTGTTGTGCAAAACCATCAACCCTGTTTGCAGCAGTGTGACCTACTTTACCGCGGCGTCCCGACTTCCTCACTGAAATCGCAAGCTCGGAGCCCACCCAAGCCATTCAGCGTTTCTCGGCTGAATAACAAATCCAATTAGGGGGAAGAAAGCCTGGCTTTCACGCTGTCAGCCCCTGGACATCTCACTTCCCCAGCGCACGCTGCACCACTGATGGCTGCGTCTCACAGACGCCGTGGACAAGGACCCCTCTGTATTCGTGTGCCCCCACGCCAAATGAAGCTGGGGGAAGGGTTCAAGAGGGCTGGTCCTGGCTATCCCATGTGTCCTTTCATTCTTCCTGACATCCCTCAGGGACCACGGAGCTCAGGAATATAATAATTTGTGGTTTTTCAGTTCCGACTCTCCTAGGAAGCCTTCCCTCTGAGGAATGGTCCAGGGCCATGCCAGGATGGCACAACTTGTGCTCATTAAGGAGCTGCAGGTGCTTTACCCAGGACATGATTTAATCACTGATAGCAAGTCCCATCTCTCAGTCCCGGCATCACACCTAACCCGAGTCCTGCTGCTCCATCCAGAGAAAACATTGTAATTCTGCCCTTTTCTGCTCCCCTTACTCTCTTTTTCCATCCCAGCAGGTAACCTGTCCCCAGGACACCAGCTCTGTCCCATCGTGGGGGATAGGCATGTATTAAAAGCAAGGAGTAGGAACAAAACTAGGAGAAAAAAAGGCTTAAGGGCCACCAGGAAAAGCTCTTTTGGTTTCTAACTTCCCTGGCTGGGTAGGACAGACAGACAGACATTGCCTGCCCTGATGCGAGACCAGCGGCACCGGGGCTCACGGCGTGTTGCTGCTTGGCTCCCTGGCAGGTGCAGGAAGGCTGGGAAACACCCATCACTCCATTTCTGGGTCACTGTCTGGAGAAATTACACATGCACACGCAAACAGGAGCTGCTTCCCTCTGACGGCTGCTTCTCTGCACCCAGCTGAGCGCCCACTCCTCCCGGCCCTCTCCTCTGCCCACGCTGCCGCCCGCCGGGCTTAAAACTACTCCCGGGCTTCCCACAGGGCTCTGCTAATGACTCACCACTCCTGCTTGGCTCTAATTAGGCTCCTGTCTAATTAGGCTCACTGGAAAGATGTGGCTGGTGAGAAGCAGTTCTTTAGTGAAAGGGGAAAGAGTGAGTGTCTGGAGACACCGAGCGCCGAAGGGAGAGACGCCAGGCTGTGGCAAGAGGTCAGGGGGTACTGGGAATTGTCAGCTGAACTACATCTGTGCAAGGGACAGACCATAAAGAAAAGAGAGAGTAAAAGGACTTAAATAAGCCCCGACAGGGATGCTCTTGGGGCTCAGCCCTGAGAAAACAAACTTTAGCTCCATCCCGCCAGGGGTGCCTGGCTGAGGCATCAGGATGTCTTCTAGCCAAGAGTGAAGGTTGCTCTTTAGAGCCCCGTTGAACAAGTTGTCGACATGCAAAAGGAGCGCCAGGATGCAGGGAGAGCGGGACACGGCTGTACAGGCTGCGAGGTGGGGGGAT
Source organism: Caloenas nicobarica (assembly GCF_036013445.1). Classification (NCBI taxonomy): domain Eukaryota; kingdom Metazoa; phylum Chordata; class Aves; order Columbiformes; family Columbidae; genus Caloenas; species Caloenas nicobarica. Next base: position 16,633,802 of record NC_088254.1, read on the forward strand.
CCGGTCCCGGACCTGCAGCATCCTTCCCCGAGCAACCCTGTAGCAGAGGGCAGGAGAGCTGGCCCTGCAGCAAAGCCTCGTTCGGGGCGTACTTCAAGGGGTGTGAGGACAGCTTTTGGGGGGACACGAGGAACACTCACTGGGTCTGCCCATCCCTGTGAGGGCTGGGGGTGCGCACTCGTACAGGCTCTTGTATCAGTTGCTAGTATCAAATGTTCTTTCCTCCTTAATGTAAACATCTTCTAACCCAAACGAATCAACATGTTGCAGTGTTTAACATCCCTCTAACTAATTAACAAACCCCAAGCGCCTTCTATGGCAAAGGTAAGCAAGTCACTCCTTTACTGTTCACCTTGTATCTGATCACAAGACATCTCACTCACTCGCTGAACTAATTAGGGTTGTGCCTTTTCTTCTCTTAATAAACCCTTCATGAATGAGCAGTCTGTCTGCAAGCTCCAGCCCGGCTCACACCTGTGTCCTCTCAGACCTCCAGTTTCTCACCCTGGAGCCAGCGGTGGGACTGAACCCAGCAAAGGCAGGAAAGGGGAAACGCAGATAACGCAAATGATAAAGGTGCCACTAACCTGTCTTTCTGAAGAGCTGCTCCTGTGCCTGTCAATGCGCCTTTTAGAATCCCATCCGAGCAGAGGGGCCCTTTATGACCCCTTTTAGGTGAAGGTGCCAGTGAAAATCCAACCATGTCCAGATGAGTCACCACACGGCTGCACAGGGAACTTTTGCTGTACCCCTTCACTGGTAAGGAGAAACCAGGGCTGGACAAGAAACTTGGGATGCTCAGAAACACACCAGATGCTTGGAGATCATCTAAAATAATTGATCCATGTCGTCTGGAGAGAACTTCCATTTCATCATCTTAGCCATGACATAACAGCTCAGATCACGGACTGCAGACAAAATTGTGTAAAGCTGGTTTTGGATATTCAAATTGCCACATGGAGATGGTCTGGAGAGCTGGGGTCCTTCATTTCCTCCTCTGCCCAAGGCAACTTGTGTTGCATGCCCAGGCTCCCTCTGGCCTGTGGAAACAGGGGTGGTTTGGTGTGTGCTGTGCAGGACCAGAGAAGATCACATTGCCCTATTTGCCCTGCACACTGGCCTCTACCCAGCAAGAGCCAGCAGGAATTTGGTTTTTCTACACAAGATTTGTTATCAGTAAATATGCTCCTCTTCCTCCCATGACCAATGCCCGTTTTATCTCAGCAGCCTGGAAAACCGGCACTGCCAGCAGCAGCATCTTGTGTTCCAGCAGCAGAAGTAGCCGTTGTTTCACAGCAGCAATGCAAGGGCTTGGGGCAACCCAGCGGTGTTTCCGTCGGGCATCCAGGCAGCAGAGCCAAGAGAGGACATGGGAAAACACGCTCTTTAAACGCCTTACACAGGAGCCGACGGTTCGGCAAAAGCTTTTATTCCCTTCGGTAAATAGGTGAGCTGGGACAAATGGGAATGCAAATAAAATGAGGACTACTGAGCAGCCGTCGAGATAAACCAGCTCTTTCATCTCCTGTCTCACACCCAGGGAGCTGCCCGTCTCGGAGCAAGTGCTGCGTGACAGGGCGTAGGTTTGAGCTCGTTGACATGATCCAGGTTTTTAGAACAGCACATGCAACACGGACCTGAGAGGGGTGGAAAAATACATGCAGCGCACTGCTGGCTAACGGGGCACAGCAGGGTGGGTTGGCATTTCCCAACGCCTGTTAAGAAACAACCCAAAACCGCCAGGCAGTGTTCGTGTCAATGACCTCACGGATTTGATCAATACATCTGATTCTCCTCAAGCATCCCCTCTCCTTCCCTATCACACTCCTGAGGTAAAGCGAAATAGTAGGATGGAAACGAAGCAATTCCTCTGCCTCAAAATCAATACAGAGGATGAAGGCTTCAGGTCTCCCTGCTCCTCCTGCCCAGGGAGAAGATGCTCAAGTCCCATAGCGGTTCAGCTGTGTTTGCTTCTACAGGTAAAAGAAAGTGATGGTGGAGAAACTCCAGCTGTTGTGGCTCTCTGTGCCAGCTCCTCACTGTGCTCTGAGCAAGCTGCTGGCACCCTCTCCTGCCTGCGCCGATGTCTGCAGGCATTGGGAACGTGACTTACCTCCATCTCTCCAGGCGAGAGGAATGACCCAGACGCTGGCCACAGCATTTCTGCTGACCCTCCTCTTGCAAGGGATGTGGAAATAGGTAAAGCACACCACACCGTGCGTGCAAACACCTCTCCTTCTCTCCCCATCCCTGCGACGAGACACAGCATCTCTATTTCCCCCAGCCAAATGAGATAAAACCCGCCATGTCCAGGATTTGCCAAAGACACAGAGCTATTTTGGCAGGTTACAGAAACCCCGTGAGACAGCACATGCAGCCACCAGGCTGCCATTTGTCTCAGCCTGTGGGGCTGAAGTGGCTGAGATAACGGCTGTGACACTTCCTCTCCTTGTAAAAAGATGAAAAGCCTCATGTGCGAAGGGGCAAAAAACCCCAAAGAGCTGAATATCATTACAGCCATATGCCCTTCAGCAAAACACGAACCTTCTAAGAGAAGGAAAATAAAGAGCCCAATGGGTGCAGACTGGAATCCAGATGATAAAAATAATGGAAACATATGATTACCGGTCAGGGTTATGTCTATTCATTGAGCCTTGGTGCAACAAAGTCAACAGTAGAAATACCAAAGGTGTGGAAAGAAATTGGGCAGAAAACTCAGACTTAAAATCAAATTTATTTAGAGGAAAAATGACTTTACAAGAGGTTGATGCTGATAACTAAAAAGGAAGATAAATAAAAGCTTGTTACAAAACCTAATGGTTTCTGGCAAGTTACAGAAAAACTGGAGAATTTTACAGTCAACAACCTGCTCACTTTTTACATAATTACAAATTAACATACAGCAATTAGGTTTTACCCTCTTTTTTTAAAAATTCTTTTTTCCAACTTTTTTTTTAAACTTTTTTTTTTATGGGTTCAACATGAAAATGCAAAGCATTTTTATTTATTCATATTTAAGAAACAAACCAAAAGCAGAGGTATATCAGGTTATTATAATACACCTCCTCAACGCTCTGGAAATTACTCAAGTGCATTCCGTATTAGTACAAAATAAACACCAGGCTAAACTTTAACCATAGACGAACTGAACTGGACATAGATTTTTTTTTTTTTTTGAGTCAGTGTTTAATATCCTTAAAGAAAATAGTAAAATACTTTAGAGCAGGGAAAGGATGGATACCTATAGACAGCTTAAATACATACGAATCTTATAGCTGTATGCAAAGCAGTGATTGTTATCCTGTTCCCCCCTCCCCCAAGCAATGGAAGCTGAATATATTTGGGCAAAGCATCAGTGTCAGTGAAATGCGTGTGGAAAAAAAGAGCACCGAGCCCTGAAGACGCAGGTGGGAAGGGAACCAGCGTTACGCTTCCCATCACTCAAGAGCACGAGGTGTAGGAGATTAAGCCAGTTCAGCTCGCCTACCTTTAAAACTTAGCTGCATCACCAGATCGAGAACTAATCATTGATTGCTGCCCCTTCTGACAAATGAAGCGAGAGTTATGAGCAGCAGGAGAGGTTTTTTTTTTTTTATTTAAAAGGGTGCCTTAAATTATGTTAAATTCCCAAACCTGGCCAGCAGGCAGAATAATTTCCAGAGTTCTGGTTAACAAGGAATGTTTTGTGGGATTTTAGCAGATTCTCTCTTGTGCCCCCTGCCCAGTCCTCCCTTGCCCCATGCCACAGATATTCTAGGCAGCTTCCTCGGGATTTGGCACCTGATGAACCTCTTCTGACTCGGTGGCATTTGGAAGGACTGGATTTGGGTGTTTCAGCAACAGCTTTGAGATACCCTAGTGCCCCAAGGAAGGTGCAAAGATGATGAGACTCTATGGATGCTCGTGCCTTCAAAAGGCAGCAGAAATCCACAAATGGCATTACTGTGCTTCTCAGCAGCGGTCAAACTTCAAGAGTGAGGAGTCTACCCGCAGTGGTGGTGAGAGCTACTGCCCCAGGGATGGCACCTGGGAGGTGTCCCAGTGGCCTGGACAGTAAATTAGTGCATGGAAAGGGCCTCACTGCACTTACTTGGTGCATCCCTCCCCACCTCCTTTGCTCTGGGTTCCTCCAAAGAAAGGGAGGTGGAGGACAAACCACTGGTGGGACTGCTTCCCTGCTGTGAGGGACGGGATGGTGACACTGGCATGGGCTTCTCCTGGGGGACAGACCTGAGCCATCAGAAGCCAGTTCTCTGGTCCTGCCGCTCACCCTGTCTGCAGTGTGACTGTAGTCAGATTTACACCACTTTGGTCTAAAAATAATACAAAAAGCTTGGCCCTCCTTAGCCCTCTCAGGGTAAAGCCAAACAAAACCAGAAATACGCCTAATTGCAGCTTGAACTTTGCTGGGGATGAAGAGGGGGAAGGAATGGCAAAGCTGATTGTCTCCACGTAACCAAGATGAAAAGGGACAAGACCAGTTCCATTTAAAGTGCTTTATGGCATCAAACTGACATCAAGTTACATGTTGAGATGATCACTTCACGTAAAACAAGATAAGGCCAACCTCACACAACTCCACCGAGTCTCACACCATTTGCTAGAGCTGCTCTCTATTGCCGGGGTGTTCTGGCACCCCCAGCTAATACTACCCACTTTTGTACTCCATCTGAGCCCGTGCTCCCGCTTCCCTGCTCATTGAAACCCCTTCTGCTGGGCAGTGATAAAGACCAGGCAAAGAAAAGCCCTAGAAAAGAAAGTCTGATTTTTTCCTCTCCATGAAACACCAGCAAAAAAAGCTCCAAGAGCCCTTGCAGAGTCCTTTTCTCACTCCAACTATCTGGGCTTTGCACAGACATTTTTGAACCTGTTCTGTGTTGCAAGATCTCAATGCAAAATGGGCTGGTTTGGGTGCTCCAAGTTGGATCAAAGGACCGGCTCTGGGAATTAGATACAGCATCAGGCTGGGCTGAAGAAATAACATGCTTTCAACAACTGCAGGATGGATGCCAGGCGTGGAACCGGAGCAAATGCAATTTTAGGGCCAGGAAGAGGAAAAGCTTTGGTGATATAAAGCTGGGACTGTAATCTAGCAGACAACCCTAGGCAACCTGCAGGGATCAGAGTGGGAATCTGACTCTGGGAACCTATGCCAAGCCTTTCCGAAGAAAACCCGAGAGGCAAAAAAATAAAAAGATAAAAACAAGCCCTCACCTTCCTAAAGGTGAAAGAAGGAGGAAGCAGTGTGGGAGTAAAGGCTTCATTCCAAAAAAGTGAATCATACAGTAACATACATCCTCCAGGGACAAAGGTCTGTCCACCAGAATTTAAGACACAAACAGCTTTGATACGCAGTATTTCTGGTAGGTGTATTTCTGACTCATGCCCGTGGTTTCTTTGACAAGGAACCACAGGGACCTTAGGAGATCACTGAGTAAATATTACACTGTTTTCACTTCGGGCACTGAATGCTCTTTTTGATTTGCAAAGGTCAGAAGAGATGGTCAAGCCAGGCAGAGGCTCAGCCCTGCTGCTCTGGGTCACACATCTCCCTTACGATGCCCTTCTTGGAACCATGGGACATTCCCATGCCATGAATTCAGGACGTTGAGACCGGGAAAAACATAAGGGATAAAAAGAAAAGCTCCTTCTGGCAAAGGCTATTACAGACCGAGGGAACTTTCAGAAATACCGTGGACCTGATCTCTGTTTACACAACAGTAAATGAGCCACACACTGCTTTGCTTTCCAAACATTTCAGCTCGGCACATTCGTTTTTGCAGATGTACAAATAGCAGGGTAGAAGCCATTCGGTGAAATTGGTGTTTTTCTCATGAAAAAGATCACACCACCAGCACATGCCTCCTCCAGCTCCTTTCAGGTTCAGGAGAAGAGATCTCTCTGGAAAAGCCACCAGACTCACATCACTGCAAGATGCTCCATGTTTTGCTTTCTCCTTTGCCTCCAAGAGATATGAGACAATCTAAACAAAAATATTTCAACAAGGAAAACTAACTGATAGGAGGAGTCATGTCTGAAGTCACTGCTGCTTTTTCCAGATTTCTTTTTGGCCCAAAGATGCTCTGCCTTAAAGAAAGCTCTCAGTTGAAATAGTGTAACTCTAGGCATGGCATGGGCTGCAAAGCAGCACTGCCCAAACCCTGGCTTTGTAGGAACCAGGGAGATAAGAACATTTGGTTTACCAATCTCTTGGTAAGAAAACAAACAAACAAACAAAAAAAGAAAGAAAAAACCCACTAACCACCCCTCAAACACCCAAACAAAAGCAAAATAAAAAGTAAAAAATAAAAAAATAAAACCAAGTAAACTTATTTTAAAAAAAGAACTCTTTCAAATAAACAGAAAGATAAATATTTTTTGCAAGCCCTGCTTGCAACTAAGAACAAGCACCAAATAATATTTAAAAACAGTAAAATAAAAATAAATCTCAAACCTTTTTCCTTTCTTCCTTTTTTTTTTCTTTCTTTTTTTGAGTCTTAATAGTTTAGAGAGCTTCAAAAGCAAGCAGGGAGTTCAGGATTCCTGCACTGACCAAGACAGACCAGTCTAAACATCCACCTCACCATCAATGCTGCTGATACTCATCAGCACCAAGCTCTGAAAACTGCTGCAGGTTACTACCTCAGGAAAAGCTGAAATCATACAATAATGCAAGAAGATAAACACTTTTCTTTTTTTTTAAAAAAAGAAAAACTAGTAGGAGAGGAAATGCATTTGACAGTTTCAAACTCTGAGCAAACCCTTGAGCTATTTTGAAGCTGATAGCATCTCACAACCACTTACAAACCTTCTCAGGCAATTCTCCTGACAGGGTTTGGAAGAACAATAATTTTGGAAGAAAGTTTGGCTTCCTACATTTCTCTTCCACCATTGAACACATCCCTCTATTTGACAGCTGTACAAACACCTCGCAGTTGGCACAGCGAGAGCTGCTCTCAGACCTTCCCTTTGTGCTGATGGCAACACGGGGACACATGGACACCTTCACCCTGCAGCCCACAGTGATGGAAGCAGACCTGCCACACGGTGGTTTTGTCCAAGAGAATGTATTTTCTGCCCAGAAACAGTTAATAAGTGCACAGGGACTAGGAGCTGCCTCTGTGGAGTTTGCTCTGCTCACTGCACTCATCCCCTGACCTGCAACATCTCACTGAAATGCTCTGAAATCGCTGTTGGCTCATTCTGCCTTAGAAACGAGCAAAGGAAGCTGACAAAATCCAGAGAAACAGAAGCCCAACAGTAACACAATAAGTGGGGGAAGAAAAATACAAATAACAGAACAAAGGTCCCTAAAAGCAGATTTTTCAGCCATCTCTCCAGTAAGTCATCAGGGATGTCAAATGCAACTGGAGAACTATACTCTGGCAAAAAGAAAAAAAAATCTTTACTTAGGGGATGGAAAGACTGAGCTGGAGCTCAAAGAGATTGTGTAAAAAAATGTTCTGAGTCCCTGGGGTTGCCTTACAAGCCTACCAAATTTCTCTTTTCTGCGTTGTTTTAAATATACCTAAATAAATTCTGCTTGATTCTGGAAACAGTTCGACATTTAAATCCTCTGTCCCATGGAAATCTTTTGGATTTTTTTTTTCCCCCCTCTGAAATTTTGTTTTGAACGCTGTTACTGCTTCCTAGTGTAAGATACCTTTCTGAGACCAAACAGTCCATATACCACGAGCACAAAACAGGTGTGCAAGTCAACGGTGTTACAACTGGAGCAGTAAGGGCAAGATATTTAATATCTATGCGCTCCCTGAAAGTCATCAGGTATCACCTATCCCCATGGGCCGAGCTAAGCTTAGCTGTACAGACTGCAAGCATATCCCAGTGGATACGTAGATACATATAGGTATATATACAGTATATCTATATATGCCAGTGTGTACGCACCATTTGTAGAGTCCTCATCTTTTGCTAAATGCTTAGTTTTGGTTAGGTTCCCCAGAAAAGGGGAATTTGAAGGCACAGACCCCTTAAGGCTATGTTCTCACATCCTTTAGCAGTAAGAAGAGACAGAAAACATCTATCCCAATCCATTTAACCCAAGGTTTGCACAGAGAGACGGTACTGTTTGCCGTGCAGCCAGCCTCTGCGGCGAGAATTCACCCAAAACCACAGGAGAGAGGCCCTTTCCCACCACTTAACAGACTTCATAACATGTTTTAAATAAAACCTCCAGATGCTCGTCAGATGCAGGCACCAGCAGCGCGCTGTGGAGCGGGCAGGGAGATGTCCACTGTACCAATGCCGAGTGACCGATGGAACTGTCCGTGCTCAGCAGAAGATCTCCTCACCCTCTGGAGGTGCCTCTGACGAGTGAGAATCTGCAGCACAAAAAACCAGGTGGGAATCACTATGGGAATATGGGAATACAGCAGGCAGAGTGGGACTCTGTGTGCATGGACACCCCTTTGTCTTCTAGGTCCACTGGGCACCTTAAAAGATGTCCAGTTCCCTGATGAGCTTCCATGACATTACATCTCATAATTGCTGAGCTTTCCTGTACCCAAGTCGGTAAACATCAGTGAGTTAATACCGATCAAGCTGGTCATCTGAGGGCATGAGATCAAGTTTCATGTGGGTCAGAGGCTCAAGGTGCAGAGCTGAGTCCTAAGGGGATCCAAAACTACCAGAGAAAATCCTGCTTTTCTTTGTTTTCAGATTAAGAGACAAGGCAGATTGGCTCTAAGGGAAAGGAGAGGCCATCAGAAGGACTGCAAGGATTGCAAGTATCCCTTCCAAACTACAACAGAATTAACAGACAGCAATACCACAGGGGCTGCAACAGCCAGGAGCATCCCAGCAGCAGCTCCTGAAAGCGCATACACTGAAGCAGGACGTTTTTTTTCTCAAAGCAGAGCAAGCCGAAAAATACAGGGAGAATATAGCCCGTGGAGGCTGCTCAGCATAGGACAGGGAAGGAAAGGAGCAAGGAGCAGAGCGTGTGCCTCTGACAACCCCAGGGACTGTAGACCAGGCAAAAAAGCCCACAAAGAAAATCACTTCAAGCTGGGAACTCCACTTATCACAGCTGATCTTCTCCATCCCTCAAGTGTTACCATCCACATTCAAGGCTAGATTTCACGGCTTCAACAAGTTTGCTGGCTGGAGTAAAAAACCAGCTCACCAAATCTGAAAAAACACCTATGACCTCCCCTGACACTCACCAGACTGTTGGGAGCGATGTCCCCTGCCCTTTTTCTTCTTTTCCTTCTTCTCCTTTGGTTTGGCTAAACTGAAGAGGCGAGTAGGCATCTGGGGCTGTTCCTCAGCCACCTTGTTAGTCTGGTTTGTTGTGCTAAGCAAATGGAAAGTGCTTTTCTCTTTGTGTGTCCTTGAAAGACTGTTCCTTTTAGGGGAGACAGACAGTTCTGCATCAAAGTGCCCTTGTTTAGGAAGGGAAGGGCTCTTCTGCTTGGAGGAGTCATCGACACTGGACTGGGAGGGGACTCTTGAGAGTTTCTCATGCAGATTTGAAACCTATAAAGGAAAAGAAAAGTGTTTTACTGGAGCATGAAAGAAGCCAGCAGAGAACCTAGACAGGAAAAGTGTGTCCCAGACCTGAGGTTGCTCTTGTGAACCATCCAGCCCATTCACCAGCTAAAATGTGGTTCCCATTCAGGCAAAGCAATGAGAGAAAAAGCCCTCTCTGAGATGAAGAAATGAGGAATATAAAGAATAAGGCTCCAGTATCTTTTGCTCGTACATGTACTATGTGATGTATCAACAAGCCAAGGGCAAATATTCTCTAAGATCTCAACAACAAGACTCACCCTGCATCGTTTGCACACACAGATGGTGGCAGGAGGCCAAGGAGAAGCGTGCCTCTCTGGCAGGGGAACGCCAGCACACGGCATCAGAGCGGCATGTGTCAAAGGAAGCCTTCCCGAGCGACAGATGAAAGCAAAAACATTTTTCTTGATTTTTTTCTTTTTCCTAACGGCTGTCTCAGGATGTAATTGAGTCCACACATTCAAAGGGAAGATCAAAACAACAGCTCAAAGCCTCACCGAACCCTCTATTAATAGCTCTGAAATGCCAGTAAGACACCCGCCTCCAAAAGGTGCTGACTTCTCCCGATCCCCCAGGCCTCGCAGTTATTTCACCTCTCAGCCTCTCCCACAGCATCTGAACCCCTTGCATGTCTATGTGTGCTCGATGCTGGAACAGCTTCACTGTGTGCTTGGAAAACTTCTGGCCTGATCAGGAACCAGGGTGGGAGGGAGCAAACCCTCCTCTGATGACTTGTTTTTCAAAGCTCACTGCTGAGCTCCGCAATTAGTCCATTCAGGCACCACAAATCATTTCCATTCTGCAATCCAACATTTAAAACTAATTTTGCTACAGCTCTAAGCAAATTACATTCAGAATTAGTGAGTTACAAACAAACAATCAATCAGAAACAGGCTTAAGGATCAAATTCAGCCGATGTTTTGCCAATGGATGCTTGTTCTCCTCAGCCAGACTGCCATGCGGTTATAAAAAAAATAAAACCCAGCTTGCTGAAAAATTCACAGAGCAGGATCTGCGTGTGGGCTTTTCTGGCTGGTTGTGGGCAGGTAGACAGCAGAAGCCTCTTGCAGCAGAGCTGGGGATTTTTGCTCACTAAGACATGACCAGACTGCAGGTGCCCAGTCTCTTTAGGACAGGGACAAAACCACCCTCTTTTCTAGATATCGAGAATGCTTTTGGAGATGGATATAAGCACACAAACAGCCTTCCTCTGCAGTTATCAGCCTCGCAAGTGGCTTTCATGACAGCTGGAGGGTGTAGGTAACCCACAGTGCCCAAGCTCTTTCTGAGAAGAATGTCTCAGCTGCCTGTCTGCTCCCCAGAGCTCAGCCCCATGGATTGAAAGCCAACGTCAAAGGCAATATCCATCCTCCTGGGATTGCCTGGGGCATCTTCTCTGCAAGCCAGCCACCTCCGCTCTGCTGTCCATCAACACAAGGCACAGAAAAGTGGGTGTTGTAACCACCTACTGCTCAGGACTGGCCTGGCATCCTGAACACACCGTGTTGCATCAACACTGGCAATGCCTGGGCAGCTCTGGAGGTGGAAGAAACGCAGCCCTGCACATCACGTGGAAGGAAAGAGCCAGTTTTAAACACCAAGCCCTGCGTGTCTGGAGCTGGGCTGGTGTCAGCGTATCACTGCTGGCATGCCGGTGGCCAAGGAGCCAGCCAGCAGCTCCCTGCAGGGCATGCCTTCCCCAGCAACCCAGCTGTTGGCATCATTTACCTGGTTGTGGTCAGCCTCCTGCCGCCTTTGAGCTAATTGCTCCATGTCTTGTTTGAACTGCAACTTCTCCCTCTCCAGCTGCTTCTGCGCTGTACGAAGCCTCTCCAGGTCAAGCTGGTAGGAGGCCTTCTTCACCTGCAGCTCCTCTCGCTCCCGCTCAAGATCCTGCCACCCTTTCTGGATCTGCTCCTCTCGCTGGGCCAGCTGAGCCTCCTGCTCCGCCAGCTCTTTCTCCCGCACTTCCCACTCCTTCTCTCTCCTCCGCCTCTCCTCCTGGTGCTGTGTCTGCTGCTTCTTCAGGTTGGCCAACTCCTGGCGCTGCTTCTCCAGGTTGCGCTGCTTCTCTTGCTCCAGCAGCGAGGTTGGCCGAAAGAAGCCTCGGGTCAGAGCTCTCTCGCTCAGAGCCAGCTTCTGATCCTCGATGTAGGTGTCCTGCTGCAGCACAACACCCTAGGAGAGAGGGGACACAAATGACTGCAGCATCCGCTCCACAGAGAGAGGCTCCATCCCTGAAAACCTCAAGATGCTGTATCAAACCCTTTCTTCTCCCACCAAATTCACAGCTCAGCACTGCTGCCTTGCAGCTGAGTGACCGGAGGATGCTGGCAGAGCATCTCCCCAGCAGCTTCAAAAATTCAGGCAAGCACCGGTTCACTTAGGCAGCAGCTCATTCCTACGACCTGCCGGCACGTTGCCTGCAAGCCAGCTGTGGAGATGTGACAGGCAAAGGGGAAGGAGAGATGGGGGTGAAGCACGAGTGGCTGTTACTGACTGGCGGGATGCGCAGTTTGGGCAAGCAGCATGCAAAAGCGGGATGAATGGCCAAGCCTACCTGCAAAGCACTGAGCAGCTTATGGAGGCTGGTAATGGTTTGGAGGACCTGCTGCAAGAAAACAAAAGCGGTGCTATTAGATCTCACTGTGTGCCTAGGTGCATGTAAAGCACCCTCCTTTTCTTTTCCACTGTGACCCACCGGTCTGACAAGCTGTACAGTCAACCCTCTACACCCTCATTTTTCTCACCCTTCACTTGCAATGACTGTGTCATTCGCCAGTACACAAATACATCCCTGGGACATCTCAGACATGCCTGACATTGTCTTCCTCACTTTCCTTGCTGTCAGTGCGGCAGGGAAGGAAATGTTTACAGAAGCACTGAACAACACAGACCTCACGGGAATGCCCAGGCTGTCTCTGTGAACCATTTCCCACAGCACCAGCTTGCTCAAGAACAAGCAGAGTAACTGGGATGAAACTCAGCAGTTCACTTAAAAATTTCAGGGAAAAAACTTCAAGGGGCAAAAAAAGAAGAAATCTTAAAATGAATGTGAACTATTTGTCCTCTTCCACCCCCAGATGACCCATATGAGTTCCACTGTCCTTAGACAGAAAACTGCAATTCAGCAGGCACATAAGTACAGCAGGTGTGTTCATGTAGGCTCTCTGAAAATACACGTATATGTGAACACATCGTGCATCGATACAGGGCAAGCTACTTTGGAGCAATGCCCTACCTCTAAATATATTTTTAGCCTAGCTAAAAAATTCTTTGAATCTTCCATATCCTACAATTACTTTTAAGAAGAAAAACCACTGCAGTATTTGCAATAGTGGTGTGATAGCCAGTATTAAGAGAACTGCTTCTCATTCTGCCATTAATGCTAATTGGGAGTTATGAATGTGTATCAAAGGGAGAATAGAAATCTAATTGCCCCAATTCACTGCACCTGCAACATAGAATTACACTCCCTCTGTCTGCAGATGCACAATAAATACAGCCCTGTGCATCCTAGTGGTAATTAACCCATGGTGCCTATAATCAGCACATATCATCCTGCTGGCAAGCAGATGACAATCAGCGAATTCCCTGCCTGAACATCCAAGGTTAAACAAATAAATGACACAGTGGGTTCAGCTTAATGTATTTAAAAGTCTACATGCGCTTCAGCAAATGAAATGTATTTTCTTCTACATTATCACCTATTGAGATAGATTCATTTGCCACTTAAGTGAAGGAAACAGCTGAGCAACGGAATCAATTCTTACCTCGTTATTCCTTTTCAACATGAACATCAGATTAGCATTTCCACCCTATGAAAAGATCACAGATTTAATATGAGGACAAATGAGAAATCACACCAAATGTGTTCTGAAGCTGAACTAATGACAGACACATTAAACTCCCCCTCCATCTTCCATTCTGGGAGAATTCATGCATGTTTTTTAGACAAGTTAAAATCATATAAAATAAAATGTTAATTAGGTATCATTTTGTAGTTATATGATGGATCGATCCACAGCAAGAATAGGTGCAAGCTTCTAGTTGACCTTATCATTTCAATAACGACGCATAATTAAACACATGCTTTAGCTGATCTGCAGACAGATGGCACATAACCCATGCCACAAAGGAATACAACTGATTTGCAATGGTTTTCAAGTCAGGATTTCAGCTACAGCGAAGTGTTTTTTGGCTGCATACTTCTAATTTTGTTTTATTTTTAACTTACTAGGATGCACTTAATTGTCAAGGAATTCAGGCATTTTTCAATACTAGAATTGCCCATCTCTTGAAATCTGAACTCAGTGGCAGTAGATAGATAAAACAGGCCATACCTTCTTTAAAATGCTGTCTGACTCTGTTCTCCGAAGGTCCTGAGCATCATCGCCTTCATCTTTCGCTCCACCTAAAGGAAGAAGCCAGCATTGACACTGGTTATTCAACATTTTAAAACCATAGATCATCTTGCTAACATCTGAGAAATTTAATACGGGAAGCTCAGATGTTTCATAAAAAGTGACACAGAGCTCTCGACACTTTAACTAAATCCATTTGCTCCCTATGTATACAGAACATGTCCAGATCACCAGAAAAAGTGGATGTGAATTCAGATTAGGATTGGCTTTGGTTTCAGACAACGTGCTGGTAAATTCGGCACACTCCTATTAATCGGTGGTCTGTCTAGCCCCCGCATTGCTGTCTACTACCAAAGAACACTTGCTGAGAAGACATGAGACAAAATAAGTGCCAATGAAGAACAATACCAGGATCATCTTGGGGTATATTATTGCAGGTATAGTTCCAATGCCTCTCTTGTCTAAATGGAATTTACAGCTGGGTCAGATACTGCTGTGCAATACCCTGTGTAATTTTATGCTAACAATTCATCCTTAGCCTTAGCTATCTGAAGCCTGTATCTTAAAGGGACACTGGACTTCTCTTTCTAACTTGCCCCTGGATGGCTCATATCGGTGCTCCCCAGCAGAACTGAACTGAGTGGTGGGGCCACCAGAGCTGCAACCCTCCACCTGCGCTGCCCTTCCACTTGTGGTGGTGAAGGAATCGCTCGGCCCCTCAGTCCTCTGGCTCTTGCCAAGGCTCTTGCACCGCCCTTGCCAGTTGAAATGCAGTCTATGGTGAAACCCCGCACCTGCCCTGGTAACCTCCCTACTGCCACTCTTTTAACAATAAACAACTTTACATGCACCTGCATCTGCAGCAATCTGTAGGACACCATACCTAGTGCGAAGGCCATCTCCTCCCACCACCCCCAGGCAGGCTTTGCTATTAAAGGCTGACCGTCAAGTCCTCCTAACAGACCTTCTCTCCTGCACCACGTCCTGGGACCTTCCACCTCTTTGCAGGAGGAAACACCTCCCTTCTGCTTTGCTGGAGGGGAGAACGAAAGGGAGTCAGGTTATAAGCCTTGCCCAAGGTTGCACAGGTTATGAACAGAAGAACTGGAGATGAAAGCCAGGTTTCATGCCTCCCAGCCTCCAGCTGAACAAACAGGCGCTGCATACTTTGCCCAAATTCTCCCAAGACCCTACAACTATTGAATTACAATCTAATTCAAAAGAGGACGTTTCTACAGAAAACCTAGAGCTTGACAATGAACAGCCTTCATCACTGCAACAGAGAGAGGCACAACCCTAAACAAACCCCTCCAGCGTGAATATATTTGTGATTATGATGACAAGGCCTGTGGAGAGCTTTGCAGCTTTCCAAGAGAGCTGGGAAAACCTCTACATACTTCTCATGTCTGACTGTCTGGAGCTAACACTGCCCCTTTAATGCAGAAGGTCAGACGAGGTCCAACAATCCCGATGCTGAGACAGACACCAGCACAGCAAAACTGGCTGTATGGGGAGTATGAATGAGACCACAGAGAAAGGAATTTGAGGACAGGGAGGTTTCTGATGACTACGGCAAAGAAAGAGAGCATTGGGAAGCAGCCAACTATGCTGCTGAAATAAATATTCACACATCTCTTTGGGAGAGACTTAATTGCACGAATAACACATGCAGTTGTATGTGGAACACAAATGCACAGAGAGCAGAGCCAGGGGAGAAGGTGCTTGACTCAGCAATATCCTCGAGAGGATAGGGTGACATGTATTATTAACAAACGCTGATGTGCACATGTCACTACTCACACTTGGAGGCGTTCATCTGATGACTGTCAAATCCTCCAAAAGTTTCTGCCCTTCTAGGGAGAGAGACGGGTCCAACTCCTCCTTCTTGTTCCATGGCAGCGCTGCTGACCTGCTGCCCGAGGGCAGTGCCCAGGCTCCTGTTCACCAAGTCTTGCAGGAGTTCAACTGATAAAAAGCAAGGATATCTCTGTTAAAGACCACCTCAGGCTTCTGAGCTATTTTCATCCCTGTCTGGGCTCAGGTCAGAAATTCACACACTTTGCTGTACTAAGAAACTACGATACTATGACAATGATATGACCAGTACGCATTCCCTCTGCTAAAACTCAGTCTGTCTGACCATTAAATCCAACTCCTGAAGATCTACGCAGGCTTACACCTTCCTTTTTCCCTCCAGGCAACCCTGTTGTGCTCTGACAACAGTACTTAATTTTTAGCCTCTCCAAGAGTGACACCAGAAAGTCGCCTGAGTTTCCATCTACCCTTGCCTTTGTCAACAGACTTGTTTGTCCCTTGCAGGCACAAGCACCTGCTGGAACCCGAGCCCCAATCTCACACCTTGCTGAGACCGAAGCACAGCAAAAGCCTGGACGGTTCAGATTTCAGCCAAGGATAAATCCTGCGGTGCTCCTGATCCCAGGGCAGATTCAATGCATGGTTGTTCTCTGTGCTGCCTTCTTTTTGGCCCTCTTTCAACAGCCACCAATATGGGAGACAATACCATGAATAGCAATATCTTATCTATTCTGTTATTCTGACAAAGAGAAGACTTCCCATGCAAAACCGGTGCCTGAAGATGGTTTCACTGATGATGGGTTAGTTGGTTAGTGTAATTAACATGTCACTCTGACTTGCTTACCCTCATTTATTGCAGTTTTCATAATGGCCTCTCCTTTTGGTGCCTCTTCTGTGTTGGCTCTGAAGAGCAGCCTGGAGCCTGGCATGTCCTCCTGCACAGAACTGTCTGCCATGTCCTGGAAGATCTTAGTCTTCTCCTCCAGCAAGAGGAGGATCTGCTTATCCTTCTGCTGAAGTTGTTCTGTGGGGGTGAAGAGAAAATAGAGATGAAGACAGAAAACAACAGCTTCGGCAAGGAAACTGAGAGACTCCCGTGATATTGGCTCCATCTAGTGGAACCTGATGATACAGCCATGCTCTGTGCAATCCCGCACAGTGATGGCAACCAGCAGGCTCAGAAAAATAATAATGCAAAACACGGTGAGGTGCAAACAAAGATTGCAATCATTTACGGGATGCAGGTTTCTCACTCCTTTGAAAAAAAAGTCATAGTTCAATCATAAAACTTAACACAATTCCTGTAAGTTTTTCAAAAATCACTCCCCAGATCTGTCCCAGACAGGATTTTACCTTTCAGTCCTCTCACTTTTGCGTCCCACACTTTCTTTTCAAACTCAGACTCACAAGGGACTCCTTCATCTTCATCTTTATCCCTGGACAAGAGACATGTCTCAATTACTACCAGAACATGACCATGTGCATCACCTGCCCTGCAAGAACAGCTTTGGAGCTTACATGGTGTTCATTGTGTCTTGAATGATCTGTATCCAGCCGTTACGCTCTTCTTTGGAGCTGGCATGGACTTCCACCATTTCGGGATCCTTTACACCCATACTGATCAGGAACAAACCCTTCTCCTCATGAGCCACTTCTCGTACAATCAACTTCTTCAGAGAGATCACAGTGGATTTCTGGTCCTTTGGATGGAAAGAAACAGGTGAGGAGGGTGAACTGTACTAATTCCCAGATGCAAACTAGCATTAAAAAGGCCCCAATAACCATACTGCTACCTCTCTCAGGTTGCAAACATTTTTTGTACCTATTGGCTAATTAAAAAAATAAATCATTTTAATGAGGTTAAAGAACAGAAAATGGCTTGCTTTCCTCTGGTTCTGTAGGAAAAGCAATTTAAGCTTGTACCATTTCAACAAAGAATTAATTTACAGTTGACTTTGTGGTTTTGCAAGCTCTGCCATACTTTGCTCTAACTTCGGCAGACCTTTGATCTCCTCTCCTCCTGCCCACACCCTCTCAGTCATTAATATCACAGCTCCTTAAACTTCATGCAGCTTGCTAGCCCCTGCTTCAAACACATTATCTTCCCCATCTCTTCCTAGGATGGAGTAACATCTTGTTTTCAAAGCCCACAAAACCCCTGCTGTTCTCAGAAGCTCACAGCTGACTCCTGTGATGGAGAAGACGTATGTAAGATGATGTTCATGGTGAGCTATGGTCTCTGAGTAATCAGCCTGCTCGGTTAAAACATCCCTTTGCTGTTGTGTCATCAGCATATGAGTCAGCCCCTTTGTGCATTTTACAGGATGCTACAACTGGGGTGATCTGGTAGGGGTTCGCTAGCACGTGTGTGCAAACCAGCTTCCCCTCTGTAGGGCACTGAGTCTGTGCAGATGGCTGGCGGAACAGGAATAACGAATTATGAGCTTTCAAAATGTTCAAAGAGTGGAAAGGTCACCAGGTTTAGCCAGTCTAGGCCATGCCTGCAAGGTACAGCCCCAACAGACTCAATTAGGTCCTAGGTTTGGTTTAGCAGGTCAGTGTGCCTAGCCCTTTTATGAGGCCTGCCTTCAAAAGCTAATGTTTTTGGTCTTGTGCGTTACAAATATATTCCTCTGATATTTATTTTCAAGCTGTTCTGTTGAATTTACTGTAGTGGCATTTCACCAACCCCCCCCCAGTAGCTCAACAATGTATTAGGACATTTCCTTCTGCTAAGATTCATTTTTACAATGTTTGCATTATCCCATTGCCCCCTCCCACTCCAATCTCTGCTTCAATTTGCACAAACTGAAAAGGAGTTAAGTGTATCAAGTGACAGGCAGATTTTCAAGGCCAATTATCAGCTGTGCCAGGCACTGCAGAAAGGGGAGGTGGGGCATGAAGACTTGTTTTCCTATCAAAAAGAACAAGAGTCTGCTCAGCAACCAAAAATGTTCTAAGCAAGAAAATTAAGTTGTTAAGCAGGTGATATCTGGCTTCACTGCACAACACACATCAAGGGTCTCTCATATAGAGAACGAAGGAGGAGAAAAAGGTTGAAGCCTTACCAGTGAGGCAAAGACATACTTCTGGTCCTTCTCCTGAAGGAATATGAGCATGTCAGAGAGGAGAACAGCCTGGACTTCTGCAAAAGAAAAAGCAGACCAGTGCAATATAACCATGCGACCCACCCCAAAACAGATTTATTTTAATAACACTGGTGCTGGGGAGCAGTAGGGCTGCATTTGCAAATACTGGAAGCAGGGTCAACCTCCCAGTTCGCAGTAGGAGCAGCGGCAGCTCCTGGAGATGCTGGGTCGCGTTAGTTCTGAACTGACTTTGCGTAAAGCAGAACACAACAGCGCTTGGGAAATGTGTAGGATTTTCTCTCATCTGTCGGAGCAGGGGTGCTCCTCTCCAGCCACATGCTTTCTAACAGGTAGGACATGGGCATAACAGCAAAAGCTAGGGACGCTTACTGAATAGAAGTGCTGCTTTCTCAAACAATATTTTAGCCCTCAAGCAAAATATCTGCACAGGAAGTTTTGGGTTTTATGGTTCTCTTGATGAGTGGTTTGTGGAGTGTAAATTATTGTGCAATAACAACGTTTGTTAGCTGCAGTTTCTTTCCCAGGACATACTGACTTCAGGAGCCACCACTAATTCAGCTCACAGACCAACGCAACTCTTGCAGACTCCAAGGGGAGCCTGCACGACCTGGCTTTCTTTCACGGGAGAAGGAAGCACAACATCAGGCCAACAGAGGATTTTAAATCAGAATACAGCCTCTTCCCAGAGTACACAGACAGCCTTCCAAGTCTCCTAATGACATATCATGAAGTTGCACAGCAACTACCAAGTACAATGCCCCACCCAGAGCCCTCAGTACAAAGAGGTTTTGTGTAATGTACTTGGGAAATCTTGTGACAGAGAGGAAGCAAACCAAAAAAAGGTTAAATCATGCCGTGGGTAATTCCTTCCATTCTGCTTTGGGAAGACAGGATCCGTTCCAGATAAAAGAACCACCAAACTTTAATCAAAGCTACAAAATGAACTCAAAGCTCTGGGAGATTTGCAAAAGTCGGCATTTGACTCTGTTCTTCTCTATCGTCTGTGCACTTTGCAAGAGTGCTAAAACCCTCTAAGAAAAGTTTTTCCTATACTTCTCTGTGCTCCATTTCAAATCCTGAAAACCAGCATGAACATATGAACCAGCCGCTCCCACACTGGACTCTGCAGCTTGTCTGGGGGACTTGCCCTTGCTGGGAGCTTGCAATACAGCCAGAGGTATATTTGTGCATTTCTACGACTTGGAAATGCAAATGCAGTCTGTACTTATCACAAGATTTCACAACGGCGGCATAACTTGCTTCATCCACCACCTAAAGTCAATAGTCATCTTGGGTGCCTAGAAACCATCCGTAAACTTCCTGTTTCCAAAACCTCAAGATAAATCCTACTTGATATGGAATTTCGTGTTATCACTGCCTCCCTGCACCAGGCTACTTGTCCCCATTCATGCCCAAGTACCGTGGTTTAATCAGCTGATGCTGGAGTGAGAGAAGGAAAGCTCAGCCTTCCTGCCAAGCCTGAGAAACAGCCCCAACTGCTCTTACTGCTACCGTGGTCCCAGCTGAAGGCTTCCTTGGGAGATTTAGTGTTTAATTCAGCAGAGAACTTCAGTGCTCAGGAGAGCACGGCATCTTACAAAAACTATTTCCACCTGGTAACAAACAAAAAGCAAATTCCAGAAAACACTGACCAAACAAGAGGCAGCTGCAGGGACACCAGAGCCTCTCCTGAACAGTTCGCGTCAGCAGCTCAAGAGGTTCAAGAGCACCAAACGCCTGGGACACCTCTCGAGTTCCAGAGAAACCGGGATGGCAATGCTGGGCCTGGGCAGCCGTACTGCAGACCTCAGAGCAAAAGGGAGGCAGCGCTGGTGGTGGGCAGAGCCGCTGGGAAGCTGAGGTTGGGTTCTGGATGCAGCGAACGCGCTTCCTGGGACTGCTGCACGTGCGCACCGTGGCGCGGAGATACGACCCACTGCTCTGGGCAACTGCAGCCCCATCATGTCCTCCTGGCCCAAAGGATCCCCCAGCAACTCTGCTCCTTGGCTGACACACCAAGGTGTCACCACAAGCCAAGGCTTCAGCAGTCACCGGGAGGAGAAACGGCTATCAATCACCCCAGAAACAACATGCAGAATCAGAAATGCTGTGATGGGAAGCGAGGGTACAGAACAGGGAAAGCTCCTGTCAAAATCTCTCAAAGCAGAGGAATAAATCAAGGCTGGAGACACCAAGCTGAGGACTAATCTTCCACCCAAAGAAGGCGAGCTGTATCCTCCCCCTGACAAAAGACAGGATAGCCTTACCTTTTAACCGGCCAGCCGCATTTTTTAGTGAAACAGGCCCATCTCGGATGAGCTTCCGATGCCTCAAGTCCTCTCTTGCAAACATCTGGCCACTCTTCATCCTCATGATGGACTTGCTATCCGTTCGGTTGTAAATCTCACCAAGGCGCATTTTCTTTTCATAATTGCTGACTTTGCTATTGACTGCAGCAATCACATCTTTAACGAGGTTTAATGACTGAGTCAAGTCTTCATGTTCCACCTCATTTTCTTTGAACAGAAAGAGAAACACCTTGATTTCACTTCATCCTTGTGGACTCTTTAACTTCCTGATTTTATTTCCTTCCTCATCTCCCTCCCAAATTCCCACATTATAAGTTTTTAATACTTTCATGAGACAGGCTGCATTTTTCCCCCTTAAGGAGACTTTCACAAAACCTGTCCCATATGCGGCTGACGTCGGGGGCTATTCCAATATACTTTGTATAGGAGACAGTATAGGTGAAATGCACAAATTAACCACATATTTTAGCCTTTACCAAAAAAAAAATCAAGCTGGGAAACTCTAGAGTCTAAGTGTGTTGCTCCATAATTAGCTATAGACAGACTTACAATAACTAAATCAAGGTACCCAAATAACTAATCCTAAATGGGGATTCGAAACTGAGTTATCTCACTACAGTGGTGTGAGACTAGTGTGGTGTGGTGTGGATTAGCTGGTCTATTCTAAGAAAATCTGCTTCAGCGAAAAGGGTCCAAGAAATTTACTGTGGAGGAACAAATAAATGCTTAGAATAGAGGAACTGACCCTTACCTTTGGTGTACTGCAGTATCCTTTGTAAAAGGACCGGGTACTTTGTGATTCTCTGTGTTACCAACAAGATACATTCAGAAATCCCAAGACGCCTCACCAGGGAGCTGCTCATTTTTTTCTAAGGAACAACGATGAAAATTTCAGTACTGTAGCAAAGTGCTCACCAGAGAGCAGAAAGGACATACTTTTTCCATCAACTACGTCTGTTCTACCGGGTCCTACCTTGACAAATGCTTGAAACCTCTTGTCCTTTGAGTACAGATCTTTGAAGTTATTTACTGCTTCATTGTGATGCCCGCAGAATTTGCCATATGTTTTTTTCATTCGCTCAGCACTCTCACCAGAGAACTGCAAGACATGAGACACAAAGGTGCAATTTGCACTGAGCTCCTGGTGTGATATCCCAGCAGTGCCTGCCAGTCTCTAAAAAGGACTTGAAACCAAATTAGTCCAAAGCAAGTCCTAAATCAAGCAAGCATAGCTCTAGAAAGTAAAGAGCTGAGATTGGGACTTGACTAAGCGCACTCTTACTGCAAAATTTGGGATTTTATTCACAGGGCTTAAAAGCCAACAACAAAAAAAGTCAAGACAGACAGAAAGCAGAAGGGAGAAAGCACAGATAAAGAAAATGACCCACTCGAAGTTAAATAACAGGTCAGTAACTCAGCCAAGAAATACACTGGGCATATTTTGCTGTGGTCTATTGCCTGCCATCCAGGCTATGGTCAAACCATTTTGTGCCTGTCAGGGAACGCTTCTCTTTCCCACAAAATAAACTAAATTAGTTTTCATCATTAGACCTTCCTCTGAAAGTGCAAAAAGCGTTTCAAAAAGCAGAGGTGGAGATGTTTACGTGTGTGAAGAGTAAAGGTGCCATCAGCTGTGACTATCTAACAGGCATAAATAAGAGGGGAGAATGCCTGGTTTCCAGTTGTGCTCTCAGAAGTGCAAGCATTTTCCAGCTCTTACTTGATTCACTAGGATGTCACCTATCCTCTTGATAACAAAGTTCTTTTCGCTTTTGTCTGCCAACGACTCCTTCTTCCTTTCCAGAATCCGCTGGAAGAAGTGACTGTGGATGTGCAGCAAGTTTTCCAGGCAGGGAAAGATCTTGTCCACGACTTGTTGATCATACTGCAGTTCCTTTAACATCCCTGCACTGTATACATCATTCATGATCTTCAGGGTGCGGACGTGATGCATTTCCGTCTGCATTAGCTCTGTATTGGATGAGAACAAGGTCAAAATCTCAAAATATTTTTTTTTTAAACGGTTTCTGGATATGCGAAATGCAGAAAGCAAGCTTTCACTGAATACATTACGTTTCTAAGAACTTCAAGAACTAAACCTTGGTTTCTGAGGAAACCAAGTCAATGCTCCTGTTCACTGACCTAAAGCTTCCCAAATCCACGCACATATCTCAAGAAGCCATCTACAACGCGTGAAAAATTAAGATGCAAGTTTCTCACCGTAAATGACATCTTGCCGTTTGACAACATCTTTGTTTTGCTGCTGTAGGAACTTGCTGTCCACTACTTGGCTCCAGGACTCTGCCTCCAGCTGCTTGGAATCTAATTCCAGGTCTCCCATCAGCTGTCCTTCGTTCATGTCCGCACCTTCACAAACCAATGTAAGTGCCATTAAGATGTGGGTAACTTGTCTCATTTGAGATTCTTGTCTATTCATTTAGGTTTAGGCGTTCTCTGTCATACCATAGACATCACACACGTTCTCCTTTACTCATACAAAAATGGAATTATACCATGTAAGGACCAGGTTATGAAAAGCACTTTTAAAGGTTATTTACTAGTTGCCCAAAACTTGTTCACCGTTTTCACACAGACCAAATTCTAGCTCAGATAAAATACAATGGATTCCTTATCTGCAATGCAACATCATCTCAGATAAATAAAATATCAAACACCCATTTTGTCCTCCTTCATTTACGTTACTGAATCGAGGCAATTCAGACCTTTGTGAAGTCTGTGTTTTCAAGCTTAGAAGGCCAGAACTGATGCAGTAAACACTACATAAAATACATACACACACATGTATCTTTAAGAAAGATTGCTCATTTGTGCAGGAACTGGGAAATCTTCTCTTGTCACCATGAGCATCCCCATTCTGCTCTTTTTAGGCAAATATTGGCTAAGATGTAAAAAATACTGATTATATCCTAAAAAGCACCATACAAAAAAAAATATTTAAACTTCAGAAATTACTTCACTTGCAAACCCACAAAACCAAGCAATATGTTTTTTCCTTTCCCCCTCTAGGAAAAATACAAACCCCAAGAAATCAGCATGAAAAAGGTAGACAAGAGTGAAAAATCTGTGGCTGTAGGAATGGGCACAACGCAAGATGAAATGTTTGTCCCTGAGCTAAATTCCAAGTAACTCAACTGTAACTGAAACCTTCTAAATGTATTCCCACAATTCATCAAGCTAAAGAAATTACTATGTGGGCTTTGTTTTAGTTTATTGTACTAATATCCTAGGGTTAAAGTAAATGCACTTTAATTGCCCATGAGAAAGGAATACACTTGCTGAAATGCCCAAATGGATTTTCTGTTTCTGGAAGCAGCACTGAGACCTTCCTTTTCCTATAAATGCCATGAGAATCTCTTACCTTCATCAACCAGTGACTCTGTAGATTCATTCACCCGGCTGATTTTATGTAAGGAGTCTGTTGACTGCGACAGGAATTTCCAAGTGTGTATTAAGCTGTCATCGTTCCCAACTCTGCAGAAAAACAGAACACCAAATATTGTTTATGAGACAAAAAAACCCAGCCAAATGTACTTTCAAATACACAGAAGAAATGCATTTTAAATATGAATTGAAAACCTAAGCAAGTGTTGCATGGCTATGCACAGAAATGCACTTTCATTAATTGGTTTCTGACAACTACCCATTGGGGCTCAACAAGTTGTGAGATCTACAGTTCTGAGTGATGGTGCTGCTTCTATAAAGAACCACACCTGAGGTGTTATGGTTTGGATAATTCCTTGTCATTACTTTCCATTTTACGGTCACTTCCCATCCTCATTGTCCTTGTTGCAAGCAGTGCAAAAATGCAACACAAAAGATGATCCAAGAGAGCTGCTAGCTCTGAGAAAGATCAGAAAAATGGATTGAAATAAATTTTATCATGAATAGCCAGGGCATACAAACTGTCCAGAACATGCCAGTTCACGCTACTGCCCTGTGTGCAGAACTGCTCAACATGAAGGCAGTGTAGGAACCATAGATTTGATTTTATTCTA
Source organism: Caloenas nicobarica (assembly GCF_036013445.1). Taxonomy (NCBI): domain Eukaryota; kingdom Metazoa; phylum Chordata; class Aves; order Columbiformes; family Columbidae; genus Caloenas; species Caloenas nicobarica. The sequence goes on from NC_088254.1 coordinate 16,658,947, forward strand.
TGATTTTTTGTAATTAATTATGCACAATGCAGTCCTGAATTAGCATGAAGACTGTGGCTTTGTGCCGCCACCCTATTGTTATGGACGCAAAAATTAGCACTATACCTGAGCTGCAAATGTGTGCTTGCACAGTACCCAGCCCAAAGCAAGGGAATTTCCTCCTGGAGCCCAGAGCATCTCTGTGAAGTGGCCTTGAATAAAACCAGGCCAACTCAGATGCCTTTCAACTCATGCCATGACTAAACTAACACAGACAATCTGATGGTGCAGAAGACAACTGATGCTACCATATATAATATGGTTATTTCTGGTTTTGTCATCCTCTTTTGTACCTTTAACACAAATCGTAGTACGCAAATTTGTTTTTAACAATATTTGAATTTCTCTGTGCTCACAGCATCAGATAACACACACATACGTGTGCAGGGAGAAACCTTACCCTGCAATGTTCTGTATTGAGACACTTTTTGAAAGTGCTGTAGGCTGTTGTGATCTCCTGTTATTGAATATTGAGGTTACGGTGTTTTCATCAGGAGCAAGTATTGCAGAGCGAGGGCGCTCCTTGGGTTGTGAGCCTGGAAGGGAAGCGTCAGAGAAAAGTCAGCTCATGCAACTGCGCTGTCAACTGCGATGTTGACTCAAAGAAACTAGGCTCTAAAATGCACTTCTTTTACTTTCAAGAGTTGTCACCAAGACATCTCAACCGTGAGAAACAGCCATACAAAGGAAAGAACATCAACTCTTGTGCAGAACTGACTGCAGTGCACTACACTTAAAAGATCTAGGTGGGATCGGCAAGTCCAGAAACATACAGTTGGGAAACTGAATTTAGTTTTGTTTGATAAATAACCACATGTAGCAATCTACTATGTTTCTTTTTAATTTCCCTCAGCCTGTAATTATATACATCTTTCTGCTTCTGGTCAAACTTTTTGAGATAGGTTTCTTTATCAGTATGTACCACAGAAAAATGCTAATCCTTATCTCATTATACTATCACACACCTTTAACTAATCTTTTCATATTAATTCCAGATTTTCCCTTCTTCATATGCTTTTCTGCTTTCTGGAGCGGTAACTCTGAATTTCATGACAAGTACCACAGTGGGTACATCTGTACCATACAGTGTGGTTTCATGTAGTGAGCACCAAGCTATCACTAAATAAGCTTACCAAATCATGGCACCTCAAAACCCATGTGTGCTACTTCACTCTTATTTTTTGCCCTCAGTCACACTGGGTAGCTCTGTAGTACAGTGTATACTTCAGTGCAGCCAGGAAAATTTTATCAATATTGCTCCTATTTAAATTTAAACTTCCTGGTTTTTACTACCTCAAAGCACAAGACTAATTAGTTAATTTAAAAAAAAAAAGTATTTTGAACAAGCATCCTCTCCACTTGCAATCTTAACAATTTCTGTTAATATAATACTCATAGTTGGGTTCTTTTCAATGTTGGACACCCATGGACATAGGCTCCATCTTCCAAATTTTGTGAACTTCTCGGTTGTAGGCATTCAGCAAGCTACAGCAGTCAAATAGTTATTCTAAATCTGAGATGACTTTACATTTCCTGAAAGCTACATGGACACAGCAGTTGATGAACTCTGTGCAACTTCAGTACAATTTCTGAAATTCCAAACTTTGCTTATCATGCACAGATGTTCTCATCCCTGCTTTGACAAATTCTTATCTTTCATAATATTGAATATTAGTTGTCAGAACGGTTGAGAACAGCAGATACAGACCATCACCAAAGCAGAGGGAAAGGAAGTTTTCTTACTTTTGTTTCTCATGGTTACTGTGGGTAATGAAGAGGTATCATGAGCCTGCAGCATCCCTCTCTGTGGCTGAAAGAAAAACAAAATTCACTTTAATTTCTTCTTGCTTTCTCCCATCAGGCTGTGCCACATAACTAAAATAAAAAAGCTATGTATTCTCTGAATCCTCTCAGGATACTTCTTGGCTGTATGTGTATTCTTATATATATATATACAGGCACACGCACATGCACTGCCCCCCCAGTTGCCATCAATGAAATGGGTGAATTAACAGATGGAGAAATGTGCAGTAAATAGGAAAATGAGAAAAAGTGCTGACAACACTGAAGAGAACTGAAAATCACAAATGTACAAACACTAACTAGCTTGGAGAACCATACTGCGCGAGAGGTTTCTCACATTTGGGGCAAGCATGAATTTGTACGTTCCTCATATAAACAACATATATATTTAATAGTTTTAATTATGCATCATATACACATGATGCTGCATTACAGGATGCAGCATTTGAGAATTAAGAGATATGGCATTTAAGGGTGCTGGACACTCCTGAATTTTGCCAGTGAAATGTTTGGGTTTTTTGTTTGTTTGTTTGTTCGTTTGTTTTGGTTTTTGGTTTGTGTGTGGTTTTTTTTTTTTTAAATCAAAGCATAGGACAGACCATCTCACCATAAAGTTCCTGTGTACTGCAGGGAACAATGCAGGGAATTTGCTGCCAACAAACACCCTGTGGCAGTGACCCGGAGCATTCACAGAATCCCAGGGACAACTAGTGTATTAACGTGAGGTTCTGGGGAACTGCAGGAGAGCCCAGAGAAATTATTCACTATAGTACAGGGGCCGAAGTTCTTTCCAAAAAGCTGGAAACTTTGGGACATACAGTAGAAGATGTTATATATCTGCATGCTAAATCGTTTAAACATTTTTGTTTATTCAGTAGAGTGGTTGAAATCTCTTACCTTCATTTTGACCTTTGCACAAGAAGCAAAACTTTCCTTACAGCCTTTGTGAACAATTGCATTGCAGTCTGTCAAAAGTAAAAAAACCCAACCAATTAAACAAAAAACCCACAGAAAACAGGTCAGTTTTTACCATTTGTAATCTGAACTACTATCTTGCACAAAGAATTACAACTTTCAGGCATCATCGTGGTTTATATGAGTAGCTACAGATACTGAGAGACAGGCTGCTTTCCTGGATAATTGGCCCTTTGTTTGTTAAGAAGATTTCCTTGTGGAATTTAACAGGAAATTCTGTTTAAAAATCAATGCAAGGTTAAGTCGCCAGGGTCCTAAAGCGTCTTAAATTAAAAAAAAAAAAAAAGTAAAATAAGGAGTCATTCCTCTGAAAGAAAAGGTGGAAAGCAGAAGCAGAACATAAACAGAAGCCACCTGAAGGGCCAATATTTTATCTGAAAACACAAATACTGTTTTTATCAAGACAAGGATTATGGGACCCAGAAGACAGGAAAAGGACAGGAAAATTGATTTACATAAACTCCAACATATCATAACCGAGATCTACGGTACAGGAACCAACAACTGTTACTGTATTACGGGTTTATCAGAAAAAGTAACAGGAGCATCTGCCAGGTGAGGTTGGGACTTCCTGCTGAAAACCAGACTGACGCCACCGTTTTGGTCCAAAACCACAATATTCACCAATGCTAAGAGCATCATGCTGTAACACCACCCTTTGCTGCGTATATGCTGCCAGAGCAAAATCTGTGTATCTTTTTTGGAATCCCCCGAGTCTGCCCATGATCTCTGCCAGCGGATTTCTGGGAATCAGAGTTTTCAAAGATGATGAAAACTGTTTTTTTCATAGTAATTGACAATTCGGTTTGGAGTATTAACTCTTCTGACAGATGAAAGATCACAACTCAAATGCTCTCAGATGAGATTCAGTAGCTTAGAGAAAACCCATTATTTCCACTTATTCATGAAAACACATATTAATACAGTTCATTAATTATAAGTGTATGTTACACTGTAAGCATACAGTTCTGAATTATTTCTAGAAGAAATACGAAAGGAATATAATTCACGCCCAGAATGACAAAATATGCTCACATTCCTAAAATTTCTTACATTTGGGCCTACTTAATAAAAGTCAGCACTTCTGATATTTTGAGAGGGGTAAGGGTAAGGCCACAGGGCGTTGCTGTTGCGTCGATGTCCCACAATTTCCTGTGCAAGAGAGACAGAAGAAAGCGACCTGCATGTTCTTGCAAAAACCCACAACCATTATCATTTTTCAGCTTAAACAAGGAAGAGGGACAGAACCTGCTTCTGGTGCATAAGAAGAGACAGCGAGACAATTCAGAACCATTCAATTCACAGTCAAGCCTTGAAAGCCTGAAGGCAGCTCTTTAGTAGGCACCATTTAGCAACAGAGCATTTTGATTTTTCAGATCAAGAATCTGGTTTCAGGGACTTTATTCCTCCAATTCAACTCTTCAGCAGGCAGGAAGTTCTTCCAGCTCCTCTGTATCACTAATATTAATAATTAAACCCACAAAAAGCTTATTTTCTGCAGCACTAATCATAAAAAATAAAAGACCAGGCAGAGAACTATTAAAAATTAGGGTTTTTTTTGCTTGCACTGACTAGCTGTTTCAGGAAGCTGGGGACATCACTGAAAAGTTCAGCCATTGACTTAAAATGATCGAGCACTGTAGAAGGCATTAAGAAAAAGTCACCGATAGGTGAGACAGAGGAGTGACCATGGCAGTAAAGCACTGCCACTCCTGTAAGAAAAAGTAATCTACAACAGCACAGGAGCCTCTGCTGCTGGTCATTTCCAAGGCATTTGGTGGCTGATTTTAAGATTCAATGGGAGAAAGGACTATCTCAGATGTGAAAAACAACAGCCTGGGCTCAGAGCAAACTTTCCTGCTGGCATTTTCTGGTTAATGCAGAAAACTTAAAGTAAATTTATGTTGTACCTTGAAAAATAGGGAAAGAACATCTATGCTAAAATAGATGACATTGTCGCATTATTTTAACATTAGGATATAAAGAATTAAATTGGGCTGTATTTGATTTTCTAAGTGGCTTCAGAAGGTGCTAAGAAAGCTGAGTGGAGAAAGGATGCATTTGAGAGCTAGTAATTGTTGGTGTTTTCCATTTCCCATTAGGCTGACACAGAGTGTGTCTCATGCAAACAACTTTGCTGAAATCTCCCCTCCTCCAGGAAACTCAAAATTGCTGTTTGGGATTCAGCTGGCTGCTCCTTCCCCTGCTCACCGGAGATGTTTTATACACTGCTCATCTACCAGAACGAACAGACAGAGCCTCCTGCTCCAGCCCGGGAGCGATTCCCGTACACGCTTCGACTCATCTCTAAGCTAGTGGAGCAAAAAATATTACTAACAGCGAGGAGCAGAGAGCCTTGAGCTGCAGTGGGAAAAAGACATTTTTGTCTGCATATTCTATAGCTTTGTGTCGCTGCGTAAACCAGCCACCACTCTGGTCTCAACCACACAAATGCTGCTGACCTTATCGAGCTACAGGCATGAGAAACCGTCTGATAAGAAAAGAGAACAAAATCACCCACCTCAAAGAAACCCTCTGCTGTGGTTCCCGTACTGCCTGCATTGTGCTGTATGTACTTCACACGCACACACATAGTTGCCATTTGACCCGTGATGCAATTTCATGTATAAAGGGTTCGTATTTCCTTTTTGTCTCACGCTGTTCTCACTGAGGGCCCACCGACGTAGTGTTTCAGAGAAGTAAAGCAATATACTACAGATGGGTGGGACAGTTTTTCCCTATTGAGAATAAAAGCCACGATCCAGCTTTCTCTGTCCTCCATCCATTTTAATGAAGCACCTCAGCCCCAAGCCGTAACATGCAGCTGAAATAACAGAAGTTCTCCATCTGACTGATACATCCTAACATGTGGAAGCAGAAAACCCTGTGGGATGCTGCGATGTCCAAGCATGGGCTAGGAAGGAGGCTGCAGGGCACCTCAGCTCATTTCAGTCCAGCTTCCATAAGGCAACGCACTGCTCCGTGAATTGCCACCTCTTAAGTCTCCCTCCTACCCCATGTCCTTAAGGTAAGAGGAAAAGAACGCATAAGGTTTGCATTTCCCATGTCAGATTTAATGAAACACAAAAGGAAGAGGGGAAAAAACCCCCCCACTTACTTGCACAGTAGTACGAATCCTTATTGAAAGGTTTCATACAGTGGTAACAGGTTGCTTGGGCTACAACAGAGGTTGCAGTGAAGAGATGCCCGTTTAACAGCTTCTTGTCTTTTTCCTTCTCCTTGGAATCTTTGTCCTTCTCTTTAGTCTTCTCTTTATCTTTCTCTTTTTCCTGGTGAGAGAAAATGAACAAATGCCTCGTTACTTCACAGAGGTCTTTCCTCTGGTTACAAATTCTTCAGTGTTTGCCTTCAGCACTATGACGATATTGATCGGCATACACCTTAACAATAGTCATGTGTCTGCACAACTTTCTGTTAAAAAACCCAGCTTATGGCCCCCATGGAAGTGAATTAACATACTCTTGACTTGCAGAGCCTTCTGCACAGGTACCTCACCAGCAGAGAGGAAACTGAGTCTGTTCTGAAGGCAGCTATTTTCTTCCACCTTTGTTTTATATCTGCTCTATAAGGACTTACCTCTTTTCTTTCAAGGAATTGCTAAATAGAAATACCACATGTAATGTATATCAGACTTTCACCACGGCTAATTTTTGAGGCCAACCCTTAAGACTTGTGCTTTCCAATTGCGTTTTTAATGGAGAACACAAGCTCTTTCTCAGGGCCCGTATTGTATCACTGTCAGAATATTTCCACCTCCGTTTTCCTTCTGACTGGCAACTTTTTCAACAGTTTCATGCAACCCCAAGTAACTACCATAAAGCTTTCTGGGGAAATGGATCTTTCACAAACTCTCAAAATATGACATCACAGAAATGCCGAGGAACAACAGCAACACCATCAAAGATTATCTTGTCTTCCGGAAGCCACAGTTCAACCTCTGGGCTACTCAGTTTTGGAAAGATGACAAGCACAGCCAGCTTCTCCAACTTTCAGCAGAGTTTTTGCTTACCTTTCTATCACTAGCTGAGATAGCAAATTGCAAAATACCAAACATTTGTCACATTTTTCCCTGCAGCCTTTCATGGACTTGGAATTCTAAAGGAAACTCCATAGAAAACCTCCAAATTTGAATTACGGTCACTCCTTGTATTTCTACGTACCACCCTACAAAATGTTTACTGTACAATTCAGCTCCAGACCTGTTTTTTAACTGTTACTGCAGAATTCATGGCATCTGAAAGAGAACCTGAATCAGAAACTGGTAAAGGCTTCTGAAAGCTTGTAATTGCATTTTGTTATTTATATGCCACTTGCCCTTTGCTAAATATTGTCACAGCCTAAATATCAGAGAGCTGCCGAGCAGCCCACACGAGCAACTGCCATGAAGCGGTTAAAAGAGGTATTGAGCTCTGCAGCCACTGGGAGGGAAACTTTGAGCCTTTGATGACACACTCAAATAATTAGTAACTCATCCTAAGGTCTCCTCTCTCCCAACACACCCCAGGCAAAATGCCAGTTTCTCCCCGCAAAGCCTCCTAAACAGAAAGTCTGTTTACTGGCCCCAAATGCTATTTTGTTGTGCAAATAAGCAAAACCAGGAGCATTACTGTACGGAATAATGCTGTCTGAAGCAGGAAACCTGCCAGGAAGAGTCTGCTTTACGGCACATCTCCACCTCCTTTGAGCCATCAGCTCAGATCACCCCCGCACGTAAACCTCCACAATTCCCCATCCGCTACCCTGCCCACCTTTAGCCATGTCCAGCCTGGCAGCATTCAAGAACTAGAACTCTGTGGTTTAGTCCTTGGCCGACGGTACCAAGTTGATACCTGGAGATTTGCTCTATTGCCAGGATTTGTGAAGCTCCAGGAGAAAAGACCAACCTATGCTCAAGGCACATCTTGTGGCTCTCATGCTTAAAATGCTGAAGGAGATTCACCGTCCTATATTTTAAACGTACCTGATGTTCAGTGCAAAGCCCGGTAATTGTGGAGTCTGCAATAATACTCTTGTCTTCATAAAAATAACTGTAAAAAACAGTTTAACTAAAGCTGAACGACCCCAGGAAAAACAGGAAACGGGTGCACTGCTTTCAAGGAGGAAACAGCAAACTTCTTACACGGGATGCCAGCCGTAGCACTGAAATGCAAGGTCTCAAAATGAGATTTTATTTATTCCTTCCTTTTTTTTTCCGTGACAGTTACGGGAGCTTTTTTTCAAAAAAAAAGGATTGTAAAAACAAAACGGTTTTCCTGTGCTATCAGAGCTGCCAGCATGACTCGAAGCACAGCTGAAGTTGCACGGATGTGCACGAACAGACACGACGGGTACCGCAACCCGGTCGGACGGCCCAAAATAACAGACCGTGCGCTGCTGCAGCGGATCCCGCTCCGAAATAACCACGAAGCTCTTACCTCCCAATGCTTAAGTCCTACTAGCTTCACCGTTATTTGAGGTACTTCGGCAAATTTATTCCATTTGATCGACATCCTTCCCCCGGGAGCAGGACGGCTGCTCCCCACCCGCATCAGCCCATCCTGACGGCCGGGGGGACGGCAGCCAGAGAGCAGTTGAGCAAAAGGGGGAGGGCGGGACGATTGCTGCTAACTTCCTTGAAGATGATTTTAGCTACTTTGCTACTGCTTTCATCTTGCCCTACCGTGCTAAAAAAAAAAAAATACAGAAAAAAAAAAAATACAGGCAGGAAAAGGATGGGTTTAATAATTTTAGAAGTCAGAAGTCAATACTAGACCACTCATTTTAAAGGCAGAGGGTGGTAAATCAAATCCTCTGTGATGTTTGGGATACAGAAAAAGTGAATTTTAACATACCTCTGTAGTAGTTCAGTAAACAAAGTGCTGCAGATTTCCCAGACAGAAAGGTTTCACGTATTTGCACTCTATGGTCACAAATATTCCCTGTCTCCTGCTCCTTTCAAACACAACTCTCACTATATACACCGAAACGCGGTTGGTGGTACGACACTGCCTAACAACTGCGCAGGTCACAGAAAAAAGAGAAATTACTCATGCTGATTTTTTTGTCATCATTTCCCAGAAAGTCTCTACCAAAATGAAGAAAATTAGTTGGGTGGTTTTTTTTCCTAATTGACATCAATATAGCATGTTTTACTTCACAAACATGAATCAGTGCATACTACTGATTTCAAGAGATTTGCTGATTGTGAGTAGCACAAAGTACATGCCAGACATGGGTAAATTCACAGACTTCCATCAGAATCCCCTCCAGTTAATACTCCAAACACTCTTTTTATTTTTACGGGTTTTTTTTAATATCACTTTTTACACCATTTTCAAAAAGCGCCATTGCTATTAGTACATTCAGAAGTGCTTATTTTATGGTTCATCTTAGAAAACAATGATTTCTGGAGGTTTGGAGAAAAGTAAAACCTAGTTGGAAAGAAGTTGAAACCTCTCTCCCTCCTGACAGTCCAGACAGCAGCAGAAACCAACTCTTCCTGCCCAACTTCCTCTTTCAAGGTTTGTTGTTTTTCTTTTTAACTCTTACAGGTTTCCATTGGCCATAATGCTTCTGAGAAGTCAGTGTTCCCCAGAATTTTTAGGTCAAATTATTTAAATGTATAGCTGAAGCCCTAAGAATGCAAACATTCCACTGCGAGCAGAGAAGAAATTGTAATTTTAATTATGTTATGGCTTTTTAGTTAGTAAAAATATCGCAACCGATACGAGCTGCAATTTTTGTAATGTGTATTACTGTTGGGATTTTAGAGCAATTCTTTATCAACAGCTTCAGACACAACCATGAAATTAGTGGAATCAGACTGCACCTATTTAACAAAGTCATAGCAAATATCTCAAAGAACTTCTGTTGTATTTTCTTACCTGTCCAAACCAGATCTCTTACGTGTGTATCTATATATAAATATATCCAGTTTCTTGCTTTACAGACAATATATCTAAATAGCAAGAACCAGTTAAGAAATTTCCAGTCTGGTTCACAGGCTGTGCAACACGCACCACAACTTCTCGCTAGTGGTTTGCACAGATGTTTCTATGTAAACAGATCTTTTTTGTACTTTACCGCAAGGAAGAGCATTGTCTTAAAGCTGCTCAGCAGCAGCTCTGAGCTGCTGGTACCTGCAGGTTGCATCTTTAAGGCAGATCCATAAAGAAGAGCTGTGCTTGGATGACTGATTTCACGACAGCAGGTACCTCATTGCAAAGTTGATGTAACCTTCCAAAAATGTGTATCAAAAAGTGCGCTGGACCATGAGAGCACACAAACCCAGCCATAGTAGAGGAACACTCGGGCTGAAACATTAAGTGCTTATGTTGGGAAAGGCTAAAACCAAGTTAGTTTGTGCAGATGAAACGTGACCCCTCCCACGCACACTTCAGCCCAGCCCTATTCTGAGATGGGCACAATACTCATTATGACATATTTTGTTTCCTGTTCGCTATCCAGACTCTCATCAGAATACATAATTACATGTCTCAAGGGCCTTCCAATAATACTTACCAAGATGTTAGCTACACATCAGCTAACTATATAATATACATTGCCCACTGTGAGGTAAGGTGCTCTTAGCTTCTGTCAGACAGGGCAAACCGACTTGAGATTCAAGTGAAAAACCCAAATGAGCAAAAAAAGTCCAAATGACCCAAACATGTATTAATCTTCAGGGGACAATCTAAACCAACAACAGCCTGTTTGTATGAAGTATTTAGCATTAATGTAATTACTTCTGTAACCAATGCTGTTACCAGGAAATTCAGCTGTGCTGAGCAGGGCTTAACCTTCAGCAAATTAAATCCCAGGGTTTCAAGGACGGAAAATGGGAAAATATAAATATTGGCCATCGCTGAAGGTCATGGTTTGTGCAACTTCTCCAGCAGTGCACAGGAACTTTGTGGCAAAAGTAAAAATAAAAGGGGAACACAATACAGCCTTCAGCAGCCAGTCCCTTCTCACGGCTCCTGTCCTTGTTTTATTAAGCACTGCCCAGGTTCTGTAAAAATCGCACCCATCAATCACTGTAAAGCCATAACTCACGCCAGAGCACCATCTATTCTCTATAATAAATGAAGCTTCATTCTGTGGGGAAAAGAAGCCAAAGCGTTGCACAGGAAAACTCACTTCAGATGCCTTTTAATTTTGGGGTGCTAAAATTTCCTATGCTGCTACTCTCTATCACCCCACAATCCTCCCCTCGCAAAAGGAAGAAAGGAAGAAAAAAGAAAGTCAGGCAAAGACATAAATAGCACCCTATGGAAACACACTGAAATACAGAATTAATCTCTGCTACCTATAGGTATTTCATGGCTGTAAAAATCACAAGAAGCACTTACTTTGCTCTTCTTGCTGCTGGACATTTTATTCCTGAGGTAGCTGAAGGTGCGACTGACTTTTGTTCCACTTTTACCAGCAGGGACACTGCTGCTCTCTTCAGATATGCTAAAATCAAAAAAGAAAGAGGTTGCTTTTCTTTTTTTTTCTCCCAAAGCATATATTAAATGGAGAGATGTTTTTTTAAAGGACAAATGCATTTACTATCCAACAGAGTCACGGGTTGCTTTATGGTGTTATGCAAGAGAAGGCAAAGTGAAGACAAAATGCCAATCTAGTAATTTGTCATATGTTTCACAGAATTCTTTTATCTGTTTTCAAGCACTCTCCTTTCTCAAACCATGCCACAGCACCCTCTGCTGCTCCCATGCCCAAATAACCACTAACCAGCTTGAGCATCTGCCCATTTACATGGCCAATATTGCAGTTATACAGTCACTCTTGGCACTTAATCATCAATATTTCAAACGTGGAGCAGACAGAAAGGGATAAGACAGGCATTTGTCCTTTAAAGAGAGATCCCCTTCCAGAGAAAGGCATCTAATGAACTCTGAAAAGGCAGTGAGCATCTTTAACAGAAACCACACTGTCTGCAAAGCCTCCCCTGAGAAATGAGAATACCAACACTAAGTAATAAAAAGCAATGGTTATTTGTATTAATTTAGGCATTTCTGGGACACCAGATATTTTCTGACATGCACAAGCTTGTAACTTCTTCAGCTTCTATGAAAGAATAAGAAATGACAGAGGAAACTATTATTGCATTAAAGGACACAGTCTGTCAATAGGAAGTACAACACAAACCAAAAGCAGGACGACAGAAAGATAAATGAAATCAAGGAGGAGAAACCAGCAGCCAGCAGAGGTGAAGAGCCTCCCAGCCACAAAACAAAGCTGAAGCTATCGGAGTGACACAGAGACCAGACACCCAGCTCCTGCAGTGCCACAAACGTCCTTCCTCCAGGGAGGCACTTCTAAAGCCAGCACCCACCAGGAAGATTATCTCCTCCCTACAGCTTGCAAGGATGAAAAGTAACGCACAAAAACATGATTGTTTTGTACTTCATTACAGAAATATAGACAGAATTAACGAAAAAGAGGAATAACTGCTTCTAGCATAAAACGTAACCCAGGGTAATCTAATACTGTTCGGTATAGATAATCTGATATAATACTATCTATGAATAAACACAAAGCCTTGTTAGGGATAAGACCTAAAAGAGACTTTCATATTCTACGATCTAAAATATTCTCCAGCCTTTAGACATACTGGACTGATCATCACACGCCTGACACTTGCAATTGCAGCTGAAGAGCACAGGTGCCAGGAAAGCTTTTGGGTGTCCAAACCAGAGCCCATTGCAGGAGTCCCAGCAGAAGAGCCATGGTACCCCCCAAATACTGTACCTCTGAACCGAGGAACCCACGGAGCCGCCGAACGCCTGCGTACCTGCAAAAGATCGGAGGGGTGGGGGGGATGACATGTTAGACTGTGATCTTAGCCCACGGATTTTAAAAACATAGCTTGTATATTTGGACAGTTCAAGAGGAAGGGGAAATGTTTTCCAGAAGTGAGTGTTTAGAATAGATTTCATGTGCTCAGGATAAAGCCTGTTCCCTGTATCCTTACGTGCTCTCGAATTAGATGCTGAGGTGAAAGCCTCCTTAGTATTTTTATCGTTCTTCAGCTATTAAGCAAAGGACGTGCATCTGTTAAATTTGCTAGTCAATCAGGGTGTCTGATTCAGAACTGCCAATTTAGTGACAATAGGTATAAATGAGAATCATTCTGCCACAATGCTTTTATTTATACACCACTAGAAAGAATCTATTGTATAACACATCCGGATTTCATGTATAAAACTTTTCTGCCTGACAAAATTATAGTTCATTTTCCCATCAAAATCCTGATGTACTTCATAAAGAATAAGGGAAACAAGGGAAGCCTTATTCAGTTTTCAACAAAACAGAAACAGCCTAGGGCTTAGTCACACAACACTGCGCTTGAGGAAAGTCTGACTTCTGACATGCAGCTGAAGTCCTGCCAGTGATAGAAATGCACTTTATACCGCAAGAAACCTGCTTGCACAGTGCATTTGGAGCAGATTAGGTAGCTGATACCAGAACCATTGAAGAATACTGAAAAAACAGGATGAAATGATCCAGAGAAGAGAGGGCTCTCTCCAGCATAACTGGGCTTGTCAGGACTCTCAAACCCCTCAGTACAAGCACTGTTTGCAGCCCTGTCTGAAGTTCAAAAAGCAACATGACTGATCGCCTTATTTGGCTTCTGCATATACATTGTAAGAAAAACAGTACTTTGGCTTCAAATTCTGTTAATATATTAAAGCTAAGAGTGAAGGCAAAAGAGTCACTTGACATCAGAGGCAAAGATGGTCCTCCATTCTAAAGCAGTAAGTGCATTAGGAAAAACTGTGCATACAATGTTATGACTTACGATTCTAAAATACAAATTTTCCTATCTGCTAATTCAAGTGTCAACACAGCCTGAGACAGAAATGTCATTTCTTCATATTGAGAAACTAAAATACAGGCATACGCCATTACCTAATCCATGCTTGGAGATCTCTGTTAATATCTCCCTTGGAAAATCTTTCATCTAATTAATGATCTATCCCAAATACATCAAAGTTAGTAATACTGTAACATATCTCAAATGAAGTCTACTATTCCATTTCCTGACTCTGCTGAGTTTTTATATAATATCTACTACGTAAGCACCTACTAAGATCCCACAAGTAATTTACAGACTCCCAGCTCCCTGGTTAATGCTTTAGTGACTCTGGTTCACATTCAGCTCTAGTTTGCTTTTAACATGGGTTAAGCTGCCACGGTCTTTTCCTTTTTTTATTAGATTCGTCAGTTCAACTGGATTTAAGTATTTCACAAATCTTTTTGTTTCTTTGTGGTTAATGTAAGAAATATGAATGAACACTGAATCAAGAGCTGTAATAATGTCCTATTCATGACTTTTTCAGCACCTTGGGAAAATATATTGCATGGGAACTTGAATTATGTACTATTTATCTTTTACTGAAATAGTGTTTTATCTTAAAAATGGAGGATTCTTGACACTTGCAGGCAAAATGGATCCAGACAAAAAAATCAAGGTGAAAGTCTGTTCATGATTTTGTATTTTAGTTTACAATATAACATCATGTGATCAACATTCTGCTACAAGCTATAAAGCCCAAGAAGATGAGCAGAGAAAAGCACACATTTTCTCACCTTCAGGGTTTTTTTTGGATAGAAGGGGAAAAAGACCATTTATTTCTATAATTTTCGTGTTTCCCATCATGACCAGGTTCAAAACTGAAATACTACAACTGGTTTCACAGCCCATAAAAGAAGTTAGTTTTGTTCAAAGGCCACGACTGCTATCAATGTCCAATGTATCTGGGCTAGAAGCCAAACTCTGGCGTACTTAACCGAACACCTTTTAAGCATCACCCACCAAAATTATTTCATATGGCAGCTGGACTTGAAATAATTCATCAAGGTTCATTAGTCAGAAAGTAGTGACCGGACTAGGATATTGCAAACGAAAGAAACCAGCTTGCGACTCCTTTATGCTGGCAGTAATTAAAGTTCTGTGGGTCAAGAAACCCAAAGGCTTCATAATAATTTTCTGAAATGGCTCATCCAGCCATCTGAAATCCACATCTTAAATACATTATATCAAACTGCAACTAATTGTCCATGCTCTAGAGAAAAAAAAGGCATGGAGATGTTGAGGAATGGTGACTGAAATGCAAATGCTAACACATCCATCCTCTCATGAGAAATGAACCCCGAAGACGTGAAAAAACAAACTGGTCTGGGATTACTACATGAAAAATTCCCATTGCAAAAGCGTTCTTATGAATAGCTGTGGCTAAACCAACCTTTATAGAAAGTCACCACAGTAGCCTCAAATATGAGGGAATAAAACACATGTAAAGAAAACAACATTTTTGTTTGAGACAATATCCAACATTACTTTAAGTGCTCATCAGGAACATCAGCACTGTTGAGGGAGAGAAGATAACTCCTGGCTAACAGAAATACCCCCCAAAATTGCTGTATCCTAACATGACTATGAGGAATCACTTGAACTGTTTGGATGCTTAAAACAAACAAATAAAATTTAAAAAACCCACAACCACCAAAAAATACAATTGAAAAACCAAATCCACCAAGAAATTCAGCTAAGAGTACTTTTTACCGTGGGAGCATGACACCAGTGTACAGCCGCCTGTCTGCAGCTCATTTTGTGGGGACCATGAATTGTGAGTTTCGTTAAAGGGCAGAAGAGAGGAAGCTGAAGTATGGAGGTGGGTAATACCACACCTGGGAAGAGCATAGGACTTTCTTGTAGGAAGGGACAAATCCACAGTAAAGACTGGGCATGGAAAGGAGGAGAATTTAGATACTGACAACATGGATGGTGTGGAGATTTTTAAAAATTCAGTAAGTAACCAAAATCTGTTGGACTGGAAAGCAATTTCCCTCATCCCAGTATGGACATGAGGGATGTGAGCTTGTTTCCTTGCAAACCTTTTATGTGAATCAACTAATGCATCTGCTCTGAATTTTCTCTTCAGATAGAGAATTATCTGTTCTGGTTTATTTCAACAGTCTAATAAAACATACTTAAGAAATAGGAAGCATTTTCAATTATCTTTGATAAGCCTATTTTAAAAGACAGGAGGAGTCTAAATTAATTCAATCTTCTGCCTTAGTTGAGTTTCTTTTAGCACTGGAGTTTGCAGGAGGGAAAAAAAGCAACCATATAATACCGGCTTGTTTCCCAACAAAACCGTTCTGATTATAATATCAGGACCTAGATATAAACACCTTGGCCACAATGTATGCTTTTTGCTCAGTAGGGGAACTGTGAAGTTGTAATCAAGATTTTCAGAATTTAATATCAGGGCTTCTCTCCCACTTCCACTGAGCAATGTACTCACTCACCTATGGAGGGCAAGGATCTACCTCTTCTGTTAACTCCGTGCACTGCCACAATCTCAAGACAAGTATTTTTGTTTTAATAAAAAGGTAACGACTATATTGCTGGTCAGAGTGGCAGATTCTGATATTTGCCACATGCATACAGACCAAAACTAACTAGATGAGACATGACGATGCTGATGTACAAGACTCTTTGGATTACAATCCTTTTATTCTGCCATTAGCTAGTATTCATATACAGGACTAAGATAATGCTGTTAGACATCATGCAATAGAAAGGTTAGTTCCTTGTTTGCAAGGTGAAACTTCAAGATCTAAAGCAGAAAACCAGATTTCCCTTTGTTTCCAACCATAATGGCTGCAATGCACAGAAAACAATTACTTACTATCCAACTCCTCCTCCTCATCACTGGAAGAAGAGCCAATAGAAAAGAGAGTTTTAGACTTAGGAATGAGTGGAGAGATGCTGAAGGAGAAGGAGATTCGTCTCGATGGTCGAGTCCGGCCCTGAGCTGAGAAGTGGGTTAACAGCACACATTAGAGCACGCTTGAAAATGCATTTAATAATAAAAAGGAGAGGAAAGCGGCCAAAGGAAACTAAAACCAAAGCAAAGGAAATGTCTGCAAAGCAGCTGGTTTCAGAAAAAGCACAAGAAACTAAGAATTGAGAACGTGCAAATTCCAGGGGATGCAGGTTTCTGAAGATGCAGGTCTTGCTGCATGCATAAGTTGAGGTTCAAGGCTTTCTCATGTTTGTTGTCATCTTTTTATAGGAACTCTTAATGAAGACTTACATGTGAATGTTATTTTCCCAAAAAAATACGAAGAACTTAGTGGATCTCTGAACAAAAGGTATCTGCTTCACTGGGATAACTGCCAGGGTATCAAACTAGAACAACTCAAGATACTTGTTTAAGAGTGCTTTTTGCAATTGAATGACACTAAAGCTGCTGAGTATAGCAAGGATAATTTATCTGAAGTGTTGACTTTATCCACCCGGGGAGGTTCCTGCCACTCCTACCTCTGAAAAAAAGCCAACACTATTTCAGTAATGTTATACCCTTAAAAGCTCCCAGCTTTAAAAACAGAGACACCTAAATTTCCTTTCTTTTTCCAAAATAAAACAGAAAAAACCAAGCACCTCTTCTCCTGCCTTCTTCTAAAACTCACAGTCTCTATTTTAAAGAAATGGCTCAAACACAAGAAAAGCCCCTCTGCACCCTCTCCTGTTCTTGCCTGGGAGAAATCTACCAAACACAGTGCCAAACTCAGCAATAAGTCTACGACATCAGATCTCCCATTATCAGTAGGATAATGACAAGTTCAGTCATCTTCTCTCAGACATGTTAGTGCTCTGCCTTCTGCTTATTTCAATTTGTGAAGTTATATTTATCTTGCAGTACTATACACTTTTCCAGGAATCCCTATTTGGTCACATCCTCATCAGCAAACTTTGCAAATTAAGAGGGTTTAATGTAAATCCTGTTTAAAAATAATTTATTTTTAAGAGCAGCTCTTGTATAGCAACAGCTTTGCAACAATTCTTTATACGTACAGTCTTCTCCAAAGAGATGTAGGAGCCAACTAGCCACTGTGAACTGAAATTGCTACACAGCCTCTTATAGAGATGCTCAAAGGTTACACTGCCCAAAACTTCTCATTGTCCAAGTACAGGTGGAAATCTCTGAGCTGTGACTTGGCCAGTGTCAGGTTGCTGGATATCCATCACTCACAGGGTACATCAGTGTGTCCTCAGGAAAGACAACTGGGACAGGCCTTGGGAAACTGTCCCTGGGACGGGTCTGACCTAAGGGGCCAACATTAAGCATCCGCATTAAACATCTTCTGTGCATATATTTAGGCACCTTTAAGTCATTCCGTGGCACGGATAAATAATTTGCTTGCATAACAGGGAAAAGAGGCTAAAGACTTTACCAGTATTAAACTTCGAAGAGAAAGAAGTAGCAATTATTATTCTCTTTCAATAAAACATATCGTTTTAGCCACACGCAAATAGAATTTTTTGTATTGCTGATATCGTACCCCAGAACTGAATTCAGAATATAAAAATACCATCCGAGGAATATCCAATGCAATGCAAGCAAAGCAAAGCAAACTCCCCTGCAATTTTCCTTCAGCCATTAGTCATAAATGGCAATCGCCTAGAGACGATTTGACCAAAGTTATGTGCATGCTTTTCCAATGTAAGCAGAATAACCCTACAGGGACCCAATGAAAGGCATTTAAATTGAAGAATTCTTAGGAAGATTCATGCATTAATTTTGTTTAGACTGCCTTTCAAAGGAGTTGTGCTAGTGTCCGGGACCTGAAGGACATGACTAGCCAACACTGCTTTCTTTCTTCTGTAGTCTACTGTCTATTTAGACTGAAAGTCAAAATGAACAATAATACTTTACTGTAAATAGAACCACCTCCTCCAGCACGGTTCAATTCAACTTCCATTTCAGTGGTTTTATTTATAGCAGTTCCTGGCTTTATAACAATGCTCCATACTGGAAATTTGCTATTCCAGAGCCCAAGGCAGTCTTCTGAGCACTCCAGCCAACAGCTCTTGTGACCTCCCTCTATAAAATGCTGAAGGATTAACAGTTGTGAATGGCTGAAGCAGCTCTTGGAACATCTCAGACATCAGATGGAGTGTGGGTTAGAAACTCAATCTTGGAAATTACTCCCGTCCCAGTACATATGACAATAAACAAAACAAAACAAAACAAAAAAAAAAAAAAGAGAAAGCCCTCCATATGTTTATTAAATTGGACTCATTTTTTGAAGCTTTTGTGCAGAACATGTTGCTTCCTTCCCATTCAGACATACTTGCAGGGATCAGCAATTTTTTTTTCAACACTTACCACAAAATTACGCAAGCAGAATGAAGAATTAAAGTTTTCCTAGAATTCACCTCCATGAAATCAAGGATTTATTCTTGCCTAACTCTGAAGTATTCTGCTGCAATAACGTGAATGTCAAACCCAGGTGATACCAGGAGTTTATACACTGAGACCTTCTTGTAAAAGGCACTACGCTGCTTCACATGTACTTATGGCATCAACTCAGGTAACACTATTCCTCTTTCAAAGTGACTGAGGAAAGTGATTTAATGAAGTTTCTAAAGTCAGGAAAGCGTCAGAGTTGGGAAGAGAATCAGTGACCTAAATTTTCAAGGTGAGTAATCCTCTTGGACACTCACATCAACTGCTTCAAATGCATCCATTTTCAGAAACTAGCTCCCTACAAAAATAAGGCACTTCCAAGGTGTCGCAAATTAACTACTGAGAAAATAAAGCACACGGATGTGTTAGTAATTTTTAACTTTAGTGTCCGAAAGTCACGTCCACCTCAAATCAGAAGACTAACCCTGCCCTTCTAGATCGCTTTGTACATCTTCCCTTTTCCTTGTAATCCAGCTCTAGAAGATGATGGGATACTCAAACCTGTCTACCAACAGCTCAGGCCTTGATGGCGTTTTTAATGTGGGTCATAAGACAGAGAAGAACAGAAAGGCGGCAAGTTGTCCGATTCCAAGATGGAGGCGCAAATCCTCTGTGGGCCTGAAGCAAAGCCTCAAGGGAGAGGGAGACGAGTCTCGGCCGGCCAGCTCTCTCAGCCACCAAGAGTCTGTTTTCTGGGGGCTAGCCGAGTTATTTATGGTGTTTGGTTAGCAACTGGATGCAATGCCAATAAATGGGTTGCTTCAAAAAAACCCAACCAACCAAACAAAAACACACAAAAACTCCCAAAGGCCTTCAGCCCAAGGAGGAAAGAGGATGCACAGTGGGCAAGAGCCCATCTTTCCACAGAACAGATGGGCCAGTGTTTCGGTTACTGTGGCTGGGGGACACGTCCATTAGGCCACATGCTTATTAATCATGAAATGACAAAGGTGAAGAACTTAAAAACGTCTCCTACAAAGCACAACCTCTGTGAGCGTCCTCCAGTAAGCCTCATAAATGAATAAAATGCCTTCGTTAAAAGCACCTTTCCCTCGTTCGGCTTTGCAAGGAAGCAGCATATTAATAAAGAGGAAAAGGTCAGAGACCATCACTGATTGACAAGACAATCTGAAATGTCAATACAGTTTCTGCCTGGCAAATAATAAAATGAAAACATGTGTAACATGACCCTTCCTAAGCACATGCAGCTGCAGCCTTTTGAATGACTTTTTCAGCTGAAAGAATCAATTCAGTCAAGTCGCAAAATTAAGTGCTTGTTATCACTTCAATTAAGCAAAACCGAAAATTTTCACCCTAATCATCTGTTATTATTTTCTCCAGGAATGAGATAAATTCAATAAATTATACTCGAGTGCCCCAAAACATTTAAGTCAAAATAAATAGACACAAACTCCCTCAAGGAGATCAAGACATAGATTCTCAAGTTTCCATACATAAATGTTCCAAAAAATCTCAAAGTAGGAAAAGAAGATCTCAAGTGGAATCTACCTCCACGTCAAAGGAAGAAATGCTGAAAGGATGTAAAATTCAAACTTTAAAAAAAAATAACAAACTCCATAAATCATAGGTTTTGTATCAGTAGACTAATTAAGAACAAACAAACAAAAGAAACCCAACAGAACTGGAAACACCAGGTGTTAGGAAATAGACCGCCTTAGCTTAATGAAGAACTTCTCTAACACTGGAAAGAAATAAAATATGGATCTAAACTGAACAAGTTCTGCCTTTCCACCTACAATTCCATGCAGCAGTGAAACATATTTCACATAATATAGGAAAGCAAGAGCAGGTACTAGCAAATTCTGCCTTGGGAAGGTAGCAAATTATACTTAGTAATAGAGATGACAGAATGGATAAGGATAAGGGAAAATTGCGTTACTCACTGTCCAGCACTGGTTTACTAATCGACATTAGAGACATAGATTTGGTCAGTGGAGATGAAACAGCGGAAGAACAGAAATTAAATCCTTGTGGCTGTGATGTTTGATGCATCTGCAGAACAGAAGATAACCACATTGAGCAAATATGTCAAGCACGACAGCACTATCCCAACTTCAGATCACAGTTCAGTGCTCATGTTTACTGAAATTCTCACTTTCAAACAGTTGGAACGTGAAATGATCCCAGTATGAGGTAATAGGTGAGAAATGCAAGGATTACAAAAACTGCAAGCAGTGTCACACAGGTGAAATGCAAAATTTTGTTTTGTCTTTTAAGTGGAAGACAACTAATCATGCAACAGAGAGACTGTCTGCTTGATATTCTTGCAAGATATTACGAGATGGATATTGTTAATTGCCTGATGGCCACTGAAATTACTGCAGTGATTCCATCTCCTCAGCATAACTAGACTGTGGTTCGACATGGTAAAAAATCTGATGCTTAGCAGTGTGTTCCCCAAAAATGCCATTCCCCAAAGCAAGAGAAGCCATGAGAGACTTGACATAACAGTTCTCACTGGCCAGATCTTGTATGACCCGTTTACTACCTTAGTGTACGGCAATGACTCTATGAGGCAAACAGACTGTCTGGCTAATGATTCTGGCATAAATCCAGAAAATACTATGGCTGAGACTTCAAACTCAGAAATCCAGGGTATTTATAGTATTTAAGACTATAATTGCTTCTTTAATAAAAATAATCTGAAACTCTCATAATATTGTGGCCCATCTATCCTTAATAGCTATCATATATTTCCGCTCCAGAGAGATCGCTTAAAATTTTCTTAATATGCAATTAAGATTTGCTTAACTGTTGCTTATAATAATGGGCCTTTTGATTCCGGTTACATCTATGAAAGAAAAAAAATCTTTATTTTCCTTCGTGAAAATAAACCTGAAAACTTTAACAGATAAATGACTGCTTGGTACTTGTTTGTTACTTCAGGTCTGCAAATGGCAGCATAAGCATTCATTGTGGAAGCCTTACAACACCTGCGACTGACAGTATCACTACATCCATGCTAAAAAGTTCATAATTTTTCCACGATTACTCATGCAATCAGTGGAATATAACTGGGAAATTTCTTGTTCTCTACCCTAAGACTTCACCCATCAATGACACTGTCCCAAAGAACCAAGTACCAAATTCAACACAGGGGAAATTCCTCTGTGGTAACACTGGAAGACTTTAATATTATGTACACAGGGTGGAAGCCTTCACAGTGAAACTGGGTCTTGGGGAAATTACTTCAAAACACTGATGTAGCATTTTCTAGAAATCTAACAATAGCTGGACAACTTTACCTGGTGGTCGTAGTCTCTGATTTCCCCTTGCTCCAGTTCTTCAGTGAGTAAGACCAGGGAACCACACTGACTGCTGGCAAGCCGACTCCGGCTGAGGTCTTTGGAGCTCAAAGAAGCAGACTCCAAGTTTGTAGAGGGTTTCTTTTTCTCACCAGAGTCTCCAGCAAGGCCTTCTAGGCTGTAACTGAAGGGAAACCATGGAAGTTAGATCCTGACGAACCCTGAGACTGGTGTCTTTCAGCACATACCAACCTTCTAGTGTAAAACACAAGGCAGTCAATAACTGAACTGTGCAGGGAAACGCTGATGTTATACCTCAGCATGCTCCGTCTCAAAAAGCAAGTGCCGATAGCAGTGGAGAGATTTCTATTTTTTTATAACAAATATGGCAGCATCTTTGTGCCTCTAATGAGACACAGTAGTTGCTTGAGAATCAACATTCAAACTCCTGGTCAACAGGCTTTCCCACTATTTTTTTTTTCCTCCTTCTTGAACAGTAGCCAGGAAAATCTAGAAACACCTCTTCTAAACATTTTGATATTTCTACATATTCCCTTTGTTAGCTTTTGATTAGGTTCTGCCTGGAAATAAAGCCACCCAAGTTAAACTACCCTGTGTAGCATGGTGCTCTCTGTCTTGTACCACCACCCTCCCATCAGCCACAAGATCAGCTCTGGGCTGCCTGTAATGTTCATCGGCTGACACATCCTCTGAACCTATTTAGCACTTGCCACTGCACAAAGCTTTGGCACTCAATGTCCTTCTGGCCACTAAAGCTTTTTTTTTTTAATTCTATAAATGTTTTCTCCATTAGCCAATCAATCCTGTCTCATCACTTGCTGAGGAAGCACACTCTCTTCTCACCTATACAAAACAGCCCCTCTTTCACAGGTATTTCCATCCGATGTATCTTGGACATAACATTCTGACTCTCCTGCTCCTCATGCCCAAGCATCAATAAACCCACTGCGATACCAGTTTGGGTGAATGTGCAAACTTTATAGATTCACCTCCTGGTACATTTGCACAACTCTGGGGCTAATGTTTGGTTTTATGCAAACAAAGTCCTGCTGGCTTGAAACAAGGCCTACCCTGGATATATATCCCAACTTGAGGCTAATCATGACATCTAAGTGGTCAACAAGCTAACATATAAGCAAATGAAAGGGAATACACAGTGTAGATTGTACAGATTATTTAAACAACGAGAGGACCTTTAAATTCAGGTAGACTTGCATAGCAGCAATTAATGTTCTTCATTGTTTTAGAAGCATTAAGTGGCTGATAAATACGCACCTTCAAAGCAAAAATTGCAATAAACATTAAATAAGATTTAGTTATTTTTTTAAAGACTTTTTTCATGTTAGTTAATGAGAAAGAAGACTGACTGAGGCATTTACAATTTAATCTGCTTTAGGAAGATTTTAACTCAACATTGTCTATCAATAGCAGGCATTCTGAAGTTTATTCTAAAATACCTGCAAAGAGAAATCAGCCCCATTTCTACAGATCATTTAGAGCAGAGGAACATAATTTTCTTGCATCTCAAAGTGATAACAATGACACTAGATAGTGCAGAAGAAAAAATCACGTCATTTATTGTGACACAAACAGT
Source organism: Caloenas nicobarica (assembly GCF_036013445.1). Lineage (NCBI taxonomy): Eukaryota > Metazoa > Chordata > Aves > Columbiformes > Columbidae > Caloenas > Caloenas nicobarica. Next base: position 16,682,916 of record NC_088254.1, read on the forward strand.
TCAAACCTGCAAATATTAAATAGTCCATTAAATACTCAACAGTTGGTAATACTGGCCTGCAATTGTTGGTTGGGGTATACAGACAAAATGTAATTAAGTCTGTAACAGGAAGGACAGATTGACTTCTTTCTCAGTATCTACTCTTCAGAAAAAGAGTTCCACAGTTCTACCCACAACCAGCAAGAACTGCCAGAAGAAATCAGAAGTTATAAAATCTGGGAGACTAGCTTCCAGTTATGCTAATATGCAATATCAGGTAAAAATCTGACCTGCAAGCATCAATCCCAACTCTGGGACTTTATACAGAAAATGCAAGCTTTAAATGCCTGGGAAATTTTGATCTGTGTCTATCAGATTAGGTTTTTTACACAAAATTTTACATGATTAGCCTCTTTGAAGAAGAAATCACATCTTTCAATTTACAAAGAGCAAGTCTGTATGAACTTAAATCCTTTATGACATCTGTCCAGAACAAAGCGGTGTTGAATCACACTAACTCTTGTTTTGATTCTTTGGCTGTTCACAATTATTGTTATGATCATTGCTGCAGAAAAAACACGCCTTAAAATCATCAGAGAACAGAACAGCTCAGACCAACAGTGCAGCTTCTTTAACACTCGAGGCCAGTGAAAAGCAGCCCCCACCTTCACCTGCACACCAGTTCAGAAGACCCATTCCCAAGACTAATTGCTGAAAAAGCAGACGAAGCAAACAAACACGTGCACGCTTCAGCCAGAGCAGCAGTGGAAAAGACGATGTACAAAAAGCTCATGACAGGGTGTTTGCAGTGCTCCTTTGCTGCTGCTGCACATTTATTTATACCATACCTTCTACAAGTAAAGTCAGGACCCATGGCAATGAATTGTACACCAGAGGGACACCAGCTCAAACTAGGAACATCAAAAGAGGCAAAGAAAGGAAAAGGGCTGTGATTATTGGATTGTTATGGAACAGGGGAATGTTAAAAGACTCTCACTCTTGCATATCTTAAAAAAAACCCAAACAAACTTGGATATAATGCAGTAACTAATATATATTTCTGCCTGCCCGAACACAGCAGAGTGCCCCAAGTGACTGAGGTTACCACTGAGCAGGTAGCAGGACAGCCCATGCTTCCCCCAAACCGACCCCTCATCAGCAAGTACACAGTGTACAGGAAACTGCTCCTTGTGGGGAGGGATGTTTTTGGGGAAAACAAGACTGAAACACACCAAAATCCAATTTTACATATGTAATCAACCACAGCTCTTGTTAGTAATGATTAGTATTTTTCTGGTACCTCTCATCCCCAGATCAGAAAAAGAACTCCTTATAGATATTTAATCGTTTAAGTCTCCTCCATATAAGTATTAATAACCTCAGGCTACACTTGAAAAAATAAGAGGAGAGTTACATTCTTAAATGCTGCACAGCAAATCAGTAAAAGAGGCTAGAAGAAAAAAAAAAAAACAGGCTTGTCTTACTATCAACTTGAGATTAAACCAGAGTCCTTCAAATAGTACTTTGACTAGAAAACCTTTCATCTCCCATACTGCAAAAGTGTCCCAAGCTGCACTAAGAAATGCAAATACAAAATGCAAATATTTTGGTTGCCCTTTTAAATACCACTTTTGTTATTTTTTTTCTCCATCAGATCATTGCCCAATTGCAGGTTTTGCAGACACAGAGAAATCAATCTTCTTGTCAACTATGGCATATAAAGGACCCCTAAATCCTGGAAAAGCTGTCCAGGAAAGTATATGTCGTCTGAAGGGAATTTTGCATCAGCACAGATGTGCCAGAGCAGCACTGCACAAGTCCTGCTCCCAGCCCCTGGCCTGTGAGCCACACAAGGAGAGGACATGGCCAGAGCACGCTTTGCTCCAGGCCAGGAGCCTCCAAAAAGGGCAGAACAAGCTGTAAGCAACCCTGGGCCAGGATTTGTGAGTGCCAGAAACCTCAGAGGGCACAGAGGAAGGTTTAAAGCCACTGACTGCATCATCCCATGCCAAGTCCTTGTATAGTTTCCACATACAATACAACACTGGAGACATTCAGGAAGGGTTTGATGGCTGATGTTCAATGGTGGAGTTCAGATAATTGCTACCTGGTTTATTAAGGTGTTAATTGGGTGAGGACACACCTGAAGTACCTGTGCTTGCACCCCAAAGCTCCAGGTGTGCTTCACCCGCATTCTTCATGAAGATGTACTTCCCCATAGCATGCCAATATTTCAGGTACTTCATCATCACCCAACTAAACCATGGTGGCAGAGGGAAGTATTAGTGAGGGACAGAGAGATTGAATATTTGGTTGAGACCATAAAATAACCAAGTCCTGGCCACAGCAAGCCCATCTCCATCATACAGCTCAGTATGCACTTGCAGGCTTGGGTTCAGTTCCCCAGGGCAGTCAGTAAAATCCACCCAGTGGTAACTAGATGGAGGCTGAGAAAGTATCCCAAGGAAGATATCAGACAAGGTTCCTCTCTTTGTGCTCCCCCCAGCCATCTGCTTGGGGCTCCAAGGCTGCTGGGCTTGGTGGACCCTTGGAGCTATGCTGACGTTGACTTGTTTGCATAAGTCAATAATTCTTGTGTGGTCACTTAAGAATTGAAGGAGAGAGGATTTTCCTTGTTAAAGAAATTATGTAACATTTACACCAGGTTCAATGACCATTGCCATGCTACAGTTACAATCCCAAATGCTGAAACTGCAGAGAAGGGAGGCAGAAAAGAGGAGTGAGGGAAGGAGAGGAGCCATGCACACCCGTAGGAGGAAGCCTGGCAGTGGTGGCAAGGTCTCAGAGGAGGATGAAGACCCCTTGGCAAGGGCTATGGAGGGCAGAGTCCTACAGAATTACAGTCCTGCTGAGAAGCCACCCACATCTGTTGGCAACACCATAAAAACCAAACAAGATCAATGTAGAGCATGCAAAACCCCTTTACAGAAGATGACTTGAAGCAGCGGAAAAGATATATTATATATTAATATATCAGCCTTGTGGGAGAGCATAAACTGTTGGAATTAGTTTCAGGCAGTTGCTCTGCAACTGGGATTAGAGAGGGCGATATCAAAATGGTTGGGAGGCCAGAAAAGAATAAGAGAGAATGCTTATGAAAGAACTACCACACACTTCAGATATGACTATATATTTTAGGTTGCCTATTTGAGACATTTTCTTTATTCTACGTGTAAGCTCAATGTTTCAGGATATTATGACTCAAGGCTTCTCTGTAAGAGCTGTATGAGTATTAACAGACAACTGGTAAAAAGATGTTCATTTGCACGAGCTGAGGAGATGAGCCCTGCGCTTCCTCCTCCAGAGCACAGATTGATGCAAATAAAGTGGCTTTGTAGAAGTGAAAAAGCATGTTTTTTCTTGTGTCCTCTTTTTTTGTTTTTAATTCTTTTTTAACAGCCCTCTCTTGAACTGTTCAGCCCTGCTCATATGGCTTCATTTATGCTGACGCATGGTAAGGTGTGGTGACTTTTTTGGTAGTAACATTATGGTAACATTTGATGGTAATGCATATATACACACACACACTACATTATTATATAATATTATTATTTCTAATGTATGTTATTATATAACATACACTACCACCATGTAAATGTTTTTTAACATTATAACAGTTGGAAATATGGTAGTTTGTTTACACACACACATGTAACTCCATCCATTTCAAGAGAAGCAAAATCCTGAGTTAACCTGCCACAGGAGGAGAGGCAGCGAGCGGCGGGAGATGAGAAAAGGATGAACTGCTGAAGGCGAGGGGATAAACCTCTGTTTTTTTTAGCCTAAAAATGTATAAGTGTGGACAGCCCACATGTCTGCTATGTCAAAAATTAAGTGTCCTATTTTATAGGTTAATAGACAACACAAAGGTTACGTGAGTGAAAATGCATATCTGCAAGATGGATGAGGAACTGAAAGTTTGCTATATAGAAGAAAAAAGAACTTATTTTCTATTTTTTAGGAGGATGGTTTCAAAAAACAGCAAGAGAGCAAAATTAAAGACATTTAATTAAATCGGCTGCAGATCTGCAGAGTATCCTCCAACTCTGAGATGGTGTCTGATGCATCCCCTCCCCAGGTGACCTTCCTGCCAGTCTTGGCAGGAGTCTCTGATGTGCTTTAAATCCAAATTATGCACATGCTCTCAGGTAAAAAAATACTTTCATACAACGCCAAGTCTTACATGTGGCAAAACCTAACAAAATGACATCTGAGATTTCTCCAAGTTATTATTATTGGAGAAAATACTCTGTGGGCCAGCAAAACTGCCCTGGGTCAGGCTGGAGAGGGAAAGCAGCCAAGTGGGATGCACAGCTCTAACCCCAGCTCTTCGAGAGGTACTACAGGTTTACTAACATGACAGGATAGAGTTAGTAGACATTAAAATGCAAAAGTTAGTCACGTTTGGCTTTGTACCTTCTCCTATGAATGGGAGGCTTCTTTATACCATCTCCCAGAACTCGCATTGAACTGAAAATGAATCATGGAGAGTGGTCAGCAGCTTGAATGGAAAAAAAATGAACAAATGGCAGCTGAAGGAATAATATCCCCAACAAATGAATAACAGAGGGAACGGACGTAGAGAGAAAACAGAAAATTAAATACTAAAGGAAGTCATGAGTTCCTCTTTTCCTCCTCTTTTACAAATAAATCTGTTTTCTGTTTGTGGTGATTTTTTTGTTGCTGGTTGATTTAATTTGATTTCATTTCTTTAATGTACAGAAAGAAGGTTTCAAAGGTATTGATCACATTGCAACTTAGCTGCTGCCAAAGCCAGGTCAGTTTAAAGTCTAGATAAGGCCAAACTATTTGACAGAAGCTGTTAGCAACTGTGATTAACACCAGCTCTAGTTTTGCAGTTCTTAATCCATCAGTGAAAAATGCTGCTGCTTCTTTCCTTGGACCCAAATGTTAAAAACACTGCATCATTGTTGAAAGACAGGCATTTCAAATCCGCCATGAATGTCAGGAATTAACTGAAGGATGAACACCCTTTTGTGGCAGCCTTGTTAGTTTTCTTTGTGTTTTTAATAGCAAAATGTAGACATGAGGATTATCTGTGAAGTGCATTTGAGGAAAGAGGGGAAGTAGAGGGGAACTGAGCACGTTTTCACATTTTATTTAACACGATTACATTTTTTTCTGATCTTTTCTGTGAATGAACTTTTACGCTCGTCCCTCTTACAAACAGAAAACATGTAATGCTGGAAAAGACCAAATGCTGCAAAATACGGATTTTTTTTTTCTTTTATCTGTAGGCTCCTTGGGTCCTGTATAAGCACCTCTATTGAAGCTTGATTTTGCTACCTCTGCTATCGGGGGAAAGACTATTTTTGGTGTGGATGGAGGCACCTCTTACAGTTCAGCTGATCGTGCAGCCCGTCACCCCATTCCTCTTCTCAGCTGCACAGCCCAGTTCTAATCCTTGGGTTGGTTTTGGTTGCAATTACCCTTTGGTTCGTTTTCTGCTCATTTAGTGAGTACAGCCTGCTCAAAAAAGTGCCACGGGTGCCCAGAGAAGGAGGGGGAACATGGACAAGGGGTAGTGGGAGCAGCGCAGGTCCTGCCCCTCAGCAGGACAAAACTCAGCTAAGGCTTGTGCTCCGTGTTACTTCACTTCAAAGGTTTGCAAAAGTCAAGTTACAGTAAGGGCTTTTCTCCTTTAAATGGAAAAGTGTGTACAGCAGATGAAATAAATGAATAAGCAAACATCCCAAATTTAACCTATTTGTATGAAAGTCACTTGTTTGGGCTTCACTTCCTCGCTATTTGTTGTTGCTCACTAAGCAACCACAATCACAACATGACAACAGCCACGTATGAAAAGAACAAAGAAGAAAGGAAAAAAATGAAATAATCCAAATTCCCTTGTTAACAGAAACATAAAACCAAACAGGAACCAAATCATCATCGGAGACCCACTCAGCTGTTCTTTTTTAATTAACCTATGTGACAGCTATCCTTATGTACCAGCAGCTGTATCTAAGAACATATGAGAATAATTACTGTTCCTTTAACTCAAATTTCCTTGCATTTACGATGAATGCATTTTCCCATATCAGAAACAGCCTCCAAATTCTGACGCAGGAGAATTTAACCTCATCTGTTAACTGTTAGCAGTAATTGCCAGCTATGCAGTTTACTACCCTCAGAAATCCTTACATAACAGGTCCTATGCTTAAAAAGGACTCTCTCTGAATGAGTTTATAAGCTTATGGACTCATCCTATCATAAACCTGCAACTATACCTTATGCTGACTTTTGTAGCTTTAAAAACATTGGTATTACTTAATTTATTTAAATATCGCCTGGGGAACATGAATGAAGCCCAAAAAGGTGGCAGTGGTAAATGATGATGATAATAATAATCTTTCACCCTATATTACTTCCAGAGTCCTGAATGTTTTTCAGTGCTGGATGGGAGGACATGGCACCCTGACCCTGCTAAAACAACTGGCCACTCCAGCTCTGAAAGCATTAAAACATATTAAAAACACTGGCCAAACCTCCACTGGTTTCAGAACACGTAGGGTTTGACCCCGAGCATCCAGCAGCCCAGATGCTGAATGGTGCAGAGCACGGTGGGGAACCTTACACCAGCTGTTAATACTTTCTTGACGCGCATTGTCCTTCATCTTTTTGCCCACTGAGATGAGCAGCTGAGGACCTTTGCTTCCCACAGGCACCTGGCACCAGCATTTGCACACTCACGTGGTTGTTACACCTCTCCCTCTTGGATCTTCTGAAAGAACAAAAGGGAAAAATCTTCCTTTTGAGTTTTCCCAGGCCCCACCGGGGACACTGGTGGTTGGTTAGGTGGACTTTCTGCCCATGAGAGACTGAGGTGGAATCAATTCTGTGAAACAGGGACTACTCATCTCACCAGTATGCCAAATGAGGAGCCTCCGCACCTTTTTTTAAAACCCTGGTGCCTGTGTTCTCACTTCATACAATAAAAGCAATAATAGTTGTGTTTATTTTGTGGTCAATGCGATTTAACACTCCAATAATTCCTTTAACAAAGCCCTTTGTATTGAAAGGGGTGGTGACAGTTCGAATGAAAAACTTGTCCCAAGGTATTTCCATTCACTCTGGAAAGCTCAAGCATACTGTAGGTATTAAGCACTTTAATCCTGAAAGTTAATTTACAAAAACCAAACAAACATATGTCAGGAGATTGTCTTCACCCCTTTGAGTGAAAAAGAAATAATCAGAGGTGACATCCTCAGTTTTCTATTTATCATGCTGAGCTCAAAGCTTAGATAAATATGCAGGAGTGGGTACAAAGTAAATCAAAGCAGCTCTTTACTCACCTCCTCTGATTTATTTCTGCTTCGTTGGTGGCGTTCTTCCCTGGCCCCCAACTGTGTCGACGGAAAGGTGACAGCGGCCGCATGGAGTTCCGTAAGATGGAGGAATGAGTGGGCACGTCCGTGATACTGTCCAGCTCCTCTTCCTTCTCTCCTCCCTCTGCAGCCACCATGTTGGTGCAGCTGCCGTCCAGGCTGTGCCTGTCCTTGGGATGGACAAAGTTCACCGTCGGTGGGAAGGGAAGGGACGTGTCGCTGCCCAGGGATGAGTTCCTCTCCAGGGATATGGTGTCATCTGCAGAGGAACTGGAGCTGGTGACATCGCATGCAGACTGCTCATCTTCAGGCTGCTGTGCAAAACAAGCATTTAAAATATGTTAAAGTAGAATCATAGACTAGTTTGGGATGGAAGGGACCTTTAAAGATCATCTAGTCCAAGCCCCCTGCCATGGGCAGGGATAGCGTTCACTAGATCAGGTTGCTCAGAGTCCCATCCAACCTGATCTTGAACACTTCCAATGACTTGAATGCATTTAACATTTTAAATAAATGCCAGTATTTTATATTTGACATGAGCAGGGAGACTTCCCAGTTGACAGCACGAGGCAAATTAACCATTACAGAAGCAAGACTTTTTGCTCTGGTTTCAAAAGAGGTTGAAATGCCCTGCAGAGCAATCTCTTCCACCCCACAAGTCCCCGGTTGCCGTAACCCTGCGCTCCCAGCTCGGGTCCTCTGCCCGCCCTCCTCTCTGCAATTCCACATTTCATCCTGCACAGCACATCCCGCTCCTCTCACCATTTCTGGCTGAACCTGTTATCGGTCAACATAAAACCACCAAAGGTTTACTAGGTGTTAATGACGGAGAGTGACTGATGGAGAACTGGGTCACCATGACTCCTGATGACAAACTCCAGCCCCTGCTGTGGGACCTGAGATGGGTTTGTAGCTCTCAGCCATAAGAGCTCAAGGGCAACACGCTGTTCCACTGCATTGAGCAGCACAAAAGGGACAACTATTCAGTAGCAGAAAACAGACAGAAAAAAAAAAAAAGCTTAATCCCCGTACCCCGCTACTTTCCATTAAGCAAAAAGTTAATGCCAAGGTTTGCAGCATTTTTCAAATCCAACTGTAATTGAAAAATATCGTTCCACAGGATCAACCGCCCTGTATTACATGTCTCAAGTCATACTGCAATTTTTTGGTTTAGCCTGGCCCAAAAGCACTAAGTGGAACCCAAACTGGTTCTCTTTGGCCAAAGGCCACATGCTGACCCTACAGCCCGAGAAGAGCTTGTGTTTATTCTGTTTTTCCACGGCTAGGATAAGAAAAACACACAAGCATCTCTCCGACATCACCATCAGTCTGAAATGCTGTTTGCCCCAAGGGACTGGCGAGGGAAGTTTCAATTTATTCTCCTGCAGAGCCCTGCGCTTTATCATTTAAAGTAATAATAAGCAGAATGATCTGTCAGATCACATGTAATAGACTATTCAGCGAAGCCGCGGCGGTTAATTGCCTTCAAATAGCAGGCTCGGTGGGTCTCGGCAGAAGCTGAGAGCTCAAGGAGCTGCAGGCTGTCGGCTCTCGTTTGGCAGAAGCCAACGGGCCACAAAATCCCATTCTCAGAAGGGAGAGATGGGCATCAAACCCCACAGCAGCCCACACCTCAGATCCCCCTGCCCTGATTTCTTTCAAGCCCAGCAGTATTCAACGCTCCAGAATCTCTGCTTTTCTGTGCCTTTTTTTTTTTTTTAATAAGCACACATTGTAAGCTAAAGGCTTCTTGGTAAACTGAATAAAAAGACACTGAAGTGTTCAAGAAGTATTATAATCAAACATTTCACCATTTAGAGGGAAGCCCTATTTCAAGTTTGGCTATTTTTTATTCTTATTTCGGTTTAACAGGTACACAATAATGTTCCTAAAGTGGCTGAAATAAATGCTGTGACATTATTTCCCCTCTCCCGTCCATCAGACAAAAAAAGGACAAAAATAAAAGACAGCATCCACAACACAATACCAAAGTTTAAACACAAAATATTAAAAAACACGCTACAGATATATCCCCCAAAAGCATTAATTTCATGGTAAGGCATGTCAAATATTAAGGGTGAATTTAAGTAAATACTTCAATAGTAAATTCATACTGTAATATAAAATATTGGATTTGACACATATTTAAATAGGAAGTGTAACTTAAAACAATAGAGAACTGAAATGGTTAGGGTTAGGTCAAGTTTTTGATGACGTTCGGTGTTGTTCAAGATAATCTGATATTTGTGTGAGTCATGATGAGAGCTTACGGAATTGCTTAAATCCAGACAAATTAAGTAGTCATTACGTGGATAATACTCCTTTAGCAGAGGGAACAGTCTGCTTCGCTTTTCTGAGACACCGGAAAATACTGTTATATATGAGGGCAGCACAGCAGGAGAAGAGGACTCCCCACCAGCTGTACAGGGGAAGGGTGGGACAGTTTGGAAACATTAACTTTGGATGCAAATCTAGCGACAACAGTGTAGAATATCAAGTTATATAGGGAGGAATTAGAGTAAAAAGAGGGATTTTTATTTCCCAGATGAGAATACTGCTCTAGCTTATAACGCAGAACAAAACTCGCTTCCCTAGCAGGGAAGATTTAGGGTTTCTATTGTAAAGTGCAGTTCAAAGAGATATTTGAAATATATTTGATCTATTTTAGCTTCTACCTTAAGCATCAGACCGACTACAGAACACAGGAAACAATTCCCTTGAACTTGTGGCCCATGCTTATTACGCTAAAAATATTCTGTCTTAATTTAAATGTGTGGGGGTTTTTTATTATTTTTATTATTATTTTATTATTATTTTTATTTTTGTTTTAGACCAAGCGAAATAGTTAAAGACCAGGACTCTGACTGCAAAATGCCAAGTGTGGCTGACACCTCTAAGAAACATCTACATGGTAGCCACCTCTGCAAAAAATCAGCTAACTGGCCAAATGCCAGTAAATATGCATTGCTGTTTAGTCCTATTTGAGTAAGACAATACAATGTCTACAGAAGAGAAATGGTTTGCTAAAGTGTTCTTTTCCTACAAGAAAAATGAAACACTAAAAAAATATTAACTTTTTTCAAGTTAAGCTGGCTGCATTGCAACCTCTACAAATTCAAGCCTGAATTGTAACCATAAAACTAGTGGCTGAAAAGAGCCTTTACGGACATGCACTAATGGGCATTTTCTTTGCTCTTAGAAACAGTACTTGGAGAGAAGCTACTAAGAAAAAATGAGATAAGGCATGACAAGAGTTTTCTGAGAAAGGTGGTATGTACTTCTTCATGAATAGGGATAAGAGTAATCACTAGGATGGTGGGGGGTATAAGATAACTTTTTCAACTAAATCCTTCCAGTCTGTAGGAGGTCTTGATAAGTGGCATTAAAATGTTCTTTCAGTCATTTTTGTGATGACAACACACAAAGTGCTGAGACATAAACTTACTCTGTCCCCTGATCTTTCATATGACAAAGACAATAAAGGTGTTACAGTATTTTAAAAACAGAAAAGACCAAAAAAAAAAAAAAAGAAATCCTGGCATCCTGAAGTTTATTTGCAATACCATTACATTAAAGGAATCAAAATCTTTGGTTGGCTTGATATAAAATCTAACAGTCATTTTTTATTTGGATTTGCCTATGGCTCCCTAAAATTAACCTCAGTAGTGGCCTCCTAATAATTATTTATTGTAATTTTAATGATTTGGACTGGAGGAGTCTTCCCCTGGTAGAAGCCTCTCCAAACTTTTAATCCTTAGGGTTTGTTTTATTTCATGGTTGGTTTTTATTTTTTGTGTGTGGGTTTTTTTTTTTTTAAGAGAAACAATAATTCAGAAAAAAATAAATGCAAATTATTTATATATTTGTGTATTTCCTTGATCAAAGCAAAACAAAGGCAGCAATTAAGTGCAATTCAAGGGGCTGAGCTGCAGCCCCTTCCTTTGACAGTGATCTGTGGGTTCCTGACTTCCCAAGGGCTTTTTGTCTGAATCATTCCCCAAGAGGCACATTAAAAACTTCCCAGTAACACTGAATTTCGGTGGCAGGTTAAAAGTTAAGATGAGCAAAGCGTATGGGCTACGCCCCAGGACGTTGCCAGATGATTGTGAGAAATGACCTTATGCAGCATTAATCATTCAAGAAGGAGGGTGTTGCAAAGCCTGCCCAGATGGCTGGCTGGAATGGAGAAGGAAAAGCAGGATGACGAGGACATGGGAATGAAGCACTGACGCAAAAAAAAAAAAAAAATAAAACATTTTGCTGAAGCCTTAGACCACATGTTGGAAGCAATTTCTGGATTTCAGTGACAGCCTCTAAAGTCTGAAAAAACAAGTCAGGTTTTAGTGCTACAGCTCTCTGAACCCAGCAGCTCATGTTACGCAGCTCAGCGTGTGTTGTTCAGAGAAAAAAAAAAAAAGAGGACAAAAGCACAGGAGATGGCAATGACGGCAATGAGAGATGCACCAAACACCAGGGACAGCATAAGGTACCTGCAGATTTTCTGACCCCACAGATCCCAGTTCTTCATGGTCCTGGGATAGAACCAGGGCTTAAAATCTATGAATTTCAAGTCTATATTCATGTCTATTGGAAGCAGCCCAAAGACCCTGGACAGACAATGGCTTGTTCTTCCTAAATTTCTTTCCATATCAAGCAGTTAACAGAGGAGGAGTGATTTATAAAATAAAAAACTAATAGACAAAAGTTCAACTCTTGCTCCATACAAAAGGGAAACAAGAACAGGGACTAATAATAACAGTAATCATGACACTGAAAGATTTGAGATCCTCTTTTTGTTCATAAACATGTTCTCTCTCTTCCCAATTTGATATGGAAATTGTTCTATTTAATAGGCTTATAACTAACCAACTACAACTAAGACATTCATCTTATTTTTCAGAAGATAGATCAAATTCAGCATTTATTGCAGTGGTTATTAAAAATATTTGTAAGCTGCATTTCTACCAGCTGGGCTCAGTAGTCTAAAAAAAAAAAAAAAAGACTGAATTAAGGAATGAGTGTTTCTGGTCCTTCTAGAAATAACTTCAACTTTAGAAAAGGTACTCAGATAAGTTCTGTGAAAGGAGACAAGTAATCGAGTTAGTCAGCAGAGCAGACAAAAAAAGCGATTGATGTTGAGATTAACTTTGAATAACTTCCTAAAATCAACTCAGGAACCTTTTGAACCCATTTGTAGACAAAGTCTGCAATCCACCGCATAATAAGAACAATGCATATGCTGCCAAATTAAGAAATCCCCTTTCTATGAAGAAAATAATTTCCTCCCTCTGCCCGCTCTCCACTGACAACTGAAGATCTGCTTTCTCCACCACCTCCTCCTTTTCCCTGCAGCATCCCTACCATGTTACACTATGTATTCTTTTTAAGTTTTAATTTTTGTTTCTTGTATTTGGAGAAGCAAATTTTCCATGTAAGAAAGCTAAAATTCTGTACAATATAAAATTTACTGTGTTCCTACAGCACTCTTCTCCCACGCATCCCCATACGAGCATTAAATTAGGCTCAAATGGCAGTCGGCTGTCCTAATTTGTGCCACTCTACACAAGAGAATTGAAGACAGTCTTCTGCTCTGCCAAACAGTCTTATATTCTCACAGTCCCGGGTCCTGCATCACTTTGAGAGTCGGATGGGAAAGGGTGAGGCTGGTGAGCTCTGTGCCCTCCCACATGAATTAAGGATGACTTTACTGTTCATTTATAGCACATGAGATCACTTAGCCCAGGCTGTGGTGTTTCCCGTCCCGCTGGAAAATATTCACCATCATCTGATTTGATTTAAGCAAACAGAATTTTGTTTCATTACTTATATTTCTCTGAAATCAAGTGTGAAAGCTATTCCGAAAATTTAGATTTTCAGAGCAGAAACCATGCCTGCTCAAGCAGGTGAGCTGGAGCTGAACCTACATGGGTGATTTCATGGAGCTGACACCAACGTGATGGCTGCTCTAAAGAATGTTCACATCCTCTGATTCTCCATCACTATATGCTTTCTGGGTGCTTTTTCATCATCTGCTTATGGCAAGAAGCGCGAGTATCAATTAGCAGGACAATTAATTGTCCTGATATAAAAATATCAGTTAGCAAAATGATTTTTTTAAAGTAGAACCTAATCACCCTCCAAATATATTTAGGCTGCCCTGCTGCAGGTGGCAGAAGGCAGATGCTGAAGGGATGCGTCCTCTGTTCAGGAGCTGACTCTGGATCTCAGGTCTCACCCCCTTCCCCTTCTTAGCCCTGAGCAACACAAAGGGCGCAGGGATGACTAAGGTTTGGAATGACTTCTGTTGTTGATTTTAAGCAAACCTGAAAACATTTTCCTTCTGCTTGCATGCAAAAAGGCATTAGAGCTATGTCGCCTAGGCAACAAAACTATTCATTGGAATTGGCCTTAGGTATTTAGAATGAGTGTTTCCTTCCTATCCAGGGAGTTACACTGAGCTTACAGAAAAACATTGATTCCTCTGAGAATTATAGTATATGATTCTGAAGGTGTCAGTGCAGAGGTCATCGCTTGCTGGAGAAAAGCTCTTTGTTACATGAGTTAGAGATGGCTTTCATACCATCTGTGCAATCCCAAATGACCTTGCAAGAAAATCCACCTTTTCAACTGTTCCTCTAGCACCTGATTTACTTTTGGACAGTCAAAATTGCTTTCATCTTTTTAAACATTGAGGACTGCATGGTTTTTGGAACTCTGCTGCAAGTAAATACATCCCTGATGGTGCTGCATCCAAAGAGAGGACCAGACCGTGCCTGTCTACTCCATTCCAGGATAATCACTTCCAGGTTTCCAACTCACCAGTGAAACCAAGACGATCTACATTTGCAGTACGGGTTTATTGAATCAGGACTTAGGAGGTTTTTTTAACCATAACCCAACCAGGCTTTCCTACCTTTCCAAAGACAAGGTCTTCCATCCCATCACCAGGCAAGGGGAAGAGGTCAGACTCACTCCCGGACTCTCTCTTAAGGACACCCTGTGACGAGGCACAGACGCTACTCAGCCCATCCTCCAAGAAGTTCTCACATTCTACGGGAGCAAAGCAGAAAGAGTTACGATCTGAAGTTTCCGTAGCATCCATACACCTAATTCACACATGCTCAGTAAATTCGAAGATTTAAAATAACAGTAAACGCAACTTTATAAATCCTGTTCGCCTTCCCAAACTGTGCCTGTAAATTTTCAAAGAACGTATTAAAGAGTTCAAAACTCCTTTTTAATGCATCAAAGCACACGGTGCAAACAGAAATTCTGCATTAAAGAGCCATACATGCTTGTATCTTGAGGTACTGATAAATATGCTCTATATCAGGTACTCCGCACTGAGCATAACAGGATGTTTCCCATCGATTGCAGTAACTGCAAAATTAGATTAATATTCAATAAATGTAGAAATATAACTTGACAATATTTGCTTTCTCAATTAAAAAGAATCAATTCCCTCTAAATGCCAAGGTGCTTTTAATGCATATTGGGATGCTCATTTCTTTCTTCCTTCTATGCTTCTCACTGAAAAAGCACTAGCAGGACTTCCATAACAAGCTTTACTTTTTTTAAGATTCAAGATGTGTTTTTTAAAAATTCTCGGCTTTCACAATTCCTGACATTGAAATATAAGCATATTGCATCCTTTTTTCTAAAATGCTTCCAGCTGTTTGTACTGGGGTGATCAGCAGCACAGAAACAGATTACTGCCACTGAGATAGCCTTTCCTTTCCAAAAACCTTAACAGATGTGTATTTGCATAAAAAATGCCTGTATATCATTTCATTTGTTCAGCCTTCAGGCAAAGGTATTAATGACGATTTTGGCAATAACTGAACATTCTTTTCTCCCAGCTCAAAACACTTTCTGATTATTAGTATTAAAAAAAAAAAAAAAAAGTGGTGTTATTTTGCAACCTGCTCTAGCTAAACACATCTAAAACATGTTTAGCTCCCTGGAAAGGAGCCAGGACAATAAAATGTCAGTTCACCCTTAAACTACACCTGAAAAACTCCATTCTTTGTTACATCCAGCTTACAAATCAACCCAACGAGTACAGGTTTGGGTAGCTCAAAGTCGCCCTTTTCCCATCCCTTCCCCATCCTTAACCTGTGCCTGACAGCAGCCATCAAGCACCCCGAGCACAGCCCAGCCGATGGGAGTGATGCCACTGTCGGAAGAAATAAAGTTAATTTATTGATGGCACCTGGCTGTCCTGTTTTGGGCATGCGGGGAGCCGAAGCCGGTTGGAAACCCCATTACCCCATAGAGGAATTTCCACACTGTGGAGAATTGGAAAAGCACTTATTGGAGGCGGCGTGGCCACCCCCCAGTCCTGTTCCCCTGTCGGTAAACCTGGAAAATCTGAACTGCTTTTCCATCACTGAGGAAGAGAAGGGAGGGAGAAGAGAAGGAGAGAAAGGGGGAACAAAAAAAAAAAAAGAGAAGGGAAAAGCAAAGAAGAGACGGAGAGGCTGTACGGAGCGGGCCAGGGTGCCGGCCGTCCAGCTGGCAGCCGGCAGAGCATGTCCGCAGCCCAGTCTGAAAAACAAAGGGGTTTGAGCCACGTTCCAGTGGAAAATCAGCGGGGACGGTCCAGATGCTCCACAGGACGGATACCTCGCCCCAATGATAAATTACAAAAGGCAGCGAAAGGCTCTGCAGGAGGAACAGAGGAGGTGAAGCAGTGGGGAAGGACAATGAGGAGCAGAGTGAAAGGGACACCCCCCCACCTCAACTGAGCTGAGAAACTCATTTCCAAACCCTCTCTTCCTTCCCTCCTCTCCGTTATTTTCAGTTGGTTAGGGGAGGGCTCTTCCCCTGCTTTTATCAGTGAGCTCAAGGGTTTGTTTTCTTTGCTTTAAGCTGCAGAGGCATTGCACAAGGCTGAGCTCCGGCTCCCACACCCGTGACCTGGCCAGTCCTAGTGACAGCACTGCCAGGACACGGGGACCATGACTGCCAGGACATGGGGACCGCCACTCCCATCCCGCGTCCACCCCCTGCTCCCTGCACATGCTGGATTGATAGAGCTGCTTCTGTAAAATACATATACAATGATGATGGTAACACGTTTCTGCATACAATATAGAGGCAAAAAAAAAAAAAAAAGACACAGTAAAAAGCTCTAGGAAGAAAATTTCCAAGCAACTGTTTTACGTGTATTTTCCAAAGCCTCGTGTCCTCCAAAAAAGGGCTGAGCCCTCCAGATCCATGCTGATGGTTACGTATCTTCCCTGCTCCTCCAGGCATTTAATTTCAAAAGCATTGACAGAAAATGAGAAGCTACAATTTCTGGAGTTACCTTCTAAGATTTGAGGACTCTGTGCTTAGGAGTGATTTCAGCAGGATTACTCAGCAGGTGAAAAAGGTCAGATTCCCTACCAAGTTATGTAGTTTTAAGTCAGCCACGTTACGACAGCTAGTAGTTCTACTGCTGTTAGGTGTTGCCAGATTTTTCCTGCCCTCTCTCCACCGCACAGCACTGCAGTGCAGCCAGAGGGATACGTGTGCATTAATGACAATATTTCTACTAGAGCCAGAACCTGCAGAGCCTGAGATCTTCCTGCTGCTTCAGTCCAACTGGGGGGCACATTCATCAACTTAAAAATCTGCCTCTTTGTGCTTGTGTTACAGAAAGGCATTACTATAATTATTAATATATATTTGTATATATGGTACCTGATTATATAATTAATATTCTATTTCTATAGTATGATATTGCATCAGATAACCAATAAGTAACTAATAATGATCCATATGAATACACGATCATACATTTGGCAAGTCAAACGAGCGCACATCATCCTGCAGCCAGAGTGCAATAACTCTTGCCTGAAGTGTAAAAATATCATTCCAAAACACAAGGGATTTGGGGACACAATTAGGAAAGAAGCAGCATGGTGATACTGCAGGTTTTCCTGTAAAACGCTCCTAAAATAGCTGCTCACTGCTCATGACTATTCTAAACACAGGACTATTTTTTTTTTAATAAAAAAGCAGTTATTTAACATTGATGGGAGCTACAACTTCTACCTAGACTAAACCCCTTGGGTTAGTCACCCAAATTATCACTTCTTAGCCTACACTCTGGAAAGACTGGGTTTGAATTTCACATCAACAGTCAGTGATTCAACCCCTGGTTTTCTTTCAAGTCTCTTAGATAAATGGAAGAAGAATCAGGTAAGACACCTGCTCATAATGAGAGCAAGGGAAATAGTGTCCTCTCTATGAACAGTCCAAACAAACTCAGTATTCAGGGCCCTGATACATCACTCTATTTGTTTTGAATATGCAAAATTCAATGAAATGAAATGCTTTTTTCTCTATCTTGGACACCAGCTCCTCTTTGAAACTTGCCCAGACAAGATCTTCTGTCCCAGTGGAAAAGAAAGCAAGCAAGCACCAGCCAGCAATGCAGGGCCAGTGGGCAGGGTGTGGGAACGATGGCTCTGAGCAACCTTCCTGCTTCCTGAAGCCTGGAAATCATGGCAAATTTCAGTGGAAAAAAAAAAAATTAAGCCACTGATTTGGATCTAAATATGGATTCAGGAGCTCAAATTTCTGATTGTTTGGCTAGAGACCATGTGCCTGCCCCCATCATACATTTCAAGTTCATTTAAAACAAACAAAAAAATAATATAAAAATAAAAATGCTGAAGTACTTTAAATGCAAAACTACTTAAAAAGAAGGTGACACACCACACAACTCACTGCAAGTCAAGTGCTACAGCCATGTGCTAATGATGACTCACAGCAAATTCATTACACATTTTCTTTAGTTTATGTATTTTACCCTTCGAGGCAAAGTTGTCAAAAATAAGAACAAAAAGAAGGAAAGAAAAGGTGAGGAGAACTGCAGGGCTGCCTGTCCAGAGCTGCTCACCTGGAGACTCCCGCGTCCGCTTGCGTTCCAGCAGAGAAGAATCGGGACATGGCTCCAATGAACACCAGCTTTCGCGGTTTATCTGAAAAACAGACCGGAGCAAATCAAAGGAAGGCCAATGTCACTAACACCCCCGTTAGCCTCTTCTGCAGCCTCACCCTGCATCGACCAGCAGATACATAGTTATGGCTTCATTTTGTCCCAATAATAAAAACCTTTGCTTAGCATCACTAAACAAACCATTAAGATATGCCAAAAAACTTTTATTTCTCCGTGGAAAGTATGATTTCAAGGTGGCTCCCGCTCAAGGCAGGAGTTCAGAGGGAGGATGAGCCAGCGCTTAAGCTACTAGTTGAGGAGTGAAGAAATCTGGCTTCATTTCTCACTTCCACGTGTAGCAGGACTGCAGGAAAGATACTCCTCTGCTTTATGCCTTGGTTCACTATCTACAGAATAGCAATTCCTTACCGCCCATATTACTTTAAAGATAGTTACCTTAAAGATCGTAAGGTGCTCAGATAATGTGGAAATGAGAGTTGGGAAGTGCCCAGGTCATGGTGAGAACCAGAAGCACTTTGTGTTTGCATTAACTGAAATGATGATGATGGTAGAAACCCCCTTTTTAACACTAACACACATCACATGGTTTATTTCAACATCAGTCCTTATCATCTCACCCTGTCCATGACTTCCAGTCTTTCAGCAAGGATGACTGATCTATTCTCAGTCTTCTTCCCCATCTGCCTCTGCTTTACTCTTCCTCACTTGGGTTGTGTTGTCCAACATTTTGATTCTGAGCCTGCTGGACTATCCACAACCCTTGGCTCATCCAACATACACTTCCCATTGCTTCTGTCCGCAGCTGGTAGACTCTGGAAGCCCCTTTGCTCTCTCTCCTTCAGCTGTTCCTCCGAGCTGAATGCCTCTATTGTCAAACACAAGCAGCTCTCGCCTGGACGATCCCATGTCCCACGTCATGAAATCCAGAGGTTGTTCCCCCTCCTGACCTGCCTCAACACACAGTATCTCGCATGTTATGTTGTAGCTAAAGAAAGCTACTGAAAGGGATGACTTCGTCTGATTTGCCAACTACTTCTCCTGTCCTCTATCTGGTTTTCCTTTTCTCTCCTGAAATAATTTCCTTTTCCCTTTCTCTGTCAAATAGAGAATTTTTACTATTTACTATTTACTTTTTTTCCTCTGACCTGTCTTCAAATCTCATCTGTGATCTTGCTCCATTTTCACGGTCTCTTGCTGGATTCTCATCCTTTCGATGTTCTCCTTTCTCCCATGTTATTAAATGCACTTCTTTTTCCTTTTTATTCCTGTTATAAACCAAGACTCTCCTACCCTTGACCTGACTTGCTGCCTTGACTAATGACCCACATCCTTCTTCCCTTGCTCGCTGAGATCATGGAACTTGTTATTTGCAGTCGCTGGCCGTTGCTCCTCTCCGGTCTGGCTGCGTCCCCCTGCCCGTCACCGGAGGGGCTCCTGCCAGCGCACTCCCCGGGACCTACAGCACATTTTTCTTCCTTAGGTTTTGTCCTTCTCCGTACTTCTGTGATGACAAAATGGGGTTGGAAGGGCCTTTGACAGATCAGCTAGTCCCTTTCTACTGCTCCAAGTCAGGCTCAACTATAATCAGAGAGCTCTTAATCCAACATGCCCTTAAAATCCTCCAGCAGCGAGGATGCCGTGACCTTTGGGAGCTCTTGCTAGTGGGGACAGAGAAGAAGCAGAGAAGATCTGAGAGGGGAAAAATGAACAGGAGTCTCCCAGGAGAGGTGATGGAGACCTTGTGCTCTACCAGGGTGAGGTCTTGGGGTGACCTCAGTGTACATCTCACCTGGATGTCCCTCTCCCTCTTAGATACGATGTATGCTTCCTACCTGTTGCTCGCTGCCCCTGCTCATCCATATGGATTGTATGCACATTCATCTAAGATCCCATTAGACCCCCTGTATTTCATACATCTGAGATCCCATCCTTCCCTGACCTCTACTCAATGCACACACACATCTGAATATCCATCTTCTCCCTTTTACATATATTACATATATATTAAATGAGAGGTGGAGAGGAAAAGACTGTCAGTCTGAAGTCTGACAAAGCCTTTTGTAAGCAAATACTCAAACCAGTTCTTTTGTTTGTTTGTTTGTTTTCCAAAGTGACATAAAGATGTTGAGTTTTAACTGTTACACGGGCAGTGGGTCATCGTTTGGATTCTTTCAATGCAACAAAGACACTCCCTGTTCTCAGTGAGGATGGGGGGGATCTAACCTTAGCAATTAAACTTCACTGCAGAATTTATACATAATTTTTAGCCTTAAAAGACCTCTTAAGTCAATAAATATCATGTTAATATTATTTTCTCTCAAGGCAAAGCAGAATTAAATTTGCAGCACGCTGTCTTATATTTTATTAAAGGCAAATCTAGAGGTTGAGCCTGAACACAAACAGGAGGACAAATGCAAATGTGCTCAAGCCCACACAAAGAAAAGAACGACCCATTTCAGATATAAAATCAAATTCTGCCTCCTTCTGACTGGCTTGCACCTAACTCCTTCCTCCTTACTCTTAAACCAATGTATCTCCATCAAGTTTAAGGGAACTAATCCTGATTTATACTGATATCTACTATTGGAAACTGATCATTAAACATGCTGTTCAATAATTAGCAGTAAGAAAAATATGAGGAGACTCACGTCTATCAGTTGATTGGTAATAGAATAAACTATATTAGGCTGAATTAACATTATATTTTTTCCTTTAATAGAACCAATTGAGTCATACACTGAAAATGCATTATAGACATTGGCATTTTTTCAAAAAAGATTTGAGTATTTTTCCCATTACCCAGCCAGCTCTCTCCTCTGCCCTGTGACTCTGCCAAGTATTGAAAATGTCTGTTTTTTTTTTTTTTTTTTTAAAAAAAAAAAAAAGTAATGAGAGCGCAACACTGAGGTTTAAGGTGCTCTTTCAGATGTACCTGATTAGCTACAAAGTAACACATGAGAAACCAAATATTTATCTCAGTAGCCCTAACTGAGGAATAATCATCATCATCATCAAAATACAAACAAAGGAAACCACTGCTATATACAAGTATTCTCTATCCCAAAACGAGCCCAGATGGGATTTGCGCGAGGTTTACTGCATGCTCTCAGGCAACTGGGTGGTCCACAGATCCTCAAAACACAAACCTCATTATCCTCAGCCCAAGACTGAGTACTGGGATCCCTCCTCGACAGCTGAACTCTGCTCATATTTAACTCAGAACTTCAGGTACAGACAGGGCTGTAGAGAAAATCCAGTTGTAGAATATACTCCTCCCTTCTTCCCTCTGTTTTGCCAAGAGAAACCCAACGACAGGACCACAGGCTGGTGGCCACAGGAGATGACAAACCCCCCCCGCACTTTCTGCCTTGCCCGCACCAATAAAAACCCATCGATTCTGGGCATCCCAAGTCTTTGCGGCGGGAGCAGAGGATGCAGCAGTGTTCAGATGGCAGAAGGGAAAATAGAACAGCCGCTGGGAACAGAGTTTCAATACGCAGCTTTTGAAAAAACGCCAGGAGAGAACCAGCTATTTTTTCCATGCAGGAGCCTGAATATGTTTATCTGCAGCCCAGACACAGAATGAATCACAGAAGTGTGTCCCCAGGCACCAAAAAGCAAATCCCAGAGGACTTGCCATTTGCCTGTGAAACACCAGCAGACTAGGTGTCCAAAGAGGGCTTTAGGACACCAGCTGGAGCTGCAAGGAGCAGACTGTTTGATTGCTCGTCCTGGGCACAAACACATGTATTTCCTGACTCTCAGAGACATCTTCCTCCAGACATTTAATTTGAAACTTGAAGTGACTTAATGCAAAAACCTCTTTACATAAGAAAAGGACGGCGCTGGACAATCTGCGAGACAAATGGGTCTGGGACGTCTTCCATCACATGGGAATGACGAGTGACCCCAGCCCCTCTTCCCAGGCTCTTCCTTCCTCTCCCTCGCACGACAAGTTTTGTCTGATCAGTTCTCCGATCCCCTCCCGTGCTTGTGGTCCTGTGCGGTGCCTACCCACAAAAACCAGAACTGGCACCTCCTTCTCAGAAGACACTTGAAAAACGTTTACTTCTGGCTGAGCAACTTGCTAGAAACTCTTGCCTTGGGGACCAGTCCCTACCTGGCTCTCATGCACCTCTCCTACCTTTCCACCATGGAAAAGACTTTTTTCCTCTCCCTCTGGTTTTATTTTAACTCTTCTTGCCTTCCATTTCACAATAAAGAAAACACACGGATCTCTCAGGAAATCTTCGGCTATTTTAAAAGTTTTCACTTGTCAGCCTTCCTAGTAGCGATATAAATCAACGTCTCCAGAGCAGAAGGTACCAGATGATTTTAACTTTCATTTCCTAGCAAACCTCTAGAGATTCATCTTCTCTCCACATTGTTTTAACTTTGTCCTAAATTTACAAGTTTTCATTTCTCTCCTTTTTTTCTTTTTCTTCCTCCTCCCAGCTTCTAGACCAAGTTCTAACTTGCAGCAAAACCAGATATCATTTCACATAGGAGAATATTTAGTATAACAATACTAGCTTGCTTGGTGTATCATTAAGTACTTGTGCACCATACTGAGCAATAACTGATAGAAATATCAATTGAAGAACAAAAATAGCAGGAAACATGCAATACTTTAAAGGTGCATGAGGGATGGGGCACCTGAGGAAGGAATTTCAGTGTCTTCCTTCAACAGCCCATTGATGCAAACGAAGTCCATATACACGAAACTCACATTAAGAGCAAAAATCACTGCTTTGACAATCATCGTGCCAGACAGTATTAAGAGCAGACATATAAATTTGCTTACAAATTCCAGATTAAAAAAAAAAAAATTAATCTCCCTGCATATTTTCTTGGCTTAAGCTTTAGGGGAAGATTTTACAATGTGGATGAGGAATACAAAGACCATTATCCAACGTATGCCAAAAGGGACAAAGTGAAAACACTTGCATTTCTATAGAGATTTAGCTTCTAATACTGTGAATATGCTACATCAAGCCTTTTAGCTTCAAAGAACTGGTGACACTGTATCAGGAGAATGTTTTTTCAAGCAGGTCCAAAGCGACTTTGCTCACAGCAACAAGCGAGCAGTGCTATAGAAATCTACACTAAAGGATTACACCAGAGGAGGCTTCTACAACCACAGGACATTTTAAATGAGTGAACAAATGAGCACTTTGTGGTGTAAGAGCAATACTGAATTCCTGGAGTGCACTTTTCCCTTGACAATGTCCCAAACGGGGAAGGAACGTGTGTCCCAAAAACATTTTCCAGCCCTTGGCACTGGGGTGTCCTCCTCCACCAGGAGAATTAGAGTCCTCGTAACAACAAACTTTAATTAAGCTTTAAAAATAGCAGCAATGGCTTTGGATAAAAAACATCTTTTGACTAAAATGGAAGGAAAATTTCCAGAGACTCGTGTATGCTCAAGGTGAAAACAGATCCATTTAATTTAAGCTATTTTTCCAGTTCTAATTCTACACAATACAAAACCAGATGAACTTAAAAGCTCTCTACATCATAATAAATACACTTCTCTCCTGCTGTCCCATCAACAACCAAACTACTGCAGACAGATGCACGATTAAAGTTCAGAGAGATTTTAGGGCCACGAAGTTTGATGAGACTCTGCCTACCCATCATCTGAGGATGGTACTTCTTGGTCTCAAACTCCAAATGAAGGAATGAACATGTTTACGTGTCAAATAACCAAAACCAAAGCGCACAGAAAATAATGTTTTATAAGTATGATAACATACAACGGAAGATGTCTTAGTTTCAGTAAATTTGGGGACCTTCTCCACATTCTAGCTTTAGCTCAGGATGCTGCAAATTGCACTGTGCCGTAGCTGGGCAGGGTTCATTCCAGAGGATCTGCTTCGGCACTGGGGTAGAGCTATCAGAGCAGCCCTCTGCCAGGGAGCAGAATAACACATGGATAATGCTGCCCCTTTCATTTCAAAACGCCTTAATTATTTATATAACATTAGGCTGGTTGTAAATTCATGAATAATATTCCGGTTTTTAAATGAAAGCTGAATGGGATCTGTTCATCTGAAGAGCAGCTAAATCAAACCTCATTTCCCCAGTTTTGAAAAAATTTACACTTTCTGCCTATACTTAACATTTATCTACAAAGGCAAAATGTAGATACAGATAATGAGCAATTATAATACATTTCCGTTGCGATTGCTCAGTCTCCCATTCTCAAAGGGAGCCCATTTCTTATGCCACAACTCTGCAAAGCACAGCCTGTTCATCCAGACTTGAACACTTGTCTGACTTCACATGAATTTGCAAGGTGCCAGCCAGTGTGGTGTCTGTATTCTGTCCCTAGATATATTTGCAGTAGGAAGCACAACATAAAAATGAGACAGGGCTGTCAACTCACACATGGGCACACTGAGACTTCCCATTTTGGATCTTGGAATAACACAGCCCAGACTGTTTTACCCTGCACGTAGCTGCTCAGAGCTCAATGAATTGTTCAGACCCGCAGACATCCCATGTGCCCGACACGTTCTCCCTCATCGGCTACAATGCAATCCCAGCAGGAAAAATGATGGCAGATTTTTATGCCATTTCTGCATCATTCAGGCTTCCCTGTACAGTGGCAAATCACTATGCTCAGTAACCAAACTCATCACATTTGCATTGCTGCAGCAGCAAACAAAGCCGCAGTAAAGATGAAGTCCTACCTCGACATAAGGGCTAGGACATTGATTTATCCACTGCCTCTTGCTTTTTCATATGTGGGGTGGAGGAAGAAACAACATTAAAGCTAAAAATAATTGTGTGCACCAACCTCCAAAATTTCTGAGGGTTCGGTTTGTTTTTTCTTTCCCTAACTCCACAAGCCACTGTTTTCAGGCACAATCTAAACATGTAAAATTTGAGCCCCAGCACACTGACCCTTCAGAAGACACTTGCATTGCAAAATAGTCGGTAGGAACCAAAATTCTTTTACGACTAAGAACAGTTGCAATGAATGCAAATAAAATGCCATCTATAAACATTTAGTAACCCAAATGTCACAAGACCTTCTTTGTTCACAACTTGCTCCAGTTGCCCTTCTCCGCCAGCTGTTTTTCTTTCCTATGTCATGGGTACCAAGTCTTAAATTGAAGCAAAGAACGTATTCATCTACCACTCAAAGAAAAGACGTCTTGTCCATGTCCATTTGTAGGCCAAACTGAAAGCTGTTGGGTGCTTTGCAAGTATCTTGTTAAAATTTTATTCATATCAAACACTCCTGATGAATCCTATTCGGGTTTGCTTTTGTTGTAAGAATACTTACTTGCTTTTTAATACTTGACACTTAAGAAACCCTGTCCTCTTAACTCACCAAAATACAATGACTTAGATAAGGTACAGTTTTAAGTATTTTAATTAAAAACAAACTCAACAGACAACTCCCTCATTAAGGGTCTGATCCAACTCCCATTAACGTCAAGAAATGATCTGCCACTGACGCACTCTGGTGCTGGCTTGGATCCGCAGATCATCAAAATTTAATTTCATCTACCCGTTATGTTATATAAACCAGCTAAAACATGAAGAATGACTGAAAATCAAGCTAAAGTTGATTGTAACTACAGCTGTCACTGTCACCCTCCTATTTTAAACATCTGCAGCCTGTACAGCCCATGTTGGGAGCAGCAATGCGTGCACACACGCACACATATATGGACACTGAGTCATTGGCAGGAACAGACAGCATAACCCACGGTTTTGAAACTCAATTAGGAAAATACTAGTGGGAACTAACAAGAGCCACATTTTGTTATAAAATCTAAGTTCTGCTAAACAAAAACTAATTTAAGGAACTGATGACATCAGAAACACTGAAGTTGGATAATTATAGTGAATTACATTTCAACCCAGGTATTCAGATACTTTTTACAAAAAGATTGTGTTTTTTATATTAGCAACTCAGGTTGTCAGGGGTATCAGGTCTTCTCTCAAGAATTATTAAGCAGTCATTTCACACAAGTAGTGTGTGTACAATATGTCTACATTTTTTAATGACTCACAGGGTGTCTACAGATTGAATACGAGAGGATTTAACCCTCAACCAGCATCACTAACATGAGAGTTCAAAGACACTCAACAAAACTGAGTTGTTAGAGAAAACATTATTTGTGTCACTAAAAAACAAAGGATACATTGAATTAAAGGAAAATATTTTTTTTTTTCCTAACAGTGCAAGTCAACAAGTGTTAGGTCTATTTTAGTGCAGATGAAGTAGAACAAGAATAATCTGAAAATAAAATTATCTGTGTTCTTGACTCGGAAGCAAAAGCATGAAGCAAAAAATCATAAAAAAGGAAGCACACGATCATGCAGAAACCCACTGCCTCAGCTAAGAAAAGTGAGAAATAGGTCCCTAAGCTGGGCTGTGTTTTGCAGTCAGTCCCTCTGGCTGCTTTCCGATTTCCATCCACTTTTGCCAGGAAACCACTGAAGCTCCAAAAAGCTGTTAGGGAGACAGGACATTCCCAGACTGCCACCGTGCCATTTGGTGGAGCACTTGCTAATTTTAGATTAGAGGAGGAACACACTGGGACAATTAGCCAAGAGCCACTCCTGGCTCTTGCTCCAACCTTTCTTCAGACAAAACTCACACCCAAACAATAAGACTGACAGCAACACCCTTCAAACACAAAAAAACAGAGGCAAAGGAGGATCCACCGTGCCTTTTTTTGGCAGAGCACACCTTTCAGGGAACATGCACATATCGACCCCAAAAGCAACCACTGGAAATGAAAACTCTTTGCCAAATTACACCTTAGACAGAAAACCCACCTGCAAGCGGTAAAGGTTGCAAAACAGGAGGGGACCATTTAAAGACAGAGGATGGAGAAGATGGCCAGAGAGAGCAATCCGAAAGGGCATCTGATTGCATGCCACAAGAGATTATCTGGTTGCAGGGATAATAATATTTAGCATGGCATGGTTTGATAGCACCTTCCACCCGCTCCCCCTCCAGCTCAGGGGATGGGTACAGCGGGGAACAGATCGACCCATCGGAGATGGGGAAAGGAACCCATAAATAAGTGTTCACAAACGTCATACCTTTAACAACACAACATCTACAGTCCTGTCCACCTTGGAGATGTCGCACAGGCTGTATCGCCTCTTGTGGCGTTCGTACATTTTGTCCACAAAGCTGGAAGCGGAGGAGCAGAGCCCACCATGAACCCCGGGCTGACCGCGGCCAGGAACACTCCAGACCTCTCACAGACGTGCTCTGAGGAGTCCCCGTGTCTCTGCACACCAGCCCGTCCGAGCCTCGTAACAGGAAAAAGAAAATCCCAGAGCTGCGACCAGCTGATAAAGTCTTCTCAGAACAGATTTGCTTATATAGGCAACGCAGGAACTTATAGCAAACAAAAGATATTTGAAGAGAGCTTCATACATATAGGATTTTTTTTTTTTTTGCAACTGCTAAGAATGGTATCAGCCTTCCTGTTATAGTAATACTAATAATAAAAAAAATGTTTTCCAGACAACTTGGATATCCAAAAAGCACCAGAATGAAAATCCTGCCCGAAAAGAGAACAAAAGCCAGATGTGTGCAGCAGGAACCCTGACACTCCGAGAGGGAAGGCAGAAGGTAGGCTCAGCCACGACGAGTCTAATTCAGGAAAAAAGAAAAGCCAATCGCCGTATCCAATGTAAATACTGTCACCAACGTGTTTTTTCGTTCACGCCCTCGTGCACTGAAAGAAACAATAAAAAAGGTACTTTCCTCCTTTCGAGTTGGTCCACTGTTCACCAGACAGGAGGGTTTAGTTTTGCATTAAGTTTAAATTTCTAATGACAGCACAGGGCAAAAGAAAAGAAAATAATGAAATAAAGCCACTCCCTCCTGATCTGTGCTGGGACGTCACTACTTGCCTTTTTAGTCCTGCACCAGTGTTCTCCCAGCTTTCAAAATTTCTTTGCAGTTGTGGGAGCATGATTCATCTCTTCAGAGAGAGGAGGAGGAAAAAAAAAAAAAAAGAGGAGGGAGGAGGGGAAGAAAGAGCAGCAGCTTTTCTTCACCAGCCTCTTCCACCTCCGGCTGCAGGCACTTGGTTTGCTCGGTCCAAAAAGAGACCGAGAAGCAAAGGGACGTGTTTTTGGAGAGGCAAAAAGACTCTTCCCTCTCCCACATGCCAGGTGAATGAAAGACAATTTCAAGGCTTAGCACTTCCCCAAAACAGGAATGGAAACTTATGATTTAATCAGTGCACACACACACAAAAAAAAGAAAAAAAAGAAAAAAAGGAAATCAGCCATTTATTTTTCTTGTTGTCGTTTGCAACACAGAGCAAAAGACTTCAGCAACTTGCTTTCCAGAAAATACAATTTTCCCTCATTTATTCTAGCCTGAAAGGCAGAGCTATTTTTTTTTTTTTCTTTAAAAGAAAAACCCTAAAGTTTTTTTCATCTTTCTAAGGCTGGGCCAGTCAGAGCTCTCCCCTCTCAATAGCCCATTCACATCAGCTGGGCCCTGCACACACTCTGCCACATGGTTTCCTGTTTTCGAACTGCCCCCTTGCAGCCCCCTCTGCTTTCCACCCCACCCTGACCTCTCCAGGGATGAAATCTTTCCATACTACCCCGGCTTTAGACATTCTCTCATTCACCAATTCAAAAAGGAATGGGGGTGGTAAAAAAAAAAAAAAAAAAAGAAAAGAAAAAAAGAGAAGAAAAGGGGAAGGGGGGTTCTATGGTTGGCAGTTTGCAGCAAGTAGAACTTTTTTTTTTTAGAAACAGAGGAATTGTTAATCCCTTGTTACAAAGCAGGAAACACAGACGTTGGAAACAGCGCTTATCAACCCAACGTTTAATTGCAGATCTCCAAAAGCCACCATTGGGGGTGCTGAGTGACCTGGCCCATCTCCTGCTGCTGGGATTCGCTCAGCTCGCGGAGCTTGGTTAAGGGTTTGTAGGTCTTTTCTTCCAGCCCTGTAGGGTGGTCCTGGTCCCCTGGTTGTACAAGGCACTTTGTAACCACCAGCTCAAGTTCTGGCAAAGGTGACTCAAACCCTGCAGCCTGCTGAAATGGATAAAAAATGAGTTTTTTGGCATTTGCGTGAAGGAGTCTTCCGGAGGAGGTCTAAATCCATCTGCTGCGAGCGGGCGCTCCAGGTCCTCTCTTTTCCAGTGCTACCCAGTCTTCTGGCCGCCCCAAACCAGCAGCCTGACCGTGAGTAACACAGGAACTGACTGCCCTCCGCGCCTATTTCGTAAAACACCGAAGAATGGGAGTTCACAGAAACACAAAGTACTATTTTGGGCTCTCCTGGATATAACACCCCCAATCCATACAGCCAGATTACGCAAAAGCATAATTACCCTCTAAACTTAGCAGACTCAGTAAGCAAGCTGCGAAGGGCGTCTTCTAAGACTACAGCACAGCTGGGTGGCACAGTGGCCAGCCACCGCTTGAAGGTCCATCTTCGGGCATCGTGCCATGAACATGTCCCCATGCACTGGAATGGGCTGGGGACCGGCAGCGGTTCAGCTCCTCTCAGTAAGTGACACAGGTATGCTCTTACCTGGTCAACGTGAGGTATCTCCCCCCGCTTCCGTTAGGCTCCAGTCTCTCCCTCACAACCCAAAGCTTCATGTCCACCACACCACCAGCTGAAGTGAGGAGGATCTCCTCTATGAGGCTCTCTTACAGCTACGATCCCCGGCTCAGCATCTCAGCCAATGACTCTGTTCTCCTCAACGACGAGTGGAACTTCTGCTTTCAGTATTAGGACACGCACGAAATGTGGTAGTACTTTGGGGACTTTCTGGAGCCACCGGTTTTCTCCACAAGTAATGAATCCCAGCAATCATGTGCCCGTCGAGATGAGGAATCAGAAATGGCTGTGACAGCATTCCAGCCCTTCAAACACTACCATAAAAGGCAGGGATTTCCTCAAATCTAAATTTACAAGACAGGAACCTATAAACAAAGTGTGGGAATTTAGTTCAGGTAAAGGAATTTGCAGCAGTCGCTGTGCCCTAATGATGCTCTCATGTTTCATTATGGAGAACCTGTAAATTTTTAACTGATACAGCAGTTAAGTTTGTTTTCAAATCAATTCAATTACAGCTTCTGGTATATAAGGCCAAGCTTTATCTGAACAACAACTGCATAGCTCTGCCTAAGCCTTCCACTTAAAGCACTTCACCTTGGAACTGCAGAGCCCCTTGGGCAACCAGAAAGAGATGTTCGGCTGTGGGGCTTGAGCAATGTCACCTTGCAGAAGACAGTGCCATGCGAGCATCATTACTGTGATACCGCATCTTCCACAGAGATGCGATATAGGAGCATCAACATCCAGTCGTTTGGGGCTCGGGTTATCTCACCTCTAGCCAAAGGAGGCAGGAGACACACTGGTTGATGTGCAACCTTCATATTGGGAAGTTAAAATCAGAGGCAAATTTTTCTGAGCTGTGCACAATAACACTGGTATGGCCAAAAGCCACAAGTAACCCAACACGTGCCTTCGTGGGGCAGGAGGGAACAGAAACTTCAGGTGGAGGATGCAGGTAGGTGGCGAGGGCCGGCCAGCACCAGGCAGGGTGACGGGGCAGAGGACATGTCCCAGGACTCAGTACACATCCATGCCCTACCTGTGAACCAAGATGATGACCTGCCGTTTTCCACAATTGCATGTCTTGGCTTAGTAAAGAATGCCAACCCAACCCTTGGGACTCCTCTACACCTTCAGCCACAGAGGGAAATAATCCACGCAAACAAATAAACCAACAAAAAATATCCCCCTCTCTCCCTTCTCTTTTTCTTTTCAAACTTAAGCTTTCAAATCCCTCATTTGTTCCAAGAGTTTTCCTGTGGTTATGTTCCTGACTCACAGCCAAGATCAGGAGGCCAGTGATGACTCCAGACACCCAAAGTCCATCTCATCTTCATTTCCAGACTTTACTGTTGAAGGGGGAGGAGAAAAGTATTATAAACAAATAGAAGATAATGTGCCAGACACACTCCCCCTTGGGAGACCATCACTCTCTTCCCACATTAGGTGGGGCTTTTGCTGCATTGTTTCAGGCTGGAAATCTTGCCTTGCACACAGCCTTATATACACACAGGCACGCCAAACAGACGCAGAAGACAGACTCAGCCCGGACAAAGCTGAACAAAGGTTTTCAGTTGCTTTTGTCCATCTATTTAACCCAGTCTCTCCAATGCCATACACATGTTTACACAGTATGTAGCATTCATGCTCAGAAACACGATGCACCAGACAATCAGAAGATAAAGATTAAAATTAAAAAAGCCCTACTCCAACTAGTAAATAATTCTTTTTTTTTTTCTTTTTTTCTCCTGCACATTGCTCAAAATGGAGCGGAGACGTGAGCAGCAGCCTGGGCCACCGGCTGCTGATGCGACAGTTCTGGGCTCCTTATTGAAAACATCTGGAAGAGCTGAGCCGCTTTGTGCAGACAGGAGTTTGAAACGATCCAATCGTTTCATATCCAAACCAAAGTCCAGCGCTGTGGGTTTCAAGGGAAGGAAAAGAAGGCGGGGGGGGGGAGGGAAGGCGCCCGATTGCACCATATGATCTGTAACTCATCCAGATAAAACTCCTCCTCCTCTACCCGCTAACAGACCTCTTAATGACAAGGAAATCATGGTTATTCTGAAACAGACTGCACTATTGTTATCTGTTTCAAATTACTTTTGCCATATCGTTATGAAACACTGAAAATGATGCAATCTGCAGAAATACTCAGGCGTATTAACTTTTTTAACTGCGGCTCTGATAGGAACTAATGGAGCAGCAGATGAAAGGAAAAACTTCTCCCTGTCTTAAGCAAATCAAAACCCACTTTTGGGCACTAAACACAGGAGACAATAAATTCATCAGACAGTAAGAGAGAAGAACTACTATTTCAATTGCTCTTTTAAGTAAAGAAATCAGCTTTTTGGAAAGGGTTTTTAAAATTTTATGTTTCTGGCACTTGCAAGGATAGACAAAACAAATCCCTTTTTTTTCTCAAACTAAATAAGGCAAAGGAAATCTGCACTCTAATACTGCAAAGCCTGTAAGAGGAGCGTGTCCAATCTGGAAGGGAGCGCACATCCATCGTGTCTGCCGGAGGCAGGTCAGCACCCGCACAAGGACCGAGACGGATGCTCGAACGTGGATTTTGAAGAAGACCAGGCAGTCGCTGAACGTGGGCGAGCACTCACGTCGCAGACCTTGGTAAAGAGCCCTGGACATTAGAAAATGCATTTCTCATTTTTGCAGGAGCATTGCAAGACTGAGAGGTTTGTGACCGACCCGTTCCCACCCCGCCTGTCTGTCCGCATCCCTGCGGTGGCACTTTGGTCCAGGGTCACATTCCTCTGCACACGGCAAGACTCACTGGTGTCCCACCAAGCAGCATCCTCTTCAAGGGGTAGCCCCAAAAGGCTGGTTGTGATTTTGGATTCCTCTACGAGGTAGGGCATGGAAAGAAGTGGAGTCAGGGAGCAGGACATGGACAGTCCCCCGTGATCAGACGTCACAAGGATCCTGCTCGTGGCAGGCACCATGCTGCTGTAAGGGGGAAGGACAGCAATGCAGGCAATAAACCTTCACAATCCTGGCCCTAAAACACCTCAAGATTCACCGGCTCAACTTAATCCTTGAGACAAATCGTCCACAGTTCCAACACAGCCTGGGCAGCCCCCACTCTCCTAAAACTTCCCCTATTTAAATCATTCAGATCTTCATACAACAGTCTGGAGAGAGACATTTCCTCACAGAGCAATACTGTGCTTTGGGACAACACGACCAAGCTGAATTTTACATCCAAACAAACCACCACACAGCTGCAGCCTGCGTTTGACATAAGCATCAAAGACATAAGCATCTAATAAACAGCTGAAGAACCATGAAGAAGGAATGAAGAGGGCTTGGAAAGCTGTCAGACATACGGATATATGGAGTGTGTGTTTTGAGAAAATACAAAAACACCTTGCAAGATCTTCAGCCATTTCCTGACCTTCCCTTTTCTAATATTTCTCAGAGACCCGGTGTACATGTCTCAGGAATTTCTATTGTCCAAATAACCTTCAGAAAAATGCTGAGGGTTTGCTCTGCCACGGCCAGAACATCCTTCCAGAGGAAGTCAACTGCCCATCCTACTGCTCCCAAATGGCTACAGGAGAAACACATCCCACGCAAGAGATTAGCAGCCCCTCAGCCGACTTTACATCAGTTCGCAACATCTAGTTCTGCCTTTACCAAAAATAACCGCAAATCGAGACGTTTGGCTGGCTGAAGCGCTGTGGGATCTTGGACCATAACGCGGATATTTATTTAGCATGTTATGGGAGTTGAGAGAAATAGTTCTTGCTGTCAAACACTGGACATGTTGTTTTGCTCTGTGAATTCCAGCATCCTAAAAACGAGGAGGGGAAGTCATGAGTGGAGAAAGCAGGAACACTCCTCAAAATAGGCTATCAAGGAGCATCTGAGCTATGACCTGCAGAAGCAACACACGCTGCACATCCCCTGCATCCTTGGGGATGCTGGCTGCTCCAGTGCTCAGGCACTTCCCACCAGGGCACGAGGCCTAATGATCCACAGACTGGGGCAAAAATAATGGGGTCTTTCATAAAGAATAACACCATTTTCAACCTACACATCTGGATGGGACATATTGCTTTGGTTTCACCGCTGGCTCAGCCCAGCCTGAAGCTGCTGCTAAAGGGGGTTGTCAGAAATGACATTCACTTCTTCGACCTCATGCAGCACTAAAGCTGGTCACGTTAGCTTAAATTTCCCTTCGTGTTTTTCAGTTGCTGGTAATGAACATGTGAATTCTACACGCACACAACCAGCAAAAATCTTTGCTAATTATGAGGATTCAAGCCCTCCTACTCTAAAACCAAGATTATAATTTCTGGGATTTGGAAAAATAATGATATAAATAAAAGTATTTTAAATATTGAATTGTATTTATAGGAGTTTTCAAACCATTGTAAACATTATGCAAGCCACTTGAAATTGTTTTTTGCAGGATATCCAGCAAATATTTGAAGCCTGCCCAAACAAGCAACGTCCAGTAACTTGTCCTACAGAGGAGTTAAGGAGATCATCACTGTCTCAAATGCAAGAACAGGATGTTTCATTACCTATAAAGTTCACAAATACAAAACTCAAAGGAATTTTTCGTTTTTATAATATGCATAATAAAAAAGCACGTTCTGACATCACTGGGATAGATATAGCATCTAAGAAAGTATTGATTTATACAAATAAAAACATATGTTCCATTATCCCATAATAACAAACTCCAGAAATAGTAAAACCTTACAGTTCAACATATAAGGTTAAAAATTAGGATGTGTTTTTGTGCAGGAAAACAGACCATCTCACATATGCGGAGTTCAGGAAACATCATATTGTCTTCCAAAATAATGGCATGATATCTGTTGCTGTTGAGATGGCACAGGAGCAGACAGGTATTGCCTGACCCGCTCCACAATGCCTTGCCATAATAACACATTGATTCCAGGATACGCCTGATGGATGCTTCTATCTAAAGAACTTATGTATTCAGCTGAAAACGGAGACAGGATAGCAGATTACATAGATGAATTGGTGGATAAAGCCCAACAAAAATGACGTACGGTATCAGTGAGTAAAATTAATAGACAATATAAAAATGACACATCTTGAGCTGAGGAAATTATTCAACTTTTACCATTCTTTCATGCCTGCAGTTTAAGGCACTGTAACGTAACTGAAAAACAGAGCAGGGTCATTCAAATGAATAAATCATGCCAAAAAATGATTCAGCTTCCCTCCTCTTTTTTTTTTTTTTTTTTTTTTCTTTCCTCTTTTAATTGAAGTCCCTAGGACTCAGCCCTTGGGAAGCCCACACGATCCATGTATTGTCCTGGCCGGGCACTCTGTCAAAAGGGAAAAAGCTATTTCTTCTTTCATCTTGTAACTTGAAAATCTGGGAGGGGGAGTGGTGGGAAAGCAGAGCACCGTACAAAGGTACCCATCATATTTCCAGGACAAATTTTTGTTTGACTGCTAATGAAGGCAGGCAATTGAAGCCACCGTGGTATTTGTTTTGATCTTCCAATTTTTGTGTTTGCTTTGTGGGGAGGAGGATCTCAGACCCGACCGGTAACTGAGATGCTCTGAGTGCAGCAAAGCCCCCCTCTCTCCAGCAATAACAGACACTCCAGCTCACCCTGCTACCTACACTCACATCCAACCAATATTTTCATGCCCTCTCTACATGCATTTGGAAACTTGAAATAAAATCCAATGCAAACTTTGAGAGGAGGCATTTGGATTCCAGCTCCTGCCTGGGAGGTCTGCTGTAGGACCACATGAGTATTCATTTGCTCACTGTTTTATCCGTTTCCCTGGTAGTCTGCTGTAAAGAATATTAAACAAGCATCTCTTTACAGATCAAGAGCCCAGGAAAGAATGTTGATCCTACGGAAGAAACCTGCTTTTACCAATTTTTTACCCCACTTCTATTCCTCTGGTCTAAAGTTATACATGAGGGTAAGGATTCATTGAATCCACAAAGCCATCATTAAGAACTGCTATAGCAATACGTGCTAAATATGTTCTCTCATTTAGCCTAATTTTGGAAAAAATGAATTTTCTCAACTGTTAACACTGCTCCAGAAAAAGAATATTTATTTCCAAGGTTATAAACTAACATATGCTACATCTCCTCTACCAGCTTTTGAAAGATGTCTTCTCAATAACATTTGTCGTTGCAGGGATAATTCCTAACTGGAGTAATGGATCCAAACCTTGTTCCTATTCCTCTCCACTCAGCTAGAAGTAGGGAATGTCCCTGCAAGCACTGGGAATGTCGGGCCAATACAGGTGTTTTACGAAAACTTTAGTTGCTGGGTTTTTGTGCTCTCCTCCCATTCCCAGCCTGTCACAGCTGCTGCACTTCCATACATTTAACAGCTTTAAGCCATACATAAACAAACAAATTCGAGCCAATGGACAACAATAACCGGGGCAAAAAATCTCAAAAAGCAGCATTTATTACATCAGAGAGCTTTGCAATTTCCCTGAGCTATCTTGTCAATTCAGGCTATGCCAGGAGCTGCAAAGGTCAGTGTTGCAGATAAGGAAAATGCACCATCTGAAATTTCTCGCCAGTGACTACAAGGAAAGGGTTGGTTTTGTTTTCTTAGGAAGAAAAGGAGAAATGTTCTGGAGCCCTCTCTCAAGGCTAAAATCCAAAACATTTACAAGACTCAGAAGCAAGAAACCTCGCAGATAATCAGCAAAACTGATGCCAGTTCAATCAAACCAAACCAGTAACAGCAACTGGGAGGAGTACAGATTACGCAGCGTTGTTCCGTGCAGACAAAAAATATCCTTTTCATTATGCAACGGTTAAATAACTTAACTATCCCAAGTTTGAACTGCTGACTGCTCAGCTCGTCATTTTGGCTATTATGTAGCATTAATCTCTGCTGTTTCTGAAGTTTGCCTTTCGGAGAAAAAAAGGCAACTTCAAAACATACAAAAATTAATAAAACCCATATGTGGGATACTGTCATTATTCCATGTTTATAAGAGGATCGGGTTTTGTTAAGAGGGCTTATTTAATGCAGACGCATAAGAAAAAACACCCAGCAAAAGATCTGAAAGCTATTGAAAGAAAAATATTTTCTTTGTTAACCCAAGCAGCCAGTAACAAGCAAAAAGACACAATTTATAGTGAAAGCCACTATGTACTTTGGTGCAACTTTGTTTACAGTTTCACTGACAGCTTATAA
The DNA here is from genome assembly GCF_036013445.1 of Caloenas nicobarica. Classification (NCBI taxonomy): domain Eukaryota; kingdom Metazoa; phylum Chordata; class Aves; order Columbiformes; family Columbidae; genus Caloenas; species Caloenas nicobarica. The sequence continues at coordinate 16,719,985 of NC_088254.1, forward strand.
AGTTCTCCTAAGTAGAAAAACCTCTCCTAAATATATTTTACCCTTTTGACTCTTTTTGCCCTTCTACTGTATTTAAGCTGTGACAACCTAAAAATCAATGGCTTATGGAAATATCTGTTGGTACAGGTACAAAATTGAGATTTTTTCAACAGCTGTTGTTATTTTATGCTTTTTTTGGCTAGGTCAGTCAGTAAGACTTGAAGAAAATATTAGTTGGGCTCCTTTCCTGACTTCGGTCTCTCTTCAGCGGCTGCCGTCAGCGTCTCCTGCCCTGGGAGTTCGAGGAAAAAAAAAGTCCGAACGTCCCCCAAGTCTGGTCTTGCTCACCAGCCTCAGCCAAGAAATAAAGGAAACACAGCTCCCAAATGGGCACCTATATTATCTCACTTATTCACCTAAATACTGCTTTAAAATATCGCCTGATGTAGCTGCTTTCTGCCCTGCACAAAGGAGCTAAACCCTCCACCCGCAGCCCACTCCGCTACCCATCTCCCTGGCTCCCCTTCCCACTTCCCACAGTGCTCCACAATGAACCCCAGGTTCGTCTTGCCTCCCCCTCCAGCTATTTCATTGCTGGGATCCAGACATCTGCCGACATCCCCCTGAAATATAACACACAATGTATTTTAAGAGCCAACCTGCCAAAAGGTATTCGATGCTCCGGACAGCACCACTAACCAGATAGGGAACATGCATTGCTCATAGTAAGACAGAATTAAACAGAATGAAAACAGAATGTACTTGTCGTGGGATACTAATGCTTACCTAACAAAAAAAAAAAAAAAAGAAACCAAAATATTCTATTTTTAAACATTTAATTCAGCTGCTGCTTGAAAAATAGGTCTCTACATGAATTCTGTTTTCTTGAAAGAGAAGAAAGCAACTTACAAAACTTTTAAAGATCTCTAAAAATCATATTTCAGCGTACATTCTAATTATCAAGAGCCAGAGAAAGGCAATACTCTGAGCACAGACGTTTCTTCCTCTTTCTCTTTTTAACAGAGAGTATTTGTGTAGTCTTACCTTCAAAACTTATTTCCCTGCCATGCACTTCTAGTGTCACCGCTGGTGTTGACTGAATTGTGCCAACCCCTGCCTGAAAGGACAGTGGCAAGAAAAGCCAGTTTAAATAGAAACCACTTATCTCAAGGAGGGCGAGCCCCAGGTTCACAAGCAGAGGGGATATTTCAGCATTAAAGAATTCTAGGAGCTACTCCAAGACAGAATTTTTTGTTGTCTGGTGTACTGTAAGGATTTTAAGCCCAGAAAGTTATTTATTTAGTCTATACATTTAGATTTATAACGAAGGCAGAAACAAAGGCAGAGGATCCATCTATACTCTTCTGGGTGCCTTTTGCATCGTTCACAACATACAAAGTAAACCTCAGCTTCCCCAAAGACAGAAAACAAGTAACAAACAAGTCTTGACAAGCAAATCAAATGCTGTCCCCCAAATTCCCAGCTATGAACAAAAAAGCCTTTAGAGGTTTCTATGTCTCCCCAAAATGCAATTAAAACCAGAATTTGCAAAATGCCCTAAAACCGTTCCAGCTGATGCAACAGGGAGCAAAAGACTCTCTCCCCTCTTCGCTTTTTAACACCATGGGACCCCAACTTCTACAGTCAATGCCTCCCTTCAGGCATCTGCAAGTGGGAATATTTGGAAAAGGTGTAAGCAAGCCTCCTTCTCTTCTAAAAGGCTCAAAACCACATATTACTGACTTTTTTTACCCCTTAGGTACAAGCATTTGAAGCTAAGACTTGTCCACCTCCTCCTGGGCAAGCAGGTAAATACGCATTTCCTCACCTTGTGAGTTAAAAATAATAGTGGAACAAAACACAAAGAGCACTTCTTTAATCTCAGCAGACTGTAACAGCTCACTCCTGTCCATGCCTTTGATAAGAATCAATGTGATCTGCAGTGTAGAATTTTGGAGGGGCATCAGACATTTCTACATTCTCAAGCACGAAATCTCAGAGTGAAACCAATGTTTCACAGAACTGCACCTCCAGCCTTTGAAAAATGTGTATTTTGGAAATAACATCCCTCCCAACCACTTGCAGGCATTTAATGTGTCCAGCTGTGTTAAGAAACCAAGCAAAAGTTCAGTGTCAAGCAAGTCAGGATTATGATCTTCTGGTGATTTATGGAGGTAAGCACAGTCTCAGACAGAAGAAAAACAAGTCACTTGATGTTAAGCAGACTCAGTACCAGGGCTCAGACTAATGAGTTTGCGAGGGTGAGGCTTCACGTTCCTGCCTCTTATCTCATCAGCTGGAAGGACAACATATAAGAAGGGAGAACATATTCAGCTGGTAAATGAGATAGGCAGACCCAGCGTCATGGTACCTGCAAACACAGTATTAGCGTTTGCAGTAGAGACGATGGAAACGCTTCAGGACAGGGAGGCACATGGTATTTGTTAAAGATGCTATACTTCCCGCAGGTAAGAATATGCCCCCAAATAACACGAAACTACTATTATCATGCCTGTAATGCTATCAGGGTATATACATCAAGGCAAAGTCTTTAGGGAGAAGCATCATCTAACTAGGCTGAGAAAATCATAAGCCAAGCATTGGTCCTTTTGCAGATCTGAAAGGAGAGCAGTGTAACTCCAGTTAAACACAGGCTAGCAACAATTCCTCTGACTCGAACTACACAAACAGAAGAGAAAGCAAACGAGATAACCCAGAAATATTGGCTTTGTCTTTTGGACTAGGTTCTTAGGCACAGCTACTGCCTTCATTTTAGCCAAGTATGTCGCTGACACCAAGATTATAAATGCAATAAGCAAGAAGGGAGGGAGCAGCTAAGTTCACCCCACTGCTTGGGAGAAAATAAAAAAGTTAGCTACATTAAATACCTGCTTATATAGGCATAAATTTAATGCATAAGTGAAGCAGAAAGAGAAGGTGGAAGGAGAAGAACCTTGTTAGCTGCAAGAGACAAAGTGCAAAAGAAAGCCTGGTACAGAATTTGCTCCCATTTCCTAATTCCAATATAGCTGATCAAGTATATTCTATTAAGTCATTGCAAAACTCTGTCACGTTCTTGTTACAGCCTCCGTGTTGGGGATATTCCAAAGCAGAAGTCCAAAACACAGACCACAGGAGTAAAATCAGCAAACTGGCGATGGAAGGAGGTAAGGGGCAGCGAGAAGAAACTCTCTTCTTATCCCTTACACCTACCTGCTCTGGGGTCCCAACAAAAAGTCACTACTGTCCATGCTTTTTACAGGATCTGCATTTGAAGACATCACCTCTTCTTCAGTGTGACTGATGACTAATACAAGTCTATCAGTATTCAGAAGTTTCCTTTCCTTTAAAGTTTTGATGCATTTGCTACCATGACAGTAAGGACAGCTTTGGCTGACCACAGCCAAACACAACATCAGTTCACCGGGATGTTACATTCTGACTTGCAGCTGCCTCTGCTCAGCTGAACCAAATCCCTTCCATACCAGCCAAGTGCTTTTATTTTAGACACTCGATCCTTCTGTATAGACTAAGATGTTTTAATCGTCCACTGCAACACTAACCATCTATTCTTGTTTCACAGTCCCAACCTTAAAGTCCTCTCCATCACCTCATCCTACTGCTCTGTACAGCATGGAGCAGGCAGAAAGCAGCAGGAAAGATGTCCCTGACAAAAGAACAGAGCAGTCAACCTGCTCAAATATGCTGCATAGAAAAGTAAACATTTAGTTATATCGAGGCTTTTATCTCATCTGATGTTTTAACAGCAGTTTGACCGCAGAAACATTCTGCAACACAGGTGAGTTGCTTTGGGCCACACCAGGATGTGTACATGACACCAAACAGTAACAGAAAAGATGCTGGAGGAAAAAAAGATTGGACGTTTCCACCTTTGCATGAAAATGATATAATAAGGGAAGATGGACCACCTAACAAGGGTGGTGGGGAAATAACAGTAAGGGGAGTCTGGGTGACTACCACAAGGCTAAATGCATTTTGCTTCCATGTTTCCATGGAAAGAGTTTTAACAACACTGGGTAAAATGGCAAATACATTTTCGTAAAGATTCACACTGGAAACACTTCAGAAGTATTCTTCCTAAACTCTACTATAGCTCTATATACAACTCTCTCTCCTTTGTCCTTTACTTTTTTCATCTTACACCATTCTTTTCATCCTTTGCTGGAAGGTTAAGTCAGAAATGCCACGCCTGGATACTGCTGGAGCCCATAATTCTTCATCAGCAGCCAAGAGTCCTGCTCATCACCCAGATTATGTCCCCATCTGAGCGCGCTCAGACTGCATAGCTAGGTTTCACCTTCTAACACGGATCTTAAAGACAAGAGGTATGATGAAAACACCAAGTCCATACAAACCTCCAGTATAACAGGCCAGGCAATGTAACCTCACAGCAGTTCTAGCACTCGTTTGGCAGTTTATTTAGAGCTGCAATGTATCGCTCATAGGACATCCAGTCTTGATGGCAACACTTGAAGGAGTGCAGAGCTAACTCCTTCCTACAGTAAATTACTCAAATAATTGATTATTTTTACACTTCAAAGTTTTCATTGTTATTCCTACAGTTTCAATCTGTTTAACCTCACTTTCTAAATGCTGCATCTCATTTATGGCTCTTCCATCAGAGTAAAAAGTGGGAAGAAAGCTGTTCCCCATACGTATGGTTATAGTCCAAAACTTTCCAAATGGCAGACACTGCTCTGGACCCAGAACAAAAGCTTTGCCCAGGTCTCAACTCACTTTTGAGCCTGGCCCGTTCACAGCACGACCTCCCAGGCAGAGGAGGAACCACAGTGCCCACCAGCAGCTGCTGCTGTAGCCATGACCCAGTGGTACCCAGGGGCTTTGTCCCCCCATGTGTCACTTCTCCCTGTGGTTCACCTTTCAGGAGACTTCCTGGATTTGGCACAAACTGTCCCAAAAAGCTTTCCCAAATCCTGAAAAACTATACTTACAAAAACCTACCGTGTAGGATAGCGGTTAGTGTAGGAGAGCAATGACTCCTCACAAAACCCCAGAACAAATGTATGGTAATATAACTAAAACCTTTTTCTCGTATTAATGAGGTGTTCCTCTAAGGCAGTGTAACTACTGATGAACTGCAAAAAAACATGTCTACCAAAAAAACTCATCAATGCTGGCCTCTCTGCTTCGCAGGGGCCACCTTCAGCTTCCAAAGTATCGAATGGAGCTAGATAGTTTCCTTCAGAAGGATAAAAACCCAATGACATGATACACCCAAGTATAAATGTCTCATAATAACACAGTCGCCATCAAAAAGTCCACGTTTGGTCTCCCATGTTATCATCTTAATTTCCTCTATATTTAGACCAGGAATTCAGTGTGCAGTAACCATGTCTACCATACGACAGTTACACCACAAAACTTTAAGAGATTCCAAACACAAATAAAAGAAGCCATATGACACAGGAGACTGAACCATTCAAAACCAGCACATTTTTCCTTCTCAAGGTGCAATATTCAATGCCAGCATTCCTTTGCCACAGTAACAGTCTTATACATCCATTATTTTATGGATTCATACTTTCATGACTGCATAAAAACCAAATGTATCTAACAACTGGAAGAGAACTCCAAAACCAGGATTTTCTGTACTGGAAGTCCTTTAGCTCTGTGTTTTATAAACTTGTGAAATCATGGAGCACGGACACTAAAAAGGGTTTCAGAAAGCTGCTTTAATGCACTGATGTTAAATAATTTGTATGACTGAATCCCTTTGCCTGATGCAAGTCAATAGCAAGCATCGCGGAAGATTCGTAATTATTAAACAGTTGTTTTTAATCTGCATCCTTCTCAAGACTATGACAGGAATACATACACAGCTCTGCCTTTGATGCAACAGTATTTGCAGACGGTAAATAAAATTGCAGGTAGCTCTTGATGCTCTTAAATAAGTGTGAAAATCCGAGGGATAAACTTCCTTTGCAGCCGATACCGGGAGGATGGCAGAGCCAGATGTTTTATTAGAGGAAATTAGGAAATGATGAAAAAACAGAGTAGCAGGGCTATACGCAGCAATCTTTACCTCTAAAAAAACGTCGCCTGTAGCGGCTGAAGGGGAAGGCGAAGTGGAGGAGAAGTCACTCACCATGTCTAGCGATCAGCGAGGGCTGACAAGCCCTGTGGCCACAGGAGCCCTCATCTGCCCTGTCCTGCTGCAGACTCACCCCGAGCCAAACCTGGGAGCAGCATCTTTGTGCTGAGACGGGGATTTGGCTCGGCGTCCACGTTCCTGCTTCCCTCGCTAACATCTGTGAATCCTGTGACTGAACTTGGAAACGATCTGTGTCGAGCTGAGGATTAGCAGCGTTTGGGAGAAAAAGGCATCGGAACTGCAGCGCTCAGAGAAATTAAGCATAGGACAAAAAAGCCTGCCACAGTAGTTGTACAAATGCCTTCCTGCTACAGATTTCAGAGCATGAGTAATAGTAAAGGCCAAACAACAATCTCAGCCTGTTTTGAATTTTTTTTTTTTCTTCCTGCTGTTCTTATTCTAACTCCCCACAGCATGTACTGTGGACTCAACTGCTTACGCAGCGATGCACAGACGGCAAAACCCAGGGTGAGCTATTCTGCATGGTGAAGAATTTATTCATGGGTTGACGGTCTGACACAATTTCCTCCTAGACCTCTTGAACCTCTGCTTTGGGCATCCGAGGCAGACACAGGATGCTGGTGGGTGTGAGAAAGGGCCTGGCGGATGACTAGCCCAAAGCCTTGACCCAATGGTATGAGTATGTCACCCTCCAGCAGTCATGCCAGGCTTACGCCAGGCTCCTTTTTGGCTGGGTTTTTCCATGTTTACTCTAGTTACAGGACAACATCTACTAAGAGAGGGTTACAGAATTGATTTTTAAGAGGCAGGGTGAGGACGCAGCCTATTGTTAAGGCTGCGCTTTGCACCACCAGACTCCGCTCTGGTTTTTTCTAACACTTCAGCTGCTGGGTCTAAATTTCCCACGCTGTTGGGAAGCTTCCCATGCCGTTCTGCAGGCCCTTTGGAAAACAGGGATCTACAATCACCTTTACACAGTATGTACATATGAACACATGGAGCACACAGACTTCAGTGCACACAGGCAACCTGAATTTTGGCATGTCCTCAAGGTGAGCAGTTTGTTAAAGTAGTTATTTCCTAAGAAAAGAAACCAAAACTGCAGCCTTGGAGAGCTATAACGACCCTCTGCCTTGGGTCACCAACGAGGTTCAGCATTTTTGAGCCGTAAAGCTCTCTACTACTTGACTTGACTTGACCAATGGCCAGCACCAGCACCAGGCTCTTCTCCAAAGGACCCTCCCCAAAAAGGAGATGACACTGGACACCTTGGCCATAATTTTCTCCATTTATCTGTTGACTCCTGGGAAGATTATGATCAGGGGGAGGACAAATCTCTGGAAATTTCACACCTATTGATCATCCCGACATTTATCTCACTGCTGTGTGAGTCTCTCCTCTCTCCCACAAGCCCTTTTCCACCCAGTCCAGCCCATTCCTTCTTCCTGCCTCCATCTCCTATGGTCCTGCCATCCTCATCCCCTTTCTCCACACACCCTGCCAGACTCTGGCCAAGCTGCTCACTCCTCCCTATCTGGCAATGCACAAACCTGGGGGCCTACAAACCAAATGCAATGAGCAACAACAGACCTGGAGCTCTGCCCCAACGGAGCATCATCTATCTTATCTGTAACAATCCCCAGGGAAAGAGGTTTCCTAGCCTCCCTAGGTGGTCTTGCAACAGTTTCATGATGACAACAGGATGTTTTCTCAACATCCAGCCTAAATCATCCTGGCAAATTAGCAAATCAGTAAATTAAGCTGCCATGGAAATCTGGGACTTTAATAACCACTATTACACATTGGCAGCCTGCTAGATTGCACAATAGTTTTCTTTTTGTTGCACTGAATAAATTTAATTCTTTCAAACTCTTCTCATGCTTCCTAATCTCTTCGTGTCCTTTCCTTCTGGACACTTTCCAGTACGCCTCTGTCCTCCTCGGAGCAGGGCACCCAAAACCAGATTTGATGGCAATGATGATGCCTCAGCAGTACCATATACAAGTCACCTCCTGCACCTTATGAAGGACACTCCTTCAATACAACCCAAACCAAGATTTGTCCTTTCGCAATGGCCTCTCACTGATGATTCATTTGTGGTCCACTAAAAATCCTCAGTCTTTTTCTACCCATCACTCTCCAGTTTAAACCTCACTTAGTAAACATGCATTTTTATTTCTTCCTTGCAAATGAAGCACTCCGTATTTGCTTTTATCTCTTATCTGGATGCGCTCTCCAAATTCTTAAGGTCACTACTGAACCCTGACCCTGTTCTCTTGAGTGCCTGCAACCCCTCCCAATCTGATGTAATCTGAAAGTGTTACAAACACACTTCCATCTTCCAAATCATGACTGAAAATATTGCAAGTTTTGCCCCAGAAAGTGACCTTGCTGATATATCACATGTTACTGCAGCACTTGGATCACTGGAGAGATGAAAGCGCAAATATTTTTCAAGTTTCATTCTGCATGAAGTTACTTAGAAATGCCATGTTTATATGGTAGGCTGCAGCCTCTGAAAATACTAATTCATCCAGTAAAGGTAGGATGTATTAAATTCAATAGGAACTAACTAATGGAATTAATAAATACAATGAGAAGGCTGTTTTCCCAGTGAACTCTGTTTCTGGGGTCAGCCAGCTACAATTTGTCAGTCACAGGCTTAGACAACCAAAGCTGTCGGATGAACCCAACAGTGCAACCCTATCCGTCCTGCCACATGAAGACAAAGGTTCAGCAAATAATGAATCATAACTGATTTCTAGGATCAACACAAGAAGAGAAGGTTATCAGGGTACAGTTCATTTCGAACTGTCGCTTTTCTTTCATAATGCTGGAGCCACCAGGCACCACTTCTAAATTATTTTGATATCACAGTACACAGAAGTCAAACCAGAGTTCTCATCAGAGTTAAGAATCTGAAGTTATTCAATTCAAAAAATGCTAAAGACTAATTTCAATAGATCGCATCAAGTTATTGCCCCAACTCTACTCAAGATCCCCAAACAAAGCAGGAAGATAAGGACCAGGCGAGTCTGGCCAGACGAGCACCCACTGCCCAACATGAAAGGGGCTTGGGAAATTCTGGTTACAGAATTTCTGTAGCTGAACAAATGCAACCTCCGAGAAAATATTCTGGAGATTTAAGAAACAGACACTTAAAAAAAACCATTTTAATTGGAAAAAAACCATTTTTCCATTATTTTCTTTTCAGTGCTTATAAGCCTACAAACCATTATTTTCCTAAACATTTTTCAGCTGCAGCTTTTCCATGACATGCACAAGAGCATCTCTCAGGCAAAGTCTTTTGAAACAACTACAGGGAAAGCATGTGCAAGCTTACACATGTAAAACCAGAGAATGCTTGTTGGCATCACAAATTCAGATAAATCTGCCTTCAGAAGTCAACTCACAAGAAGGAATTTTCTCCCTTCTCTTTCCAGTGCACTCAAGCTTAGTGTTATTCAGCCCAATTACACTATACAAGAAGTTGCACTTTTTAGACACCAAAACATTTTTTTGACAGTCTGTGCATAAAAGCAGCTTTCTACATTGCGTGTTTATAAATAACATTGTGCAAAATTCTCACCCATAAAACACGAGTTAATGCAGTTCTCAAGGTCCAAAGCTACTGACAGCACCGGTGAGACTGCTAAATACTAAATACCTGCAGCTCCTGACCAGGTGCAAGCAACAACATTTTCATTTGCCAGAAGTTAAGGAAACTGCTTTTACTAACCACAAAACGGCTCTCTAATGAGAAGGGAATGAGAACCTGAAAGACTTCTGGCTACAAAAGAGTCAGCACTAAATATTAATAAAGCAGAACAGGAGATGCACGCTTTGGGGATGGCTTTCACTGGCCACCTCCCTACCCAACCTACACGTGTGATATAAGCACTATTTATAAGTCTTCCATTTTTTTTTTTTTTTTTTTTTTTAAAATGACCTTAATATAGTGCAGTTGTTATGTTGTTTCTGTTGAACTTAGCAACAGGAAACCCTGTCAGTCCTGCAGCAAACTTTCCGTTCCCCTGGCACTCCCATTCCTGCACCAGAAAAGCCAGATTTCTACACAGGTGTTTGACAGGCTGGTGGGGGTAGAAGAAGAAGAGAAGAAAGCAAACACACCAAAAAAAAAAAAAGAAAAAAAAAAAGAAAAAAAAGAAGCCTGTAAAACATGCAAAATGAAAGACAAATTAAACGTTTCTCTTTTTTTTGCCAGTTTGAAAGGAAAAGGCAGTGCCCTAGTTTGCATTGTCTAATTGTATCTTTCTTTACTACCAGATACCTAAGTATTAGTCATGAAAATTATCTTTATTAATAAAGGGTTGGTAAAAAAAATCATCATAATCTTTACGCTCACGCATTGCAGTAACAAAAGACTTACGTATAAAGACAGCACAAATTTTAGATTGTAAAGTTATTTGCTCTACTCTGTGGCTAACTCACCAAGCAAACAGCTACAGAAATTAAGCCTCAACTTGTTAAAAACAAAATAAACCTGATTTTATTACAAGCTTTGGCAAGACTCTTCTGCTGCCTAAAGAGTTTTACTGTGGGATGAGCAAAGTTTTTTGGTGCTCCACCCTATAATGTTAACTCATCCCCGCAATATTTTCTTTTTTAACAGCTTTATAATGGTACACTAACAAACAAACACAGCTGCTCAATGGCAATATGCACCAACACAGGCTGTGAGCAATTTAGCATTTGCAAAACACTTGCCTTTTCAGGAAGAAGAAACAACATATAAAATATAGGAGCAAATGCAGGTCTAGTTAAGAAAGGTAAGACTAAAAAACACAGCTCCTGATAGAGATGTATTAAAGGCGATTTAAACAAAAATTATGTTCCTGTCAAGCCTAATATTCACTTTTTTCTAATCATAGACAGTCTTTAAACATGGCAAAGCACAAGTAATAGAAAAAAATACCAACTGATTTCTGATCCCTGGCATGACATTTTTATACTGTTTCACCTTTATGAGGAAATATGGGATTTCCCTCCCCATTTGATCCCTGTACATCTTACTATTATTAATTTTTCTTCCAGCAAAAGCACTAACGCTCACAGCCAGCGATGCCTTTGGACCTCGGAGTCTGTGCACACACCAACGCCGGTTGGCCACGGTCCCCCCTGCCAAAAACTCCCTGGAGGGACAAAGCCTGAGAGGGGACGGAGCAGCTCACCAGGACCACGCAGCATCGCCAACCTCAAGTGCACATGCGGCATCGCTTTTGTCAAATTATACACGAATCTTGGTACAACTCTGCCTCACAAGGAACCTGCTGGGTCAATCTCTATGCCACCAACTGACAGAAATAAATTTGGCTTAACCCGGTGGAAGAAAAAAGCATAGTCTAAGGAAGCCCATGCTATTTTTAAAGGACTAAGACAACGTCACGGTGATGGACGCCATTCAGCTTTGCAAAGGCTACAGAAAGGAAACCAGCCAGTTAGGTGGCCGGCCACAGCAGCATTTCTTTAAAAAGCACAGAAAAAGACAAGGTGACGACGTGTAAGTGTCACTCACCGCCTCCTCGTGGGCCGTGCTCCCATTGTGATCTTTCAGAAAATCCACCTCGTCTTCAGTTTTCATTTCCAGCTTCCCTGTGAAAACAGAGGGTTCGCAGAAGCAATTTTAAAACAAATTTCTTTCAGCGCTGCTGGTATTTTTCTGTTTATTCAAACCAGTCTCAAAAAAAAGAAAAAAAAAGAAAACCCAACCCCAAAACCCCTTCAACAAGTCCATTTGACTTGCAACATCTGGTTTCATTCCTGACTTTGCTGCTTGTTTGTTATTAGTTTTAAGAATTATCGTGTCTGGGATTGAAGGAAGCTATGAAACAGCAGCAAGCAGAGGGTAAAACTCCTAAAAAGCTCTAGGTGAAGTTAAGCACATCTGCATGTGTTGGCCCATGTGTTTTCTTGGCTCCTGTTCATCTAGTTAAAAGAACCAACATTTTTTCTGTTTTTCTTCTTATCATAACAAGATGATGAAGCAAGAAACAAGCCTTGTCACTGGTATATTAAGCACTGGAGGAAAAAAAAAAAAAATCAAAAGATAAAGCCCACTTGCACTGCCTTAAGGACAATGATTAGGTCCCTGGACTAGGAATGCAAACCCTTTACACAGTTTATAAAGTCCCAGCTGATTTTCCCCTTCCTCACGTTCCCATGATGGTGTCACCACTGCAGTGGTACAATCATCATGTCCCAGCTGCTTTCTCTGCCCAACAAAGCTTTCATTAGTCACCATTCCCCAGGGGTTCCCTTCTGCCTACCTTTCCCTGGCATGAAGTCAATGTCCTGATACTCTTTCAACCCTAAGCTAATGACTCTCATGACACACAGGATATGTTTAGAGTGATTTGACCAAAGCCGCCCAGCTGGAGAGTGGCTGTGTTAAGGCTAAACCCCTCTCTAATCCTGCTCCCTCCCTCATTTCTACTAAAAACAAACACTGGATGGATGACAATGCCTTCGACGTACGTTTGCAGTGAGTTTACCCGTTCAGGGATTCAGCAAGAGGAGCCTCCCATTCTTACGGGGAAATTGCTGTAACAACTACCACCAATGGTCTTCCACTACCATTAAAGTCTACCCTTGATTTTGGGACTATGTGGTTTTGCAATGTTCTGTTGAAAAACTTATCCAACATCATTAAGTCAAATTGGTGTGATTTTGTCTTGATTAGAGGAGTTTGTGGGTGGACTCTCAGAAATCAGAGGTAAAGCTACAAACTTCCCCGAGTTCCATTTGCTGGCAAAGCAGAGATCACGGTCGTGACAAGATCTGCTCAGGGTTGTGGCAATGACGTGACGGCTGAAATCTTGATCCAAAGATGGAACACGCAAGGAAGAAATTTTTGGTGCACTGAGGAGGAGAGAAGCAAGCGGTGTAGTGATACTCCGTGCTGGCTAAGAACTGAAGGACCAAGCCATGTGTCCTCTGGATGAAATTCAAGGGGACAATTTTTGCACTCTGCCACTTCTTCCTAAACCTCTATTAAGAAACATATTCCAAATGAAAAGCACTATAACGCAATCACAGAGGTCTCTGGGCACAGAGCACCTTGTCACACGTGTCGTATCATCAGTGACATTTACTATCAGTTCATCCCGCTGCTCTACCAGACAAAGGAAATTGTAGTAAGTGCTTTTCCATTGGGAAAATGCCATTGAGGAGAATGAGGCGAAGACTGGCAAAATTCAAAATAAGGTGATATTCTTCTATCTGGCAATGAATGTTTTCTTTAATTGCTGGGATCTACAAGACATACACTTGGGATACTTCTCCCAGAAGAGCAGCTAGCGAGCAGTGATTACAGTAGTTGTTAAGATGCCAAACCCCAACCGTACAACTTAATCTTGCTGGGGTGGCTTTCTGACAAGACACTGCATCTACTCAGAGGTGTTTTGTCAGCACAGACACATGCCATTTCTTCTCTTCTCACCCAGCCTGTCTACTGTGGTATGATTTCATATCCTAACTGTCTGCTTTTTTAATGAGTAGCATATATCTGCCTGACTTGCAAATAATGTGCTTGAAGAAACCACTACTCTGCTGTAATGCAGTTCTGAGCCCAAAGCTAATAGCATGAGGGGCTGCCTTATTAAAGTAGGATCTTCCAGCTTCATCACCTTCCTTCCAGGTTGTGATCTTTGTCTAGATATTCATCTAGATAAAGCAATTACCCCTTTGAGGTCTCTGGTTTGGGGGTAGGCTGAAACTAAGAAGAGGCAATGAGATAACCAGGTATATATTTGGGAGCAATTTCACAATATAAATTAAAAAAACTGGAAAGCTCAATGATTTGGAGTAAGGGCAACAGCAATTATCAGCCCGTTACGTCTCTGATAAATTAGCATGACAATGAAACTCTCCGACCACACACGTTTCTGAGAAACAGCCTCATGACCTACACTTCCTTTGGGAAGGCTTGATTGTAAGTGTATCGAAAAAAGATCTGATTCACTCTGAGCACTGACGACTCCTTCATGGCTAGAAAATACTCTGTACAAACCCAGGCTGCAGGGAAAACTTCCCAGCACTGACACAGCAAGGAAGAATTGACGGAAAGAATTAAAGGCTGCCATTGAACTAGTACACAAAACACGCCACCCAAAGCTTAGACGTGGACATGAGAAATGTACACAGCAATAATAATAATAAATAATAAATCTGTTCTCTTGAATTGCTGCCATATCAGAGTTCGAGATGCTGCCTTACAGGAGGTGAATTTCAGGAATATTTCAAATGGTGTGCTACAATTCATAGCAGTCACTTTTCTCTGCTTTAAGCTAATATTTTATTTGGACTTCCCTAACATTTTGCCTCAGAGCGATCTAAAGTTCTTCAAGAGCAGATATTTCAGCTGAAAGTTTGCTCTGCGCAGCATCCCACTGCAAATAAACAATTCTTCCTTACGGAGAATTGTATTCAAGACCTTCTAGCCCTAAATCTTTCTACATTTTAAATCTGTAACAGGATCACCTCCTTCCCCCCCACCTCCCTTTTCATACCCTAACACAGAACGATGCCTTAATATTACTTCTCCTGCTGCAGTAACTATCTTATTGGACTGTTCAGTCTCCTCTTTTAAAACCTTGCCTAGACAACGTCATGCCTCCAAGAATCCAACCAGAGATAAAGACCTGGACTGTGCGGCCAGAGCCAGCAGAGCAGGAGGCTCCCAGAAGAAAGGAGGTTTTGCCTTACAGCCACTCCCATCCCATTGAACTGTCAATCTGTCACCTAAAATGTTGGGGTTTTTTGGTGTTTGTTTTTTTTTTCTTTTTTTCTGAAAACAACTTTCTAATCCACCTTTACATTTTTCTACTTGTTTACTAATCATCTCCTGACTAATGTTTACTGGTTATCTCCCAAAACATAAACTTTCTAAAAATTCTGAACTAAACAAAAAAGGGATTTGCCGGACCCACCACTGACACCCCCCCCCCACAAACAATCCTTTCCCTTGCCCCCTGTTACTGTGCTATCACAGAACAAATCCTCTGCCATCAGCCCATTCTGCAATTAGAAGAAAGAGCTCCCAGCATTAAAGCAGTGAAACAGCTTTACAGATTTACAACTTCATGAGATTTAAAAAAATTGTTTAAATTGTTTGGTTTTTTCAGTGCTGGGAAAGTGAGAGGCACTGTATCATTTTCTCATAGCAAAGAAAAAAATGGCAATTCAAAAAGTTCAGCTGCTTCCATTAACAGCTGCCTGAACAGGTGGAGTATAAAGATCAGATTAGCTCCACACTTCAGTAGCAAATTCACCCATGATTTAATTTCAGGCTGGTGAAACAAACCCATTTCTCTTTCATTCAATTTATCACTTTATTTCCCTTTTTGGAGTTACCTGGTGACGTTTTCTATTAGCTCCTGTCGCACGGGCTCCAGATGCCTACGCTGTCCCCCAAGTCCCACCGCTCTCCCTCACCACCACTTATCCGCAGGGAACGCCGGTCCCACTTCCCAGCCGATGGCAGCGAGCAAAACTCATCATCTAAGTTCCAGTACTGCTTAAATGCACTGGAAAACACCACCGGCTGCTCTGCCCGAAGAAAAAGCTGTGCAGTCCGGAAAAGGCGGTGGGGGTAGGGCTCGCTGGCTTTTTTAAATGACCTAATACCACCAATTAGGAAGTGGCTTTGCGCAGTTCAGAACGACACCGGCAGCTGTTTCAAGCAGATGAGCAAAGAAAATTCAAGAGAGCCCCGTTGCACCCTCTGACTCCATGTTAGCAAAAATACAGGGGAGAAGCAAAGGAAAAGCACTAAAGAACTAAACCCTCAGGCCAACATGAAAGCATGTAACTCGAAGATACAGTAACCCAAATAGCTCCCTCCCATTCATTCCTGCTCCAGGGAGGATTCACATGCTAGAAATTCTTCTGCACATATTCACAGGAGATGATGTCCCATCCTTATGTCCAGCGCCAGCCAAGCAACATGCATTTGAACTGAAAGTTTTAATACCTAACTTCGGATTACTTCTTTCTGAGAAGAAAAACCCCAAACACCCACGCTTTCTCTGCAAGGCAGGCCTCCTGCTCTTATTTCCTTTGCTGATGAGATGCTAGAGACACAACTACAAAGGAAAAACTAAAAAGTAGGAAAGCAACTGATTTCTCCTACCTGTAACAGGCTCCGCTGGGCTGACGTTTCTCTTCTTTGTCGAGGAACTTAAATCCACTTCTCCATTAAGGCTGGCTCCCACATCCACTGCAGGCTGGGGCTCAAGCCCCGATTTTTCCACAGCTGGTAATTCAGGGGAAAAGGGTGTCTCTGCTGCAAAAACGACTGCATCAAAACTTTTTACCATTTTAGGAACTTCATCCAGAGAGCAGCCATCATCTGCTGAAACCAAACTCTTTACTCCCACATTTTCCAGTGACTCAACAGCATGTAAACGGCACAAACACGGCGAGAAGGGCAATTCGGGTGCAGCTCGACTTTGCTGTCCATCAGGCTCAGCCAAGACGTTCCCCTGAGCTGCTTTTGCAGAGGGACCAGCATCATTCTCGCCGGCCGGACAGACGGTGTCAGTGCTGGAGTCGCTGTCGCACGTGGGCTCTTCTGCGATGGGCTGAAGCGCTGCCCGGGGCAGCACGCTTTCCATGTCCTCCTGTTCTTCTGAATACACTGCAGCAGGGGTTATTGCCACCGGTCTCAACATTTCCTTGCCCCCACAGGCATCACTTGGGGCTCCCATTTCTGAAGCATCCTTTAATTCGGGGGTGCTGCTGCGCGGGGAGATTTGCTGTTGGGTTTGGCTGGGATCATGCTCTGGGTTCAGCCCTGCGTCTGGACAAGGGTCACTCTTCACACCCGGTGACTGGCGTGTCACTGTGGGTCCATGCATGGTGCCTTCCCCCGCATCCGCTGCCCCGGTCTCACACACTTCTTTGGCAGGGACCTTCCCTTTCAGCCCAGCATCCACATCGCTGCTGCCTGCCACAGGCCCCCCCTGACTGCAGGCAGAGGGTTTCACAACAGAAGCAAGAAGTTCCTCCGACAAAACCTGCTCACTGCCACTTGCACAAGCCTTGTCAGCCTCAGCTTTGCCTCCTTCAGCCTGCTGTGAGGAGCCTTGCTCTGGAAAGCCCTTGTCCCCAGCATGGTCCCCAGCACAGCCAGCTCTGGCAGCTACCCTGCCATGCTCCCCACCGTGCTGCTGGGTGAGCTCTGCCACGCCTGCCAGTGCCGCCACCGCTTCCTGGTTTTGTTTAGATTCTTCATTATGAATTACAGAGGGTGTGCCTATTAAATTATCCTCCACACAGCCTGCGCCCTTGGCACATGGAGCTGATCCAGGGTCATTACCTTGCAGAGCTGCCTCCTGCCTGGGAGGTGCCACTGCAGCATCTCCCTCCTCACTCACAGCAGGTCCCTCTCCTCTGGGCCGGGGAGTGAGCAATTTAATCTTGTCGCTCAGCCCTTCCTGCTCCAAAGCATCTTCTGTTCCCTCTGCTTTGGTTTGTGAAGGCTCTTTTTCTGCCAGGCATGTGCTCGCATCCTCCAGAGGGAGTGATGCAGGCTCATGTTTGCTCTCCTGAGCAGCGTCCAGCTTTAAGCTGTCGCCCATTTCATCGTTAAGGACAGTTTGATCAGCAGAAGGGCGACACGGAGCAACTTCCTGAGCTCCGGCTGCAGAATCTGCGCTTCCTCCGTCTCTGCTGCTGCTGGTATCAGTTCCTGCTGGCTCCTCTTCATCGGCTTCACTGCCCTCTATTACTTTGGCCACACGTTCAGTGATCTTACTGCTCTCCTGGCAACCCGCAGGTTCTGCACTGCTTTGACTAGATCCACCAACATCATCGTTTTCAGGTTTAGCATTAGGGCCGTCAGCTTCCGCAGTGTCTTGCAGTGAGGGTGAGCTGGACTTCCCATCTGTGCAATCCGCTTCCACCTGCCCTTCTCGCTCCCCACTGCCATGGATTTCCAAACCAGGACCAGGTTTTGACGCACATGTGGGAACCTTCACCCCATTCAATGCTGGCAACGCTGCCCCGGTGCTCACAGTGACATCCTGCCTTGCCGTGACGTGGGCATCGCCTTGGCTTTCCAAGAAACCACTGTTTACCTGATGAGCGCACACATCTTTTCCAGTCTCTCTGTTATTGCCAGCCTTGCAAAGGTCAATGGAGACATCACCAGTGCCACCGTCTGTATCCATACCGCCATGTGCTGGTACTAATCCCACATTTGCACGCTCCCCATCTGCACACTCATTGCCATCAAAACCACCAAGTAAAGGCTGAGCAGCACTGGCTGACTCTTCCTTAGCTGCCGATTGCTCTTCTCGGTTTGCAGTCCTCCTTTCACCGGCCTCAGCCATCCCATCCTCTACCTGCTGCTGGCCTGCAGCCCTCTCAGCCGCCCCTGCACAGTTCCTGCATTCAGTCTGGCCCATAGCCACATCCACGCCCTCCAAGGAAGCTGGGGCTTCAACTGCAGTTTCAACCACAGCAACAGCACTGCCAGCCGCACGCTCCTCCCCACCCTGCGCTTCCTGATGGGGACTATCTCTACTGCACAAGCCGGCTTGATCCAAACCAACTCCAGCAGATGTCATTCCAGCTTCCTCATTTGTATTTCCACAGGATGGAAGGTTTACAGCACCGCTGACGCCTGCACAGGGGCTCACTGCGCATTCCTTCTCATCTGATACAGTCCCAGAGCCTCCAGCAGAGGTTGGCCCCTCCTCTTCCTTTTTACTCAACGTCGCTGTATTTTTACTTTCACAGAAGCGCTCTGGGCTCTCTGCATCCCCGAGGCTCAGCAAGTCATTTGGTGCATCATTAAAAGCTCCCAAACTCCTGCTGTTGCATTTCTCCTCCTGGTGGGTTTGGTCTGAGAGCTGCCCAATGTCCAGGTGAACAAGATCAGATGGACTTTCCTGCCTTCCTTCTCTTGCCATTTCTTCCACGTTCTGAGAAGCAGTGGTTGGGTGACCATCTGGTTCTGCTCCTTTAGCACAGCTGTCTCCAGAATCTCCCAGTACAGGCTCTGTCCGCTGCCTTAAACTCTGTAAAAAGACAAAAAAAAAAAAAATTACTTTGCTTTGTCACACATTTACACTGTCTCCACCACGTACAAGATCTATATCTACATAATCCTATTCCATGCGACTCCTGCTCCCTGTGTACCTCTACCTGGTGTCCCCTGGGACAGAGTTACAGACATATTGCGGTGAGCATTTTAAGTGTTGGTTTTGTTATGCAGTAATACTGAAATCATTAGAATGACAGAAACGTTGGTTGCAAAGAGCATCCGGAGGTCATCTAGTCCAACCTTCTGCCTGAAGCTGGACTATTGCCAATGTAACATCAGGTCAGCCATGACTGTATCTTGCCAAGTCTCCAAAACCTCCAGTGATGGAGCACCCACCACCTCTCTGGACAATCTGTTCCCATGCCACACCACCCTCCCATTAAGGAGTTTTTCCTAACGGCCAGTCTGAACACGCTGAAGCTGAAATTTGCCACTCTACCCTCTTTTTACACCATTTGCCAGCACTGAGAAGAACTGTAATCTTTGTAATTGCTCTCCAAGCAGCTGTAGTCATATTTATTGATTGCACTTAAATTCCAGATCAGTAAACAGCAGAAATCAGTCTACCAAATAACGCAAATATACACCAGCCTAGTCCCAAAGGGCTTGAGCAAATCCTCTTTCAGAGCAACTTCAGATCCCTGCCAATGGCACTCCTCAGTTCCCACCAGCATTACTCTATTTTCTCTGTATTGATGGAAACGCTACTTCAGACATGGGAATTGGCTGATGATGTCCCAACACCGCCACTTGTCACCTACTACAAGGACTGAACTAATCATTTAATCTATTCGTGAGAATGGCATGCATAATTAAATAGCTGGAATTTACTTCCTAAACCGAAACTAAAATTTGAAAATTATGACATACTTTAAAAATTAATATGTGCGTTATGGTGAAACAGTAGCAACGTACTCAATTCCTCTCTAATCTGCATTTTCTTTCCAAAGCATCTGCTTTGTCAAGGATCTCCCAGGTTCTACAGTTTGTTACAATCAAACCTTTACTTAAAAAGAACCATCTGTTCCAATATCTTCTTTTTTTTTATTCTCTTTGCTGCATATCGATGTTCGCATCTTAGAAAAGTGACTTAAATTAACGAGCAACCTCAGTCCTTCAATGGACACCCCACAGAGCTCCCTTGATCTTCTGTGGCAGGCTCAGGGTTCTGCACCGTAAGCTTTCAGAGGTCACGCTGGTTTCTCAATAAGTGTCTGTGACTCTCCACAAATAGACAACTCTAATAAACTATTTCAAATCCTCTCATTTTTTTGCATTTATTTGTAAAAATGCACCAAAAAATACAAGCATCCTAGAAGCCTAACTTAGACAAGTCCCTGCAAATTTTGCTGAAGACTCTAGTTCTCAGAAAAATAGAATTTCATGCCAAAAAAGCCAGTTTAAATACCCCTTTTCTCCCTGAATATTAAAACGGCCAATATGTTAATTGATGCATCACAGAGAACTTCTGGGTATTGCATATACAAATAGTGGCTAAAATCATCACTCCTACATCGAGGATATTGTGTTTACCTGTCTTTCCACACTCTGAGGTTTGCAAACAATGAGCACTGCCACCAAACCACTGAATCAGAGACCACTAAACATACTTCTGTCATTTGCTATGAATCCCCTACTTAAAATAATCCCACTGCCCAGCTCCTATATGTGCTGTCACCTATGTCAGAGCTCCCTGTTTTTGAGGTATCCCAAGATAGGTTAGCATGGGAGGCAGGCAGAATGCCATCTCCGTCCATCGTGTAGCACCAGGGACGGGATGCAGGGCTCTGTGTGCAGCAGTACCCGCAGGCTGCAGCTATTTTTTTTACAAAAGGGCAAACGAACGGGATCAAACGGCGTGCCAGCCGTCTGGTGGCTGTAACCCCGCAGCAGAGCACAGAGATGGTGCTCCTGGCTCCCAGCCAGGATGGACAGACACAGACAACACAGCCAGGACGAACGGACACAGACATCAGTGACGCTCGCTTGGGAACAAGCAAGTTTTTCAAAAGGAGGGGCCATGGCAGCCCCAGCATCCTCATGGTGAAGTCACTCTGCCAATAGCCTGAAAAATAGAGCCGCCTCCAGAGGAAGCCAACTGGCTTTTAACTGACCCAAAATGAACCTAAATGAAATAATTACAGGGCTGCTTTCCAAATTCAAATCAGATTAGATGTGAAGTGAAACAGTGCTGGAAAGAAAAAGTCTAAACATAGCCTTTTCTGATTTCATTGTCAGGCAAAATGCACCCATCTGGCATTCGCATGAGCAAACAAGAAGTGAGCTGGATATGCCGGCCATGCTTTAGTGTCTTTTGATGGAAAGGGGAGGTGATTTCACAGTTACCCTGGGTCTGCTACTCATGCCACCAGTTCCTGTTGAGATGGGGAGTAATTAACATCTTGGGCATCCAGGGAAGGGTCAAAATAGCTCAGGGTGGCCAATACGTCTGAATGTCCCATCCCCCTGCAATGCTTGCAGACAAGATTCTCCTCTTCTTTCGTTAAAGGAACAAAAATATTCTGTTATTTAGATCCCACACCTCTGTAATGGCAGATGTACAAGCTGATGAAGGAACACCCACAAGTGATGCCAGCCGTGCAAGATGCGTGGGCGCTTCTGAGAAGTGGCACCGAAGTGTCTTGCTGCTTCACCTTCTCATCTCAGCTGAGTCCCTGTGGCATCCATTTAAAACCAGCAAGAGGAAACCCTTCCAAAGCCCCACAGCTCCTGCGGCCCAAGAGGACTGCAGCAAGAGGACTACTACGGACACTCATCCTCTGTGGCCAGGGCAGGTTCGTCCTCCGAGTCCTATACCCAGCTGCTAAGGAAACAGCTGTTTTCTCCATCACCTGCCCCAGAGACTTTCCTCTCAGTCTCTTCTCTGACCCTGAACTTTCCATCTGAACAGAGACGTACCTGCTGTGCAGAGCCCCCACAAACCCAGCCCCGCTCCGGAGCCTGCCTTATGCTGCCTGATGGCTGCCAGACACCCTGGAGGGACAGTCCACCCCCAGGGAGGTTTCCCTGCCCATTCAAGCGGGTCCCAACCTGATGGAGGAAGCAGGAGCTAGGAGCAGAAAGATCACACAAGACCAAGCAAAGCCAGCATTTCACAGTCCCAAGGCTGCCTCTCTTCTGAGAGAGAAAATTTTCTGCCTAGTACAGCTTCATCAGGTCTCCCCATGCTCAGATGAGAAGAAAATAGGCAGGTGTCCGCCAATATGTTTGCTAATGACATCCAAAGAAAAATCAAGGTAAATACACCTCCGAAGGGTGCCTACGTGGGGAAGTCCTCCCCAGGGGACAGGCTGCTTGTAAGGCAGCAACCAGCCAGCTCTGCTTCTCTCTCGTCATCTCATCCTTTTCCTTACCATGTGCTGGTGGCTCTGCATGTGCATCTGAAGGTGCCGTATGTCGCTCTCCAAGCTGCCCGCTGCCCCTTCCTTGGCTTCAGCCGTCAGCATGTAAACGTTGAGCCCACGGTGGTGCTTCACGCTGTAGTCCCCCGAGTGCACGGTGTGAGACAAGGTGCTCCAGGACTCCGGTTCCTTGGCTTCCTCTCTGCAAGAAAACAAGCTCAGGTTAATCTGCAGGCGAGAAGGGATGCTGCATTGCAGGACACGCACGCTGTTCTTCACTCTGGACAGTCATCTAATCAACAGGCCGAGCGAAACAGAGCACCGGCTCGAGGGCCAGACAGACAAATACACGCACACTTCTCAGTCTTGAAAATGAACATGATTTAGAGTTAGTAACAGCCACAAGCTTTATTTCACAAGGTCCTTCTCAGCTAGAGACCTGCTTTTTTTCCCCCAGACTATGAGAGACTAGCAGAAAAGGGCACAACAATGCTTCTTAAAATGGATTTATCGCAGGTGACGATCACCAAAGCAGCTGTTGCAGAAAAAACAGACACCCGAAAGACAGAACTGCAGAGGGACAAGTTAGAAGGAATGAGGATAATGATGATACAGAAGCTACAACTTCTACACCAAAACCAGCACGCCGCTTCACAAACACCCAGCAGTCATCAAATTGTAGCAACTTTTTCATTCCTGAAATGAATTTAGCTTGCTTTGTGAAACCGCTTCTGTGCAAGATGTTCTCAAGATTGTGAGACAGCTGTCCTTCTGTGGCAGTATCACAGATTTTCTTTTTACCAGTCAAAAGGAAAGAAAGGGAAAAAGATGCTGTTGTAGATCTGAATGAAAAAATAACTCAGCAGTTACAGTTATTCAACAGAAATTTCTAGTCAGTCATCTCTTTTCGAATTACACGCCCTGATTTTGCACAGGCTTGCGACTCAAAGCAGTAACTCTTCAGGTCTTACCAAGCTCCACAGAGGTTGTGTCGTTGCCACTTTACAGGGGTGAGGAAACATTTATCTTATCAAGGTGTTCATCTAAAGCTTCAGGTTTAGAGATTTAATTTTGAATCAGAGCTGATTCAGGATTAGATTGTCCCGGGACAGCAGCTCAGCCAGCAGCCTCCTGAGCACGGCATCGTCCCCTGGAGAGATGCGGAGCTGAGCAGGAACGTTATGAGACAGAGGCCTTAAACTGATCTGCTCAGGGACGTAAGAAATGGAAATTTCTCTGTTTTCCTTTCACTACAGATGTATCTACCGAGAGCGAGCCCCAGCTGAGAGCATGTCCCCTCCCCACCACGGAGGCCAGCCCCTGCCACAACGGGCATCCCCAGGTGTCCCTTTGCAGCACAGCTACAGATTTCCCTAGAAGAGACAGAGCTCTGATTGTACACAAATCATTAGGGATTCAAGAAGGTATATATACAGCAAATGTATACCATCGACCAGGCAAAATTACACACAGATTTCAGCATCTTTGCTGACTTTGCAAGTCGCAAGCCCTTCTGATGGGCAAGAGCCTGCATAGCAAACCGCAGGGCTACCTCTAGCCGGGAAGCCACACAATTCAGAAAGGAAAGTCATAACGAGCAAACCGCACCACTATTGGCAATGGGCATGGGCAGAGCAGGGTGGGGAAACAGTTGGACAGTTCACCATACAGCACAGAAATCCATGCAGGTGACAGTGGTGGCATCGGCTGTCCTTGCTCTGCCCCAGCATGACCACCTGCCCCCTTCCGTGACTCATTTTGGGCTAAACCTGCAATGACATTCAGACAAAGTGAACCTATGCCTTCCACCATTGACCACCATGTAACTCAATTGACTTCAGCAGAATTACTCTTGATTTAAATAGAATCAATATTTCCATAGAGAAACAGAAGGAAGCATTCAGTTTCTGGTGGTGATTCAGTACGAATCCATGGAGGCACTGAAGTCAACTGAGCCCTTAGAAGTGACTAAAGAAATGACCTTCCTTTATCAAGGAAGCACAGACATTTCTGTCTGGAGTATTTTTCTTTTCAGCTGTCATATGAGAAACTACTGTACTCAGGGCCACTCTCAGAGTACAATGAGGCAGTTGGCACAAAACCCATATTCCCCCACTCATGGGGACAACATCAGCTGCTCTAAGGAAGCGAGTGCGATGAGTCTGCTCCACTTTCTCATCAGCTTCAAGTACACTTAGGAGCATCTTCAAATCAGCACCCACAAAGCAGCCTGCACAACTCGAGCCTTAAAGGACCCTTGGAGACTTCAAAAGCCTCAAAATCTGGAGGGAGATGACAGGCAAGCACAGCAACGCTGTGAGCATGTCCACCTCTCCCGCAATCTGTCACCTTCACACGGCCTAGAGGCATCAAACAATCACTTCTGCTCACAGAGACAGCAATTTCTTTTCATATTCAAGCTGCTGATCTATGTTACACTCTATAAAGGCCTTTAAACCTTTTGAGAAAACCAAGATCTTTCTCACATCCAGCCAACTACAAACAACTCCAAGCTCTCATTTTTGCTAGCAGTTACCTATGTTGCATAAGATTAAGCAGAGACGTAGCCGATGTCTCAATCTACTGACTCCTTCAAATCATCCCTTTCATACACTGCTGTATCCCAGTACTGATAGACTGCAGCAGAGGGGACAAAGGGGTGTTCACAAGAGTTAACTTCTTTGCGCACCGCTATTTCTGATGTTCAGGCAATCGCAATCACTTCCAAGGGCACGCGGATCACATGAGAAGATGCTCCTGCTAGTTTGTCTTCGTATGTTGAGCTTAACCGTTTGTGTCTCTCCTGCACCTCTCGCTGCAATTTACTGAGAGATGATAACAACACACTTTCTCTCAGGGGAAAAAATAAAAAGTTTTGTAGTTATGTATTTTGTACTCCCAGGTTGTGAAAGATGGTTATTTTGTACAGATTAGGAATTTACGTAGTGGTTGTATTGAAGTGCATACCCAAGCTGGTCTGCTAGGAGATAAAAACAGATATGCAAATATTTACTGACGATTTATTAACAGAAGTGTACGTAGAAACTCCAGCATTCAAGAAGTCTGAAAATCTGCTTCCGTTCAGCACAAAAATTCAGTTTGCTGCAGTCCGCCAGCAAAAAGGGAAATCTGTCTTCTCATGAGGTTTAACCATCCTGGGTCAATTCTTTCTCATCCTCTCCTTTCAACAGCTTTCCATAGAAATACAGAAATGATACCAGTGAACCGAAAATTCCATCAGCATCATCTCCAAGCCCAACTTTTGCAGAAGGAAATATGTTGCTTGGTTAAAAAAGCAAGGATGGACTGATAAGGTTGACAAGGTTCATTAACTCCACCCTCGACACAATCATGTCACGTCCCACTGACAAAGCCTGGAAGAAGTCCTCCAGCTCCGGTCCTTGCTGCTTCTGCTGCAGTCTTCTGTCCCATGGAGGTAAACCAGAAGGAAAATTGATGGCACAGACTTACCAGCCAGTTCTTCATCCACGGAAAGGTGGCTCAAAGAAGGATGCCAACCCCAAATGGGGCGAGAGGAGAAGCAAACGAGCATCCAAAATACTCTCAGGCCATGCTCTGATCAAACTGCAGCATCACCTCCTGCCTATTTGGCACATAAAACAAGATGAAAGGTAGCGTTTGTTTTTTAAACCTCCCAGCATCACCCAAGTAGACTTGTCCCCAGCGAAAAAGGAGCCGTATCATACTCGTGTGCTCAATCTCTTCTCATCGCGTGGGGGAGCAGATAGGATGGCCCAGGGCCAGCAAGCAGCGGAAGGAGGGAGAGGAAAGTCTGCACCAACACAGCACGGCTCCCGGCTTCCTGCAGATACGGGCGAGGTATTTTTAAGAAGAAGGAAGATAAGTGAGAAAGAGAGAACAAAAAACTCAAGTGCAAGCTCTGCCTGCCTTCAAAAGCTGCAGAAACTGTGCTCAGTGACAAGGGTTTGAAATTCGGCGGTGCTGGTGCTCCCAGCAGGCATGTTTTCTGGCACAGAGATAATGGGTTTTAAACGGAGAGGAGAGGAAGAGGAGGGGAAGAGATCAGATGATGAACAGAAAAGCCTCAGTGGGTTGAGCAGAACCTTGTGTTAGGAAGATCTCTCTCACAGTTTTACAAACAAGCAAAGAAGATAGTGTGGGAACTCAAGGTGTTATTTCCTGGGGATATCCCCTCCAGATTTCTGTGCCGGACTTTGGCTGAAACATAACAAACTCAGTACGGCTGCCAGCTCTTGTGATCTTATTGCAAGCCCGACAACAGCTGCAGGTTAATTCTGAAAGCATCGGCCGCTAGATCCATGTGACAATGAAGAAGGAAAAAAAACCCCACCAACCAACCAAAGAACCAAAACAAAACAACAAAAAACCCCAAACAAAAAAACCAAACAAACCCCCCCCAAACGACAACAAAAAAACCCCACTTTTTTTTTTCTTATGAAATTAAACACAACCCCTAGTATTATGGTTGCAGTGAAAAGCTACGAAATGCTAGAATTTAGATGCTGTTATCTGTGAGGCAAATAAAACCTGTAGCTTAATCTTACATTTTTATTCAAATTTCGAATTATTACTCTTGTTATAATATTAAACTGAACATACGAGATCAGAAATGGCATAAACAAGGAACAGTGCCCACTGGGACAGGATGCTGCACTTGGTGGCAATTGCACAACAAGTCTATAGCCCAATTAATCCAAATCAAGCCAACAATCCCTCCTGTAAAAACCCAGCACCCAGACTTAATGCAGTCACCAGCATCTAAAACCAAGACATCTTGGAAATTTAACAAAATACAACTTCAATGCTATTTGCAGAAGCATTGGGGTAATAGAGGCTTTGTATATGTGTGATCAACTTTTCACCCACGATCTTCAGTGATACACAAAACACTAGTGCACCCAAACACTTGGTTGCTCTTTGTTTTTGTAACCATCCATATGCATTGCATACAAGACTTGAAAACACATACACCTTTTATGTGCTAGAATGGGTTAAAACAAATCAACCGTTTGTAAATTCGAAAGATATTATATTTAACAAACACAGCATTCATACTCCAGGTGTTTCCAAGTGCTCCAAAAGCCCCAGGAAAGTAAAGAAAAAAAAAAAGCTTCTTAGATAAGAAAATTCTATAGATCACTTGCTAATTTGAATACATTTGATGTTGAAGGAAAGAGTTAAAGTTAACCTGATATAGAAATGGTGACTAACTCCTTGCAGTGCTTCGCAGAAACATGAATTGAAGTGGGTTTAGACTGAACTGAATTCAGGATTGCATAACCTACGCTTCAATATCAGATTAAATATTTAACAACTAGATTAAAAATACTTAATACTAACTTCTCAGTCTATTGATGAACACACTACACAGCAGGAAATCATACAAGAGAGTAAAGCTGGTTTGGTCCTTCAACAGTTTCTTGCAAATGCACATATCCTAAGAGAGCACATCCAGTATTTCCCACCACAAAGGATCTGCACTCCTAAACCCAATCATTTCTCAGGCCCCAAAGTTAATTATACATTAAAAAAAATATATATATATGGCTACAGACTGTGGTAAATAGATTTGCCAAACAGTACGATGTGCATTTCATAAGAATAACGGGATGTTATTAAATGCATTTTTCTGTTTGTTTTATTTTCATAGTATTACCTAATAAGAAAGATGCCCTGCTTGGGATGTGGAGCCGCAGGTCCAACACAGAACTCAATGCCAACTTGGAGTCTCATCAGTAAACAAAACAAATTTAAGGTGAATCTATGAAATGCACTCAAGAGCAAAAATAGATGTCATTTGTTTCTTTTTAAATACAAACGCACAGTCATGGAGACTACTTCATCAAGCAATGTTTTCTTTACAGCTAAAAACAGCATCTCAGATCAGGACACGTGGTACGGAAGGAAGACTTGTCTCTGCAGAGCATCCCTGTGTGCTGCGAGCGTGGCCGCGGACTGTCACACAACCTGAAGATGAAGCCACCACTTTGGCTGCCTCTGACACCACACTTCACAAAGTCGTCTTCTACAACAACCTGTTCAAACTTCGGTTCCCACCATGAACATCACTACTTCTAGCAGATTTGCACCAGAGACTAAATACAAATAACCTAAGTGGTTATCCAGCATTTTGGAAAATAACTTAGCCACATTTTCTAAATTTATCCTGAAATGGCACTGGTCTGTGACAATCACCAACCGCACAAGGCTCTTCAGGGCTTTTGGCCTCTGTGACTTTCAGGATCAACTGCACATCAGGATTGTTATAGGGGGGGAACCATTTTTTCCTCGTATCTTACCAAATTTTCTCAAATCCTTCCTCACAGGCCTGTTTACACAAACACCATTTCTCAGGGTTATCAGAGACAGTTAAAAGCTGTTTCTACCATACAGACAAAGCCACTTCACTCTATTCTGTATTCAAGGGTGGATACACACAAAACAAAGGAGAGGAGGGAGCCAACAAATAAAAATACAAGTCTTCACAGGGATGTGGGAACACACCAGGAAACCAGCGAAAGCTGGAGCATGCAGCGGTGAGTAGGTGGAAAGAGAGAAACACAAACTCTTCCTGCTCCATCGCATTCACACCTGGTTCCCCTGTCCCCCCCGCTCCTTCCCAGAAGAAACCCACAGCACCTCAGCGTCTTTGCAATCAGGATGATCAGTTAAACAATGGTGTTTCAAACGATAATCTTAAAGTTTAGCAATACACAGCCACAATACCAGACCTTGTTGGATCACTGTTCGTCTCACACTTTTGTAGCTAAACAGCATCCTCTTAACACATGCATCTCTCACCAGGTCCTCTCTCATTGCTCTTCTAAAGCCTTTGAATCCCCCTTCAAATGTTAATCTTGTGCCAGCGCCTACAGAGACAAAGCCAACTGGTTTCCTTTCCAAGCCATGCCCTAAACCTACTGCCTGGCACTTGGAATAGCCATCAAAAGGATGATACTTGTTTCGGGGTGGAAGAACAGAGAGAAAAACATCAGCATTACTTCAATAAACTCTTCAGCCATTGATTCTGATTAGCCACAAATAAAATTTAAAATATGTGTAGCATCACCTGCCCAGTGTGGCAGCAACCTTCTGGCCACTGGCATGTCCCATTCTGCTCCCCATACAACAAGTACTGGGAGAACTGGTGTCACCAAGAGGAGACTCGGAACCTGGCACACTTAGTTCCCAGCTTGTAATAAAAGCAAGGGTGTACACAGGAAAGGGGAGGGGGGTGTCAGCCTATACATTCTCAGGGGTATAAGCACCTTGTTTACATACAGATCCCACAATCTGGCGCTGAACTCATGTTTCCAGCCCCAGGAAACTAGGGATTTCGGAAAGCATCTGCACCACAGACGGCTCTTTGCCTACAAAAAGACTGAATTTAATGGAACAACCTAACACCAAAATTCAGTGAAAAATGTTCATCTTTAACCATCATCCCGATTCAGCAGGGCACTGAAAGAAATGCTCAATTTTAAGACCATGCTTAAACACTCTGCTCAATATGAACTGGATGTTTCTGAAATAAAACACATATTTAAAAACTAAAGTACAAAGAAATGAGATACCAGGCAAATCCTTCTGTAGCTCTGTCTCAGAAAAGTGTATTCAATTATAAAAGTAGAGTTTATTGAAAAAGCTTCCTCATTTGAGAGGCACCACAGAGATGACAGCACAGACTTCACCAATTACTTACGTAAAATCAGAACAATAGCAAGTGATAATCATGGATTGCAAAATGTTCTTAAAACCCTTCTGCTACCAATGAGTTATTCCTCATGTGCGTTAATTAAATCAATTTAATTTTGGAAATACAATCTTGTACTAACTTACAGTTTCACATACTGAGCCACCTGGCTGTTACCAGGAGATGTGAAGGAAGAGCAATCCCAGAGCTGCGCACAACTGCTTTATAGCAATAAGCAAGCAGAGAAACCAGCAAAAGCAAAACTAATATTAGAGTAAAAAACTCACGAGACTCTTACAACTCTGAAACTTCTCCTTTGCAGGGATTAGAAAAATGCAAGAGCAGTTTTATGGGCTTTACTTTTCTCTTACTCCCCCTTTTCAGGGGGCATAAATCGCTCTCAGCTGTGAAGGAACTACAAGCATTTGGTTTCACAGAAAACAAAACAAAACAACACAACACGATACTTTTGGGTTACTAGGAAGAACTCTATTCTGCAGAAATGAAATCAGAAATAAAATCAGTGTTTGCACGTTTCACAAAAACGGCACTTCTGACTTCTCTGAAACCCCGCAGACCCACTATTTCTTGGAGCCATTTTCCTCGCCTGCCTCACAGAGCCCTGCAGAACATGGAGCTGGCAGGCGGATTGTGTTACTGCACCGAACTGCATTTGGAAACATCGACTACTGCAAACCGCAGCTGTCCTGTTGCAGAAGCCAAGTTACTCACACGGAGTTTACCACCCCCTGTTTAATACACTCTGCTGCTTCTGCCCTAATGAGCGGAGCAGCCCAGTGCCCTGCACCGGTGCTGCCCAGTTTGAACACGGGGAAGTTACAGGCTTCAAGGAACGATGCTTCGCTTTGGAATTTGCTCCTGCCAGACTCTGAAATTGCTGAAACTCAGAGAGGGCTATGCAACCTGCCTACTTTCCAAAGCTTTTTCATGCAAGTAATTTACTTAAACTGTATTTAAAATTTGTATTAAAATTTGTATTTTAAAAATAAACCTATTGACCAAGCAAACAAGAATGTTCCTAGAGAAAATCCTTATACTTTTTTTTTTTCCCTCCCCTAAAAAACTCCTGCCCTTATGCACCATCATACTCATTTTGCACCGCAGGACAATGTTTACTGCACAGTTTTAATCTCAAAGACAAAACAAGCACCCTCAGGAATAATACACAACTGATGAATAAACACTGTTATCGGCATCCTGCTCTCCAGCTTCGGCAAGCTACGTGTGCTCAATCACAGCTCCTCAGTTTGGTCTGGAAAGAAGCAGCACACACACCTTTCCTGCCAGAGGATGCAAGAGTCGCTGCACAAGCTTGAGACTACAGAAGGGAACACTTCGAGGGTCACAAAATTTAAATCGGAAGCATCTTTCATTTTTTTTTACATGAAGAACTGTAACAGCTGAAAAGGGAAAGCTCAGCTGATAAACAGAAATTCAAAATGTCACCAGCGTAATTAGTTTTTGAGAAAAATATTTACACTGCAGCTGAATCAAGCTGCTTTGCAGCTGAACCCCAGTAAAATTGCAACAATGGAGAAGGTTTTGTGTCTGCCTTTTAATGACCGTATCCTAATTACAGCAAAATTTCACCCTTCCCGCTGCTGGCTGGGAAAATAATTGTAAAATGCAGGATCCCGCAAATTACCAAGTAGGTGAACAATAAAATGCCCCCAAGGATAATGCATCACAAAACGCACTGCATTCATTTATTTGGCGAAATGCAGTTTAATTAGTTGTAAAAATAATGACTCCTTTGTACGGGCTCTCGCTAACATGCGTTGCTGCTCTGTATTTTGCTGAGTGGTACGAGTTGCGTGCCAAATTTACGTGCACGGATTATACAGTGTGCGCTTCAGCAGAGTGCAGAAAAGAGGTACAGAATCCATTGTGTTTTAACAGCGCATAAATGATATATACTCTATTCACGGAATTTGGCTGCTTGTCTATATTTTGAAACTCAATATTTCTCCTCGCAAGAGGGATTTGCGAGCCTCGATCCCATCTCATTGCAGAAAGCACTAAGCACAATAAAAACCGCTGCTGGGGAATCAGGATGTGTCAGTTCTGCAGCCGCCACCGTGTCACACAGCGCTCGTAGCACAGTGCTTTGCTACCATCCCCATCATTGAGAAAGGGGTCCACGACTTCCAGCATCCACAGATTTATGTTTGCGGGGCTTCATGGAGATGGCAGGGTGTTCATAGTCATGGGATATGTGGCATGGCTGTCAGATGTTTATACATTACATTTCCACCCAGCAGTCCAAAAGGAAAACTAACCATAATGAACAGTTTAAGGACATCGTAAGAACAATGGGATCTGGGATCATGATGGTAACGTTACTACAGTTGCTAGTGTCCTGTTTTCAAAGATGAACTGTAAAGGTCAGCAGAGAAATCCCTCGGGTTACACCAGCAGCAACAGTTAAAGTGAACAGGGCAATGCCAGGTAATCCAAGTACTCTCCTTTTTCCAGTGAGAGAGAACTGCCATTCCAGTATTGGAACCGGTTGTGAAATACTGCACCAAATACATGAATAGCTGTTGTAATAGCTTTGTTTACTTCCCATTTCTTTTTAAATTACCAGCTCTACTCATATTCAAATTGCAGTGGGCTCTATAGTCAAGTTTTGGCCAATTTACGCTTTCTATAATAAAGTTTTGGCCAACTTAAGCTTCTTCACAGTACGTAAAGTCTGTTAACATGGTTAGTCTCACCCTGGATAACTTTGCTGCATTTCTAGGATGAATTTGCTCATTCCAGTTTTACAAGACAGTCTGCAAGAGACTTGTCTGTTTTCACAGCGTGACCATTGAACTCGATGGAGAAAAAAGTAATTCAGAGATTATGACAGTGTTAATCCCAGCCAATGGTAGCAGAAGAAAAGGTTAAAGAACAGCTCCTGCCCCACTCTGCACCTTCTCCTTCACCCTTATTTTGCATGTGGTTGACAGAATTGCTAAAGACAAACTTAAATGCAATCACTCCAGCAACACAGATCGTATTTTTGCCCTTTCTGCCCAGCAACTACAGAAAGCAAAAAAATTCCCAATTCGTAAAGAAGAAATGTTGCGTGATAATGTGGACGACACAGCAGACTCCTAAACATGACACTGAGTCACTCAACATAAACCCCAAGTATCTGAAAACTCAATTTGGAAAAACAACGTTAATAATGAAGCTTAAGAGAACCAGGCATCGGAATAACACACATGCAGACCAAATCTTTTCTCCTTTACAAATAGCCTCCTCGGGACTTATTTAAGCTCTTTGTCTTTATTAGCCTTGGCTTTCAAAGCTAGATCTCCAAACATTTGCTATTCAAATATAACTTGTCATCTTCGGAGGGATTCCTTGTAAAACACTGCAGTAAATGCTCGGAGTAAGATCTGGCTGCTTCTCACGACCACTCAAAAGAGAACAGTTTCTGCTGTTAAATACTTGCATTAATTCTTGCCTAATTTTTTTACCTGTACTGCTAAGATACGTACTCTTTACAAGATGCTACCTTATTTCAATACAATTTTCATTATTTCGTTTAACCAAAAAACTCCAAATCTACAAAGTAAGGACACAACATCAGCTACCACCAGGAAGCCCGCTAGCTCCCCTCTTTTGGGCAGCTGTGCTTGTTTGAAGAAAAGCTTTTTCACTTGTGTTTGCATAAGGTTTGTCTTAATTAGTTGGTATTACAATGACTCACTTTGGGCTTTAAGAGACACCTGGAAGCAGAACACTGCGCAACAGAAAAGAAGAACATAACGATATTAACGGATTTCCCCCAGACTCTAAGGACCTGCCTCACTGTTGCTAGCAAGAAGGTTAAAAGCAAAATTATGCAAAAATTGCCTTTAAGGGCAGAAACACTTAGACACTATTCAGTGATAACGCACAGCAAAGGCAAGCATAATACAGAATGGAAAACTAGCAGAGGAACCATCAGAACATCCTTACTCTGTCAAAAGCTGGTGCAGCTTCTGGTAGCCCCTCTCCAAGGCCAAGCTCACCGGCGTTGCCCCTTCGTTGTTGTGGATGCTGAGAGCTCCTCTTCCACCTGGCTGCTGGAGCAGAAACCACGTCAGCCGCAGCAGACCCAGCCTCACCGCAAAATGCATCAGTGTTTCCCGAGGGATGTTCTCTAGGAAGAAAGAAAAAAAAAAAAAAAAAATTTTAAAAGATGGGAATTTGTGGGCTGCGGGTAAGGTGAATATCACAGCCCCACCGCTCAGCAACACCACACAGAGCGGCTGGCATGGAGCTGACAGCCCAAATGTTGAGGAACCTGCAGCACCTGGAAAAAACCACGCTGGCTGCCAACATCCAGAAGACACCATTACTTCAAAGCGATGGACATGCCACAGTGGGACTGGAACTGCCCAGGACCTCTCGGTGTGTCACTGACCACAGAAGTCAACGTGAAAAAAGCACCATTTCATAAACAGCCACAGCAATCACCAGGCTGCAGCACTCACAAACAGAACCTGGCACGGTCAGGGGAGTTTTTCTCCACGTCCAAGCCTGCTCCTCACACACCCAGGACCAGATTTCAGGAACAATTTTTGTTATTTAATGGGACACTGACTTGTCATGAAAAAAATCAATTACATTTGAAGCACAAATCTAAAGCAGTTATAAAAGAGAACAGTTTAACCTCTCGTGTAGAGAAAAAAAGTGAAGATTTTGCTATCCTGGTTTGAATATGCCTCAGACCAGCTTTTCTCAGCTGAATACAATAGCTCTATCATTCTAAGTAGCAGCATTTATAAACCAGCAATCTCCACTGCTGCTTTTTATGTTTAATAACTGTGACCTCCTAATTTGGTAAAAGTCACTCTTGAGCTTAAGCTTTCATCTCAGAAAAATATCCCCCTACTCTAAAAGCTGCAGCCCTAGAACAATACTCTGAAAAGCTTCACCCAGAAATGAGCTCCAGATGCAGTGGTGAAATACAGTATTTGCAGGTCAAAGCCTGTTACTTCTGCATGAAGGGCAAAAGCATTTGGGTTAAAAAAACTGTGAGAATTAAAAATTTGTTCTTTTAATTAACAAAGGATTTCAGTATTGACCGGCAGCAACAATATCAACAAAACAGCACCAACTGGGTCTCAGTTAACCATGCCAATGAGTGCACTTGGTATAATACCTTTAATATCATAAAAATGATTTATTGGGTTATTAATTTGGTTGCCAGCCAAACCTATACAGCAGGTTTAAAAATGCAAGTACATAATGGCTTTAGGATTTAATTATTTTTTCCTCAAGAAACATGCCCCAAGAGCAATCACTTATTTAAAGCGCTGCTGTTTTTCTTGCTTACTTGCTTTCTTAAGGGACATAGTTAAGACCTTCCATGAAAAACAAAGTAAAAATGGGCAGTTCTCCCCTGCCTGACACACATTTTTTTCCCAACTTTTTGGATCAATTCCTGAAGAACTAATCTGTATTCAAGAACCAAAAGCTTTCTGGCACCATCTCTCTTCCGAATGACTCCAAATTAGGTCTCTGGGCTACAAACCAAACCTTCCCCCCAACTTCCTCTTGATTACCGTAAAGCAGAACCATGCTGTCCTGAATACAAGAGCGTGTCTGAATGGAGGTTCCAGCTGATCAGAGAAAAAGGGAATAGCTGAGCTCACTCAGAGACCAATTCTCAGCCTGTGGGAGAGTAATGACAAGGATTTTGGTATTAACTGCTATAGTGTAATAATTTATAAATAAACAACGTGACAAGGTATTTAATCAATGGTTGTCGGCCTTGGATTTAAAGAAAAACGAAGCATAACGCACCATATAGACTGACATAAGGGAAAGGCTGCTGATGAGGCTGCGAAATGAGAAAGCCTGAATACAGGTAGAACTTACCCAGAGTGAATGCAGATGCCAAAGGTTTCACCCAATGAACTTGTATCTGCACAAAGCTCCTACATCACCTGCACACTGGTCAGCTAACACAATCAAAGCAGTACAACTCTTCCTACTGAGATGTAGGAGGCACAAAAGCACTTTGCCAGAGCAAACAACTGCCATCTGATTAAAGAATCTGTTGCACTGGTCTGATCACATCTGTTCTAGCATGGGATCTCCTGTTCCAGCTGCTTTGTCGAAGGGAAAAACATCTTCCTAACTAAAACTGACAGTCGTGCATCAACACTGAGCAGCGTAGACCTGCAAAGCATAAGCATAGGTCCCTGGACCAAAATGCTTCCTTCTCCTTCAGCTGAGAGCATTACAGTGAGGTAGAAGCATCTTCTGCCCACCACCTCATGGTTCACCAATAAACACACATACCAACTGCAAGTCCTGCAAGATGACGGCAAATACTCATCCTGTCCCTGACCAGCTGGGTGCCCCTCTCCACCTCCTATTTCCAGGAACGAAATGCCCTCTCCCAGCTGTCCCAAATGATCACCTGATGTAATCTGCTCATATAACCGCAAGTTCTGAAAATCCCACTTTTTTCCCATTATTTCCAAACAATCTTCTTTATCATGAAATTAGTGGACACAGTAGTTCCAGCGTGTGGATGAAGGTGTCTACAAACACAACTGAACTGAACATGGCCCTGCCCCAACGCCTTTGAGCAACGACGACGTGCACAGATCTGTACTAGAAGACATGGCGTGTTGCCATCCAGAGCGTATTAAACATACAAGCTCACTATCCAGGGCCCATTTGGAAGGCTCTGCCTGACATACAAACTGGCCTGAGGCCATCCTAACAGATGGGCACAGATGATGGCAGCAAAGAGACAAAGTACTGTACATCCAGCAACTGCAGGGGCCCCAGGCAATGGCTTCAGAAGGGTCTGGAGTGTGCGAAACTTGCATGGCTACAGTTAAAAAGGCGTTTACCATCTGTGGGCTGGATTAATTACTAATATGTAATGAAAAATACATCTGTCGGCGCATGGTGTTGCTCAGAATAAGATGAGAGCTGGTCTGCGTCAAGTACGGGAGTATCGCTGGACGGAGAGGGGAGGAAGATGGAGAAATCACTCCAGCCTTCCTACCTCTGAAGGGATGAATCTTGTAGCACAAAATGTTGGAAATTCAGTAGATGATTTCAAGGTTTGTCATGGTGTAAAATG
Organism: Caloenas nicobarica; assembly: GCF_036013445.1. NCBI lineage: Eukaryota > Metazoa > Chordata > Aves > Columbiformes > Columbidae > Caloenas > Caloenas nicobarica. The sequence goes on from NC_088254.1 coordinate 16,757,293, forward strand.
CCCATCCCAGGGTCGGCAGAACAACAAAAGCTTTAACGTGCAATAGCCAGAGCTCCTTCTCCTACCCCGTATCAAGCACGAGCTTTTCATCTTAAAATGTCCGTTCTTTGAATGTCAACAAGAAGCTTCTTGTAATTAGGAAATTGTGGAAATACAAGACACATGATACTGGAAAGCCCAAGGTTTTGTTCCTTTCTTGTTTCCTAGTAATAGGCAAGAGTTGAAACATATCATTATTGTCCCATAATGGCAAGGCACTCTAAGCCAGCTGGCAAAACATAAGACTTTAGATATATTATTTTAATGTATTTTTTTTTCAGCTGTGACACACGAACAGACAGTTTATCCGGGTAACTAAGGACAAAATTTCCATAGAAGATTGTCAAATGTACTTTGCTAACAGTAAAGGATTAAGGTTTAGGGTGCTATTAGCACAAAACAAATATGCAATGAAGAAAAAAAAAAAAAGTGTGGGTATGACATATCCGAGAACACAGAAACCATTCTCTAAGTAAAAACTTTCAGTTTAGTCCTGATTAAACAACAAAAAAAAAACCCCCACACCCCAAACCTGCTCCTTTAAAAAAAAAAAAAAAAATAAAGTAAAATCACTCTTTATACAGAGTAACCCACACTTAATTGCTCAGTTTATCCTCCATGCTCTGAGACATCTCATCATGGGAGAGACAACCATGGACTGGAGTAGCTTGAAGCATCTCTCACTAGTCTTCCTGTGATGGTGACCTTTGCTTGGTTCTTACCCAAATTCACATATACTCAGCAATTTGGAAATATACCATCAAATCTGGCCTCAAAATCTTGTTCTCCTTGCTTCTGCTGGAAATGTTCACTGGTCAGACCAACCCTTGAGAAAGAAAGGGAGCAAAAACCAGCAACAAGCTATCACTTAATGCTGAGGTCTTAGAGGAAGGCAACCTAGAGGTCAAGGCAAAGATGCTATGTTTGGTGTTACGACTTCAGTTAATAAAAAGCTGTGTGGGTAATTCTTTTTTAATCTTATAAACAAGAAAGTTTTCAAAGCACACCAAGGGATCTTCACGTCCCCTTTCCCACTAATATCAAAGGGAAGAGAAACTTTCTCATGCCAATGATTTCTCAGCCGCAGATTGAGGACTACAGCTGAGGACTGGGCAGCACATTTCAGACACTGTCTGAACCAGAATTATTTTCTGCTTCCCATTTGCCACTGCAGAAGGCATTAAATTTAGGTATGGAAAAGATTTATTACATCTTATCAAGGACTACAGCCAAACAGATCATTTTGCCGTGTTGGCACAGGAAAGATCATGTCGATTTATACCATGCAGTCCTTTATCAGAGGGCAGGAGGAAGCTGAGCGGCAGACTGGGAAAGGATATGACACCCTATGAAAAAAGTACTTGTAAGTACACTGAAAGGGTTCAATGAGAAACTGTAAAGAGTGCAGCAGATGAACGGATTAAAGCTTTACTTCTGAAAAACATTGCCAGTTGCATATTTTGCAACTTCCTCCCATGGAAAAAAAAAGTTAGCTCCTAATAATCGTCTTCACTTTCTGAAAGCTTTTTAACGTGGAGTTTGGTGGGGTTTTTTGGCTTTTTTCTTTTTTCTTTAAATCGGGAATTTTTTGTCGGTTGCTTTCTCTCTTCAGACATTCTCCCTTTGTGTAAAAAAAACTCAAATTAAGGTTCTCTAATCACGATGACACTCATGTTGTGCTGTACACTGAAATCCTACTGGGTTCGTACATAAAGTTATTAAACCCGTAACGCAAATCCATTCTGACCATTTCAAACCAGAGTGAAGCCTCTCCCTCTCTACCCACCTCCCACCTGGCAAGCTCAGGGATTTTTCATTTCTCAAGAAGCCCTTACTGCACACAGATGTTTGTTCCGCAGCATTTCTGGGAAGCTGTACATATTCGAGACGTCAGTAATTGCGTTCCTAAAGCTAAGGAGCTATTAAGTATTTTATCTAATGAGATGGTCTCGTTGTTTGCCCCTAATTGTGGCTATCTCCCAGCTCATCAAAGGGACCGCTGCTCCTTTCGCTCCGGGGGAACGGCTCCATACCATGGTTGATCACTGCAACCCTCTGCCAACGTTAACCAGCTCCTCAGAAAGCTCACACCACTGAAACTGTAACCATAGCTCTGGGTTTCATCACTTCATTTTACTCATTAGAAGTAAAAGACTCCTTTTTCCTCAAAGTCTTTGTCAGAATATTTAAAATGAATTTTGGAAGTGATCTGTTTGCTACCAATAGTTAGCTCAAGGACTAAGCTCTCTAAGCTTTTCATACCTGAGCCTTGGATCCTCCCTATTTTTTTTTTTCAGCAACATAAACGGGCCATAATCATTACTCATACCTCCAAAAATTCTGCTCTGGCTTTCTAGTTAGCTTATTTTCTCTTCAGTCATTTAAAATAGAAAGTCACAGTCCGATATTTACATTGCATGCATCCTCAGAATACAAACCAAATCTTGATTTCTAGATACCAAGCGTAAAAATCTGTTCCATTTAAACAGCCACCTTTAAATGCCACTGAGAACAGCAAATAACTCTACTTTTGACAGCAGTAACAACTATGTTCTTTGGAAAGTTACAGTGCACTTATAATAATTAAGATGGACATGATTATACAGCACCTGAAAGTAATGCTGTGTTTGGAATACCATGGTAACAAGAGTAATCCTTAATTATGGATATTCTGCAATTGCGAATGCCATTTGAGTTCATGCAGATAGGCAGATAATTAAGAGCAAGGCCCAGGAATCGCCCACTGCAGAGGGACAGTATCTAGCCAGGGTCAGAGCACAGTCAGTCCTGGGGCCACAACTGCTGCAGGACAGAAGTGATGAGGACTGCAGAAGTCTTATGTACAACCTCCTACGAACAAACCAGACAGCAAAAACATGGCCACGGTTACTAGAACAAGGACCAAAACATGACAGGTCCCTTCTTCTCTGATTTCCAGTCAGCTCTGCGGGTGTTGGTCAACTGTGCTACTTTTCCACGGGAATATAATGTTGATTAAATACCCTGAAACCTAAGTATACCTTTTGAGAGTTGCCATCATGAGAAAAATCTTGAGAGAATAGCTTTTATTTATATATAATATTAACAGATAAAATATTCCATAAAAAAGAAAAAGTTACCTAGACACCTTATTGAAGTCAAATAAAAATCAAATCAGAAGGGCAAAGAATTAAAAGCAAGAAATTTAAGCAAACAAATGTCACAATCCCACAGAAAAGCAAGCAGGAAAAGCTGTAAGACGAGGCCACTGATAACTGGTTTAAGAGAGAGGATTCTGTTTTTTGAGCTCGCTTTTCCCATCAGGGATTCCTGGCGTCCAGCCCCTGCTCTCCATCACCTGAGCGCTGCTGCCAGGCAGTGGGCAGACCAGGCTGGGTACCACGCTCCACACCGCTGGCTGCCGAACAAAAAGCTTCTCATCAAAGCCCCAGATCTACAAAAACATAGTCTGGTGTTAAATTTGGCACAAAGGGTTCATTCAAAGCTTGCTGAGGTCCAAACAAGCTGACTTTTTTTTTTTTCCAATGGATTTTGGGTGGAAGAACTAAGGACTTGCAAGCACAAACAGCTTTAGACTTTTATGCTCTACCAGAGTAATACATATTAATAAATAGTTGGGTTTGAGCAATGTTAATCAAATACCTATAATAATATTACTGTAAGGATTAGATTAATCAATGCTGCTCAATGCTTTTAATTTTCAGACAGTTTCTTTCTGAGAAATAAAACCTTTTGCTGTTCCAGAACAACAGAATCAAGTGAATGAGAATACTGCAAATGAACGTAGTTGGGTTTTGAAAACATCTTGATGAAAATACAGGAAGAAATGTTCATTTTATTTTCAATTTGTTTTGATTAAAATGATGCCTCTAAAGAGATAATAGAAGAATAAATGTAAAGACAACCTAGTGTGTAAGATATTAAGATTACCAGGATTATTGAAGCTGAACAAACTTCTCTTGTCAAATGGCAACAGCTAACTTAAGGTTACATACAAATAAATAAAAACGTGCACTGGAATGTTTGCAAATGTCCTGCAGCAGTTTTAAATAATTTTGGAGGTATTTCTAACCCACAGCTGAAAGGACGTACTCTTAACAATTCGGCTATGTGACTGTACCACACCTTTAATCTTGAGCAATGGCAAACTCTTAAAGAATGAAGAACTTGTTTTGGTAACCAAAATATAAGCAAGTAGCTGATTCTCACATAGCTTTGTCCATAGTCATCCTGCGCTTTTCCATAATAAAAAGTCAAACCTACTAAAGTGTTGGAAAGGGGATGGGGGGGAGGGGGCGGAAGGGGGATGCTGCAAGAACATAATGGATGGATGCCAACAACTGAGGATCATTTTGATGTGACCGGCAGCCAGCTGGTACCCAGGATCCCATGAGGTGTTACGTGGCTCCTTCTTCTTGGTGTGTGGACCTTAACCCTGCGCTTTGCACTGCACAAACCTACCGACACGAGAGATCAGCCTCAGCAGACGGAGCCAGGTGTTACTTTTAGCAGCTCCTCTGGGGTGCGCGGCGGCCGTGAACTCCCTGCCCTCTGCCCAAAGACTGGTCAGGGTTGGGTGCAGGTAAAAGCAAGGTGAAGCTTCCACGTCCAGCTATCCCCTCCTCAAAAATCAGCACAGGGTTCTGCTTGATGGCAGAACTTCCACCCAGCTTCTGCCTGCAGAGAGGCCATTCCTTCCTAACTGTTTTTTTTTTGCAAAAGCTAAACTCCTACTTCAGCCCTCAGAAAAATCAACTTTTAAATGTGCTTGACAGCAATGGCCCTCTCTGAACAGCAGTTCCCCATCAAGCTGTGGTGCTCGGGGAGCTGGCTGAGCCTCCCGGCTCGCTCCTGCCTTCAGAGGTTTTGCTAAACAGCAGCGTTTTGTTTCCATCCCACAAGAGCCCATAGAGACATGCCAGCTTCGACGCAGCGCTAAAAATCTTTCAAGAAGGGGTCTGACATTTTCTTTTGTTCCCATTTCTATAGTATTTTCTCCTCCGAGAAGGTTATTTGAAGTATCTGATGCTGACATTTAGCAAAATCTGAAATATTAATTGGAATAGCTGTTCATAGGTAGCGACGCAGCGCAGGATGGGGTGTCCCACTGGAGGGGCACTGGCCAGAACACACGTAGTTGTCCAAATGCTCCCACAGTTTCAATCTTTGCTGTGCTTTTTTCCTCTCTCCCGCACACAAATTAACCCACAAGCACCAGTACAGGGGTGCTATGTTTTTCCAGAGAGGTTTTTCTAACCTAGTGCTCCATCATAAATCAGAGACATCGCTTCCATCTCACTCTAGCAAAACAGATTTTTGTGACCAAAAGGATGCTTATGCATGCAAATCTTTCCCGTCAGTCACAAAAATTCTCCCAAATTCCCTGTGTATAATTATCTCACGGAAAAACACTACCAAGTAAATCTGCCTCTAGAAAAAGAGCTGATCAGAAGATGAAAGAGACACCAAGACATCAATAAACTGCCCTTTTTCAGTTATTTATGAAAGGACTCACTGCAAGGGAACATACAGCACCGATATTCCTCAAGGAAAGTTGCATTTAATACTATTATATTTATTTACTTACACTTCTGTCTACAAAAACCTCGCCACAAGATGCCAAAACACTCAGCGCAACAGAGCTCCCCCTCCTCACTGTGGATGCAGTGGGTGCTTTACAGCTCCATTAGCATTCAGAGCCCCACACCAGCACAACTTCCAGGCACACAAGTGCATGCTGAGCAAACTATGCAAATCCTATGGCCTGATTTCCCAAAGTGCTGGCTTTCCAAAGAATAACCAAAGTCAAAAAGGAGAAACTGGATCTCAGCCTTCCTGCAGAATCAGCAGCAATTCAGACTTTCAATCAAAGTTTTTGTTAACTTAAGATCACTTTGACTGTATTTTTGTCACTTAAAGCAGAAATGTCTATATGTACACAACTTTTTTGAATGCAGAAAGAAACACCAGTGTCTTCCACACAGAGGAAAGAAATACCAAGTGTTTATCTCCTTGTAAACACATGGCAGCATCTGAGTTTCTACCGAGAAACCATTAAATATAATAAAATCTTTTAACGTCTTCTAGCACTGCATGAATTGCCTGTCCATGTATTCATGTTTACAAAAGCAGTCAGCAAGTCAGTGAAAAATAAACCAGGAAAATCTCCTGTAGAAAACTGTTGCAGTGAGCAGAACCGAGCCTGCCGTGTTGAGCAAGCCACACCATTCCTTTTCAAGTGTTTACACCATTACATCCCATAAAAGATAACAGAAGCCTCACAGCCACATTCCTTAAGTAGAAACTATTTGCCAAAATACCCTGAAAATTTACAGCAAGGATTTGTACACACTGGAACTAGCCCCCCAGTCCCTCGATATGCTTCCTTAAACTTCCCTGTGACAAAAGCAAGCAAGAACTCCAAGGACACGGACATGCCACAGCATCCTGAACACCTCGGCAATTCTGCTTCGGCAGTCACCAGAGACTTTGGGCCAGCCTTGGGCTTTCTTCATAAGCTCTCAGTAGCCCTCACTGCTGCGGTTAAGGGTCAGGCTTTCCCACTTTCACCTTCTTTTATTTGCAAAATTGTCCAGGATTATTTTGGGGAACACCCATGTTCGTCCAGCCAACGTGCAACTAGGGATATGATACAAACCCGCAGGGGCAGAGCTCCAACTTCTCCACGAAAAATTAGACGTATTTTACACGTTAGAGTCACTTCGCACATTTGCTGTAAAACCAATATTTGCCAAAAGTGCCCAGTTTCGTGGCACAAGGATAATGTTCCCGGGAGCATCAGACTTTCTACACGCAGACAGGTTTCTTTCAGGAAATCTCAGAAACGTGATGCTGATATACTTACCACTGCATACATACAAAAAATCCCCTCTTCTGGGTGTGTTTAAAACACTGACCATTTACAACAGCTTGTGCTATTTCACAAGAGAAGACACAGAGAAAACGTCAGCGCCTTATATATTTTAAGGTGGCTGAAGTGCAAAGCGTAGGATGCAGATGTGGTAAGGGCACACCGGTACACATCGCATCTCCGAGCACAGAGGACACCTTTTGAAAGACACATTGAGGGTTCCCAAAGCAGGGAACCCTTTCTCCCAGACTTTTTACCTCTCTCCCAACCCACTTGTCTCATGCATGCCCTAAAGGTGCTCACCGGGCAGGGACTGGTCCGCTCCCAGCACGTTCCATTCTGCTGGCAGTTTCAGGTGTCGAAACGCCAAAGCCACTTTCTCGTCCAAAAAATCCACGTCCGCAGCAGGTGGTCTTGAGCGATCCAAGAACCGGGTGAAATTCAGTGCCTGCTGGTTGCCAGCGCAGGTGGCCAGAAACTGGGCGGCATCGTAGGCTTCATCCTGGACAAACTGGAAATTCTCTTCTGCCACAACCAGAACAGGATGACCTTCTCTAGAGGCACAGAGTGCCACCTTCACCGTCTCACAGCAGTCATGGCCTGCAAAATAAACACAAGGGAAACGGTAAAAAAAGAACAATTGCATGCAGTGAAGAAACACAACTGAGTGACTCCTTTGACACACATAGTCTTTATATTAAATCAGGTAAGAAAAAGTTATTAGGGGTTACAAATCTACATTAAACACTATCTCGGGAATTTATATATATAATATATATCAGAGATAAGTATTTCTTATAGACTTCAAAAGGAAAAAATGTGTAAGTCTTCTCTGTTTGGCACAATATAAACCAAGAAATATAAGCCACTCTTATCTGACCAGACTATTTTTGATCAGCAACAAGTAAACTCAAGAGCATTAAGTAATTCAAGTGAAGATTTTGCTAGCATACCAATGGAAATTACAGTCCAAACAGTCAGATTACAGGGTCAAACTTTACTTTTACAGCTCCACAGGACTCCAGTAACTCCCCAGAAACCAGAATCCAAGTGCTGCAAAACTACATACTCCAAATGCTGTCACAACACTTGGCTCGTACATAAAACACTGTAATTTCACCTAAAACAAAGAGCTACAGAGCAGCAATGCCTACGAGAGTGCAGCCTGCCCAGGCGTGCCCTCGGATCCCATGCTCACCGCTGCACCTGCCCTTTCCATTCAGGTTCACATAACAAAACGAAAACTAAGCTGCTTCAGCTAAATAAAAACATGGAAATGGCCACTTTCCATATTTACAAAACAAAAGGTTGGAAGTTTGATAACTTTTAAGTTTATTTATTTATTTAGGGCAGGGGAAGCAAGAGAAAGGATGCCCTGGCAATCTCATTGACTTAGAAACTAACAAAAAAAAAAACCCCAAACCACAACCAAACCGCAACACCTTTTTTGCAATTTTAAAAGGAAAAAGATATTCTGTCCAACACGATCAGCACTTGTAAATGTCAGACATGCCCCTTCAATAATACGGTTTGTGTTTCAAGTTCACCGTGCGGCACAGTTTCTTGTTCCAGTCTCGGACTGACGTCACGGCTGTTTTTGCCAGAACAGCATGGACCCCGCACTAATGACTGGAAAAGCTTCTTTTTGCCCATGACCTCAGTCTACTACTACATTCATGAAACTGCTTAATTAAATACAAAATGACGATTTATTTTTAAAGGCTTGAAAATTCAATTTAAGCCCCTATTTGTGGTCAGTGGGAAAGTTCCCTTCTTGTGTCGGGGCCCTTTGCTTTTGATTTCCCTGACAAAAGGAGAAATATGTCCCCAATCTTCGTGGTCTTCCAGCCAACCTTCCAAATCTGTTCTGAGGCTTTTGGCATCTATACAGGTTTTGTCTGCTGAAAGAGGCGATCCTGAAGTTAATTGAAAGGTCAAAACCGCTATTAGGACACTGTGGGTAGCACCAAAATTGTGAGAGATGAGGCTGCACGGCTTCCTAAGCAGAACAAAAGCAGCTGGAAAGGTATCAAAGCCAAGTGTAGGGCAAGAGAATGAAAACACACATGGATGTCACTGCAACAGCTCAATTCAACTGGGAGGCTCTGAAGCTGAAAGGTGAGAAAAATCTCTCCTTCCAGCATGGGCGTCTATTAGCAAGAGGATGATGTGAAAGCTGAAGGAACAGATGTATTAGTACTGATGTTGTAAAAAACAATAAGGGCGGGAAGACCTTCTACTGTTCTTGGTCATATTGCACATATATTCAGAGTTTAATACATCACCAGTCAACAGGATGGGCAGTGGCAGGGATCTCAGCAGACCAGACAAAACCCATTCACAAACTCCACCTGCCCTCCCAGAAGGAGCCTCCAATATTCAAGGGAGAAGCAGGGGGTTAGTATATCTTTGAGGGAATCTGCCTTTAATGCAGTTCAGAACTGTACATCCCTCCCCCTACACCTTTTTGCTTTGGTCATCTTCCTAAGGACATCAGAATAAGGAGCAGGTAAGACATTAACTTTGTTTATAACCTCCACAAAAGCAGCGAGTTATATGCAGGTTGTTAAGAAGGCCATGCTATCCTAGGGGAGCTGACTTGAGTGCTGCAAACTTGGCTCACCCTCATGAAGTTTGCTAGAATGCAGAGTTAAAAAAAAAATCACAGTAATACACTCCTTAATAGCCTGAGAAAAGCTAAACCTTTGATTTCGTTTTTTAAACTATTTTCTGTCTATTCCCTTAAGAATCCCACCTGCAAAGCAACCTAGAACAGGGCTACTCTGCCAGAAAGCCAGTGGATTTTCAGGGCTGAAGCAGAAGCCAAACATGGCCCACGAGCAGCTACAGAGAAACACTTCGGGACAGTCCTTTCCCTGTCATGAAGCCAAACAACTCTTCTGTGGGACGCAAAAGCTTCTCTGTCCTAACAACAACTAGAGAAACCTCAGTCAAGACACATGGCCTCCTTAAACAGGTACACCATGGATGTGCACAAAGTTCCCTTGGATGGAACATATGTGAAACATCAGCCCCAAAATTAAGCAAAGCGATAGATAGCAGTGTTCAAGGCAAAGCAAGGGGAGGTGACAAACAGGCCATGTCCTGATCTGCAGCCAACGATAGTTCTCTTGAAAATCCCACAGATAACTAATACCGCCTTGAAAGGGAGGTGACAGAGCTGATGATCCATTTTCATCTAACAGGATCAAAGAAGCATCCTGCTAAACCCTGGGGAATGTTCTTCGAAAGGGCAACCGCTCGCAAGGCTTTGATGTTCTCCTTCCCTACATCTGAGAAGATGTCAGACTCGGGGGGGTAAGCGTCTGGGACAGGTTCTGACTTTTGGCAAACAGTTCAAACGAAAGAGGAGCCAGTAAGTAACAAGTGTGGCCAATACTAAAAAGATTGCTCAAGAGGTCTCAGCCCCCCCGCTTTGAAGCCGCTACAGGAACGATGTAAGCAAACGTGTCCCCAATACGTGAGCCTTCTGAAGGAACCATCGTTGGGGCTACGCTTCTCTCCACAACAAAGATTGTTGTTTCCTTCGCCTAGACTAAGATCTGAACTTCAACAGCCCTTTTCCCCAGAGGATTAGCAAAAGTGAGCTAAGCTTTCTGGCACTCTCAGGAGACAAGTGGTTATCATCTGTAAAACAAGCCCAAATCTGTTTTTATGAGATTAAGTAACTTGTCCAAGATCACAAAGAGCTCCAGGCAATGCCAGAACAGACGCTATTGCTCTCCATCATCTCTTTTTCTGCTGGTAGACAGCCGGGCTTTCTCCTAATATGGGTTAAGTACCAAGTCATGTGCTTTGCAAGCATCAGGGCATTTGACTATCGACTGCTGTAACTCCCTTGGACACCTTCCCCACAAGTGCAACAAAAAGCTTCTGACTCACTAAAAAGGTGAAAAAAACCATGGGTGTGTCAGGAAGAGTGATGAGCCTATTTATAGCCGATTTATAAAGGTTTGCATTTCGGTAGGCTGAAAACACACGTAACTGAATAAATCACACACATGAGTGCACTCGCAGAAGAGAATAGAAATCTCTGTGCTTTACAACACGATCTAGGTTCATGATACCACCCAGCACCCCCCCCCGACTGCCTTCAGTCTTCTGCAGAAACCAGGCCCTTTGGCCAAAATAACAATGAAAAGCAAATGATGCAATACGGACATCTCCACACTGGTATCAGCTGGTAGTATCCTAGTTCGAATTTTAACTCTGTTGACAAACACAAACAGTGTTGACATCTCAGACTGCACAGAATAACTTCATATGTATAGCTAGGCTTTACTCCTTCAAACTTTTTTTTTCTTGCCACAATATTAAATTAGGTCATTTATGCTGGCCTAACCGTGATAAAAGTCAAATAACCTACCCCTTAATTCTTCCAGCATTTTATCCCATTTACCCTTATGCTCCTCAGCTACTTTAAATTTAGCCTGGAAACAATCCAGTACTTGGAGTTATTTTGAGAAGTGCCAACATTTTGCAGGAAAAATACAGAAATAAAAAAAATTACTTCCTTCTGTGCATAGATAGGTGCAATGACTGCTTCTGTTGTGACAAAGCAAATTCCTCATCTTCACATAAAACCACTCTTCAAAAATTATTTAAAATGAGACAACTCGTCAACTAAAGAATTCCTTACTGGGCCACTAACTGAAACTTGCTCTGGGCAATAGATAGCAACAAAAAATGAAGAACACAGAGTTCTGGTGTCTCTGTCCTTATCTCTGAAGAGATGAGATGCATCGGTAAGATAGCACTCTACAAAATAACGAGGCAAAACGATGAGCAGAAGGTGGAGATTTATGAGCTGTAAGTAATTAGCAGACAAGTTAATGTACAGCCTTAGACCTGGTCATCTAATCGGCACCTGTGTCTGTGATCTGGCGTGTGGTTAAAATGGCAGCAGCAAAGCTCTTCTTGTTAAACGAGGCACACATGGAGACAAAACACCCCTAAACAGAGCTTTACTAAAACATGATTTCATTTCCTACTCCTCTAAAAGTGGAAATCCTGTCCAAACCTCCTATTTTCAGAATTCACATTTGTTTTATCAAACAATAGGCCCCCAGCCTGGGTGGCTATTTAAAGTCCTTCTGGAAGCACATGTTTGGGTTTGCCTGGTAGGTCACTAAGGACTCCAGTGCTAATTGAATCCTCCAAGTTACCATGGTGGGGCTGGGTTGAAAGAAGTCTTACAAAGCGATTTAAGCAGGACAGGAAAACCAGACAACAAACGTGGTGAATCTCATGGAGTGTCTTGGATTTGCATCCACGAGATGTTGCCATCTGGTGGCTCTATAGACATGGAAGCCAAGGGATCTCCTGTGCTTCTTTTCTGCTTCAGAAATCACGAGTTCTGATTCTGAAAATCAGAGCCCACATTTGAAGTGCATTTGTGTGATTTACACAGTTATTGTATTCACCCTTGCAACACAGAAAACCTTATGAAATACATAGGCACAGTACCAGTAACAGAGAGGAGCTTTTGTTTTTCCTTTTAAACCCTTGACTATTAACATGGAGAGTGAAGAAAGATTTTTCTAAGGCCCTTTATACTGCAGATGCCCTAAAAATCTATAGAAGTTTAAGACCCCACACATTACACCATAAATAATTTCAATAGAGATTCAATCACTTTTTCCTGTGACTGATGTCATCTACAACTGGCATCACTTCCTTTTAATTACTCTGCCTAGAAGAATTAAGTACACCAAAGAAGATGGACTGCAAAAAGTCTTCTTGGCTATGCTGTTTTATTCTATTTTAGGGGTTTTTTTGTTTCATAATTAAGAGTATTTTCAAATCCACAACTGGTACTGCCAAGTGGTCATTTGTTATGCAACTTGTTTACCCTTTTGGTCTACCAGTACAAAGATTGTTTCATGAAATATAGCTTTTTCTATGAAAAGTTGTTTCCTTGGGGAAAACACAGTCTGTGGTAAAAGAGAATAAAGCATGAACATATGTAAACAATTTCACAATAAAATAAAAGTTTGAAATGAAGACATTTCCAAGCTAATTGAAATTTTAGTCTATCCTCTTAACTCGCAGGAAAAGAAGTAGAGGAAAAAATAACCTGAGAAGTACAGGAATTAAGAACAAGTAAAAGACCAAACCTGCTTCTCCACTGCAGCTTAGGCACAGGGAAAGCTCCCTGTGGGTCAAGGCATTTGGAGTAAATGGGAGCGTTTCAGCCCTATGGAAACTGAAGGCAGCCAACTAGGCAGAAACTCAGTCTCTCAGGTCCTTTTTGTGCCTCTCATTTTGCCCCTCCTTCCCTTTGAAAGACATACAAGAATCCCGCACCTTCTGAGATCAACCAACGAGAAAAAGTGGTTCAGCTATTACAGAGCAAAGGCTCAGAGTGACACAACGCATTGCAACGCTACACACAAAGACAATCATATCTCACAAAATTACCTTATTTATTGTTTCAGTGACTCAGCTTATCAACGGGGTATTTCTTACCCTTCACTTAATTCGTGCCCAGTAGTGCAGCCATTCCTGTGAGGGCACACAAGCTGCGCTGGCTGCACCACGCAAACACTCCAGCTCCCAGCACACCAGGTCATTCTGTGAGCTTGTTCTCCCCAAATCTGAGAGCCCCCCAATGCCAAGATGCCTCCACTGCCCATGGCAGGCTGCGCTCAGGGCTTTTGACTCACATGAATAGGGATGAGGTTGTTCTTTCTTTTGTTGGTTTGTTTGACGGATCATGATTTGAGGCTTTTCATTATAAGATTTTTTTTTTTCCCCCATGCAGGGAAAAAGCTGCTCTAGCAGCAGAGGCAAGCGACGAGGCTGTTGTCTTGCAATTAAGTTTCACTTGCCTGCTTTAACACAGACTTTCTACACCACCACATGCCATCTGCTTGGCCATTCAATGTCTCAGTTACCCTCCCTGGTCTGTAGAGACGTTGGGAAGAAAGAAATATATTAAAGATTATAACAGTCTCAGTTACTACAGTAATGACTTGCTGAAAAGCTCAGTTTATGACCAACACTAAATAGGATGAGCATCCGTGGCATAAGTGGACACATCCGTCCCCAACAGCACAATTTCAGCAGCAACAACAGTTTAGCCACAGCAGCAGAGCTGACATCATCTCTCTTCATCCTTCCCTGCTCGACCTTTGGTATTTTCTTAATGCCCAAACGCAGCAACAAAGCTTTTGCAACTAATGATATCCAAACGAGAGCAACACCCAGTGCCACAGCATCCCCTCCTGCCATGCAGATGGACCTTAACGTGGGAACTGGCTGATGAGACAGTGCTTGAAATGGTTCTGCAGAACTACAGGGTGCCTCTGGTACCGAGAAAAACTTCTTCAATTATGGAGAATTTGAACCAGATCATTTAGAAATAGAAGAATTTTAACAGAGACAGTAAAGCATTAGTTAAATAAGGTTTTGGTACTTTTTCACCAAGACAAACAGAAACTTAGTTGGACGACATAACCTGCTTTGTCCTTAAGCTGGCAAAAGAACACCTGGGAGCATGCAAAACATCATCTGCTGCCTAATGTCTTGTAACTCAGTAGCTTATTTTGATACTTCAACTTATGACAAATCAACTCAGATGAGAATCTGTTTCTTACAAGGGGAAATTATTTCCCTTAAATTCATAACACGGTCAATAGTCGGGCAGTATAACCACCCCATCCAAATCTTCAGAGTAAGTGCAAAAATAAAAGTAGTATTTCGCCCTTGGAGTGACTTCGGAATCTACATTTAACCACAACTTGAGGTAAAAAAAAAGCTGGTCCCATAAACTTACAATCAGAAACCCTTTCTTTTATTATGCACAGAAATAAAAGCATATATTTGAACAGCATTGTTGACAATATATATTCAATGCTTAAGGCTGATGATAAGGGCAGCATAAGAAAGACGCAAATTGCTCTAGTAATTATATTTTTATATATGCAGCAGCTTTTTGACTCTGCAATTGTAAGCTTTTACTTCAGCAAAGTCTTTCAGGTTATAGAGAATTTTCACATGCAGTGAGAATTTAGAATTTATTATGAAAGTCTATATTTCCATTCCATTTTATTTAATTTCTCATCTAAAAACACCTTAAAGTTGTTGAGATTTTTGTAATAAATGGGATTTTCTCTGAAAGCTTTGCTAAAACATCCTACTTAATTTTGGCAGCGGATGTAATCAAATCGCTCCTCTTTCAGTTTTTTTTATGCCTCCATACACCACCCAAACTACTGACGAAGTCAAGAAAAAAAGATTTAAAATCTGGTTTTGTTTTTACATCGGCCTTAACTTAATTATGGTCACCCCAACCTCTGACAGACTTCATCTGAATTCCCCTGGGGACTATATGAAAGTGAGGACTTGGGACGAGGATGGGAGAAGAGCCTTCAAGCCCAGAAGAGAGCAGAGGAGGTTCAAACGAGGCTGGTGGAAGGGACCAGTTTGCTCACGAGTGAATTGGCCCTTCTCCATCCACCTGCGATGTCCCCAAGGAGCGGTTGTCCTCCCAGGGACGTGCAACACGTCTGGCATTGCAGGGACAAATGAAGGATGCTCAAAGCTGGAAGCAAAGGATGAGATTTTGGCTAAAAGCTGTTTGCAAGAGTTTCCTTGCAGAGCGCTTGCAAAGTGCCCGAGTCTGGATGTTTGAACAAGGGCTGGTCTCCCACACAGTGTCTCTTGTTCACAGCTAATCCTGCAGCGAGGTCAAATAACGCCAGCTCTGAGTCACCACAACCATCTCCAAGGCAACTGGCCGAATATACAGCGTAAACACAGGATTACAGATTCACTGTCGAGTTCAGGAAGGAGGAGGAGGAGGAGGAGGAGGAGGA
Organism: Caloenas nicobarica; assembly: GCF_036013445.1. Taxonomy (NCBI): domain Eukaryota; kingdom Metazoa; phylum Chordata; class Aves; order Columbiformes; family Columbidae; genus Caloenas; species Caloenas nicobarica. The sequence goes on from NC_088254.1 coordinate 16,773,043, forward strand.
AGAGCTGGGCTGAAATAAGTCATGCTCTTATTGAAATCAGAGTGCTCCGTGCTGAAGCAACACTGGACAAATGCATCAGTGTCAGTGGAAGAAATGAAAAAAACCCTTCTCCCAGTTTGCTTCTTCTCAGCACCCCTTTCACAACTAAAATATTTTTTTTTCCTCAGGTCGTTTCTCCAAAATGAGGTACAAGCACAATAGATGGAGTTATCCCAATGGTCTTTACACCCAAGATGTCACTTTTTCCCTCACATCATGGCCCCGGACAGTGCTACCTGGCAGGAGCGGGACTACCTTTCTGAAAGGTCCTTTAAATCTTTGCCTGATACAAGCTGTATTTTGGGACAGCACCCATCCCTACGTAGCATTCCACGCCACAAGATCATGATTCTACTGGGTCAAAAAAAAAAAGCCCATTGTAACTAAAAGAACAACTGAGAGCAATTCCCTGCTTTGCCTTTGAATTAAGAGCAGATTGCCCAGTGACAGTGACAAAACGAGTCCCAGGGAGCCCTCCCCAGTGACTCAGGTACATTTGGGGCTGGCAGAGCCCAGAGCATCGTCCTGGGTACCACCAGGCAGCCACTGCCCCAGCCGCATCCGCCGCTGCTCTGAGCACATCGGGGCAGCAGCGACAGGAAAACATCGCTCCTGCTTGGAAACCCCATCAAGTGTGCTGGTTCCAGCGTGGGCTGAAGGGAACACTGAAGTTTTTCAGTTCTTTTCTTGGCCGTGCAGCCGCGGGCCCGAGGAGGAGGTGAGGTCACTGCTAGCAGGGCTGGCAGAGCCCTGTGCCCGTCACACAAAAACAGGGAAGGAGCCACCTCTTCTCTCTCCTCTGGGAGCGAATCAGCACTAACCTAATTGATTGCACAGGGCTCCAGTTGTCAGTAACTGTAAAAAAAAGACTTGGCTTCCCAAGCCATTTGAACAACCCAAACAGCACAAAAAGAGGAGGAAATGAAAAAATACCATGGCCAACTTTTAGCTACACATTCCCAGGAGGAAAAACTCCTTAGCCCAAATTTTACTTCATGTGCATCTCTCATAAAACAATACTTATGAGAAAGATAAAAAGGCAAACCCAATAAAGGCACTCAACCACTTAAGCTATACTCTGTATAGTGAAAATGTCAGGCGTTTTTCTCACACTAGTATCAAAGTGCTGCATAGCAACAAGTCAAATTGAAAGGTTAACGGTAAGGACTGAAGCCTGGACCATGCTCATTCCCACGGTCCTGAAGTCACCGAAGGAAAATGTTGTGCTGATTTGTTTTGTTTTGTTAATGGCGTGAAAGCTTAACAAGAGTGGTGGGCTTTAATGTGAAAAACCACCCCGTCTGAACCGGCTGTGCTGGAGGGACGGCAACAAGCACTGTACCTTGCCCGCCATCGCAAAAACTTCAGAAACTCTGTGTTGGCTCTGATCTGCATGACAGAATTTTGGGGAAAAGAGCTGTATTTCACCAGGACCACAGCAATGAACCTCACACAGTTAAATATATCCTAAGTGTAGCTAGAACTTAGAACATTGCTTGGACAACAGCATCTCTAACCTTGCAAATGTGTCTTCTGTTATCTTGCTCACATTCAAAAGCTTTTTACTATGTGTGAATACAACCCTGTACTTTCTACAATAGAATCCCAGTGTCACACGTTAAATAATTGCAATCTCAGAGCACATAATTGTAGAGAAATCAAGCAAGAAATTTTTAAAAGGCAAAAGCAGTCATGCGAACCACGCGTTCTACTCTCAATGAAAGTGTAAATGAGGAAAAACATAACCAACAAAACAAGCATTACATTTAGGTCCACTTGAATTAACCAAATTTCATAGACTGATATACAAAGAAAGGCAATTGTTTACCAGGAGAAATTGTCTCCAGACTCCCAGGATTAATCTTTCTTGTGCTTGTGCAGTGTTGGACAGTTGACCCGGTGAAGACTAAGTAAAAAACTACATCATCTTCAACTTGATCTTCCTCAGTCAGCTGCACTGTAATAACAGAGTCACCCTAGGGAAGAGGAAATTTTTAAAAAAAGGTTAGGTTTACATTTGCAAGAACTGCATTATATAAAATAAAACTTCTCTACCTCCAAGGCTCCTGCTTCCCATTCATACACTCCCTTCACATGACTCGGGGCCCATCCCAGTTTTCAGACATGCAAGTCACCCTTAGCATGCCTTGTAGCATCACAGCCAGCCAACCAGCTAGGAAGTATGTTGAGCACAACTCTGGGAAGAGATACATAGACACCTCAAGGGTATATTCAAAACACCAGCTTAATATGGTGAAGCCATGCCAAGTTTGACAAACATGAGTACATATCCCACACAGGGTTTCTTTTATACGCACATATACATATCACCCACATATATATAGCTAAAACAAAACAAGGATAGCAGCCTAAAATTGCCTCCATCTTCATAAACTTTAACAAGCTAATTCCTCAATTCTTGCCCGAGTGTTCACATTTCCCCCTGCCAAGCTGGCCACTGTGTTAATAGTTCTAGTGTAACCAATTTAATCACTGAACGCATCTCTCATCCTCAATCCATAAAGACACAAAGATATGAAAGGTTCATATCCACTGAGAATTTTTCCACCTTCCTTTCAAAAAAAACCCCAACCTGTGTCTGTACAGACAGCGGTAGCTTTTCTCACTCAGCATCCATAAGCTCGTGCCTTGGTGAAATGCTCTGTACATTATCAAAACCAACAGCTCTTCAGGCCCTGAAAAGAAATGTGTCGTGATCTGTTGGCTGAACGCTCCTGCTTAGTTTTAGAGAGGCTTTTGTTTCAGTATCTCAGCATATTCTATCATTTTGCTCATCTCTGCTATCACGAAAAATTATGTTAATAAAAGGCACACGTTATCATCATTAATCCAGCACAGGATACAGTAAATACACCTGCAATTCATACAGCTGCACAGACAACAACAGGAGCAACATCTACCAACTTCAGCTTTCCATGGGGAAGGGAAAGCAGGGAAGAAGGATGGTTTGCAGCTACTACAGCACTAAGTGAAGCTTGTTCATAATTTATCTGTCCAAAGAATTACATAAACTATGAGACACTGAGAACAGCAGACTGTGAAGTGACCTTCTGCCCCTTTTCTATCAAGATCAAAACCAGTTGGATGTCCCAGTTTTACACTGCAGCTGCACCAGCCAGCTCTCTGCCCCCACCCCACTGAGCATATGGTTAAGGCTTCAAATCTGGAAAGGATATTTTTGGTATTATTATTACTATTTTTGCAGATTATGTAATTATAATTTGCATATCCAATAGAATACGCATGTTATTTCATTTTAAATCTTCTCCTATTGCAGAAAAAACCTGGACTTCCAAGTCTCCCATACACTCATGTGCATTAGCATCACTTCCCACGCTCCGTCTCGCTTCTCCCCATGTTTTCCCTCATCCCAGCTCCTTTTACACCCCAGCACAGTTTCCTTCTCCCAAGTTCATGTCCAGTTCTCTTCCTCTGATCTGGCCTGTCTGGTCCCTCTTGCCAGGGGCAGGACTGCACCTTGTTTTGATAGAAACAAGGTTTTGCAGTGCACTACACAACCTGCCCCTGCTCTTAAAAACAAATATATGGGTCAGTCTTATAACACACAGGAAAGCAAACCATGAATTCACAAAAAAATAAATGGAGCAGTGAGTCTAGTTTGCATTTCCAGAGGTTGCAGAGTTACACTCGAGGAAGGTCTCACATGATAATATCAGACCAGACTTCCAGATGGGAATAAAAGACCCATGTAGCAAAAGTATATATTGTATATACTCAGTGTTAAAATAAAAACAGGTGCAAAAAGAAAGAAATTGAGCTTTAAATTCAAGCATGACCAGTTCACATGCTGGGTTGAAAACTAAATATTCCATTTCAAGCAAATGGATCCAGTTTTGAGCGGATGTTCAAAAAAACAAAAGCTGGAGTTTGAACCTACAAACCCTTTGTGCTTTGATTTTTATATCCGTCTTTGTTCAAACGATTCCTCCCTTAGAGCATGAACATACAAAATACTTAAATCAACTTAAAATGCAGGTGACATTTCAGGACGCCCATCAACAGGGCTGACAGTTTAAAGTGGTAACTGTTAAAGGAATTAAAAAAAAAAATTAACTTGGAAATCAAGCACAGTTAGTTCGAATGCACGTGAGAAGACACCTGTCTATCCGCGTGAAATAGTCAGTTCCATTTCAAGGAAAAGCAATTTAATTTGCAGCATTATTGCAAAAGCTAATGGGTATATTTAGTTATTGACGAAAACTGTGTAAATACACGTAAGGAGGCTCAACATCAGAGGTTCCACGTAACTTGAAAGCTGCCTAAGCCTGGACTTAAATCCAGATAGCTGAACATTTCATATAGATACATGAGCTTCAGGTGTGGAACAGTTTGACCTAATTTCGAAGGTGGTTCGGCTTTGGGAGGTGGTTAGACCAGATGACCTCCAGTGGTCCTATCCAGCCACTTTAAGTCTAGGGGAAGCACAAATTATCATCAGCTGATATCAACTGGAAAGGCTCTTCAGCTGTGTGTAAGTAGCACTTCATGGTGGGACAGTCTCCACCACCCTGCTCCTTCCTCCTTTTCTAAAGGACCCTCCAGCAAAAGACCAAAGGGGAACACACAATAACCTTAACATAATAACTGAGCTTGCCTTTTTTTTTAGTTGAAATTTTAAGTTGTGTCCGAATATCTTCAGAAAGATTGAGAGCATGCGTGCTTCAGGTTTCTTACAGGTGTTATCTGAGCTACCTCTGGGCTGTTCTGTGTGTGGTACAGCTCACCGTGCAGGATGGGATCCGAGATCTCAGACGGAAAAGAGCAAAGCACTAAATAAGAAAGACCGTCCTCCTTCAACACACATCTCTACTTCCCAGTTATTAACCATTTTGTTGGCCACTGCCAATTTTAATTTGGTTTTTAAAAGTTATATTGAAACAACTTATTTATTTGAAAAGGAAACAAATAACGCACAGAATAAACCCCTCTCTTTCAAGCATGTTTGGAGTTAAAGAAAATCAATTACAAATGCAGCCAAATTCCTCCAACCCACATAGAAGGCTTTCCAACAGTACTATTGCATTCAGCTTCCAAAAACATTTTAATTGAAGTATGTTTACCTTTATTCATTTAATGTTGTCCAAAAAATGTCATCTGTTCAGTATCACTGCCACACAAGGTGGTTATTATAACCCCGCTTTCATCCTGAATGGCTAGAAATGGGAGGCCAGCCTGCCAATATCCCTTTGGTGAAAGTACAGGCAGATCAAAGCCATTCTCCGGAATGCTCCAACAAATAAGAATAATTTAATTTCAAAACTAGTTTGGATCGACTAATATTTACTTGGCTTAACGCCCATTGGAAATGAAAACATTCCATTTTGGTCCGTTCATGAAAGAGGTCGCCCTCTCCCTTGTTCGGATCTGAAAATCTCTGGTTTCAGACAGCTGCAATGGGATGCAAAAAAGGTGGATGTGGCTCTTTCCTCTAAATATATTCCCTTTGTCAAAGCAAAGGGAGAAAGTGGAAGGTATGCCTCACCAAGGGATGGGTGTAAAGCCCTGACCTTGGGCTTTAACCTACAATAAAACAATTCAGACAGCAATTTCAGCGTGGCACATCTCTGAATCTTTGGCTTAGGTAAGGCAGAAGAAATGTAATTATCTCTAAAAAGGCTCAAATGCTGTTACTATGTCTAAAAACCAAAACTAGATAGACAATGCACCTGTTTGTCAGCATATTTTGTTGGCACTAGGACACCTCCACCTTTTAGGTATTTGTTTTTCCAATGCTGGATTTACAAAGGCACAGGGATTGTGTGTAGGCAAAGTACAAGCAACTCTGAGTAATCATTTCTTCTTTCTCAAACTTGGTTTGCATGTCTGTAAAAATTATTTACTTTCAAAGGATTTTTTTAGCAGATTACTTCAGCAATATTTGGAAGTGACAATGAAGCAAACGACACCTCTAAGCTCAAAAGATTAAAGACCACTTATGTTATATAGGTGAAAAACTACCCACTTTCCAAAAATAAATCATTGTTTTAAGCATGTGAAGACATCTTTCTTTTCCACTTCAGTCTATGGAAATCTGTCTGGTTTTGGGGAACCGGGACCATGGGGGCAGCTCTAGCAAATAAAGAATTCAAGATGAAAACCATGAGTAGAGCTGGCAGGGGGTGTTTTCCCCGAGGGATATCGGCTCTGCCAGCAACAGGTACATTTCTCTACAATGGATGATGAAGGGAAAAATATTCTTAGCCTGCTGGCTAACAAAGTTTAAAGTTGTGTTTTGGTTTGCATGGTGTTGTGTGTTGGATTTTGTTTTTTTTTTTTTTCTTCTTTTTTAAAAAAAAAGGCAAGCTGTATTTTTAGAGCTGAAGCATGTGATTTCTAAGCTGGCTTTCCTCCCATGGTTCATACCGGGAATTTTGAAGTACGTTATCTAACCCACTAACCACCCACTCTGACTTACACACACACACAGAGTCTAAAAATACTTATGAAAATGAAGCACATGTTAGATAGCAATACTGAAGCACTCAAGCATTACTTTAGCATTCTGTTTTTAATGAGAAAACACTAACCACCAGTAACCCTGAATTTGTTCTATACAGGAAAGCAAAATTGCTGCTGCTGACCATTGCTATCTCCAGCTGTTTTTTCATGCAGGTAAAGCCCAGCCAGTGATGGAAAGTCCGTGTGTTAGCTTAGAGAGTCACTTACAAGGAAAGAAACCTTCCTCCCAATATATTTCCTTCTAAAGACCTGTTGTAGACTTCAGTGTTATGATGCTTTATTAAAAGGGCTGGATTAGGCACTGGATTACATGAGTAAATGTAACCTGCCACTGCAATGAATTTTGTTTTGTTTCCGCTATTCATACCATGAATCAGATACTTGTTGGGTCATTGCTTATTGCATTATGTTGGGACACAAAAAAAGAAACATGCTTTTGAAACAGATTTTTTTTTTTTTTCCCCTTTTGGGAAACTCTAAACAGCTCTTAAGAGAGCTACACTGTACCCAGGAGGACAGCACAAAATCACAGCTGTGGTTTCTTCCTCCTCCTTCAAGGAATTCAGGCTCACTGGTACCTTTATTTATTCATTTTTAGATGGAGCTGGACTTGCTGTTACCCCAGCTAGTGAATAACACAGAGTACACAGGATCAGGCTGTAATTATAGCAGGACACAAGTCCTTTTCACATCCCTGCGCCTTGAGTTTCCCCATCAATGAAATGAGAATCATCATTCAAACACACTGACTATTTTTCTCCCAAATGCTGTTGAAAGGAAAACCTGTCTTTTCAATCACATGACATTTTCTTTGGAAAGTGCACAGGACCAACAATAGTTAAGTTAGACAAAATCAAAAGGAAAGTTGAGACAATTCCACCTCAAATTGAAAACTGTAGAATACCTGCAATCAGCTGGAGGACGGAAAAGGCAACTTTCGAAAATGTAGCAGAAATCATCCCGCAAGAAAAAAAGGAAAATATAATTTTTTAGATGCTCTATGATCCATTACCGCCTATCTACCTCTGCCAGTACACAACAGCTAAACTTTTGCTCCCAGCCAGTGTCCCTGTCTCAGCTGAGTATCCTGGAAGATCCTTCCCATCTAAAGTTACCTGGGGTTGGTACAAACGTTCTTAACCCCTTGGAGAACCACACCTGGAAAGGACATCAGCAGCACATGGGACACACGGACATCTCCAAGCAGAACACAACACCAGGTACAGCTGCACGGGCTCCTGATTGCAGAAGAGTTTGGGCAACACTTTTTAGAGCAAACATGACAGCGCTCCCATCTTCTGGAATAACCCTTCTGATTGAGAAAGGGCTGGATCTCAGTTTTCCCAGGTCTAAGTGCTCCAGCTGGTCAGACACAATGCAGGCACCAAGCGCTAGCACTGCTGGCTCATAAAAACTAGGGAAAAAAACCAATCTACATCTATCAAACTCTTCCAGGCTGCTACTCCCACTTTACAGAAGCAGATGAGCAGCTCAGCCCAGAGGGGTGAAATCTGAGGGCAGGTCCTACCTACAAAGCATCCAGCTGAATTCCCTTCCCTCTCTGCCTTTGCATGGGGTGAGTTTGTGACTGCACCTCAATCTTGAATGCATTTTTCGTCTTGGGAACAACATTAGGGCCTGGATGTTGCTTCCTGGTACTTCACTCCCAGGTGCTGCAATGATGCTATTTGGAACATCCAGCCCCTTTTGTATATGTGGCCACTTACTCTGCAAGCTCCCAGCACACATATATAAAAGGAACAGACCAGGGGACGTGGTCAGAGGTATCTGTTACGGCAAGATAACAGCAGTCAACACAGACATCCTCAGTTTCACCAGTACATATTGACTCCGAGGAGCATTTAACAGAAAAAAACAAAACAAAACATCAAAAGCAGTTTATTCTGCAGAACTCCAGTCCCCAGAAACAAAGGTAGGGCTGTGAAATCTGTCTGAACACGAGCAGCTCGAGAAATCCCTCCTCGCCTGGAGACATCCCCCTTGATAAAGGCAGTGACCTGGGTCAGGAGCATGGAGAAAGATGGATGTTGTTCAGCTGGAGTGTTGCAACCTCCTGCAGATAAAGCCTTCAGGGAGAGACTCCAGAAATAAACAGAATGGCAAGCTGCCAAGTTTGGGGTAGATTTGGGTCCTTTTTCATAGTCAATGACTTAAAACTTCTTGATCTTAAATAAGCATGAAGCAGAGATAAGTTTTTACTTGTTTCCTTAAAATAAATAAATAAATTTTTAAAAAAATCACAAGGGAAGACAACAAGAATGACTCCAATGGTACCAAAAAAAAAAAAAAAATCCATCTCCAAGCCTAACTTTGTTTCCCTTCTAAATTAACAGCAGTGCTATAATTTCTGTTAGTGAAGGGTTTCAGGTTAAAGGCACAGATACTGAGCTGTTCTGTGATAAGAAATGCAGATTTTTGCAATGCAGTCTCTTACCCTCATGAAAATACAATTGCAGACCATAATGTCTTGCCCACAGGTCATGAAAAGAGCAGAATGATGGCACAAGTTTTTCTGCCAGCTCACAGAGCAACTCAAGGTGGTACCTTCTATATCTCATTAACACTGCACTAAACTAAGGGATCTCCTCTTCCAGTGCTAGCCACAAAGCCATGACCGAAACACTGACACGTATGTAAAGTAACTTTCTTCTCTCCACCACTTTCTTCCCTTGAAGGTGAGAAAGAATCTAGTCCAAAAATAAGTTTAGCTTAGCACGCTGATGGATAAAAGATTGACACAGGAAAGTAGGGATATAGAGTCAAGAGATCACTTCGTTAAGACTCTTCGGGTAAAAGGAATATGTGGCAAAACATGGACATCTATGAGAAATAGCCCTGAACTGTTGCCTCCAGGGCGAAGCTGGCTCCCACCGATCCATCCTGAGTGCACCCTGTGCTAAAAACACAGCATGGACACCCTTGAATTCCCTGTCTGCAGGAGCAGCATCATTACAGCTGATTTATTAACACAATCTCACAGTCGGTCCAGGTGTCTAGTCCTGCAGCAGGGTTTATTTGCAAAGAGATAAATGGTTTGTGGAGAGCAAGGGGTGGATTTCCTCTTCTGAACCCCTGTGAGCAACACAAAGTCCTGCAGAAATGGGTACACTTGAAGAAATCTGTTATGAGTAGCCCACTTCCTTTGACAAAGCATGTCTGTGTCGGTCTGCGAATCAATCAGCACAGAGATGAATCTTTACTGAGTGTCAAGATGCTATTATAAGTATTACACACATATTAATCCAGGCAGCTCGAAGGAGATCTCTACAGACTGCCAACAGAAAATCCATCAAAGTAACAGGATCTCGTTAGTGCTGAAAGAGACACGATTTATCTCCATGGGTACATCTTCATGACATACCGCTTTGCTACACAGAGCCAGGCAAGTTATTAGATTGGGCTGTTAATAGCTGATTTAGCTGTATCATTGCCTTAGCACGGGGCTCCATGTGCTCTGTTGCACTTACGTTACCAACACTCGTTCAGAGCGTGCTTGGTGCATCTGCTTGGTGCCACACGGTGCTGTTCAGCCAGCCTTTGCACAACTAAACAGCCAAGGTCACTTCTACTAATTTTTAGCATACAGGAAGACGTGATAAAATCAACAACAAAATTAAGAGCACAATGGCAACAATCAAAGTTAAGGAGACAAATAGAAAGGAAAAGCACCATTCATTTGCGTTACATGTAAACATCTAGGGAAGAACTGCTATAATTTTGCTCTTTGGGTGAAATCGGCAGTATAGTGAAGAAAATATTATTTAATTTTTCATTTATTTGGGCGGTTTAGTGTTAGCCAGATCATTCATTTAAAACATTGTGTGCTTGCTTGTCCCCAGTCATCATGGCCTGTACTGCCAGAATTAGCACCTACTGACAGTGACCCCAAACCCTCCACCACAAGCCCCACACAGCTGTGGTACAGAGAAGGAGGTATGGGGGTACACAAGCAATAACACATTGGGGGTTGCCCTCTAAACCATGCAAGTCTCCATATAATGCCACCACATGAACACGAAGACAAGATGAAAGGGGAAATTCTCTGTAGCAGAATATCTCCTCCAGTACCATGCAGTTTCCACACAAGTATTAATCTTACTATTAGAGGGTTTTTTTCAGAAATTGTGGAAACTACTACAGTCAGTTCCTATAAAGCACACCCAAACTGATGGGAGTCTTGCTCTGGTCTTATCCTAAGGCCTCTTCTGTTCTTCACCACACTGTTAGAACTGAACCAGTTAATTTTATTACCAGCTGCCCGAGTAATTGATAGTATTTCCTACTAATTACTCACGTAGCAATCACAACAAAATACTTGTGCTTGTGAGAACTAGCAGGCAGTTCAGATGTATTTAGTGACTAACAGAAATTCAGCTATTCTCTTGGCACCGGAGAGATAGAGTCACAGTTCCTGGAAGATAAAGTACATATGATGACACAATCTTCTGTTCACTGGAGTATTTTCAAATAGCTTTGATGTGTCTTGAAGAAAAAAAAAAAAAAAAATATCAAGTTTGAACACTAACATCCAAAGGCATAAAAGAGCAGAAGGATGGTGTTTTCCTGATGCTTCAGCCTCCTCTACAGTACAGCAAAACCCTCGAAGAGACAGAGCTCAGAGTACATTCCAGAGCACTCATTCTCCTCCCAGCTGCAAAATATCCCCACCAGTCTTTAAATATTTCACAACTACAGTACTCAGAGCTACTGGAACGATGGAGGTACTTTTTAAAGTGACATTTTTTGCCATTAGAGAATAGACACCATTATAACCGTTATCTTACCAAAGAAGTACCCCCCGCAACCACAACTTCTAGACGGATGAAACTTTAGCAATGCTTAGAAGAAACACTTTGAATCAAAGATACAAACACAGGCGGTCCTGCAGAAAGCAGCACTGAAAATGTGTCCTGCAACAGAACTGCCACTTGATGGCAGTGTGCACAGCATCGATCTTTGCACACAGAACAATCAATCTCAGGTTATTTTCCATTTAAGCGCAATATGGAATTGCTTTACTGAGCAAGGCGGAGGACAAATATTTGCATAGATACAGCACAGAGCACAACGTTCAGAAGCAGATGAGAGGCACTGCAGGTAGAACCCAGGAGATTTGGGAGGTTATTTGAAAACATCATGTCTTCATCAAATCTTTAAGATCCTTTCCAACCTGAACCATTCCATGATGCTACAACCACAGTTTAGTGAGGAAACTATTTTGCCTGCAGAAGGAAAGCAGAACTAGACAAGTTGAAATGTGCTTCTCTCAAATAAAAATCAGTTTATTCAGGCGCCTCAACCAACTTTCTTAAAATCAAGAAGCAGGTTCTTCCACAAGCAACACAAGCAAATATTTTATTTGTAAAAGGTGCTCAGAGGACTTCCACTCATTCGTAATTCAAAGACATTTTGAAGGTGGGGCAGAAAACTGGTTTGTCATTAAGAAGAAATCAAGTACCCAACAAATAAAAAGACAAGAGGTTTATCAGATCCTCTCACCACAGAGCTGAACTCAACATCAAGGCTGGTTCTTCTCTTGCCTAAGGAGCTTGATGGAAAGTAAGACAGGACTTCTGTATAGTGATTTTCGTGAGAAATTCCCACATAAAAAGCATGCGAGGTATGTTCTGCTGTTTCTGCTGGACTGATCTCAGATACTCAGGCATCCCAGTGGCCTTTGTCACCATAGATCCCACTAAGCAAACAAATTCAGCGTTAGTAGAAAAGTAACTAACCCACAGCTGCTAACCTCATGACAACATTTTACTGTAGGATTATAAAGGCATTTCATTTTGTCCTTTTGTCCCTTCGGTAGAGATTTCTGAAGATCATTAATTATCTGGCAGACAATAGTGCGCAAGTCACACCTGAGATGGTTTTGGGGATGGTAAGAAGCCGGCTGCCAGGCAGACGTGCCTGCACAGCACCACGGGCACAGGGAACCACGGCGCTTGGGACAGACACTGCTGCCACAAGCCTCAAGCTCTCTGCATTTTTTCTTTAATCCTTATTTATTCAGAAGTGTTTTGTTTCTCTAAAAACACAGACATCAGCAGTTATCGCAATTGTTTTTCTCAGGAATAGACAGTGCACTTCAGTAGGACATCATTCTGTGTGAAATATGGAAGTGGGAGAAAAATATTCTAAGCATGATCCTTTCCTCCCATTTTAGATTAAAGCAGGACACACTAGGAAATCCACAGGAGTAGTTAATTCATTAACAGAAGAGAGGGCCTACTTCACCCAAAACCCAGGTTATATTAAGAGAGGGTCAACGCATTCTTTCTGAGGCTTTTGAAGTTCATACTTCATTAAGTTGCATGGCATCTTGGCTTGGAAGTGGAACCTCTCATCTCTATCAAAACTCTCCTTGAGAAACTCTGCAGGTTACACAGCTCGTAAGTGGCAGTTTATACAAGAGACTCCATCCACAGACCTGATTAAAGACCAAAGTCAACAGGAGCATTTTTATCAATTAAGTGTTTGCCCTCCCATGCAATCACCAGTTATGACACATTTGGGTTTGTCACTCCAAATAACACGGGCACACCTTAGACAAACCATGCAGAGGAGGAGTACTGTGATTTAAAACAAGTTTGTTCCTTTTAATCAAAAAGGAAAAAGGAAAAAAGTCTGCAGTGATACATCATCCTTCTTCAGCTGCTAATCTTTTCCATTTCACACCCACTGATCATTATCACCATGAAAAAAAACATTCTCGTCTTAAAGGCAGATATAAGGCTGCAGCCTTGGTAGTAATGAAGAGAAGATGACACTTAATGCTTCCCAACTCGTCCCCTGCATGTCACCTCAGTCCTTTTCCAACACATTCATACCCAATACTGCTCTCAGGTTGTTATTCTAAAAAAAATAAAAAATCCCAAACAAAACACACAGATTTCAGAAGGGCAGGAGATGCAACTGGGTTAGAAAAGTGATCCATATCGTTACAAAGATCCTATAGCTAGCAGAGGCTGAAATTGGAAGCCACTTTTGAAGTAAGAGTTTTCAGGACACTGTATGCAGCTGAAGACTCGACCTTGATCATTCACTCACGTGCACTCGGCATTTATTAAAGTTTGATTAGAAATAAGGACACAGCTTGTGATCCTTGATCCTTTTGTAATTAAATCTCCCGCTGAATACTCTGCTGGACTCTCAATTAATGATAAAACTTCTAAAAAGATCAACACTTCACCTTTACAAAGCTCTTTCCCATTTTCTTTCTCTTGCCTGGATGCTAACAGCAGTTCAGTTTAAGCTAAGTGACTAATTTAAATTATATCATTTATAAACAGAGAACTTAATGAATTATCACAACAATAAGAACATCACAATAATAAAACTCCAGTTTTCAGAGTATTGCTTAACCCTTTTTTTCCTATCCACATAGTCCTTGATGATCTGGATATTCCAATAACACATTGACAATAGCTAGGAAGTACCTTACAACACTGAAGTTAACATTTTGACTTTTGTTGGTAGAGAGATACAACTGTTATAAAGGTGATGATCAGTGAGGTCGTTGCAAGTATTTGACCAAAACGAAACTGAATCTCCTGACTTCCCACCTCCCATCAACCAAAGCCTTGTGCAACCCTCCCAATCCACCCTAGTCCTGCCAGCAAACGGAACAATTTGGTCCTTCAGCTGCGAGACCCTGGGCTTCCCAAGCACAAAGCCCCAGGCCGATCAGAAATAAGGTTTGAAACACTGTCCTTTATCCACTACGCTGCACCCGATAAGAGTTCCCATATCAGCGGGACTGCACTGAAATACAAGGGTGACATGGCTAAAGCCAGTTTCAGATTTAATCCAGTATATTCCATAGAATATCCACAGCTGCACCAAAGCCCACGTGAAGCATCATCTATATGATTATACACTGGGACGAAAACAATCCATGAGAACAGTAGCAAAAGGAATCAGATACACTCGATCCAGCCACATGATAGTTGCTTTTTGTAACCTTGACTCGTGCTGGTCAAAAAGCTGTGAGATGAAGCTTATTCTCCGTTAAAACCCACTCCGTGCTATGCTGATTATGGTTCTGGAGACCACCCTGCATTAAAGTCAAGCTTGTATCACAACGTTTAAGACCACTGCTGTAATACAGAGAACTCGAACCTTCATCATCACAGTTATTTGAACCACAGAAGACCTCCCCGCTCTAGTACCCCTCTTCTTCAGCACATCATCGGCAGCAAGGCAGCAGCTCACATTAGTACCCCACTGAGATACCGGGGGAAGGAGGAGGCGGGTTTGAACGTTTTTATTTTGAATTCGCACCACAATATTAAGACAAGGACTCTGCAAAGCAACACTGCCTTTTATAAAGGCAATTCCAGGCTGACAGTGGTACAGATGGAACAGCTGCTTGACCTACAGCCTGTTTAAGCATCGGCATTAACGGTATCACACCACGGTGAACCTTCCCCGTGCTATATTGAGGAACACTTGGCTGCTCTATCTCTCCTGGCATGAGCTGCTCTGCCCCATGACTGCTCTGCTGTGAGCAGCACCACGCTCCAGGGCCAGGGGAGCCCGTTAAACGGCTTTAGGAGCAGGTACCAAACAGCTCTGGGTGAGAGAGACGATGCTCTGGGTGGACCAACGGAACACTCCAGGGGCTGTTTGTTTGCAGCAGAAAGGCTGAGCTCTTGTCCCAGCCCAAACCTGCAGCAATACGGGGCTTCGCTCCAGTTCCTGGCAATCTCATTAACCAGAGAATAATCAGGCAATGCTTAAATGGGACAGACTTATTTAATCACAAAAACACAACCCTCATAATCATTAATACTACAGGACATGTTTTCACCTTATCTCTTAATCTTTACGCTTACAAGGGCCAGTAGTCTCATCGTTACAGGCTGTGACCTCCTAGTGGTCACAAGCTCTGCAGAGGCAGGACACCTGATTTTTACAGAAGAGGCAAATAAAGTCCAAATAGCCAAAAGAAGGTACCAAGAAGGATGCAGCAGGTGGTCTTCTATTTGTCTACACGGACTTGAATAATACAAGAATCTCTATCCCTTTACTAGTGTGTATGTGGATGTATCGTCTTTTCCATCACCCACAAAATTTTGGTGCCAAGTACACCAAACATCTCAAGTTCCCAAAACACTTTTCATAATTGTAAGGTATTAATCTGGGCAACCTGGTAATTATCAGATAGAATGAACTGTGCTCTAGCTCTCTAAATGGCTTCCAGGAATTGAACTAGAGACATCGTTTTTTACTTTCTCCTCCTAAAAGGGGCTCAATAATGCTGCCAATGATAAAAACAACTACCAAAGGAGCTTTCAGAATGAAACTCATGCAAGATTAAAAAAAAAATAATAAGCAAAATTAAGTAATCTTGAATCTAAACTACTGGCTTAGAAGTGGAAGTGTGTAAAGGATGCAATGCAAAGGTGTCAAAAATGAAAGGGTGAAATTTGGGGGAAGCAATTTTCCCCAAGAGCAGACAAACACAGGGAGATCCCCTGACATGTCTGTATTGCCTGTTATTTGCAGTCATTTACTTCACAGATATGAAAATAATTACGGAGGAATCCGCAGGATACTGTTCTCTTTACTTGAAAACAAGCTCAAGGAGGCTACATGCAGAAAATAGGAGTCGACAACACTATGAAGAAGGTACCTGGTGAGGTTTGGTATTCACCTACCAACGGCCAGGTCACAAGATTGTTGTGTCTGCCTTTTGAAAAATAAAAATACCAGGAAGATACATTTTCCTTTATGTCTGCTCACACCTAACAACTCTCAGATGAGTTGAGCTGTCAATTAACAGCACATGGAAAACAAAACTGATCTTAAAATATACAAAGCATTTACACCGAGAGCAAACAAGGCGACTAAATATTGACTTTTCAAGGTCCTTGAGTTTCTCTTTTCGTTCCCCCTCCACCTCTTCCCTAATTGACCAAAATTTGTTTGTTTTGAAAGGGAGATGATTTGTGTATACACCTGGCCAGGGGAGGAGAAGGAAGAGAGAAAAGGGAGTCACGGATCTATTAATAATGTTGTCATCAACTTATTTGCATGGCAAAGAAACGCTATCTGGAGTGCCATATAATCTTAATTTTACACCAGGCTACATTTGACCTCAGCCCAGTCCTCACTATCACGTGAGGATGAGAACTTTTAAGTATACCACTCCAGTATTACATATTAAATACAAATCCACACAAAACGGTGGGAAAATAAACTAAGTCAGAAGATAAGATTAACTAAGTCATACACTGTTCAAAAGATATAAGCATAACTTTATCCTGCTTTCTACCATTCATGTGTTTCTACATCACATGTTTGCACGTAAGTTTCATTCTTTTTCAATGTGTCACAAATTTAAGTTTATTCAAAGTCAAGGTGCCTTCAGTTCGGCTTGCGATTTAACAAATTTCAGGGAACATTTCGTTTTCACAGTAATACTGAATATGGTGGTGTATTCCAGGAAAGCCATTCTCCCCAAGTCAGGTCACGCTATGTCGCGTTTTAATCTTGCTTCAAGCACAAGACTTAGTACAGCAAGTAGAGAATAAATTCCAATACAAACTTCCAGCTGGTAATTAAAAGTAGGCAAAATCTAAAAGTTTCCATGGCATTAAAGGGCAATACGATCCACTATTTACAGCACACACTTTCCAAGAGACAGGTCTATCACCAGCTCTAATTGTTTCTCCTTCCTTCCCCTTAAAAGCCACATTTGTGAGCAATTTTCCCTCTGGATTTTCCATCCTTGCATCCAGCTGTATCCGCGTTAGCGAGGTCTGTGGGTAGGACCACAAGCACAGGATGGCTACAGCAGCAAACCCTGCTCTCAGCGTGGCAAGGCAGCACGGGCAGCAAACGGTCACAAATTTTGGCACAAATTTAACACACATGCGTGCAGCCCCGCAAACCCACGGCTAATGTGACAGCCCCCATGTTCTGCAACAAAGCTGCTATTCAGGAGCGAGAGGAAGCTCGTTCCTTATTAAGGGAGCCGTGGAGGTTACGAGCTGGCGGGAGGCTGACGTCAACCCTGCCCGGCTGCAGCAGCCGCGGCACAGCCGAGCCCTTCGCTGCTTCCAGCTCCTCCCTGCCACGTTTAAAGCTCCAACCAGAAAAATATTACCGCAGTGGGCAAGCGCTGCACACCGGGATGCCCTATTTTTTGCATTTTCCACACAAGCGATTTCTTCTTACCATCTTACCCCTTCCAACGCATCGAGTCGCAAGAGCACAGCCATGCCCTCCAGCACGCTTTCGGGAAGGAAAAAAATAAAAGCAAGGGGATGCCTGCATGGTGACAGCATTATATGTCTCGAAACTTCTTCACGATTTTCTGCTGGAAAGACAGAGGAGCTCTGCGACTTACCTGAGCGTTACCACTGAGCATTTGCAACCGAATCAAGACAAATAATGTCTTTTGGGGAGCAAAGAGAAAAGGAGCAGCATCTCCAAGAAGGGTGGTGGGAAGCACATTGTGTGAATAGTAGGAGAGGAAAAAATTGTTTGAATTTTGTACTCACATATAATGGAGCTTGCTGTGGATTAAGTTTCATGACCTCAGAACACTGAAAGAAAAAAGACAAGTTTAAAATATTTTTGTAAAATTTTAGATATTCCTTATAAGCTGCTTTAGCACCCATACATTACTTTTTCCAATAGTCACTTTTACATAACAATTTTCTATTTTCTTTCTTTTGGATCAACAAGGATCTGTCAATATGTGGGGGTTTTTTTGTTTGGTTTGGTTGTGGTTTTTTGTTTGTTTTTATTTTTTTATTTATGCTCACATTAAGCAAAAACAACTCTAAAATGATTGGTAGGGCAAAGCACACCCCATCTGAGCCATCAGCAGTGTTGGCACTGAGGATATCCCAAGTGAAATTTGCTTCCCCTTCACGTCCATCTCAGTTCATCTTTCCTCCTAGCAACCCTCCTTCATATCTGTTTTTTACGACAATTATCAATAGTCAATTGCTACCTGCCCACCAACTCCCCTACTCCTACCCAAAAACTGTTGGCAAAGATTTGTAGTTCTCTCCAGTGCTGGAGAAGACCCATTACTCTGGTGAATACCACTTTGTCCAAGTTAATCTGTTGCAATGTTTTTCCCCCTTCCATGGGATTGTTTGTTCAAGAAAGATTTCAAAACTACAGAAAAATCAAACTAAGAAAAACGCTCCTTGCAAAGCTGAGAGAAAACTTACACAATAGATAACGCTTACAATTCCGTGTCAGCGTTTTTCATGGTCAAAAATTACCATTACTTGTCCTACCAAGGTGATTTTAGTTAAGAAAGGTTCTTCTTTCAGGTTTTTTCCTGGAATTTCTGTATAACCTGGTGAAAATTATTTGCATTGAGCTTTGAATCAGTTGAACCAGAATTTCACTTTCATTAGTTTCTCCATTGCAGTAGAAAATAGTCACCCTAAACGAAATCTGTAAGTTGGCATTTAACGTGTGTATTAAGAGTTCGTGATCCTAAGATGAAGGAATGCAAAACAATTAAAAATGGAATTTCTGCTGTTGCTCATGTCTGCAGTACATGTAATGCTCTGCAAATACTTCAAACCCTTTTAAAGGGAGATGAAACACCACTCTGCTTTTCACACTAAAAACCACAGGATCTTGTTCATACTTAGAGCTCCTTTCCAAGTCCCACAGAAATTAAACTATGGTTTTCTACGCTGATTCCAGCTATCCTTGCTCCCTCATGTGTTTTCCTTATTTTACAAAGCAGCGGTTTTGTACCAGTTGCTTTAAAATGCCTGAGCTACCTGCCAAGCTTGCTCATCAAAACACAGTCCCGTCTGCAAAAGGTCCTCCGAGGCAGCCAGCAGACCGGCAAATATTTTGCAATATTTTTAAATCTAGTCCAATTAATACCTACTTTCAACCTCAAGATTCCCCTTCCAACAGCAAGAATGCCTCAAAATGGTTACGCTTGACAGTTTTCACCATATTTTCAGCTCTTAAGATTGACTGACTTATGAAAAATCAGGGACCAGTAGCACTATCATTTGAGAACAAGCTCCAAAAACAGTTTGGTGAGCAATCCTCACTTGTTGCCTACAACATGTTCCTGCTATCCCAGTCCTACTGAGGGCTCAAAAAGACAAAAAAAAAAAGAAACAAACAAACAAGCAACAAAAAAAGCACAAACCCCGCCAGTCTCTCTCATGACCAACCTGACCCTCCTTCTCCTATTCTGAACCTGGGCATCTTGAACAGAGGTACCAAAACATTATCCCACAAAAAGTGCACATTGTATCTTACGGAAATTAAACCATGGTTGGAAAAACATCCTTTTAAGCTCACTTCGCATTTGGATTTTTACAAAGTCTCATTGCAATGAACCAGTTCCCTCAGGAATGAAAATTAAGACCTGTAGTCTAACACAGCAATCTGGTAGTATTTGGATATTACTTTTAAAACAATATTACAGCACAAAAATCAAAACAGTTGTGTCTCAGATGATAACATTTAAAGGGAGTTAATACAAAGCACTGTTTTCTCACCACATCTTTTCAAGTCTTGACAAGTAACTGAACAACTTCTCACTGATAAAAGATACAGTGTGATTTACCTTCAAAGACAGTCTATACTTTTGCATTTACATCAACTATCAGGATTACTCCTTATCCCCAAAATTCAGTCATCATTCTACCCTAGTCATAGTACTACTGGGCTTCTAAAGGATAAGGTGCAAGTTAAAGGAAAAATGAAAAACTCAGAAAAACAGAACACGACAGGTTTGCATTTGCCCGAGACACCACAGGCAATACATATATTCTACTTCAAGTGTCTCTCCATTCCCAAATAATTAGTTTGCTTGGGTTTTAATTTTTATCACCTATTTCAGTTTCTCAGAAGTTTGCTCTGAGGAAAGGAAGTTATTCTAACGTGCTGAAATATACTTCCTTCCTCCTTTGTTATTTAACAGCTTTACCTCTTCCCTATCGTGGTTTACAGGTACGTTATTGTCACTCTTGCCATTACACAAAATAACTTCTGTGATCTGAAAGCAAATTACATCGATGTCCACATCCGAAGCCTCACCAAATAAGGAGGAACGCCCCAAGTGCAAGCCTGGCGCATGCACCTAATCCCAAAAACCAGTAGCAGGATCTAGACTGTTATATTTTCCCTTTCCCTTTGAGAAACTGAAAGGTGTTGACAGGAGGAATCGGGTATCTAAGCTGGACCTTTTGTCTCCTTTCTTATTGAATGCTTCACTGGTGCTTTAGCCCACGCTTTTCAGCAAAGCCACGGAGGGACCTGTATTACACCAAAAGTAATGCTTCTTTGTTATTTGGGTTATGATGCTGTAGGACTGATCAGCTGTGAGCCCGCTCCCTGCTTTCATGATTTTTGTACAAGATGCCATCCTAGCACCTGCCACTAACACCCACCACACTTTTTTTATAAAAAGGAGAAACCACGGTTCGTGTGCTCCATCACGAGGTCTACTCTGCCGGGTTTATCCAAAGCGAGAGGCTGTTGTGTTACACATCACACTTGATACACTCAAGACATTTTAGCTGCACGTCCCAATGTGCAAATGTTGCCTGAACTCCTTTCATGAAGTTTTTCATCCGTCCTTTTTTTTAATGGAGCAGACAATATGAGTATTAGTAAGAATGCTCCTTTTAAGACCATTGGTGGAAACCAGTAAGAAGAGCTTTCCTGCGCTGTCTAGCTCAAACAGGCTGCACTGAAGATACCAAAGATCTGTGTGAAACACGAGCTGCAGAAGAGCATGCCCTCATCCGAGCATTTAGGTTCCTGTAATTCAAGGAACAAGGTGAGATGGCATACTCTGATCTTTCCCATCTGACAGAAGCACAGACCATCTTGTCCAGCTCCATCACCTTCCTGGCAGATGTCTGACAGCAGCTCAGTAGATAGAGAAACAGGAAAGAGAAGAAAGACATGTACAAATCAGGAGAGGATGGGCTGGCATTAAAAACTCCCACTGGGTAACCTCTTTCTGTGGTAGAGCTGGCTTCAGCTGTAATGAAAGTGCCACAAGTCACAGAGTCCAAAATAAATAAATACTTGATGTGTAAGGAAGGGAGAATATTGATACTTCTTATCAAGGGAAAAAGGGGAGGCCCAGGGAGTTCAAACTCATGACCAGTTTTTGTAGTGTTTGTTTGGCAAGAGAAGTGCACAGCAGCAGTGAAATAAGGTGACACTGCTGAACACTTGGTCTTGCCAAACAAGAGAACAAAAAACCTGGAAATACTTCCTGCAGTAAGATTACTTCCCCTGTTATCTTGCTAGTTGGCCCTCACATCTGTAACATTATAAAATCACTTCATAATACACATCAGCCCAATTTTTCAAAGGATGCAAACTTAGTTTGCAAGGAGACAGGCAGGTTTGGAAGATATTTTATTTTATCTTGTTAGGAAGTGCTTTGGCAAAAACATCTGAGTGACAGATAAGCCTGAATGACTACTCTGCGTCAGCAAAGGACTAAATTTAGGTTTCCAGACCAGTTAATTTCTCCACCCAGTGGGTAGGCATGCAATAGCCTCTGAAAATCTTTCTAAAACTTTAATACAGTAAGAAAAGGGAAAACAAAAGACAGACCATACTGGTCATAATCAAACCAAGATTCATAAGGACCCTAATATACTCGATTAGTAAGTTGGAATATCTTAAGTGTAAAAATGGTCCAATAGCAGTTGCCTGTACTGAAAACATTCATATTATTTCTTGCAAATAGCTGAATGTTTCAAATGTCAATGTTTAGGAGGTTTATTACACACTCCACAGCCACCCAGACACTTATATTGCAATGTTTCTGTAATTGCATTGGTTTTTCCCCTTAGGATAACACATAATCCCTTGCATTTCTGAATTTGAAAGTAGGACATGAAATAAAAGTCCGGGTTCAAGCTCTTAAAAGAAACAGTGGTTTTAGACATTATAAAGATCTGCGTAGGTCAGTAAAATTGAAAGCTACTGAAGCCTTCTCAAAATGGGAAGGACACCTTTCTGCTCTGTTAAACATTAAAGAATTAATACAGTGAGTGGTACTAAAGTCTCTTCTAGAGAACTTCAGTGTTGTTTTGCACAGAATTTCATGAAGAGGACAAGCAACTGTGCTCAATTTCTCTGGGTATGGTAACATCTGACAAGGAAGGAAAGGACAGGGAAGGACAGGGAAGGACGGGAAGGAAAGGGGAAAAAAAGAAAAAAAGGCATTTATTTGCTTTGCTGTGGTTCCCAAAGCCTCAGACAGGATTAGGGTTCCATTGGTTACGTGCTGTAAAAAATGTGAATGCGAACAAAGGTTTGCCCTGAAGAGTTTACAAACAAGCACAGGCAGCAGGAAGGGATACAAACACCAAGTGCCTAAGCAATAAATCCTCTTCATCCACTATTCCCAGCTACCATTTAATTTAGCCTTAATTAGCTGGCGTATTTCTTATGAGCATCCCAGACAAAGTATATCTTGAGGACAAATCTGAAAGTGAGACCAATGGTCCTCCAGATCACCCCAGCCCATGCACGAGCCGTGGTGCCGAACGTCGTTGAACACCATGTAGGTGGGAGCTGCCAAAAGGGCTTTTCTATTTTCCCTTCGTGCCCCGCTCAGACTTGCTCTTTTTGGCAGTAAGTTGAAATCAAACGCCAGTTTCACTACCCAGTCTGTGCTTCTAAGCATCTGCTCCTTGATGCTTCGCTCCATGAAGTATCCAAGGAGTATATAAGAAAGAAAACACCCTGCTAGTCTCAAGACATTTGCCTCAGAGTAGTCTGCCTAAGGATTTTTAAATTTAATAAGAAAGGAGAGCTACAGAATGGGCAGAAACATGAACAACCACTCTCAACTCCAACAACTGACCAGAGCTGCAACAAGCAGAAGGATTAAGAGCATTTAATCCATGTGGTACATCTGGGGAAGCCTACCTACCCCCTTCCCTCTCCCTTATGCACTAAATGCACTCCAGTTTTATGTTTGAGTTTTTTCACACTTTTTAACTTCAGTTTTAAGGAGATTTTTAGGCAAACTTCAGTTTTCGTATACTTCAAGTTTAAACTTTGCTGAATCATACCTGAATCTCAGTACTTCACTTTTTTTTTCTCATTTTAGCATTTGGTTTTAGAAACAATGATCTGTATTTGCAACAGCTTTAACCATGCACTCCCAGCTGTACAAAAAAAACCAGTCTTAGCCATAAGGAGCTTGTGGCTGCGGGCAGCGAAGAACAGCCAAAAAACACAGTGAGATTCTGATGAAGTTACAGATGGCATGGAAGGCATTCGAATAGATAAGCAGAAACACAGAGAAAGCAGGATGGCTTTCCAGCTGCAAGGGGGACACCATCACAGGCAAAGGAGGAATTTTATTTTATTTTTTTTTAAATGTAGCAGAATTTACTTTGTACAAAACCATTCTGTAACAGTGGTTTGTAAGGACTTCAAGCCCTTGAAAGGACTAAACTTTGTGACTTCAAGGCTCTGGGGTAACACTTCACCAGGTAGTCCAAACTACATACACTCCACATAGAAATTAGAGAAGCACTATTTATGCTGGTTATCCTTAAGAGAGTAAGCCATAAACAGACTTTCTTTTGTACTGTAACATTGCCCCCGGTAAATACACCCATGGCGGGACAAGCGACCTTACAGCCAGTCCTCAGATCCTCACCCTTTAGACAAACAACCCACAAGCTGTAAAAGAGTTTAAAGAAATGCAGGGATTTCCTGGGACCTCACATCCACCCTCCTTGCTGGGCTGCATCCCTTCCTTCTATATGGCTGCATTACAAAAATAAAATCAAGCTTCCAAGAACACATCACTTCTCATTCAACAAAGCACAGTGTCCTCCAGGGCACTCCCCCACGCTGTGGTTTTACAAAATGCTAATTTATGAAGTGCTCAGAAGTATCAGGGAGGATTGAGTTTCAGGAACTAAAGTGCTCCTGCTCTTAACTATACAAGATAAATAAAGATGGAGAAACAGCAAGTGGGGGGACTGGAGAGAAGACCAACTGCCCATATACAGATTAATTCCTACTGGAGCCATAAATTTCATGCAAAGAGAACTAAAATAGCAACATCTTTCACAAGTTTATTGTTCTCCCCTAGTGTCAAGGGAATTACTGAGCTCAAATATTCCCCTTTTCTTATGAGTGGCATATGACATTAATGCATTGTATTACCCCTCACCAGTCTCCTTGCTTATTTGTTGTAACACAGTTATTTGAAAAAAGGCCCTTCTTGTTTAGAGGTTTGGATTTTTTTTTTCTTTTTTACCTGTAGCAAAACTTCTGAAAAGGGAATGAAACATTGACTTGAGGGGGTTTTTTTAATCACTTATATTGTCTTGTTTGACATTTTTCCTGGGTATCGCCTTACAAAGTTCAGATCTGCAGTAAGTTAGTCTCACGCTGTGGTGTTGGGTGAGACACAGGTTTCCTCATACACTTTGTCCCACAAGCTTCACTCACACTGAATGAACTCCAGAACTTGCCATTCACAAAATGAACAAGCTTCCTAATCAGAGTATTAATGCCCTCTCCTTAAAATCTACGTGAAAAGCAACTGCAAAAAAAAAAACAAAACCACCACACATGTCAAAACTTAAAACCACCTTCTTCAGGAGAAATAAATGCATAACGCAGTTCAACGATGTGCACGGAGAAATTTGTATCAATACAGTAGCTGCAATTGCAGGGGCTCAAATAAACCTTAAGACAGAAGATGACCGTATGTCCTTCCAGGCATCATACTACCAGAAGCAGACCGACTTTCCCCATAGCTATACTAATGCACAATTTCACACATCTGGTCAGAAATAGGAGGCTGGAGGAATTAGGAGAACTGACCCATCCCGAGGTTATTTTGCAGACATGTAGGAAAGTGATACCTCCAGCAAAAGCCGTCGACCACGAAAAGGGGAGAAGGTGAGGAAACAAGAAACGGCACTTCAAATGTGTGGCAGCAAAACAAGCTACCAGGGTGTAGCAGCATTGTGTTTACTATCACAGCTGAGCTTAGAACTAAAAAAAAACCCCAGATATTTGTGTGCAATCATCTGAATTTGTTACTTGCTGAAGGTTATGTTTTGTCACTAAATTCATTCCTTAAAGAAAACATATACCCCTCATGCAGCATTTCCACAGGTGATGCTGCTTCCCAGCTGTGTCCTGTCTGCAAACAAAACCATATGCTGCCATTCAACTTACAAATACACAGGAGTTTCTTTTGGCTATGAGCAACGGAAGGGAGGTTTAAAGGTGTTTTGTGTTGGGCTGGCTCTACCATCGCTCGCCTCCAAAGGCATGGAGGTAACCCAGCAAGCCACCCTCGGGAAAGCCAGACACACGCAGATTGCTTTCACAGCAAGGAAAAGAAACTTCATGACATCATTCTACCCCTAGAAAAAAAATATAATAAATAATATATTTTCATATACAACAGCAAGAACACATACAACAAACAGAAGTGAGGGAGCTGCTACAGCTGAACAACTTGCAGGTTACGCCGCAGCGGAGGGGCCAGGAGCCTAGCTGGAACACAAGCTAACAGAGCATCATTGATTTAACTGGCTGATGATTTAATAAAATGCTCTGGGTACAGACTAAATTGCTTTGCTTAATGTAGCTCAGTTTCCTGGCAGCAGGAACTGGCCCAGTGCTGTTCCTGGGCTGGGAGCTGAGCTGCACCCACCGCTCCTCCGGGGGCACCTGTGTCGAGCCCCTGCCATGCCGCTTTCCGTCCCCAAATCCACTCCATTATCGTTCCCAAAACAGTGGAGCTTAACACAAAGCTAAGGTACAGGCTAGCATATACACACACACACACAAAAAACTTAAGCCTTTTCCATGCTATAGGAAGTTCTTTGCCCAGCTCTGCCAGCCTCATCTTACTCCAGAGATAAATACCTGGCTAAATACCCTTAGTCTCAGGACTAAGTTTCTTCTTTTGCACCATTTCAATCTCAAAATTGTAACCAAAAAAAAAAAAAAAAAAAATTAAAAAAAAATTTTTTTTTTAAGGGTTACTTAATTCCTACCCAAAGCCTGGAAAGAAATGAAGCAGTGCAGGGTTACTAAAAGCAGCACCGTTCCCCATGCCTAGCAGAGGAAGGCAGCAATCTCTCTCAAACGTACACATCTCGTTTCCATGCTCCCATCTCATCACCCATTAGTAGATACTAAAAAACCCCAACCAACCAACAATACCCCAAACCCACACAACTCAAAACTCAAATCTCAGCAGCTGTCACTCTACAGTACATATGCCCAATTTCAAATAAGGAAAGATACTGTAAAAGTTGGAAAAACAGAGAGTAACGGTTATTAGCCAGCTCTAATTATACAAACTGATCTCATCCTCTTGTCATAAGCCTCTTTCCTGTGTCCGGAATCTATTTGTGCAACATAAGGGCCAGCCTTTTGTAAATGTTCAAGGGTCATCAACACAGGGTGATTAATTTCCCATTTTATAATACACACATACTGTCAAGCAATTCACTTGTAATAAGATATAACCCTGCCCTCACTTGTCAATTTTTTTTTTAATATTACTAATGGCAAACAATATTTAAGATATTGATTTGTAAAATCCAAGCAATGTTTCAAAAGCAGCTATCCTGCTGCTATAATAAAATAAAAATCACAGACCACATCTTCAGTTCAAGTAGCTACATCCTAATAAAGTTAAGAACTAACAGTCGACTTGAATTAAAGTGCAGCTTGTACGCAAAAGCACACGTATGTTTATACTCAAATTAAGTCCTCCAACAGGTTCTGGGGCAGCTGTTTCATGTATGCATGAGACATTTATCTCAGGCTCATATATTAACTGCCAGAAATCCTCAGCAGACCTTCTAGATGCCTCTTCAAATGGGTAAAATACAGTTTATACCTTCTATTACACTTCGTAGTTTGAATACACATATTGGCAGTAAATTGTAGGGAAGCTCTCAAACATAACCAGCTCACATTTGTAAGAGCGATTGGCTTCGGGTGCTTAGCCAGGAACTTCTTGAAAAGCCCCAGTTTTGAAAAGACAAGACCAGAATTTTCTGCAGAAATGGGGTCCATACCTAAGGGTGTCAAGTCAAGCTGGGCAGCCGAAGCATCACAAAATTTGCTAGTTACCTTTGAAAACAGAAATGCACTATATGGGACCTAAAGTGCCCCAAGACGCACAGTACCAGGTGAAGAACAACGGGAAGGGAAGAACAGCATTTGGGGAGTATTTCACCCAAGTATACAAAAGGATAAACACGACTGAGAGCTGCCATCAACACTGAAAAGCCTGCAGCCTTACAGATGCAGTGAGGGAGAGCAAAGCCTTTAATTCCTGATTCCAACAACTCTGACTACGGCATGTTTCCTAAACCCAGCTTTCCTCACCTTACTGTTCTCCTGACTCTCAGGGTTGTGTTATTTTGGGAACTACATCAAGCAACGATGGATTCAGTATTACCCAATACGGTTTGCAGCAAAAGAAACAAAGTCCCCAAGCCCTAGGGCTGAGTGATAAGACTCTCCTCTCTGTGCCCCCAACCCACAGCACTGGTACCACAACCCCAAAAATGCAGGCTTGGAGTAGAAAACAACTCATGAGGTCCAAAGCACCACGCACATTTTTATGCTGGCAAATATTATTATTTCCTAGCATGTGCAAAGCAGGTAGTTATCCAATGCATATTTTAATAAGTGCATGACCCAACCCTAACTGCTAAAGCCACAGGTAGCTAGAAAAACTGGCAGAAAGACTAAGAACCAAGAGACGCCTCTGCTCTCATTCTGGTCAGAGCAGCTTTGGTACCCAATGTTTTAATGTGCTTTTCCTTTCTGAAGAATATATTAGGCTCATTTTTCCCTTCAGGCTCCCTTTTGCAAATGCTCCTGCTCTGCAGCTCTAGGCATTGTGAACTTACTCAGGGAAAGTCTGGCTGGCACTTTTTTCCAGAAGATGAAAACTTCATCAGAAACTTCAGATTTCCTACTGGAGAACCTGTGCTAATCCTGTTCCCTGTGGCACAGCACAACCACATCCGCCACCGCAAAATTAAGAATTGTTTTTTCTTAAGTGCTCTGTTTCTTTCAACTCACAAAACTATGGGAAAACATTCTCCTCTAACAAACACTTTGGATAGTCACAGAACATGGCCATTTTACTGGAACATCCCCTCTGAGGCACAACAGTCTCAAAAAATGCACATCATTCACCTCGCAAGTACAACGATGGACTCACTTGGTTGTGCATTCCCAGAGAGGAAAAATTAGAGCTGCGACTCTGTTCCCAGGACACAGTATTACCTTACACATCCAGGGAACGCTCCATAGAAAGTAAACCCCCAAGCACCAGAGAATATCTCATCTCTAAAACAGACATGAGAGAACACTCATTCAAGTCTAATTTTTACATTAATTAAAGCATCATATAATAAAAATCCAAATAAGCAGTTTCTACCCAATTCCACTACCCCGCCTTCTGGGTTTGAGCCTTTCTGCAGCTAGCTCACACTCAAAAAAGTAAACTGCGCACAGACACCCCACTTCGCACCTGAAATAATTTCTTCCAAATGCCTTTACAAAGTGGCCGTTCAGACCAGTCCCTCAGGAATTGAACGGGTTAAGTGCCCACAGGTCCCAGCCTCCCCAGTAAATCATTTATTACCCCAGCTAAGGGACAAGCAGCTATGCAGATACGAGAGCCCACGCTGTGCAGCTGTTCGCCAGCCAGGCAACTCTCTGCAATTATGTTATAGCACAGGATTAAGCTTGGGGAGTGGAAATACAACCCTTTACTCCTGGGGTTTTTTTGGGGTTTTTTTTGCAAGTTATGCAGCTATTTTAAATGTTACAGAGCTCATTAACATGAAGTTCATTAACTAGTAACCACTGTATGAATGAAAATGTCATCATTATAAACACAATTATGGAAATACTAGACCAGCAGGCAGAAAAGGGAAAAGGTATGAGAATGATGCTCGTGAACTCCAGTTTAGCCTTTTCCGCCCCGCCCCGATCCTTCAGAGAAGGCACACCCCAAAAGCGGACATGATGCAGAGGCTGGCTCCCAGGCAGGTGAGCAGCTCTCGCTGCTTGTGCTTGGCCTCCCCAGAGATTTCGCTGTTGCTGCCGTGCAGCCCTTGGCCAGGGTCTGGCATCCTCCTCAGCAGCCAGGACTGCTCACTGCAAGCTCACCACGCTCCACGAATCAGCAGCAAGTTAAGAAACTAATGCCAAATCAAGCCACGGATTCCTTCTCTTACATGGCAACTCGTGCCATGTATTCCTCCTTTAAGCACCGCCCCATACATTTGGCCAACAAGCGTCAATGTTCACGATGAACTTGGAGACCAGCTTTCAGCCAGCCACACATTCGTTCCCAATAAAGCAGGTTTCATTCATAATTTTGTCAAAGACTTCATTTTTTCTCAAGCTCTGAAAACAGGTATAATTCCCCTGCCAAACCCCACTGGAAAAAAGGAAACCCCAATAATTACAATAAATACTTGTCTCTCTACCGTAACAGCAGTTTATGATTAATCCACCCAGCTGTTGCTACAGCTCAGTAACGCCAAATTATTTGGATCCAGTATCCTTAAAGTGCTGGTCTTCTCAGGCAAGACCATGGAAAATGTGAGACACTGCAGAAGGTAAACAGGTTAGAGACAGTGGGAGGAGAAAAGAGGCAGCTTGTGGTGGTTTTCCTCCCTCCCTCAGAGTTCAAACATGGCAAGGGCCCATTTCCAAGCAAGACTCTCGCAGTTTCTTCGCTTCAGGCTAACAGTTTTTGCGAATTCAAGCCTTTTTGGAGAGAATGGGTTTAACCCCATGAGTCAGAAGAACTACTGTCAGCATTGCAATAACCACATATTCACTTTTAGATCAGATTCATGCCCTGATCCGGTTCACCACACCAAGAAGCTGGTGTTAACAGAAAAACAAACCCAGAAGCTTCAATGCCGTGACCACTCCAGGACAGACAGACAGACAGCTGTCATGCGGACCGAGAGGCACATCCAACCAGCAGGACCCGAGTCCCATGGACCTGAGCTCTGATTCTGACTGGCTCCCATGCAAATCCCCTGGCTGTAACTGCGTGCCTGCCCCGAGGACATGAAAGTCATATCTTAAAATAATAGGGGAAAACAGCTGATGCTCTACGTGTTAAGTGCTATTTTACACCATGGCATATGGTTGATGCAAGGGGTGAGACCATACACCCCTTTCCTTTTCGTTTCCACCACAAAGCAATTGTATTTTATAGCAAAATAACTTGCCGAATTTGCTTGTAACTTCTGCTTTGATGTCAGCATCCCCTCCTGCTGTCAAGCCCCTAAGTTGGGCAAACCCCTTCCCCCAAACCCCTCGCATCAACCCTCACTTGTACCTGAAAGAGCTGCCAAAACATTGAACCTTACTTTAACTGCATGAAGCAGTACAGGTGGCTCCAAGATGTCCTTCAGGTCGTTCCCACACCGAGCAGGGAGGAGCAGGGCAGGTCACGACGCTCAGCTCCTGGAAGAGAGGGAAGAACACAGAGTCACCAAGTGCAAGGGACAGCACAGCTTCTGGGGCGCCCAACACCCAAGCTGGCATCACAGCACCTTCAACAAGGGAGGAGATGGAACCCATCCTCTGCCTTGACGGCCATTCAGGAGGCACACATTGCCTCCCACAGTAGTCCCACATTGTGACAAGCCAGGCTTCCATGAGCATACACAGAGCAATGGCCACACAGAATATAGGGCTACCTACAGATCTATAGACCCACATGGGCATCCAGCACCATTTAAGGATAACTGTGCTGCTGAGCTGTACTTCCTACTGTCCTGCTATTTGGTTTATGCCCAAAGCTGTTGGTCTGCTGTCACCGTATCACAAAGCTCTAAGCTGGCCTCAAGTCCTTTACACTTATCTTAAACACAACCCCTCCAGGACAGACTTCATCCAGCTATTTGTGAACTCCCTTACGGCATGGTATTTTAAAAGGAACAAAAGTAGATGACGGCAGGTGATGGCCAGCAGATGAAGCCCAAATCTACCAGCAAGCCTCTGCCAAACCCTTCTGGGCTGCTATTGCTTTTCCACAGGCAGATTTCCTGCTCCGGGGCAAAATCTACTCAGTAAATTCATCCACAGGGATGAACCTGGTCTACTGAGCACGCCTGGAAAGAGCAGTTAAAGTGGATTAAACATCAAAACAAGAAAAAGCCCAAGTTGGGCTTTAGCTTATTAAATGCTGTGTGGGAGATTTTGTTAGCTAAATCAAAGTCATCAGGGCAGCTTAGGCCATCATTTGATTACCACACAGGAAAGGTTTGTGGCTACGCACACGCATCACCCAACGCAAGCGCGACGCACCGACTGCCTCCTCCTGTTCAACCAGACAGAGGTGGTTCTGCCCCTGCACCCTCCCCGTTGGGAAAGCATCCGTAATCAGGGAATCTCACAGCCTGAGCCAACCTCCTGAGTTCGAAGTGCAATTACAAGCACAGAAGTAACAATGGCAAAACTAGTTACCAGCTGGGAAATCAATTGTATTGTGTGAATTAGCCAGGGAACGTACAACACTGGAAGATAATGCAATGCACAACAGATATTACTCGTTTATCTACAGGAGAACAGCATCACCCGAACACCTCAGCATCAAAGCACAACGTTTTCTTAAGATTTATTGTTAAAAGTCTCTTTGATCCATTCTGCTAGCGGGCTCCTGCTGAGAAACAGGGAGTGTTTTGCAAGGCAGTAGAGGGTACTGCATGCTAAAAGGCATTTTACTACAAATATATATATATTTAAACATAGACCAAATTGGGAAAAAAAAAAAGTTGTCCCTCTTGTTCTTCTTAAAGTATCGGGATTGTGTATGAATTTCTTTATTAGGGTGTCACACATTTCTGAATTATATACTTATGGCAAACTACTGGAGCTGAAAAAGGAATTACCTGAACTCTTAAATCCCAGTTAAGAGCGCGCAAACCCTGTTTGGATTCATTAACCAATAAAAACCATCCTCGCAGTCACAATCGAACAGACTGGAACTTCCCTCTGGCATTCCTGTGGTATTACTTTCCAGACCACATTTTAAAAGATGGTTACTGTTTGATAAAGCAATGATTAACTACGTTAAGCAAGCAACATTAACCCAAGGCTCCTACTAACCGTCCCGTGCTAATCTCCAAGTAACAATTCTCTCCAAGGCATATACTACAATAATTCAGGGGTTTCACTCATTTGTGAGACTCTGATAACTTAGCTTTTAATACCATAGTTGTAATATTTCGGCAGAGAAAGCAGGGTTTACTGCTATTTCTTTGAAACAACAACCAACACAGGTACAGCTAACACTAGCAAATAGTGAATATACTGTGATTCACTGCAGGTTTTTCATCATATCCACTGAGGAATGAGGGTGTGTGGATGGAGATTCACACACAAAGCTCACTTGGCTGCTCATGAATTGGAAAATATTAGCAAGTGGAGAAAAATCAACCAGTCTAGCAATAAAAAGCTGTAATATGGATCATAAAATTCTTCCTCTGTGGTGGTGGTGTTGTTGTTTTTCGCTTTTATTCTTGTGGGAATTTTTAGATTGCTACGAGAAGTAGTAGGAAAATATTAAGTAGTCTTAGATATATATTTTAGTTCTGTAGGTAAAGAGACTGCACAATCAGTAAAGCTGTCCACATCAAAGAATCAGTTCCCCAAAAAACTTGATTCCTGCTTTCTGTTCAACTGCTCTGGGATAATTCCCACATGCCTAAGCACACTCATTTCAGAAGAAGGATTTCCCTATGTGGATTTCTTCTCCTCCTCTTCCTTTACTGGGAAATCATGACCAAGCGTAGATGAACACAGATGTAGCTTCTCTTTTCTGAATCTTAACAAGATGGTCTTAATAATTAAGTTTCATGGGTGAGCTCATACTGCTTTACAAAGAAAAATCTATTCTGTATCATCACAGGAAGATGATGACATACATTATATTTATAAGGAAAGCTGTAAAAAACACTGCTCTGCCAACATTTCCCATATTCTGACCTATAACTCTGGATAATTACTGCCCACAAGGGCCGATGGTCATGATATCACACAGCGCTTACTAAAGTAAATGAGAATGTAGAGGAGAGTCCTTTTGACACTTGCCTTTACACAACCTATTCTGCCTGGATTTAATAAAATTACGGGGAAAAGCCCATCTTATTTGCTATGACAGGATTACTGGATGAGAGATTGCTCATGGTCTTGCTTCCTACATACTGAGACATCTAAAGCAGAAATGATCCATGCCACTAATGAATTATTGAAACATGTTTAGGGAAGAGAGAAGGAAAGTTTAAGGACAGCATTACAGCTATTTACGCTTTTAAAAACACAAGATAACTGGCCCTGTGGCTTATATAGGTAATTCCTGTAAAATTCCTGTTATTTTCCAAAAAAAGAGTCCAACAGCTTAGAGATGATCTGCACCTGATGTCTCCTTTACAGGCAGAGGAGCCAAGCATCAAAGGGAACTCCCTCTACATTTGTAAATGGAATGAACGGCAGTGACTAAGACAGCAAAAAAAGGTGTTATCCTGTGCTGAAAATATCTATTTAGGAGCAATCAGTTGGGGCTCTCAAACACATGCTTGGGAGAACCCCAGCATCTGGACCTCAGGGTTTACAGCTGCTCTGCTGGTTCCTCCCCAGCGAACACCCATCATTCCCAGATACCACATGGCACAGAGGAAACGACTTCTCAAACTTGCTCTTTTTTTCCTTTGAACACAAACTCATTTCATTTTCCTGAGAAGCATTGCATGGTTTGTTGCTCTGCCAGCTGATCGCTTTGACACGTCGAGCGAGTTCTCTCACCATCTGGTTGTAATTGCCATCATGAAGCTTTCAACAAATTCAAAAAACAGCACCAAGATCAGGGCACTAATGGTCTAAGAGATGAACTGCTGATTATTTGATACAGCCGGGACCCTTTTTGATAGCCAAAATGCCCAAACACAGCCAATCCCACAGCTACGGCACCCAAACAAACCACCGGAGCAGTCCCAAGTTCAGGCTATTGCCCACTATAAAAATGTCCTCACAATTTCACATCAAATGATGTCAAGGAGAACACTGCTTCTCCTCCTCATCTCTCACATTGCTGGGTGTACAACTGCATGCTGCTGTCATCATCTTCTTTTAATACACAGCCTCATTATTCTCATTACAGGACTCCCCTTTCCTGCTACTATTGCATCTCCCAAGAGAAACTGGCTCACAAGACCTTTTCGGAAGTTTGTCCCATGGTCTGAACTGTGTTTCCTAATTCCTTAGGGAAAGGAGCCTGGACACGCTTTGCTCAAACGAGGCATTTCCCACAGTCACATGCTATGAAGCCACGTTCCAAACAGCAACTTCTTCCCTTGGTTGACCTCAAGGGAAAGTCAAGCAGGTCCACAGCAAGGCTGGAGATGATCAGCAGCAGCAAAGCTGCTCCAGCATTCAGTGAGATAAATCAATGGACACATGTTGGCAATATAAATGGAAGAAGAAAGAATTATTTGCCTAAAACCTGCTTTGCTTTGGAGAGGTGTAAATGCAACATGGATCCAGTAATTGTTGCATCACATTACATTTTTACCAGCATAACAGAGGGCAGATCTCAGCTCATCACATTTTATGAGACACACACACAAGCTCCCTCTAAAATTAAACAACGGGTAGATGTCTTGTTTATAGAGCAGCATCTGACGTGGCACACTGGATGATGAAAAATCAAGAATTTTAAAACAATAGAAAGTAAAACATATCCATATTTCACACATATTTCTACATATTGTAGAGCAAGTAATAACACTAAGATGTTAACTGGAGTCCCATTAATCCTGATTACCAAGAGATGCGAGACAAAATTTCTTTTATATACACCATTAACTTTTGAAACTTAAACTCTTTTGACAGTGTCGCCTTGAACTTGTAGAGAGAAATATTCCTGTGTCGGTGGAAAAGCAAAGCAAGGAAACACCCAACCAGCACTCCCCTGCTCACACCCTCATTTTCCCTCTAGAACTTGGAGATCTTCACAGAACTGAAAGAAGTTCTAGTTTAGCTTTTTACTTCAACCAGCAATCGCAAAGCAGGGAAACAAAGGGACCAGGGATGCTTTATGGCTTTCTGCCCTGCCCTTTGACAGACCTGAGCTCTATTAACTCCTCTTGTGCAATAACCCCCAGGAACCTGTTTCCCCAGGGAAGACGAGGTGTCACAGGGCCTCTGCAAGCACGGAAATCTCCCCGACCTCTGAGAGCACAGTCCTGCACAAGTGCTCTTGAAAGGCATACGACTGACATTTTGAAGGCTGAAAGCAGAAGGAAAAAAAAAAAATGAAAGGATAATAGTGTTTTGTGCCTCATTATGGTTTTTACTAATAACGAACACAGGACTTCGTCCAGAAATTTGATCTTCTTTAAACTGAAGCATGTCACAGTGTTCATCCTAAATAGCAACTGCTTCTGTCCAGGCAGTCTTGTAAAACCACATCAGGACTGAGATAAGGATTTCAAACTGCTTCCACGCCACCATCATGGCCGAGTGTCTGCAGAAGATATTATAACTTTACTCTTGGAGACTTCAAAATATGTGCAATGCATTAACCCTTCACTGAACCATCATGGCAAGACCACCATTTTCTTGTTACTGGGGAACTACATCAGGTTGATTAGCTAAAAAAATAAAGCAAAGGATAGCAAGTGGCAATAACATCTCAAGCCCACAGACATTCCTAAAACACAAACTTTTAATTCTGCGAGAGATTCTCCTTCTTCCCCTCTCCTTTTTTTGTTTGCCTTTCGCATCCAGGGAGCACAAGAACCATCTCTCCTTTATCATGACATTCAGGCTACAACCTGCTACACATGGCAAAGTCCAAAACAGAATCCCCTTTAGAAGACAAGGAAACAGAGAAAGCACAGAGAAGCCAAGGACTATTTCTGCATGGCCATCATCAAAAGCTACCAACACAATGCCTCAACACAAACAAAAATGCTGCTTAACCACAGAATGGGCCTTTTTGCCTTTGAAACATCGGGTCCGGCTCATCAGCAGGACAGGCTAAAGGTTTCCTGGGAAGGCAACATGTCCCCTTCAGAATCGGATATGACTCTGAGAAAAGACAGAGCAGTTGGAAACAAGAATTATGCGATAATTTCAGTTGGAAGGGCCCTCTGGAGGTCATCTGGTCCATCACCCTCCTCAAAGCAAGGCCATGACATCAACATTGTGACATTATCCCCATGCTCTCATTGTTCAAAATTGTCCCAGTCAACTGTGGCCTCTGTCTCAATTCCCACATGTAAGATTGAGCTAAATAGGCTCAGCAAGCTCCATTGCCACAGGAATGAAGTAAAAATCGTCATCAGCTGCAAGGCACTCCAGCTCCAACCATGCAGTCTGCATAATTCAATTAATTTAATTTGACTTTCCCCATGTACAAAATTCATTTTCTTCTCCATTTCCACACAGTTTTATAATAGTAATAATAAATCAATAAAGAACTTCCACCATATTTAGAAATCTGGTGATAAGGATGAGAACATGTACACACCGAAACCAAGTATCGGCATGAGACATGCACTGACACATTAATACCAGCTTTCTTCTCCATGTTAAGGATAATCTTGGTAGAAAATGTAAAGTGCAAATCTATATTCCCCTCTCCCTTTGCAGCTCCAGCCAAGACCAAGGTCCCTCCATGCTGAGCACCATGGAGGATGCGGCACGAATCCCTTTGCCACCGTGTTTGCAGGTTAAACAGATAAGTGCTGGGAGGGGTCACAAAAGGCCAGAAATCGAAGTGACTCGCCCAAGGCTTTACCGATGACAGTCAGCACAGCCTGTAACCCGGCCAGGATCACCCACGCAGCAGCAACGTCCTCACTTTCATAAAAATCGGCTGCCTCCATCCACCGCCGCATGGCTGCCCAGCTCTGCTGAGCACCGGCCAGGCAATGCGGCATTAAGTTGCTTTACTGCTTGAATCAACATGTCACTGGAGCTGCACTGCACTTAATTATATAAATTAGGAGATCTTTATAATGGTCCTAAACCGGTAATGAAAGAGAAGGTCTAATGATGCAACCAAAATCTGCAACCCAGCGCTCAGATTACAGATGGGTTACACAACAGCTCAAACAATTAAGCATTTAGGCAGCTAACTGCAGACTTGCATAGTGCAGATCCCGTTTTCCCACAGCCATCATCTGACTCGGGACACGTGAGATCCACTCAAGCACACCCTACCTACATCCATTGCCCCAGAAGCTCAGGGGTGAAGGTGAGGAGCTCAGCACTTTGAGCATCAGTGCCACCCACAGCAGAGATGCTCCAAAGCAAAGTCAGCCCTCTTCTCAAATCTCCCTCCCAAATTCACACTCAAACTGAAATCTTTCTTAGCAACCCCTTGTATCTCATAAGTCATGCTCGCTCCTCTCACCATTAACATCCCATTATACAGAGATGTTACTCCAGTGAAACCTGTTCAGTTTACAACTGGGGTGACTTTCGCACTGTGCGATTTACCTCCCAGGTGCAGCCTCATTTAAGAAAGCATTATCAGCACAGGGTCAACAAAGAGAGATTACCCATAAACGGCGACAACAAATAAGGCAATTTAGGTATTTGATGAGCACTTAACATGTACAGTTTATGTGGAAGTCAATGCTCCTACCCCAAGATTTCTGAATGCGTGGTGTTTTATTTCTGAGTGCAAGTTTTTTATTTCTGAATAGGCTCCAATACTTCCAGATAGTATTGATTTCCATTCACAGCACTGATATAAGATAAGGAAGAAATAATTTGATTTTAAATACTCTTTTATACTGTATTGGCTTTTTATGTCAATAAACATTGTCCCAAATTGCAGTTCAGCAGCATAATTTTACTGTCTTTTTGTAAAGCGCTCAGATCAAAAGTACTGTACCAGCATCATGGCTGAGAAGTATTATTTGGATTTTGAAAAGCAGTTAAGTGTCATCATCAATCCACATGTTCAGTATTGAAGGACTTAAAACTGACAGCACCAAATCTGCAATGGTCAGGAAGTGTGACAGTGTCAGCTTGGAAGCTGCTCACCAATATTTGCATGTGCTTGTTGAAACAAAAGTCTCAAGAAGAGATGCTACACCTTATCTAAAACCCCTTCAAAATGACAAGTATGTCACTGGCGTTATTATAAAAATGCCATACTCCTATCCCTCTTTCATCTGTAAAACGAGCTGTTAATTCTATTAAAATCCAGATTGGGAACTTTTTGCAGCAGCGATGCCGGCAGCAAAGCAGGCAATGGATAAGGCACAGTGTGGTGGGGAGGATTTTTCAGGTAATTATTCAGGAATCTCTGAAGGAAGCCTCTGGGCCCACAGCTTGTTTCTGGGTGCATTAACCACGTGTGTGTGTTTATAAAGCACATCGGCACACAGTTCCGATCCATTCAAGGTCTTGCAAAGCAATTGAGTACAGGGGCACTTCACAGCTGAAGCCACAATGCTGTTTGTCGCACAAATATCACTGAGTGCACCATGGCAAAGCTCAGAGAATTTAACTGCATTTCTATTTTGTTTCCTTTAGGTACAGAATAATTTTTGCCAAGGCAGAAGGTAGCACAGGGTCCTGTCACAAGCCCTTTCTAACTGCAGATCTGCAGTTACTACATCATCAAGGTGTATGGATGGAAACCACCAGTGCATAACTGTAGAGCATCTTTTATCCTCCAGTCTCTTCAGTGGGTTGCCAAATTTGCTTTCATGTAGCTCAACTTTTTTTTCCCCTGCTCAGCAAAAAGAACCTTTGCATTTAGTTGCCTTTTTTTCTACCCCTCCCTAAAGAGGCGGATGCCTACAGTAAGAATACCTTTAAAGAGACAGGTCATAGTAACACAGCATATTACAAGTAGAAAAGCAAGGGACACTATTAAATAGCATGAGCACATGGCACAGATTTTGCCCAGGAGCCAAACAGTTCAGCACTTCTGTAACTCCTGAGTGCACGCCGGGGCAGGAACCAAACTTTTGCCACCAGCAAAGATTCCCAAAATAAGTCAGCAAATGTCCATTTAACCCGCACCTCAAAGCCCGACATCAAATATAGCCTAAAATTATCTGAGCCTGCTACTGCTCTGCGTTTATGCAGACAAGTGAAATCCTGGCTGCGCTTGCATCCTCCCATGTGTTTCACATAGGGGCTGGAGGTGGCCAGAGTGAGACCTGCTCGTCATTGTCCCTGTAAAGTGCACTCCTCCCCACTTCGTCGTTAATCAAGAGTTACAACCAGTAACTAGCACTGTGATGACTTCACTACCAGCTGCTAGGCATCCTGGAAAAAAAAAAAAAATCAAAACCAAATTGCATTAAGGTTACCATCACTTACCAAATCCTACTATGGGTACACCAGGCAATTAGGCAACTTTGCTGACGTATCTGCCTGTACTCTCCTTCATGGTCTTACTGCATCCCTCCTCCCAACCATCCTCTGAACTGAAGGATCTCTAGTTAAAGCAATAACAAGTTTTCGTTCAACAGAATGCCCTCCCCCTCCCCACCCACTCCAAGCAGGCACAGCAAAGTCACTTTTTGCTCAGTGCAATGAGCAGTGAAGGAAAAACAAGAAGTTAAAGCTGACTCTAATTGCCAGGGCACACCCTTCATCCAGCACACCTGTAAACCACCACTTGTGCAACACCGCCTGAGCGTCAACGGGAGCTGCAGGTGCTACCCAAACACACACACAGCAATAAAGGCACTGCCCGCATTTCCACGTGCACGTAGGGTTTCCAAGTCCCTATCTACCCATCTACACCTATGTAAGTGGTGATTCACCTCTTGCAAACACAGCTCCAAACTGTTTGGATCTCCCCTTTCCTGTATTCCTGCGATTGTGTCCAATCTTCTGGTCAGACATTGCCTGTCTTCTTCAGGACTTGATCGTCATCCTGCACAGCACTAAATAGGGTTAGCTGGTAACAAAAGAAAAAATAAGAAAAACCACTCCCCCCTCGCCCTTATAGAGAGAGATAGATATATATAGAGATATATATATATTTAACTGGTCTTTCTGAGCTGGCAGAGCCTTTCCAATGGCACACATAGCCTTTTCAATACTTTTCAGGACCAGGAAAGTTTTTGCTCCTTGCTTCGCTTCTGCTGACAATTACCCTGTTTGTGGCAACACATTTGGTTACCATCTGAGCCAGGACTTTTTTTACTGTGAGTAGGGGAAAAAGGGGCCAAGAAGCACATAGAGATGATGGCCAGAGGCACGCCAGTGCTAAAGTCTACCTGGCCAACAGCCCGCACCATAGGCACAAGCTGTCCTCGTAAACAGATCATTTCTTGAGACAGATACCTGCCCCTAACTGTGCCCAGGCTGACTGGTCCTCAGTCAGTGTCTAACCCACTGATCTAGTTGTCTGGTTTTAGGGCACCAGTTTGCTCAATGGTTTGTTATTTTTTTCTGAAGGAAAATGTTTTAAGGCAGAAACCATACCGCAGCGTTTAATATTGTTCTTACCTTGGGTCAAATACCTTTATTCTCCGTGCTTTTCATTTGTTGATGCTTGAATTATCTTTCCAAGATAACAATTTTACTTTTGTTTCTTTTTCCCCTCCAGGTGCCCTGCCCTTAACAGCAGCAGACTTAAATCTAGATTCTTATTTCGCAGATAATATCTATTGCTAAACAACATTTTTCTGATCTGTACTTACAAAGCACTCCAACATACGCTCAATTAAAATGCTCACCATGATGTCTAAGGGCACGTGCACTTTTTCCATAGCACATTTAGGACAAGAAAGAGAGATTTATGCCATGGTGAGCAGTGACACACTGATGGCAATTTAACTTTTGTGTGCCCTACATGCAAATGATACGAAATAATATGCTTTAGACAAATGAACAAGTGCTGGTATTTCTACAAATGACAGAAAACAAAGACACCAGAACTTAACACCTGCTCAGAAATCTAAACAAAGAATACATTTAGATTAAGAAAAGTATTCTGAGATAATCAGCACATCTTCCCTGATCTATTTAACCTATTTCCTAGCAGTAGCAAACGCTCATTATGTTGTTTCCCCCACCAAAAGAAAAACACAAGGGGTGCAAGGGTACAGCATAAGCATTTAGCACTAGAGGCTGCTAGAGAACACAGATAACCCATCAATCGCAGCAAGCGATGGGTGTCACAGGTGAAGAAAGGTTACATCATTAAGAGTTACACACAGAAAATCTCTTTAACAGCCAATTTGCAAGAGGTGAACAAATCTTAGAGCTCTTAGATCATCCAGTAAAGACCTGACACTTAACAGTGCCAGGAAAAGATACAGCCAAGCTCTAGAGATGCTCTTCCACAGGTAGCTGCTGAGTCTCCCCCATCGACAGCTTCTGTTTCTAGTGAGGTTTCAACAGCTGCTTTAAGCCAAACTCAAACAGTTGCCACCAAGACGTCTTGGCTACCCCAAAGCTCCTGCCACCACCCACAAGTCTGTGGCTGGCCAGATCAAGGTTGAGCCAAGCAGAGACTGACGTTTCTTCTGCCGCGTCAGTTTTCTGCTGGAGCAAATTCCCAGATCCAGGAGAAGGGGCTTGAGCTCTGGGAGCAGCACAAGCTGAAGCCTGAGCCCATTCTTTGTACAGCCAGGCCTAGGTGAGCTCCAAAGGCAAGTGTGCGTGGTAGGGTGAGCTGACTGAAGGACCCAGGGCTCTGCTCCACATGAGCAATGCTCTTCAGGGCACACAAGGGAAGGGCTCTTTATTGAGATCTAAATTCTTGGGGGTGATGCAAGAGGAAGAGATCTGAGAACTTCAGGTGGACAAAGGACAACCAGCAGAAGCCGATTAACTCCTAAGCAACAGAGGTCTTTTCATGTAAACCTCTGGAGTGGCAATGGGTTCCCAGGTATGCATGTGATTAAGAAGGAATGGGAAAGGTGGGGTCAGACACAGAAACAGAGAAAAAAAAAAACAAAGTTTTTTTTCCAGTGTTTCTACAAGAGATAAACATCTACCCATTGATTTTACTTATTTATTTAAGGTGAGAGGTTGTTTCTGTTTCTGGGCTTTTCTGAGATGACATTAAGGTCAGAAGAAAGCATTAGGATCATTCAAGCTCTATTGCTTCTGTTGCAGGTTGAAAAATTTCACCTCCACTTTCCTCTCAAGCCCACAACTTCAGGATTAGGCCTGTCTCTAACGCTTACAGAAGCAATCCAAAGTTGGAGACATTTGTCTTCAGTAACTTTTCCACAGCTTGATCTACAGCTGTTTTCCTCTGCAAATCAAATTCCACCTCTCAACTGCCAGAGCATCAGGAGAGGAAAGGCACAAAGTGCTATGGTTGGAAACAAAAGCTCAACATGGAGATGCAGCAAAAGATCAAATCCAGTTTTACTGCCAGCAAAACTTTGCTCGCTAATGCACTGATCTAGCTCCTTCTGTGTTTCACCCGAACACCTGAGGTTGGACTTTCTTTTTTCATCCTCAAGGCTACAGAACAAAGTTAGAGCCAACCGGGACTAAAAGCTTTCTCTGCACCTCTGGAACCAGCACCTAATTTCTCTGACCTATGTAAAAAAAAAATTAAGGTCTTCACTGGAAGTAAAAATCAGGTTCTTTATCTGAATCCTGCATGTCCCACCTGACCATGGTTCAAGGTTCCTGTGTCAGCCACAACCATTCCTTAAGCAACCAAGGAAATTAAATACAAAACAATAAACAATGCAGAGGGTCAGACTTAAAGCAACAAAGACAAGGAAATTGAAAGGTAAGCCTCCTGCTCTGCCCTTGATTCACCTTGTTTTGTTCAGCTACTGCCCTGTTCCCAGACCCTTCCTCTCTCCTAATGCCCAAAAGCAACAGCACAAAGAAAACAGCCTGGTCTTAAGAGAGATGACATTTGTTCTTATCTGGGTTTTGATGTAAATCATGACTATTTTACCTAGTTTGGAACTTCGCAAAGCCAGTGATGTTTAACAATTTCTTGTACAGTTTGCTTTATTCTAAGAAGGACAGTGTAAAAGTGACCTGGGGCACCTGGAGTGGAAGATTCTCATCACCCAATTTTACCCCTCTAAAAATTGGGCTCAGTCTAAGCTAGTCATCTCCTCCCTGTCTATAGACCAATTTGTTCTGGTGATTTCAGGATGGAAGCAGCATGCTCTGGGGGTAACCATCTTCTCATTGTTTGCAGAGGTCTGCAGAGCTAGCTTGGCTAGCACTTGCCTGAATTTTGAGCTGGCTGACATCAAACAACATGGATCTCATTCTCCTCTAGTAATCATCAATCAGTTGCTATACGAAGTAAGCACTTGCATCTCCAGGAGAGCCAAGACCTCAATCCCTCAGTGCATTCAACATTGCTCAGCAAAGTCTGCAGTGGTTTAACACTAAGCAGGTCACCAGCAACACTCATCTGCTGGTATTAGATGTGCAATCTAGCTCTGTGCTGCCTTAGAAGAGCACCGTGCTCAGCCCCTTGCAGGACCAGGGCACAAGAAACAAGAGAAGGAAGAGACCAGAAGTAGTGCAGTCTGCTCCTTCCATGGCTGCGGAAATTTCTTTTCCATTTTGCATAGAAGGTGCACACACAGGTACCCTTACATTGCCTTAGAGCAGATTCAACTACACCTCGGTGCTAGCAAGCTGACATTTTTCCCAATTAAAACAAAAAGCTATCTTTAATATAACGGCCTCCAAGACTGTAATTCTTCTTCATTGATAGCATATATTGTTTACAGTCATAGTCCGTATTTGCAACACTTTAGTAATGGATTAAAGAGAAGTTTCATAAGCTTGTACAGAAATGCACTAAAGAGCACTTCAAAATTTGAGCATTGAGAGAAACAGGGTAGACATCAAGTACTGCTACAAATTCAGAAAACACTAAAAGCATCTTTTATTCTCCATATACTATGGGAAGGATCCAACATAGGACACAACTGCTTAATTAGAAAAAATGCACATGCTGAAAGCGTACAGCTTGTCTTCTGATCAGATGCAACTGGTCACCATCACAGGGCTTCTCCTGAAAGTTTTAAAGGGCCAAACTACCAACCCTTCACTTCGATATACATGTCAGAAGATTGCTCCATTTCTTCTTTATATTGTCTTTCAACAGAACAAATCTTCTCATGCCACACTGTAAAACTAAAATCCTGGAAAGATGGAAGACATAGATGAGAGCAGCATTTTGGGGACTGAAGATGTGCAAAACATGCTGGTGAACTGTTGTGGGAAATGTCTGCATTGCACAGGGAACGAGGTCCACTTTGAGGATCCAGCAGGGTCTCTGCTTTGCACTTCTTTTCCCAGCTGAATGTATTTGCCAAAACGATGCTTT
Source organism: Caloenas nicobarica (assembly GCF_036013445.1). Taxonomy (NCBI): domain Eukaryota; kingdom Metazoa; phylum Chordata; class Aves; order Columbiformes; family Columbidae; genus Caloenas; species Caloenas nicobarica. The sequence goes on from NC_088254.1 coordinate 16,817,960, forward strand.
CCAGCTGTAACACAAACCCTCTCCCCTACTGCTGGATCTTATTCTTCCAGGAACATCTCACGATTCAGTCACTGGTAACAGATCTTCGATCACAAAACCATCGAGACATCCTTTATTAGTAGTACTATTTCCACAAGCATCCGAGGTGTTAACAAGCAGCATACACATAGGGATGACGAGACGGAGGAAGTTTGTAAAAATATTTGCTTGCTATGAAAGTCATCTTTAACTTCCCACGCGTATGATTCCATACACACTTGTGGTAAGGCAGGTTGTATTATTCTCTTCTCTCTTGTCCAATAGTTGCTATTACTGGACCTGGCAAGGCAGCATGTGACACAGGAAAAATGCAGCTGCATTTTTGGCTGGGGAGCCTCTACAAGAGCCTGTGAATCATGAGCCAAAAGGCCCACATAAAAGCAACAGAAAAGAATGCAGATTCAGTCTTCTTTTTATTGTAAGCATGTGTGTCTTTACTGGATAGTCCCAATGCACAAAAATGATGAAAACAGAAAACATTTTGAAGTTATGAGAAGGGAAGAGTCCCTTCAGTCAGGTAACTCAGGCTCCATCTGCCCAAGGCCACTTTACATAGAATGGAAAGACTGACCACAGAGCATCTGAGCCACAAAACATAATATGTGCTGAGACATGCCTCCGAGCTACGCGTTTCTAGAAGACTCAGCGTAATGCATTTTTTTGTTGTTTTGGTGGTTTTGGTTCTTTTTGTAGAATTTCTGACTATAAGACCAGGATACCCTCATCCTAGACGCCCAACACTGAGCTCTCCTGCAATGTCGTCCTGCAATGTAAAACATCCCTCATCTGCCCGTTGCACTGCAAATGAGGTTTACAATGCAACAATTTACATTTCGGATGTGTCAAATTTCCCTGATTAAAAATATGACATTTTACCACGTTTGTTACTCTTACCTCTCGGGACTGATCAAATCTTTCAACCTTTTTTTTTTTTTTTTAGAGGAAAGCAATCCAAACACACCCCCTTCCTATACCGCTTGGAGTGGGTATGATAAACACGAGACAGAACGGAGCGTGAGAGCGATCTGGACTGTGGTCTGCAGAAGAATGTCTCAGGACTCCTTCTTATCAGCAGCTGAGGGACAGTGTCAGGAAAAAGCTGTTCCCACACTACATCATGTTGTCTGCCTGTGAGCAGCACCCCAGCACCCAGCCAGCTCAGTGGGGGCCTGGAGGAGAGCAGCAGAAGGGGAAAAACAAGGCACCGAGAATTACCCTTCCATGAGGATAAACAGCATGAGTCCACCTTTGTTTCCATCCTCAGAAGATGTTTTGTACTGGGTGGATGGAACATGAGAAGAATCAACGCTAAAGGTGTACAGAGGAAGCATCACACAATGCTGGCCATGCACCTACCAAAAGAGCACTTGCTCTGCTTGGTCCAACTGCTGCATTCATTAATATCTAACCCACCTTGCAAAAGAGATCCTTTATGTCCTTTATGTCCCCAAATATAAAGCTGGAAAGCCAGCAGCTCGTGTTTCTTCCCATTTGAAATGGTCCCACCAGCAAACTAGCTCTCACACCCAGCTTCACCCCTATTAAAAACTACCTTTGTTGTTGGCCACACAGACTTACTCCACATCAGCATCCACAATGATTAACTACCACAGCAAGCATGTGTCCTACATCTCAGGTACACCATGTTCCTGGGGAAACGTTGCTGTTACAAGGCAATGGAAGGCAGAGGCGAGGACTGGAAGGAAAGTACCCTAAGGCAGCCAGAAAATCCTTACCAATTTTTGATGGAGAAATTTCCAGCCCTTTCTGAATTGGAGCAGCAAGAGGAAAGAACGCTAAATATAATCCTGTGCCTTCACGGGGCAAGGAGAGGAACATGAGCAACAAGAGGAAACTTTCTCAAACAAATGTCACCAGATGCACCACAGCTAAATGGAAAGGATGAGCATCTGGGTTGGTGACGTTCAAACATGTAATAGGATTGAGAAAGGTGCTCAACATGTTTTCTTTAAATTCAAAGAGTATGTTCAAACATAGCAGAGAAATACAGGTATATCCCAGAACAGGCACAATCACAAGCAGCTTAAGCCTACCTTGAAAAAGTGTAGGGTTCATTAAGTTGCCATCTTGTAACTTTTTGTAGGTTTGAGGACCCAACTTTGTTCAACGTCTGGTGAGAGATGCTCACTTTTGCTTCATGTGAAGAGTTTCCCCACCTCCAACTTATCACTCTCCTAAAAGTACTGCAAGGGAAAGGTATGAAGGCTGATGTTGGATCCTTGGGTATGACAGGTCCAACGGCAGGTCTCTTTCAGGAGCAGAAACATCCAATTCCTCCATGAAAAAGCAACTCCCAGCAGTTCATTTAGATTCCACCATCCTCCCACGTTTGTATAATGGGACTTTGTTCCTCCTGTGCATTCTAAGTCACGGACAAAGTCAAGAACTGCTGGCAATGCTCAACCAGCCGTGCTTTGGTTGGTTAGCTATTATAACACCAAGGTATCTAAACCTTTTGGGCACTCTGTGCCAGGCAGCTCACAAACACTACACAGAAACACTGCTGGGTCTTGAAAGACATCACAATCTTTGCCAACGCTCTTTATTACTCTTCAGGAAATGACAGGCTCATTTTCCAGAGTGATAAAGTCCAGCGAATTCTTCCTAAACTGGATGGAAATCTGAAAGCTTAACAGACATAATAAATCGTGCATTATCTGTACTATCGAGCCACTCTTACACAAATAAATACATCTAAATTAGACTCCAATCTGCAAATCCTCCTTCATGTGAATAGTAGCTCTGACTTTAGTGAGACTACTCCTGTAAGCCAAGGAAAGAGGGGTCTTCTCTTTTATATTACATAAACCATGAGTGAATCAAATTCCGCTCACACAAAGCTCTTACATAATCCCTGCCACAGTTTGCTCCTGGCTCATAGGTTGAATATTCATCTCCACACAGCTTCAAAAGGTATATGCTTTTCAGCATCACTTTCAGACACCTTTTTCTTTTTCATGAGGAATGTACTGTGAATTGAAAGAAGGTGGTGGTTTTTTTTTTTTTTTTTGCATTCTCTTGTAATGTAACAACAAGATTTACGTCCCTTGCAATTAAAAAAATTGTAGTCCAAGAGCATAGCTAAAACCTTAAAAGGACTAAATATAGAGAGAGACCTGGAAGAGTACTCCTTGCCACCATCTCCAACACTAATATTTCCTTCAGGCCTGGGGCTCTAGGTAGCAATTGTGCATCAAGGCCGTGTTCTTGCCTGGACAAGTTTATTTGCTCTATGTTTTCGGTAACATATAGAGCACACATCTTAGAAGGTCACAGCAGCACAGAAGCTAAGCATAAAAGCCAACAGCAGTCGGGAAAGAACATAAACTTTCCCAGTATTATCCATGTCAGCAAACATCATTCTGCATCACTATTTGTGCCTTTTAAGGCACATCTATCTGTCTGCAAGAGGACTTCTCACCTGACATAAATTATCATATAAAAAAGGGACAATGCACAAGGGGTCACATTTGCACATATCTTCCATATCCTCTCTATAAGCACCTGATTTTTAAAGTTGCTCAAATAGCCCCAACACTGCACATTAACACAGAAAAGTCATTGAATGACACCAGCAACCTCCCAACGCAATCTCCAGCCTTGAGATGCTGAACACCTTTTGTTCATCCCTTTCCCCAGGGCTCAGGAAGATGCTGGAGAGAGAGCAAGAGGCAGGAGGTGCAAAGCACAACAGTGCCTCTGTGAGGGAGGGAGACCCTGCAATCACCAGGCTCCTCCTCCCTTCCACAGAAGTCCAGTTCAGCTCTATAAATACACCAGTGGTGTGGAAGGCCAAATACATCTGTGATTTCAGTGAGGAGGGACAGGTTACAGCACAAGGCAGCTTTGTCTTAGGAGGCCAGATTGATAAATGCCACTCCAGAGCTCCCAAGTCAGTGGCACTTCAATTATCCCATGGAGTAATACGAACTTACATTCATGAGAAACTATAGTGCAATCAAGTCACAAGAACACCAACAAACAAGCTCTATAGTTGTTACATTAATCTCTTTATTCTTTGCTTTTCTGCATTTAATTTAAAACATCAGCCTATGCATTGGCAAAGCTTTTCAACCTGTGCAGTACATAGAGGAACAGGTAGGCTTCATGGATGCTTTGATTAAATACCAATAACTTATTCCTTCAAGTATATGATGGTTAGTTAAAGAAACAGATTAAGCAAAATTGGTCTGTTTGTCAGCCCAAGGTCAGCTAATATAAATAAATGGACTGCAATCTTAACAGATTTTTCTTATTGCATTGCAATGGCTTGAATGTTTTGTTTCATTATGTAAATGCATGGAGGTTATGACCAAGCCAGCATTCAAATAAAAATTGTTCCAAGTCACTAAATGTATCCCAGGTTCTTGTAATTCCCCATGCAAATAAAGGGCAGCAAATGTTTATCCCTGTTTCCCCCAGCATTACACTCCCGTAGCTGAGGCAACCACACCATGCCAAGCAGCTCAGGACGTTTTAGAAAGATTAACTTCTTAAACAGGCATAAACAGCAAAAGTTCAAATCCAACCAGTGGAGGTGAATGGTGGGCACACAACTCACGGGCTGGGGCACAGCAGACCATGGGATGACTTCCTTGTGGAAATCATCTCCCCACCTAAAACTCCACTCACAGCAGGGTCAGCCCTGAATTTTTCAGATTACCCGAGGTTTGATTTGTTCGCAGAATGCCATTCCTTGCTAAACAAACTGCTGGGAAAAAAAAAAAAAAAGAAAAAAAAGAAAAAAAAAAAAGAAAGAAGTAAGAAAGAGTAAAGGTAGTAAGGACTGGCTGGAAAGAAGATGGGAAGGAACACAGCAACAAGTGCTAAAGGCATCCAGAACAAAATTTTATGTGCTGACAACGTTCATGACACCTCTCAGCACAAATTAGCAAAAAAGGTCAACTCTCCAGGTCCTGCTGCACATTCAGCTCAATCTTACCCCATGAAGACAAGAGCAATTCAAACCCAGGAGACCGCAACTCCAAGACTCCTAGGGCTGCTGGATACAACTAAGCATAAAAAAAACCACTTAACTTTGTCACACACACCAGTTTAACAAGACCTAACCCAGTTTAACTAAAACTGTACAACCAACTTCCTCCTTCCTTTCCTTCCTCTCCCACGCCTGGGAAGAATGTGAAATACAAGTTAATGCTGCAGTAGGCAAACATTAATAGTGACTGAAACCACTTAACCATCTATTCTCCTTTCCCTTCCCCTCATTTTTATTTTAAGAAAACCCACATAACCCCTGAGAAGGGTTCCAGCATAACAGAATTTTTCCTCCTTTGCTAGACTGAGTATAGACCTGATTTAGGATTAAGTGCAATTCAACACATACCTTATCTCAAACCATAAATATCCAAGATTAAGAGATGCTGAAGGAATTGTCTGAGAGGACCACACAAAAACCACCAGCAACAAATTATTCTGTATCATCCATGCAGTAAGCTCATCGTACAAGGGTAATTGCAAGGAGCTGAACCAGAGTACACAGCAAGTAGATGGGGACTATTCGTGCTATTTTCAGGGACCTGCAAAACGCTTCAAACTCCACAAGAAAAACCCTGTGTTCTGTAAGCCGGCTCTACTCCATTTCACTTCGTTCAAAGTGTGACCGATGTTAGGAGCCTGATCAAATTCCTTGCTTTATCCACGCTTGAATTAAAGCTTTGGCTCAGCGAGGGGAAGCAGACCAAGTTACATGAACTTTTCTTCTCTCAGCGGACGCCAGCCGTAAGTGCTGGTGCCAGCACCGCAGGTAACATCAGCAAGTCCCAGGGAGCTTCGGTCTGGTTACAAACAAAGGGATTTCGGCTTTTGATGAAGCAGGTGGTATTTCTGCATCTCTTGTTAAGACAGTCCAGTGCAAAACTTTTGTTTTCATCTGTAGATAATATATTAAGCCTCTTTAGAAGTCCAGACTACTCTGATCTGGGAAGTGGGAATTTCTTCAAATAACTAATGAAATCATGCTCGCATGGTTGGTTTTCAGCTGTCTACTACTGATAAATACCAAAAAAGTTCCAAAATATTTATAGGTCAGATAGAGACAGTGTGAGTGCCTCACAAAGGCAGCAGATGCCACTTCTGCAGAGGAAGCACCACATCTGGCCGCAATAGCCATATCGATTCCAGATGAACCTTCCACCAATCTCTCCTGAAAAAGCACCTTCTCACTGCATCCCTGCCACAGGCAGCACCAAAACACTTTTGGCTTGTAGCCTTCATGCCCACACATCCATCCCCAACCTCAGCCCAGGTTCGGCTGCTGCTCTTCAAATAACTCTTCTCTAGCTGCAAGGATCTCCGTGCCCACCATGGGGAGAAAAGCAGCTAAGGCTAACCCAGCTCCTCCCCAGGGAAGCAAATTAAAAGTCCAAATGGTTTCCCTAAAGGGCAACTGCCAGACCTCTGTGCAGGGCCTGTGGGAGAGACAAGGAAGGAACTGGAGGAAGAAATGCTTTGTTTGCTGCCAGGAACCAATGCCCAACCTCATGCGTGTGGGGAAGAGTGTCAAGATGTCCATGGGCACCCCGGAACAGGGCAAGGAGAGATAAGAACCTCTATTGGCTTCAAATAGACTTCTATGGATGAGATCATAGAATCACAGAATGGTTTGGGTTGGAAAGGATCTTTGAAAACCACCTAGTCCAACCTCCCCTGCCATGGCCAGAGATACCTATCACTAGATCGAGTTGCTCAAAGCCCCATCCGCCTTGACCTTAAACACTTGCAGAGAAAGAGGGAACAGAAATGCTTGATCCTCGAGGGACAGACTGACAAACCCACGGCAGAAAGAAGAATGAGGAAAGAATTGACGGCTTGGGTCAAATGGGAGGAGTGAGCAAACAAGGAGAGAACCGGGTCAGGGTGAACCTGCGTGACTCAGCCAAGCACTTGCACAGCAGGAGCTGGAAATCTCCACATTTAAGAGCATGCACATGCAAATGCAATAATATTTTACAATCCTACAGCACTTTTAAAGTGCTCCAAATGCTTCACAAATATTAATTAAGAAATAGTACCTGCAAATCAGAAACGTAAGACGGAGATATCGCCATCTCAATATTTAACAGCATAATAATTCAGGGTGCAAAAACTGCTTTTAAGAATTTGCATACCCACACTTCTCCTGCCTCAAAGAACCCAGGCTGTGTCCTCCAGCCAGGCTGCACAGCACTTGCTAAAAGGGGTTGTTCAGTATTTGAATTCAGACTCCTGTTTCAGTGCGTGACCCGATGCCTTGCGCACCGCAAGTGATCCCACTCCAGCCGTGTCCCTAAGCCAGACCTTGGTCGCCAGCCAAGCCCAGCGCAGAAGTAACCTTACCAAAGTAACACCAGTGTGTGGCTGCAAATTGTGATTCTGTGCTTGAGTTTGTCTTATCTGCCTTCCCTAGCATTTTGGCTGCACGAATTATCTTCAGCAGTTTCATCTTAAAATTCATGTTTTAGAACACTGATTTCCATGAAAAAAATATATATATTTTATTTTTTTAAGCCTACTTCTTTGTCAGCTGCCTAATTTCAAATTCACCTTTACATATAGCTTAAAAGGAGGCAAAAAGTCACCACAGCAAGCAAGTGGGATGTGATGCTTAACATAAAGGTTTATGTGAATACACTTTAGAGTGCCAGCTGAGGGTCAAAAATCATTAATTTACTGTGCAACGCAGGGGAATTAAGGAAAAGGAGGAAACCTAGCCAAAACTTGGAAATATGTATACTTCTGATTAATACAAGGCTACTAGGAAAAAGCAGATGTGAAGTCACACCATGTTTTATTCAGGGGAAAAGCCAAAGCCTGCAAGAGCCAAACAGAACTTATTCTATGCAGTGGCAGACACTGAAATACAGCAAATGTTACTCCTTCAACATTAATAAAACATGTTGTATACAGAACTTTTTTTTTTTTTTTTTTTTCAGTCCTTGAAACCTTGCCAAGTCATAAGCTTTTTATGGGAACACTGAAACAGATGTTGATCAGAGCCATACCCATATGAGTTTTAAATTTTACCCACCACTTAGAGGTAAGGGCTTCCCTGCAAGTCTCTCACACATCTGCAAATTTGTAATTTTTTGAAAAGCCTGATGAACTAAAAGCTCATGCACCCTCAGTCTAAGATACTGAATTCACTCTTGGATTATGAGCTGAACTCAGGCCTTGAAAGCACTACAAACTCCTCCACCCCCTAAAATTAATTTCCTCGAATGCAAAATTTTTACATTTTATATATGAAAAATGATACCTACTTGGTAAACAAAATTACAGAGCCAGAGGCCACCTCATTACAAAGAACACTATATTCTCTTCCCCACTCCTCCCCATGTTCATCAGCATCTGCTTCTTCCAAGTTCTAAGCTTTATTTTTTCAAAAATGTAACACCGATTCATAAAAATACGATTAGTTTGGAAGTACAAGGCTGCTGGCATCCAGACAAGTGCTTCATCGTTTTGTTGTTGCATCTAATGTGATAGATGTGAGTTCCAAACCTTCATAAAAACTAAGGTGCTTCTTCCTTTCTAATTAACGCAGTAATGAAATTTAATAGCCTGGCATGGAAGCTTCTCTCCAGCATTATGTTTTTGGAATTACTCACCTACTCTCACACTCTACACGACTTTTTACAACACGCCACCCAGTACTTTATCCTTTCCAGTTTAAAGGCTTTGATTTGGAGTCCTCTGTATCAAGCCAACTAGGGTAGCAAAGATGCCGCACCAGAAGACCTGCAAAATATCTGCCATCCTTAACATCTATTCATTCTACATGCCTCCTAGCTGTATTCTGTAACTTTAAAAATCTGCGTCCATTGCAACGTATCTCCATTCTATCATTGATACACATTTTAAAAGGTATTAAGTAGGTGTGCAATGTCCTAAAATTTAACAGGAAATGGACAAAAAGCACACAGCGTACATTAAGTATGTCTGTCTTTCAGGTCCCTGGGCTGGGAACTTCTGTGTTCTTTGTACACCATCTTGATTTATGTTTATTTAAATAATGACAAATATTAGTTTTAAATTTATAGTCATTGCTTCATAAGATGTCTCCAATCCCTATCAGGATAAAGAGCTTATACTAAACAAAACAGTTTGTTTAGACTACTAGTACATCTAATAGGAAATACTTAGAATCCCATATGTTCAAAGCAGGACAAAAGTACAGCCTATCTTTCCATAAAGGTCTCCTATTATATCTCCTGCTACCAAGAGGCCAGAAGGATCACGTGCAGATCACAAGGTCTGAAAGTTCAAGTCAAGAGAAGCTGGTCTGCAGAACCTCTGAGTCCATCAAAAATGTCACACCAGGCCCCAAAAAAACCCAAAAAAACCAAAACTAAAAACTACCTCGTCCTTTGGTAGCAGTAAAATGGCAAGACGACATGGGAGAATTAAGGAAGGAGAAAACAAGCCAAAACCCATACATACATACATTCCTCGTTAATGCGAAGCTACTAGGAAAAAGCAGATGTGAAGTCATGCCTTGTTCATTCAGGGCAAAAGCAAAGAACTAAAACAGCCGCTTGAGCTCACTCTGGGCAATAAACAATGGTGAAATAAGAGTTTAAGGACAGCAAGACTATGACTTCAAGACTTTCATACATTATTTGTGTTGGCTGTCCCATCACTCCCTTATTAAGGAAAGGCCAAAGCTTTTATTCTGTTATTCTTATTATTCATTTGTATCTACAAACACACAGAAGTCAAAGGTTCAGTAACTGCAGAGTGCCCAGCACTTAAATGAACGTTGGTCTGTCAGACTCGTCTGACTGGGATGTACAAAAATTCAGAGGAAGATTTCGGGATTTTTGTGTTTCATATCATCTTAAAACTAATTTTAAGACCAAGGCAGATTAGAAGAATTAACCGTCTATTGTATAAAACCTTGTATTTGTTTCTAGTGTGGATAGCTACTGAACAAAACCTCTTGGGACACAGCACACACCTGTATGGGAACAGGAGAGGTCACCTCCAGCATGCAGAGACCCCAAGTAGTCAGAGTGGCACAAATACCACAATTGTAACCCAACAGCCCAACCACAGTAACACAACAACTTTCCATCACAGAATAAAAGAAAACTATGTTCAGTAAAGCTGAAAGTGAGTTTTAATGCTACCTTAAAATAACCACTCACATATGCAAACCAGTCACTGGTATGGGTACTCAAGTGTGAAAGCAAAGACAGAGCATCACCCTCCCCTCCTCCTTTGAGTACATTAAAACAATTACATGTTTCTGTAAAGATGTTTCTTTGTATCAGGTCCTGTATTTTGTCTCATACTGATTTTGTACTCTGGAACTGCGCTTGTACAAGAACTAGCAGAGTAAAGCATTCCTCTACGGAGGAATGCTAGGACCACAAATAAAAGTTGCATGAGATAAATACTTAAAATCATGGATATTTAGTGAAATCTCCTCAGCACACTCTACATGCCCTCTCGCCTAGGGATTGCACCAACTCTTGCCTCTATCTATAGACTGGAAAAGCATTTCCCCAATTTGTACGCAAATTGTCAGCAAGACACTTTTGAAAGGGAAAGAAAGAGAAAAGCAGCACTCAAAACTCCAAGGATTATTCATGAATAAGCTGAAGCCCGATCAACTTGGCTAATGAAGAAAGATAATCTTCTCTAGCTTATGCCAAGTGGGTCAGACAGAGGAAGAACCTCAGCAATCTTCAAAGTCAAAGCAGATGGAGAAGTGAACAAATGCCCACGTGAGCGAAGAGGAAACAAGCTTCTGTTCATTTTAGCTTGTTTCAGAGCTTTAGTTTTCTAGACACCATCAAAAATGTCAGACCTTTAACTGACATGAGCAGAAGAGCTCACTTCTGTAACAAGTATTATGAGAACTGCGCAGTAATTACTTAAGATTGCTATTGAATTGCAAAAAAAAAAAAAAAAAAAAAATAATGTCCTGGTGTCAGCAGATTGAGGATGTTGCTGAGCTGGACAGCAGGGAAACAGGTAAAGTAGAGGAAAGGTGCTAAGAGCCAGATACTGGAGAAACATTCTTTGCTTTGTAGCTATGAAAAAAATCTCTAAGGATTCCTTATCATCAGTGCTTCAGTACCACTGAGAAATATTTATGTAGCTGTAAAGTAGGCTGTACTTTAGAGCTAATTGTAGCTCTAATTAAAGCATTTTTTAAAAATAACACACGAGCTTGTAACTGATTTTTTTACCCTTTTTGAAATAAAAAAAGCCAGCAGTCTACACATGCCACAGAATAAGCACAGATTGCATTCCTTAAGAAGCTGAAGTTGACCTCTTGGTCCTTTCTCAGGCTTTACATCTCGAGACAAGATCTGGGCCAAGACCATTTCCATATACAGGGATGCATCTCTGTCTCAGGCTAACCTCATCATCCAAGTGGTGAAACCTAAAGCAAACTAATCTCTCCCAGGGTTATGCTTGTGGAACTGGGAATCCCTCCATCTGCCTCAGCAAAATAAAAAAAGCTCACTGGCTGCAAAATAAGCAGTACATTAACTACAGAACAATAGCCCCTCCAGTCAACGTGCTTTGTGCCACCCACCAAGGGCTAACAATTTTCTATCAGATCCCTCCCCTAAAAAGTAAAATATTTCATACTTTGAAGAAAGAGCTTGTGCAAGTTGACAATACACAACTTCTTTTGGATCTATACCAAAGGAGGACTCCCTTCCTCCCTGAATTCCTGGGTGTTGCAAGCTTTCTGCAATCGGAACCAGCAGACCCTGAAGGAGCAGAGGAATATAGTTTACCATGATGCTTTTAACCAGGAGCTTTTAAACTGACTGAGCTGGGAACCATGGAAGAAGTATTCAGTGCCATACTTTGCTAGGGAGACACAGAGAGCCAAGGACGTGCTGAGGAGATGCTCATCTTCCAAAGAAAATACTGCTAAGAGAAATAGGCATCCTTCCACTACCTATTTTAGGAGACGGTTGCTGAGCTGCATCAGCTATTCCACTGTGTCTCTACGAGTGGTTTTTGCCCAAGACTTCTTCTGAAAGAGCCAGATCTGCAAAACTTGGAAGAAAACTCCATAGGAAGAGGCACTGAGGAGTTGCACAACACCAGCCCCCTCTAGATATGCACATCTTCCTTTATGCAAACTCAAGTGATCTTCTCATATTCAAGCCAGGTTGTCCGGAGCATGGACAAGAATGGAATAGGTATATAAAGTCTTTGCTTGTTTTTCTGTGTGTGAGTGTTTAACTAAACATCAAGAAGTTTGCTAAGATGAGAAGAGTGAAGGAGTGGGGAGGGGCTGTGCTACGGGTAATAATAAGAAGGGTGCTTCAAATTGTAATCCCTTTAGCATTTTTTCTTATTATCAGTTATCACAAACCGAAAAGTTAATTGTCTTGCTTTATATAACTTTTTACTATGACAACTATACCTTTTAGCAAAGATATTTTCATTCTCACAGCAGCTTTAAATATTTTAAGATGCAAATCAAGGATTCCCCCACGTGTCTTTCCCCACTAAAATACATATATGTAAAAACCAAAAAACCAAAACCAAAACAACTGGAAAAAAATGTTAAGCTTGAAGAACCATGTAAAATTGTATTTGCTACAGACACACCTTTTCTCTGTGCTCTAGTATAGGGGGAAGAAAAAAAGAGGTGTAAGTTAACAGAAACTCATATCAGCTTTTTAATAGCATCTCCACAAAAACGAGGGGTTTTTCCCCTCTTTTATGTGGCACATGCATTTGACCTGGGTCAATGCTGATGTGGGGAGTTGAAAAGGAATCACCTGATGAAACAGAAATACGCTCCCTCCGAACTATATTGCAGGAATCACAGCCAAGCACCTCAACCACAGCAAACACAGTAAGAGCTTTCTCGAACAGCACACGTTATGTGTCAGCAGAGCAGCATTAATACAAAACTCAATTCAAATAAAGGAGGAATGACCCTTCGGAAAGGGTAGGGCTTCATCAGGCTTCCACTGTACCAAACAAAGACCATCTAAGATGTTCAAACCATCGCAAAAAAAAATTATTAAATCAAAAGGAGGAAAACAGTGTCAGCTTTGTGTGCGTTCCGTTGTTGAATAATGACAGTGTTTACCTTTCCAGCATAACGCATTACTGCTCTGGGCCCAACTTTAAAGTAGAGTACATGACAGAATTAATTACGTCCTTTCCTCTTAACAACAATTCCCTGGGTTATTTATTAGCTAGGTCTGCATATATTCATAGATGTGTCTAATATACAAAGTTAAAAGGATTTAAAACTGTTGCCTAAATACTTCCCCGGTTTGCAGACTCCGCTCTCTGGACGGGCAGCAGCATCAATAAATACAGCCTCAGGCTGCAAATTACTCACTCCTTAAACGACATAGAAGTCAAGGGAAACGTGGGGGAACTGCAAGCACGCTGCGACAGGCAAGCGCGTCTCACGAGCAACGCATTGCTTGATTCCAAGCAACAAGCTCTCTGAGATACGTACCACAGAGAGCTCTGCCAAGGTCTTTTTTTCTGAATTAGTAAAACGCAAAGGATGCCAGCTTTGTCTTACAGTCGCACTCCTGCTTGTGGTTTAGCAAAACGTCACATCTATCAGGACTAGAACGTCCACCTTAGGTGGAGCACCCGTGGCTCGAAGGCCACCAGCCAGTGTGCGTGTGTTTCTGGGAAAGGCAAAAGCCACACTACAAAAGGCACGTGGAGTTCAGTATCTGGTAAAAGGAACGACAGACAGGTAAACCCAGACAAGCTACCTAAAAGGAAAACTAAAGGGAACCCAAGAGCCTCTCTGGAGTTTTCTGTTTTGTTAAAATGAATTTTTAAGGCTGAAGACCTATTCACTCTCCAAGAGTCTTCCCCAAAGAGGGACAAATGCCAGGGAGCAGCAGGCTGAAGAACAACTCTCATTTAAAACTGGATCAGTTTTATTCTATTGAGGTACATGGTCTCCAGAGACAGAGGCCAGAAGCTTCTACGCTGACCATCCACTGGAAGGAAACCAAAGGAAGGGTGGGTACAGCTACGGACCCGGCGGCAGAAAACAGAGAGGAAAAAAAGAAAGCCCTTTCACAGACACTTTACAAAGAACAGCAGCACTTTTATCTTCGTCAGCATAGATGCCAGGTTACTGTATTCCTGTGTGAATACTGCAGTCACTGTTTGGCCTTAGTTGGAGTTGCTTGTAATCCTGGATAATACATCAAATTAGCCGCATATCTGAGGATGAACTTGTTGTCTTGCATCAAAGGTCAATCAAATCTTCTCTCCATCACAGAGAAAGGAAAATGCAGTACATTCTGGTACAGCAGCACACTTAGTCCTTCCACCCATCACCCAAGCCACTGCTGGGCTGGACTTGGGCTCACAAGAACATCCCTGTGCCATGTAATAGCACCGGAACTCAGTTTACTAAAGTATTTAGAAGTAGACAAGACCACGTGCTTACAGGCAATGCTCAGAAATCCTGTTTATCACTGATCAGCTTGAATTTAGCATCTTAGAGGTGTAGATGGGGTTCAGAAGATGGAAGGGGAGGATGTTGAACTTGTTCAGGTTCTCCCATCTTTTGTGCTAAAAACATATAAAACTCTCAATCTTCTTACGATTTGCCCTCCACGTCAGAAACTCCTACCTAGAACTGTTGAAGGAAAGATAGACGAGCAAGGGGTGGAGGAAGAATGACTGTATATACAGACCTGGAAGCATTAAGCCTTCATTTTCCTAACAAAATGACATTGATACCAATGAACCAAGTTTACTTTCCAGACAAGAAAAAAACCAAATGCAGAGCATCTCTTGAAAAAAAAAAAATTATAAATCAGTGAGATTATGCAGTAATGTGCAGATGAAAGCTGTATTTCATTATTCTGTACCATGTCCACTTCATTTGATTAAATTAATAAATGAGGTCCTTATGTCATAGTAGAGGCATTACCCCAACTTTTGTTTACTACATCTCTCTAGCCTTAACCACAGCACACGCAGCACAGCTGGCTGGCAGCTCACAGTTACAACACAACATGCAGAAGTTGTTAAGATAGAGGAAGTGATTCTAAAAAAGACCCGCAAACACACACACACACACACAAATCTTGCTTCACTTACCTAAGCAAAGTTGTCATTAGTTTTCAAGTACTAAAATCCAAGAAAAAAGGCCTGGGGAAAAAAAAAACAAACAACCACCACATAGAAAAGGGCAAAATTTTAGTAAGTAGGATAATACTCTCACTCTTTATTTTTTCTTGGGAAGATGAAAAAAATCAGTGATTTAAAGAAAAATAAGTATATTCACGCCATCAGTTGCATTTCAGATAGTTATTTTTAACAAAAAGGTACTCCTCAGGCAGCAGCCATATCCAAAACAATAGGGCAGATTTTCCAGTGCCGTTGCCAGCATTATACCAGTGCAATTCCTCAAATGTCAATCACATTGGACTGCAATAAAACAAGCATTATCCAGCTGACAAGTCAGGCCTAAGGCAATTAGCTAAGTTGCCCCATTTAGATTTTCAGTCATTTGTTCCTCCCATTGAGCTGGATTATCAGAAAGTCTGAACCAAGTTGTGGGGTGGGAAGCAAGGAGGAGTCACCCACTCCAGTAAGGCTGAAAGTGGCAGGAACTGAAAGTGTTGCATATAATAAAATATCCAAACCACTCCACGGCTAATTGCAAAAGACTGCAAGACAGCATGGATTGTTATTAAGCAAGCTGTGGTACACAAGACTTCATTATGGGTATAAAAATCCAAAGCGCAGTGCAAGTTACTGGTAGAAATGGCATGTGGCCACAACAGGTCTCACCAAAATCACCGCTACCAAAAAAAGCACTCCGGGCTTTTTAAGACTCATGAACACAAACTAAAATAAAAAACACACCCAAACTAACTGAATATGGATGACTGCGAGCCTCCAAATCAAAGAGGGAGCTGATGACTGTTTAAGAGGAAGAAGTCGTTGCTTGTTCCAAGATTAAAAACTTATAATTCTGGCCCCGGCTGAAGCACTATCATTCACTAATCTGGTACAATTTAGTCGGGCTGATCCTCTGCTCAGACAAACAAGGCATTATCAAAAGTTCCTCTATTCATTTCGCTTCCTGTTAGGCAGTGAAAGCCCCTTTTATATGCTCCTCGAGAGGCTGTTAAAGCCAGGGAAGACTTTCCGATAGAGAAGATAAGGTAGTTGGATTTATTCATGAGAGGAGGAAGGGAAGTCATACGAGCTGATTACAGCTGCTCCAAAGCTGAAGAGTGGAGGGTTTGGAGGAGGGAGGTGGAAAATGGTGGATTTCTTATTAATAAGCATTATACCAATAGCATTATTGCTGCAATTAGACATTACCTCTCCTCATATTCAACTGCGGAATTGAGATTTTACTCTTCTTTTAAGCTGGCATCACCAGGTATGCACAAGAGGTTTAACTCTGGCTAGTTTATCCTTTTGATCTCGGGTATTGTTCTTTTTTTGAAACTTTTAAATTTTCTCAGTATCTTAAAAATATTCTGCCTTGTCCTTGTATTTTTGAATTATTCAGAGGGAAGACACTGTCTAGGAGAAGTTCTCCAGATTAAGGCAGTTCATATGTAATATTCAGGGTCAGATCCTGTTCTTATCGCCAACATGAGCACTCAGACTTCAGTGGAGCAGGATGGTGATTTCCACGTTACTTAACATATGTCAGCAATTTTGAGCAGTTGCTTCGCAGATTCTCAGAGCTAACCAAGCAAAGCCCCACCACTGAGAGCCCAGTATAGCACTTGGCTGATGAAAAGCTACCTGGAAACTCTATCAAGACTCTGAAAAAACATTCCCCCTATTAATGTTCAAACGATCTGGTATAGTTAAAATAGTTAAAAAAGTTAAAATAATGTAACAAGATGGAAATACAAACAAAAACACATTTCTCAAGTTTAAAAACGTGGAGCTAAAGCAGAAAAACTCTACCAAAAATTAGGGCTAACAATAACGGTTGCAGGGGTAAACCCTGCCTCTTCCTTCCCCTCTCTCAGACTATTCTTCTCCAAACAAACCAGCAAAACAAACAAGAATCAAAACCACCAGACCAGAAAAAAGTACGCAGCTTTAAAAGAAAGAAAAAAACCTCAGCTATACTTCATCGTTACTCCATCCAGTCTAGATACACAGCATCATTAACCACTCTGACAATGCTAAATGAGATCAATACAAGAAAAAATAACAAAACGGTCAACAATTACATGGACAGGAAGACTTAAAAGAGAAGGCGATACATT
This sequence comes from Caloenas nicobarica, assembly GCF_036013445.1. NCBI lineage: Eukaryota > Metazoa > Chordata > Aves > Columbiformes > Columbidae > Caloenas > Caloenas nicobarica. Next base: position 16,835,245 of record NC_088254.1, read on the forward strand.
TTTGAACAGGCACCAGTTTGAATCAGACAGAGATGGAGTGCAAATCACTTCCAGGCAGAAAGAGGGAACAACCAAACCTAGAAGAGCCTAAAGAGCCAACAGAGATAGTCCACAGGTCACTACATGGAAGGTGAAGTATCGAAAATACTTAGGTAAATAGGGACAAGGCTGCCATTGCTGATAAATTACCTCTTGCTTTGCAGAATACTCATGTGCACCCAAAAAGCAAAGAACTACAACAAAACCCAGAGCTTATTTCGATCCATTTTCTCCTTTAGGTTATTATTAACTGTATACAAAACTTCAGAACAAAATGTACAGACACTCCAGTTTGCTCAGTGGTCACGTAATTTCTTCCCAGTGATCCAGCAGAGAATTAGGGAACCAGGAGACAACAGTCGCTTTCTATCCTGCCACCAGCCTGCATGTCCTCAGACACGTCCCTTTAGGCAAAGCTCAGCTGGCACTTGCTCTCCCCAGTTTGTGCTGCAGCGGAGATCTCATCTGTTGCAATCACCAACTTCAACCGTAAACTACAGCCGCTTATTTGGCAAACACTCAGATTTCGGGTATTCCAGAAAAAGCTGCCAAGTCTCATATTCCCCACATAGTAAATAGGGGTAATATTGCTCACCTACCTTCACACGCGCTTTGCAACGCAATGTCTGAAGAGACAACAATACTGTTATAAATCTACAATGCACAAAAGCAATTGTACATATTACTTAATTTGCAGTTTAGCACTATTAATAAGGCCAAGTTTATCAAAGTGCAAAGGGTGTTTTCTACAGTGGAAATGTCGTAATGGGATGACAAGACACAGCCTGCTTGCTCTGCACATTTTGTAAGATCGTTGGGTCCTTCCTGTCAGAAAACCAATATTTAATCAAAAACACGGGAAGAAAGTGCACCCAAACCCTCCCATTTGTTTTCAAGTCTGAGGAACCCACACTGGCAAGTTACAGCTGATGAACCATTGCATGGAAAGGAAGAGGCATGGACTAGATGTTCCTCGGTCAACTCTTTTCAGCTTGATAAAGACTCAGCTGCACCAGACACTACTACAGCTGACGGGAGGGACTCAGATTAGTCTGAACGGTCTTCCCCTCCAAGTTGACAAACTAGAAGAAAACCACAACAACAGGCCAATGCCCACTGTGACAGAGCTGGATACAACTATTTTTGTTCAGTTAGAGTATGACTTTACACACAACAGCTTCAGGAAAGCCAAAGAACAACAGGTTTACTTGGCTCTTACAGTTCACTGCCTGTCTTCTGCAAATTCATGGTTGGTTGTTGTGATGATGCTGGGGTTTGGGTGGCTTTTTTGTTTGTGTGTTTTGTTTTTAACCCTCAAAACTGAAAGTCCCTACTTCTAAAGACCACGTTAGGATTTTCCCCTTCCTTCACAGTCCTGGCTGTGGGTACACAGACACCTAGTATCTAGCCTCTGTACTGTTAGAAGTTACAGTTGGAACAGCTGTAACTGAAGGCAACGGACAATTTCAATAGTAGTTTCTTCATCATTCCAAGAACCTGTTTTCGCCACACAAGTCTGCGATTCCAGTTTTCTGCACACATTGAGGGGCCCATGGCACAGGTGCATCCCAGCGGCTGGACTTCAACACGTGCCCAGGCGGTTCTACCATATAACCACGTTTAGACCGTCAAAGAAGGTGCCAACAGAGCTCGGAGAAGAAAGCTGGAGCAGAAATCCAGAAATCAGAGAGCAAACCCCACAGACGCGACTGAGACTTTGCAAATTCGTGATGCTTTGAAAGAGTATGGGTTTGCCATCTCACTCTCCAAGGGAAGCTGCAGCACACGCTTAGCGGTGCCAGAAAGGTTAGAGGGCTGCCAGAGCATGCACAGGAGAAGGTTTGTGTGCAAACAGAATAAACAGCCTCTACTAAATTCTTGTAACCAATTAAGCAACAATTCTCCACTGAGAATACAGCATTGCCCAGCTGCTTACCTAATCCTCAACCCCTGCTTTTGAGTTGGCTTTCTATTTCTCAGTCTTCAGAAGCAAAAGACGACTGAATGCCGATTCTCTACACATCCTTGTTAAAAGGCAAATAAAAGCCCTGCAAAGATCATCAGTACTCAAAAGTAACCTAAACACTAACAAGCTTTTACCAGCAAGTCTCCAAACATTAATGATGTGAGTAGCCATGCTAAATCCACCCAAATTATGTATCTGCAAGGCTCTCTTCAAGCCTGAACTGGACTTCAAGCCTGGAAGATGACTACAGACTTTCTCTGGTCTGCATCCCTGTGTTAAGCTACTCAGTGATGCTAAGCAGATGCATCTTGAATATGCTGCTTCATCTCATGTAAAGACGGAAGAAAAGGAAAAAATAGCCAGAAACAGTACTTATCTGAAAAAAAAAAAAAAAAAGCAAATATTTTAAAGTACGTACTGCTACTGTTTGTAGAATGGCCTGGAAAAGAGATACATCTGAAATTCCTTTAAATACATGTGTTCAGCTTTTAAACTGCGTATGAGTCAATATGACAAACAAGCCCAGTTAGGACTGGTCAAACGAAGCCGAGGGTCCCGTCCCTCACCCTTTTCCTAAGTAAGTGAGCACAAATTTCTGGCATAGACACTGGTGTGTGAGATTTTAACATTCCCCTTTCCATAAACAGTCATACATCAAGCTCTAAAAATTTGCTTCACAGAAACATTTGCACTAGTAAAACTCAATTATTCTAATATTTGTATGACACATGCAGGAGGGGTGCATAAAAAGGTTATGGTGAGCTCATTTAAGAATTTAAACAAGTACTTGATAAAAAGTTTTTGAATTATTCACTCAGCTCCACTATTAAATCAAGCTTCCAAAGCAGTCTTTAAACAATAGCCCAGAAGACGCTGTTATTTGTAACAAAAAGGCAGTATTGAAGCCATCACTCTGTCTCACAGAGCAAGCCATTCATAATCACAGCTGTAAATGCACAGACACAGTGTCATGCGTTGGTTCACAACACTGCCAGACTAACTGGACACTTTGAATATTTATGTTTATTCCTTTCTGGAGAGGCAGTACCATTTCTGTCTAAATCTCTTCAGTACTGCTTTTTATGCTAAGAGTGAACAACTCCTTCAGGAACATCCGAAGTTGCAAGAAACACTCAAGAACAATACTAAGCAAGATTGGGACAATCTTTTGTACTGACTTGTTTATTTTTATACCAGCCCACATGGGCTGGCACAAAGTATTTTGCTATGCTCCTCAAAGCTTCAACTGAAGACATCACCGTGTATCTCTCAATTATAAATGTTCTCCTTGCATATATATCAATATTCTTTTCCCCTTGGAATAGAGGGAGGAAAAGCAGCAGACTTTGAAGAGATAATGTGTCCTCTCACCACCTTCTCATCACCTGCCTCCTTTCTACCCATCCCTTTTTCTTTCACATCGCAGACCACTCTCAGTAGCTGAGCTCAATGAACATGAGCCAAGACTTCCTCCCAAAATAACTACTCGAAGACCATTTCAGCTAGGAGCATCACCCACAGAAACATTCCGGTTTGCGTATTATCCTCTCTCCTGCATCGGTTTGTTCCCAAATAAACTCATGGGCTGGTGAAACAAGGTCATAAAGTTGTGAAAAAAAACCAAGATACCCTCCCACTGCATCCAGCCATGCTCCCAGAGCAAGGGCAGGCTGAGTCACTCTCCCAATACAGCTGGTTTCAGGCATTTCTGACAGCGTTACTTTAATGACAGTATTTCATTTCCTTCAGCCATCTCATTGAGAGCGCTCAGGTATTCATGAAGTGCTTTAATACTCTTGCTGTCTCGAGGAGACATGGGGTGTCACCTAACCAGCTGCTCAAGGGTGAACACACAGCCGCTCCGTTCACCGACACAACCAAGAAAAGGGGCTTTTTTGCATCACATGAGCAAAGGAGAGGGTTGAGGGAGAGAAGGACGAGCCAAAACAAGCACATTAACAAACACCACCGAGCCCTGGGACAACAGTGGGAGCCTCCTCTGAGCAGAACCAGCAGCACATCAATCTAAGACCGCCATCACCACCCTGAAAAAACAAAACTAAACAAAATCTAAAGGAAGGTATCCTTCCCTTTCTGCAGAAATTGAGGTATCCTTCCCTTTCTGCAGAAATGGAGGTTCAGATGGTTTTGTTTTGCTGTTAACAAAGCCAAGCCGTAGCAGCAGTGCCATCAGCAACACACCTCCTGCAATCTTTTTTTTCCTTTTTGAACTCTTAAATTCAACTCTGCTGCTGTACGTTCCTTCAAACCTACACCCCACCTCATCATCTGCATGTTCTTACAAATCTATTTGAAGCCCTGGTTTTCCTGACTATGGGTAAGAGCGAACACCTGCACCACTGCAAATGTAATTATGGCAAAATACCACAGTTATTTGTAGACTTCCTGTTCATCAAATAATATTAGTGTACCTTTGCCTTGAGCAATTATTTACAGGGCTGGAAATCCTGAAGAGACACTAGAGAGACAGCAGAAGCAACCCCCCCTTCATTATGCAATGATGCTTTGTATGAGCTTTTGGAATGACTTGGAGAGGAAAACAAAATCATCAGAATAATTCTTTGCAAATCTATCCAATGAAAAGAAAAGAAAAAAACTCACTTAATTCAGTTAAAACTCTGCATTAGCTTACTCGAATGGACACAGGGAAGCATTTTACACTTCAACTGAACTGGCAGCTCAAATTCAACTTTGGGCTCCAATGCAGGCTTTAAGTCAAATTCCTAAGCAGACTAAAACCCTTATTAGCCTGTCTTCACTGTAATTTTAATCTTAGTTAATTCTCAGTATGTAATTTATGTTAGGAGTAACCCACTTTTTTCAGAACTGGATATATTGCATGCAGAATTATTCTCTAGTTAGCATGGTTAAGGTTTCCCTTAGAGAAATATTTTTTTACATATTGACAGCAAAGAAAAAAATCACTGAAAGCCTTAAAAATATGCAAAAGCATTTTCATAAATGCATCACAGCCAGTTGCTTCAATTCACCCAATAAATCCCTAATCCATCAAACCCTGGCCATGCAGTCTCGCTTTAAACGGATGCTACAGACTAGAAACGTTTTTGATCTAAAACCTGATATTTCTCTTTCACCATGCCCCCAAGGCATGGGAGAAAAGAGGAAAATGGTCGATATTTCTGACTTTCAAAGGGACAAAAACATCCCATTCCCTCTCCCCTCCATTCTTTCCAATTCATGATTAAAATTGCAAGCAGAAAAGTAAAAAGAAAACACCTTGTAAAGATAGCATCTCAATTTCTAGTTCCACTAATGTGAAAAAAAATCACAAAAATTTTTCAAGTTTAAATGAAAGAGATTATAAAGCGCTGTCTAAAGTTTACAGAGGCCGCACTGGAGCTCAAATTGTCAATGGTACCAGTACACAACACTCACCCATGTCAGCACAAGCAGTATTTATTTACATCCTGTAGCCAACCCTAAAGCTCTGAAGCCCAGGTTACTATCTCTCCCAATCATGAAATGTTCATTACGTATTTCCTCTGTTATTTGCCTGGTTTCTTAGGGGTTTTTTTTCTTTTTTTTTTTTCTCCCTCCTTAAATGCCCACTTAGTAAAAAGCTACTGAGATCTCCCACTCAAGCTCAAGAAAAATCACCGAGTGAATTATCAGGGTGGTTTCCCACTCTCCTTTCTGCACTCGCTTCTGCAGTTTTGTGTCATTCCCTTTGCTCCCACTCCTGTTTAAGAGGTGGTTTCATGTAAAAGCAGTTTGACTCTTATCACCCATCTCCAAGCCAGTAAACCAACACATTCTTTCAAGTGAAGCACAGACCCCACCAGAGCTTATTTGTATAATCTGAATAGGAGATACAGGGAATATTTATGTATTTGCCAAGCAAGGGGCTGGGATTTGAGAGTGAAATCCCAGCGATGTGCACCAGAAGAAAAGCTGGATTCTGCCAATAGCACAAGATCAGGTCTATCCTGTGTTAGGGTCTTGCAGCCGCAGGTGAGCACGGGAACACCAGATATTTTAACTATTTGCACCAAAGTCCTCACTAAGGGGGAAAATTTAATTGCACATTTTAGCCTTGAGATTTTCCTCCATTTTGTTCAGTGTGCACATGCAGAAGTTAAGGAGAGTTTCCAGGACTCGGCAGCACGTATGGCCCCGCATGGAGCTGTGCTTAAAGTGGGCAGCTGTGCAAACCGGAGAGGACTCGGACAGATGTTTCCATTCACAAACACTGCCAAGGAACCGGGATTGCCGAGTTCACTACCTTGGCACTATTTACATTTCATAACATCCAGTAATAACCATGCCATGAGCAGTTTAAAAAAAGGAAAATACAGTGCAGCAGGGGAACGTTTCACCATCAACCTTGTTAAGAAGGCAAAATGAAGTGCTTTTTTTTATTCCAATTCTGAAACTTTGCCTTGTTTGATTTTGCCCAATGTCATCCAAACAGCAGCATCCAGATGTTGTTCACAGGACAGCCTACAGCTCATTACCTGCCATTGCCATTTTGCAAGAGGCTGTGCGCATATGATTGCTTCTGGGCCATGAGGGATGGATAACTGTGCGGTCCCTGAACCACCGCAGCTTTCTCCTTTCCTTTTCCAAAATAAATGGGTTTTTGATTTAGCATAGAGGACAGTTTCTCCTTCAGCAACTATGCCACAAACCAAATGCTCCCAAGACCGACCCTGGTGCTCTTGGCTCAAAAAAAAAAATATCCGTACAAATAGTCGGGAGGGCACATTTTGGAGGCATTTATCCAAACCTCAATCCTGAGACCCAACAGGTTTGAGAATTAGCTGCCAGATCCAGTCTGGCAACTAGAACAGCTACTTCAAGCACGGTCCCATCCACCTGAACACACTGGAGCGTTATGCATAGACCACATGCAACGATGCGCTCTGCCTGTCCCGAGGTGCTCCCTCCAGCAAGAGATAGGACGGGTGATGGGGAAAGCATTTTTCACACCAGCTTCATGATCCACAAGGTCCTTTCTGAGCCCACAGCAGAGGTATAGATTAAAAATAAATAAATAAATAAATAAATCAAAGAAAAAGTCAATATAACTCATTTCTATTAAAGTCAGTACTTGCTTGAGCTTTTAAAAGGGTTCTATACTTCAAATATTTAAGCTACACATTCTGTATCGTGTTTCTTTCGAAGTGTTGTGTTGGTGAACATTGCCCAGACAGGGAAACTTTACTGCGAGGGAGTGCAGGGCTCCCCTCCCGCCACCGCAGGACACCTTCCTTCCCGAAGTAAACCAGACACTAATGCTATTTATGGATCCCATTGCAGAACCAGACAGGCTTCCTAGTCACTATTCATCAACGTGCAAATACGTTTTATTTCATGGCACAGAGAACAGATTTAAAAGAGAAAAAAGTCCTAAACTTCTGCCTTACTTCTTAAAAGAAATATGTACTTGAAGAGTGGCTGGAAAACCAACATAGAACAGTAATACCTGCAAATAAAGTCTGATGGCAACTTCTTTGGAGACCATGTAATTTTTTTAAAAAAACCTAGCAATTTCAAATTAGTTCCTAAAGGATTGTTAGAGGAAACCAAATATTCTTGGAAAAGAAGGCCAGCTGATGTAAGGACAGACCTCTAAAAGGGCATCAGCTCCATCACTGCCCCATACCCAGAAGAAAGGCAGGAACATAACTGTGAAATCTTCCTTACTTTGCAGAATAAAAAAAAAAAAAAAAAAAAGACGACTACATCAGAGTTTCTAGAGACACATAACTGGACAACATTCACCAGCCCTACTTTTAAATATTAATATTGCATAGTCCACTGACTTGCCCTGCTAAAACTCTTTGGGGTTTTAGTGGGAAGTACGACTTTGTTCTTCCAAGTATTTTCATAGAAGGACCTTTGCATTTAAAATATCAACTGTAAATGCATCTGCTATTCAGGTAAAGCACCCACATGCATGTAATTTGATATGTAAGGAGTTTTACAAAGCTCTCAGAGAGCCCAAGGACATTTGGAAGGGTAGATGCAAGTTAAGAATGAGTCTTAGCATATCATCAGTAAAAAACAATTCTATTCTTAGATATCTCTCTTTGGTGTTTCCTATAACCTTGCCCTTTTTTTTTTTTCCTTCCTACTCCTTTGAGAAACTAAGTTGTTTGGTTATTAGGGAGGAAAAAAAAAATAGAAGAACCTGTTCTGCAAGGCATATGAACAAAGTAGTATCTTCCAAAAAAAGAAAAGCTTATTCAAAAGCATGTAAATATTAGGGCTGGTAACACAAACAATAAAACCACAGGAAACACAAGAAATTAAGAATAGATCAGGACTTATTCGATTTCCTGGCTGCTGGATATATAAGCACTTTTCTGGGCTGGATGTATCAGACAAGATTTATTCTCTGAATAACAGGCATCGGGGAGTTGATACAGACAACTAAAGAGGCAAACAAAAATCCACATCTGTTCTGATCCTGCCCGTGTTCTTTAGCAGGCAAGGACATCGACCAGGACCTGCACATCACAGTGCTGGGGTTCAGCATCCTGCACTAAACAGCAAATTAAAGTTTGCTGTCTTCAAGTAGAAGTCAGTAAACAGGGTTTCTCCTGTATCTTGACTTGCTAACGCTGAAGCTGAGCAAGAAGCAGAGGTGACAATTAGTTCCCAACTTGCCAGGTGGTCCAGTGCCATCGCCACCCTGCAGCTCTCCCTAGCTGGAAGGCACACATCCAGAGCTCCTCAGCGCATTCCCCAGCTCAGACATATTCCCAAATTCCCCATTGCTGCTAGGCTCTCATCTAGCAGCATCCCAACAGCTCTTTCTCTCTTCTCCATCATGGGATTTTTTTAATTGTTTGGGTTTTTTTCCTCCCAACTGGCCAGAAGCAACGCAGTCCCAACTAAACAGAGTTTTCCATCTCTTGTGCAGGAGTTCGATGCGCTGCTCTGCTGAGCATCACGGCCACATTAACACAACCACACTTGCAGCAGCTCCCCACTCCTCATTCTGACTTCCAAACACTAAACCAAGTCTCCTTCTTCATCCTCCAGTTATCCAGTGGCTCAGATCCAGCATTATCTAAGAGTCAAAAAAATCCCTACAAAGAAAACAATTTATCTCCTTCAATGAAAACACCAAGAGATGTAGCATTCCGAAAGACAAAATTTAACACAACTTAAAGCATGCTTTGTCTAAAATGGCCTAAGTTTCTCTTGGCACTGAAATGTCACAAGCCCAAAGAATGTATACACACACAGGTATTTAAGCAAATGGTATCATTCTTTTTAAATTAATATCAGAAGCACTGATGAGACTAGGCCTTTAGTAAAAATTGGCAAAGATTTTACAACTTAGTGCCTGGAAAGGGAAAAAAATGAAGACTTCTAAGCAGAGTATTAAAAACACTCACTCGATAACTGTTTATAGGCATTTCAAATGCTTAACCTTTTTGTGTAAGGGAACTGTACAAAAACTGTGTGATTGCCATTTATATGCCAGTATTAACTGACATAACAGAGGGGATGGATCACGCAAGCAATCCAGTAAAGAAAGGTTAAAAAAAGCCCACTCATGTTTTGTAGTTTCAGGAAGATGTATATATTTTCAAGCTCTTTCTTTGTCACAATTCCTCCACCCTCCTCAAGTAGTTCTGAATTTTCATTTCAAAACTTGCTCTCTGCTTACTGAAGTGTTTTCCTTTTATACACCCGCTGTAAGCTGTTGCTGGGATAAGATCTCTTATTAGTCTCAAACAGCCTGATGACTTCTGAACTTTGAGATTATAAAGCAAGAAAGTTACTGAACACTCACAGGCAAGTCGATTGGCTAAGAAAAAGCAGCACAAAGTCCTGCCAAAATCCTAGCTAATCTGATAAAGGAAAAAACAGGGAGGTCTAAGCACTAAACCCCACAGTTTAAATAGAGCCAATTCCAGCAGCAGAAAGAAGCACATCGCATTTAGCAGGGTACCTCCTGCTTCAGATAGGACATCTGAAGAGACAACATTTTACCATCTTAAAGGTACTGCCCTTAAGTAAATTGTAAAATTCCCAAACTACAGGAAAACATGGGACTGACACATGAATTTCATACATATCAACAAATGCTGCCTATAATCTGACCTGGAAAGGTGGAGAAACAAATTAACAAGACGTCCATGCCATGCAGCTGGTTGCCACTTAAGCACTTCTTTAATTCTCCAACTTCCAATGCACTTCACAAACAATTAATCCTCTTAACATCCATGCAAGCATATTTATTATCCACAGTTTTAGCTTGTAAGTTCTTCAAGCAATGAGCTAGTTCTTTTTCTAGCTTGATACATGGCTAATGAAAATTGGGACCAAGTCCCTGTTTTAACTGTGGAACGGCTGCAAAGAAATCAGCTCCCACCACCCCACTCCCTCCAGCATCTTACAGAGCAGACAAGCAAGACACCCACTCAAGAACATAGTTTTAATCCAGTTAAAAGAACTTTTAACCTAGTTAAGTGCTCAAATCGCAGCCTCCATGTTACAAGCACTCTTCTTCAGGCTACATTATCAACAGAGTCAATAAAAAAATTAATTAGTAGCCCTGGTCAGGATGGAAAAATAACTCCAGATTTTGGAGACTCCCAAGCCCACATTGCACAAGCAGATTCACGCTCTCGTGCCCAAGTCAGGCAGACCCCACCGAGTCACCAGCGCCGCAGCACAGCAGGTACCGACGAACCCCCAGCATCCTCCCGCGACAGACGTGAAAATGACGTATATTTATTTTCCTGCTGGCAAACGCACTACTTAATGCAGTTAACAGGAACATTTGCACCAAGGTTTTGCCTTGCATCCCACAAAAGTGTAAAGAGTCACTCACCCGGACCTTGTGAAATGAACGTTCGTTACACAAAATTTATTTTTACAACAGTGCACATAAAAAGTTTTTAGTCTTTATTTCTCTACTCAGCTGAGACAACCTACATTCTACACAGCTGCTAGGAGAGGAGGAACTATAAACATTTACATTTAATGCAACGAAAGGTTTACTCACCACCTCTTGTGTTCCACTGTGCTCTTAGACGACGATCACGCATCATAAAAATGGGTGGAGCGGCTGCAAACCACTCAGCAATGGAAAAACTGACTCCCATGCTTAAGAGAAGCTCCTGCAGAGGCTGGAAATCCCACCGAAATGAAGTGCTGTCCTTACTCCCCAGGCGGGAAGTCTTCCGGCTATGGATGCAACTACATCTGCTACGTAGCACACGAAGCAGCGTGTTTTACTTTCATCTCCAGAATCATCCCCTGCACCAACTCAAAGACCTTCAGATTAGGCTACAGAAACTGTTTTAATCTAGGTCACACGTAAACTCGTTTATCTCCAGATTGTTTTTAAAACAATTAAAAACCAGTGCTCCCCCAGTAGGAAGCGCAGACTTTAAGATGTCCAGAGCCATCAGTACCACAGTCCTGTCACTGCAGTGAAAGATTTATGGTAGCAGGGAACAAAAGAACAACAAAATTAATCACCTAACAGCAGAGGTATATCATGTAAACCTCACTCCTCAGGTGACTCACTTAAGTGTTACTAACTAACTCAAAAATTTTTAAAAAAAAAAAAAAGGGGGCAAGTCTCAGTTTCGCTGCCATCTTACTTGTGGGTTCAGCAGTTTGGAAGCGTGCCATGCTGTGCACAAGCTCACATGCCAAAAGACATTGCTTTGTATAAGGGTCAAATCTGCCCATCCTGTCTCCCCTTCCCCCCAAAAAATAAATCACTTCCCCCCTTCCTTTAACATCTGCTTCCTCCATCCGTGCATTCATTGTCCCACCGCTATTATGGGACCAAAGGCTTCAGCATCCCAGAGGAAACGCAGGAGGGAAACCAGCGTATAAAGCGAGCAAGACTCTCATTCACTGCAGCCATCTCACGCCTCAGCATCCCCTATTTTCCCCTTTCTTTCTGTCGACAGCAGCTTTCAAGATTCGGCTGGTTGTTGAGAGCCGCAAGTGCCAGGAACCCGAATGTGCCACACATCCTGGTTCTGATCCCCATCATGCCCACAGACACTGGTGTGGACAGCTTGCCTTGCTCCTGCAAGGACCCCCAATCAACGCCGTGGGGCAAGAAGCGAAGTCAGACAGATCCAGCACAGCTTTTCATACGGTTGCAACCAAAGGGAGGGACTTCACACAAACAGCAGCTCTGGGCTCCCCTAAAACATGGCAGGAACGTCCCTCCAGCATCAGGGACATGGCAAAAGGGATCTTCGGACAAACCCATCCTTGGCAACAACTTCCACCGGGAGGTTTTTATCTCCTGCAGGAGGTCACTGTGCAGATTCACATTCCCTCTTCAGTCTTCCCTACACTGAAAGCAGGGATACCTGCAAGAACAGGAGTCAGCCAGCATCCGTGCGTGACGTGCCAGGTGTGTTCGTCCACGGAAAAAAACAGTGAGTCAGTAGTTGGAGTCTGAAGACAGTCCAGTTTAGAACAGCCGCTCCGTGCCAAAACCCCTGTTTGTAATGGCTTTACTAACTGCAGCATTCAGACTTACAGAGCAGTTACACCACTGGGGGCAGAGACACGTTGGGAAAGAGATTTACTTTCCCAAGTAGCTTTGCCAGAAACCTCAGATACAATTTAGATGAAGCTAAAAAGTAAGTCGCAGGTTTTAACATAACTTACTGCTCCTATTTGCATTAGTCACGGATGATAAAAAGCACAGGGGATTCAAACATGACGTGTTGGGTAGTTTCTCTCAACAAAAAGTTTAACATCATCAAATTGTTGGAGTGAGTCCAGAGGAGGGCCACGAAGATGATCAGAGGGATGGAACACCTCTCCTGTGAGGACAGGCTGAGAGAACCAGAGTTGTTCAGCCTGGAGAAGGTTCTGGGAAGACCTTATAGCAGCCTGCCACCACCTAAAGGGGACCTACAAGAAAGCTGGAAGACTTCAAGCGGTGATGGCTTTAAGCTGAAAGAGGGTAGATTTACTTCAGATATAAGGAAGAAATTCTTCCCCATGAGGGTGCTGAGGCCCTGGAACAGGCTGCCCAGAGAAGCGGTGGGTGCCCCATCCCTGGAGGTGTTCAAGGCCAGGTTGGACGGGGCTTTGAGCGACCTGGTCTAGTGGAAGGTGTCCCTGCCCATGGCAGGGGGTTGGAACTAAGTGATCCTTAAGGTCCTTTCCAACCCGAACCATTTTGTGATTCTATGATGATCCTATGAAATGACACACACTCTTCTGCTTTAAGATGACCACCTTAAATCATGCTCAAGGAGAATAAGTCTCACCAAAATTCAGCCTCTTATTTAAATAAGTAATTTATCATTTATTTTATTTTCTCTCCTACTCAGAAACAAAACCTGAAGTAGGTGCTACAAAAGAAAATCCTTAAATCCTTCCCTTTACACTGGATCAGGTTAATCTCAGCAGTGCTGTCACACTGTAAATAACATCTCGCATTAAACAAGCTCTCACTGTATATTTTGCAAATATAACATTAAGTTAAAAACAGTTCAGAAAAAAGGCTAAAGGGTAATGACATTTGTGAAAGGTAGACTAGCCACCTGAAGTAAAACAAATACAGCAGCACAGACTATAAACATTTGGAAGTTACTCTGACAAATGACAAATATTTTGCATAGCTGATTAGAAAATGTCACAAATGCCTGAAACTAACCTGCAATGGATCAGTTGCAACTACCGGTGTTCATACATTTTAAATAGTGTCTCAGAAGAGCAGCTACACAGGATGCAACTCACTGATACAAGCGACCCACAATTTCCAAGAAAATCAAAAGGCTAATTTGTGCAAGGATTAAGCATACGAGAGAACTTCAATAGTTCAGTTGCCCTATCTACTGATAAAAAAATTATCACTGATTTCAGAAAACTAGAGCATCCAAATGGGAAAATAATTTATGACCAACAAGTTACATAATCACTGGAATTCTTTGGGGGGTTTGACATTGGTTCATTTTGAAGAAATAAGTGAATTCCTGATCCTTATGAAGGGGAAAGAGATATAAAGAAAAGTGGTCCAGGAGGATTAACTTTGTCAAATGAATCCCTGCTACAGAAGTACAGGTTAACCCATGAAAAAGCACCACGCTGGATGCTGCAGCCAAGGCCAAAATCAAGGTCCTCTATGAACCACAGAAGCCCACAATGCCCACACCACCAGCAGCCCTTGCAGCGGTGAGAAACCCAGCGCGAGGCTGCCCGGAGGGACCTAAACCCAACCTCACACACAAAACATCCTTGGAATACACTGTATTTCAAGCCCTCAACACAAGAGCTGTAAGGAGGTGCTGACAGTAATTCGGGGGGTATTTTTTCCTTATGTTTACCCCAATCCTATATTCAATATTTGAGAAGTTCTCAACACACCTTTGTTACTGTTCAGCATTTGCACTGTGAGAACTACCTCGCTACACCAGCAAGGAATTCAGCTTTTTCTCACCTATAATAAAAGCTCTTCAGCATCTGATTTTTAGGTTTTTGTTTCTTTTTTTGTTTGTTTTGTTCGGTTTTTTGTGTGGGTTTTTTTTGGTAATATATATAAAATAGTCTTGTTACACTGTCTGACCATGTCACAACATGAGATCAATTACAACTACAACAGAATTAATGCTTACTGTTTGCAAGAGATCACACTGCATACTTTTTAAGGACTGTTGACTACTTAAAAATATTTGCAATTACACTTTCTTCCCCTGTTCCTCAACAACGTAGAAGCACAGCTAAAATGGTTACAAAGAAAAATTTTTAAAAAGGTTATAAAAATGGCAGGGCTTATTTTTGCAGAGAAGACATACCTTCATTCTAGATTGAAATAATTGCAATCCCAGGGAACTTAAAAAGGAAACACTTTAACTCACTGGCTTATCTTAGAAACACATCTATCTCCCTTGCCATCTTCACATGCTATAAAACAGGGACCGGCCCCACAGTCAAATGCCTTCTTTGCACTTGGAAAAGCACTTCCAAGGGTGCAGCTCCAGGGACGTTTCTGCTGGTGGAAGCACCGGAGCCTCTGCCGGAGCAGCTGCTTGTGGGAACACGAAGGGACATCAGTCAGGGAACTGATTCAGGTAAAGAATGAACTTTTTTGCTGAACCAATCCAAGGTATGAATTGTACAGAGAAAAAAAAAATATATATATATATATATTGAGTAGAATCCATTTCCCAGTCTGGTTTGCTGAACAGACCCATAAATACCAGCATGGCCCAGGTGGGGAACTAGAAAAAGCTGCTTATGCCTACACTGACACACAAAAGATAACACAAAATTACAGTTTGAGTTTGGGATGACACAGAAAACGTTTTACCTGTTGCATGCTTCCACCAGCCGTCTCTGGGAGGGCATTAAACAGTTTACAAGTTTTGTGGCGTCACAGTGTATTTGTCATGTAGACATCAACAGAGAAGTCACCCTGTTTCCGTGACAAAGGACCATAAATATATAAAGATATATCTTTTTGAAAAAGAACTGTATAGCTTGACTGCAGCAACAAGTTCCCGGTATAGCTGCTTTCCCTGGAGCGCTGCCATCGTATTTTCTTATCGCTAACCAAAGTAAGTAACCAGTTAACTCCCAGGGACGTGCTTTGCCTTCTAGGTCTGCATAAATGTCATTTGCGAGGGAGAAATGCAGGTTTTAAAAAATTAATTAATTAAAAGAAGACATTATGCCACATCCACAGCTTTGTTTCCAAAAGTAGGAAGAAGTGCAATGCCAGGCTGCAACACCACGACTGAAGCGTTTGGCTATTCAGTAAGAACAAGGAGTGGCCGATTCCCTCCCCACAGCAAGATTGTTGACAGCTGTTTTAGAAGAGAAAAAAAATGAAGCATGACTAAGCTATTCATAAAAATCCCATTGTATCGAACACCCCAACGACGAGTTTTGATTTAGAAAAAGTGCAGCGCTTCCTAGATGTGACTCTTCAGGTGGTAAATGCCAGCCCTGAACCAAGCTCCCAACTGGATTATACCCCCATGGCAAATCCCATAGCAGCAAAGCAGAACTGTATCTACACCCAAAGCTATCAGTTGCTTCAGGAAGTCACTCATTACCTTTATCTATCCTACAGGTGATTGATGCAAGCCAGCAAACACCAGAGCACTTGGCACCCAGCAGCACCCAGTAATCACAAGCTGCAAGATGCTTCCCACATCCAGCCTTTCGTGTGCCTGCAAAGGGGATGCTGCTCACGTTATCCTCTGGCTGGAAACCACACCAACTGCCAACTCCCTGTCCAGGAGGCTGGGAAAAGACTCTGGAAAGGCACATCGTACCTTCACGGCCTCCTGGAATAACACTGCCTTCCACCAGCAGAGCAAAACCAAAACCAAATAGCTCCTCCATGCTAATCAGCTATGTGGTTTAGTTTACTTCAGGCTATTTATCGCCAGTGTGGGGAACCCCTATAGAAATAACATTTAATAGCACTGAAGCAGATTGCAGAGATAACCAGCTACAGTAATAAGTAGAAAAGCTTCCAAGCTGCTTCAAGGACTGTATTATGGGCAAGTGGATCACCACCAAATACCGGGCAGAGAAAACTGATACGTCTGGTGTCGTGGAGACAGAGTGGAAAAGAAATAGTTACAGCAGGCATGACAACTTTCACTAATGATTTTTTTGTTAAGTAGCTATCTATTTAAAACTTATTATGCCAGCAGAAAATCATATGAAAGCACCCACTGCCCATGTAACCCAGGAGTGCATGCATACCACCAATAAAACTACATTTTTTTTTTTTTTTACTCTAGAATAATTTATTGACCACTGCCTTAATTCATGCTTTGGATAGAATAACCAGATTCCTTTAACAGTACTTAATCCTCCTCTTAGCACACAAGCACACCCTAGACCAGAGCACAGCTTACTCGGGAGTATATCCTGCTGAGAGATTAGTAGAGAGTTCTGCATAAGCCTGAGTCTCAAAGCTTCCCTATATAGACTTTGTTTAAAAACATCCATCATCAGACACTACCTAGCAGAGCTCTGTTTCTATGCGAAGCTTTGACTTCTTAACTGCGTTTTCCTCCTTTGATGCTGCAAAGCTGTAAATCAGGAACATGGAGCTGCTGCCTTTCTCCCTGGCTGCAGTCCCGGCTGGACTCTGTCACTCGGAACACGCCGTGTCCCCACCTCTCGGGCTATGCCGGCCATCCCTTGGCCACCAGAGCCGGGCAGGAGGTGCAGGCTGGAACGCCATCACACAATGCCGTGCATCCACACGACCTGCAGAAGACTTGTCATTCCGGCTACCTACAAAACCCGTCTGCCTTGCAGAACCCCACATCCGTGCCCTTCTAGCAACAGCCCCAGGCTAGCCTGTCTGCCCAGCGCCGGGCAGCGCTGCAAGGACAGACAGGAGACGTATTAGGCTCAACCTATGAACGCGGAAGATGGGTACATGCTTGAACTCACGCCAAGGGACAATACAAGCTCAGATGATCCTCAGCCATGCCTAATGCACCCTTACCTTGCTATCAGGGTAGTAAAAGAAAGCCTCAAACCCAAGCATCCAAGCAAGATATTGTCACCATGGAAGGTGACAGCCTGGACCAGAGTGGCTTCTGAGCAAATGCTCCTCTGGTACAGATAGCAGCTTCTGTCCACAGGCATGGATGTTATAAGGCTAACGTCAATCTGCTCCCACTGCTGAGGTACCTATGTATAAAAATACACCTCCTCTAACACGGTAATAAACGAATCATTAGTACTTTATCTTTAATGAACTATGTGGAACTTGGTTCACCTTCGCAATTCCACAGTAGCTGAGCAAGGGCATGTAAAACATGAAAAACACACCCAGCAAGGGACAGATTTTAAGCTGAAGAGAGTCACCACAGAAATATTGTAGCTCAGCCCTTTGAAACTGACTAGATTACATTAGCCAAAACTCCCAGCACACAAAACATTCATGGATCTCAGACCAACTGTCTAAACTCAGTTCTGAAGCTACATGCTTTACATATTTCTACTGCATCGCATATCTCCACGAGTACCTCAGGTTTCATGGCTGACGAACATTACAGGGAACACCACAGCTACCAACTGTCCTACAGAAATACAGCATTTCAAATCCCTTTATCACGTCCCTATCTGGTCATCCACGACTGAATCGGTGCAGCACACTCTTAAAAAAAAAAACACTTTTAAAAAAATCACTTTTTTCCACTTCTGAGCTCCAGCTAAAGTGAAGTCCCATAAAGGACACTGGAGCAGAACCAATTACAGAGGTCAGCAAAATCGATCTCGACTAATCCCAACTCCTTTATATGACTTGCAGGGATAACACAGTCGCAGAAGGTGGATTAATAAACTCCCAACAATGTACGTGTTAAGAAACAACCAGCCTTTCACAATCTTAGTCCAGAAACTCCGATATTTGCCTCAAAAAGAGTGTCTCCATTCAAGAAGAAAAAATTAAAAAAAATATTTTCAAGCAACAGAGTAAATGCACAAAACGGGCCCCATAGCAATGTCCCTCTGAGTAACTTCAAAGGCCCACTCAGGCCCAAAGGTGAGAAAAACCAACATCGGCCGGTTGCTCCGGAGACTCAGATATAAAGCCCAGATCACTTTCTTTGCGATAAACTGAGATACAAAGTTGCGTCAGCGAGCACCGAAGGTTTTCCTGGGTTTTTGTTTGGGGCTTTTTGTTTGTTTGTTTGTTTTTCAGATCAGGGTATCAATAATTTGAACAGTAAGGAAGTGCGGGCGGGCCGGGGGGGTGCGTGTGCGCCCGGGCACACACTCGGGCACGCTCCGTGCCCGCCCCCGCACCGGGGAGCGGGGGGAGCGCACCCGGCCCCGGAGACAATAGCGGCGGGGAGCAGCCGCGCGAGAAAACACGAAGAAATAAATTAAAAAGAAACGGCAACTATAAAATGAACGGGAAGAAAGACACGCGAGGGAGAGGGACCGCCCGGAGCGGCTCCACGCGAAGTTGCGCGGAGAAAAAGCCCCCGAGGGAAGAGGAGGAGGAGGAAGGGCGGGGGAAGCGTGCGAGGGAGCGGGAAGGGAAGGGGGGGGCTCCCGCACACCCGCCCCGGGTAAAGACCCCCCACTCCGCCCCCGCAAGGGGCCTCCCCAAACTTTCCCCCCCACCCCTTCGCCCAACTCCAGCGGGGCAAACTCACCGCGGGGACCCGGCGGGCGGCTTCGCCCCTGGCAGCGGGGCCGGGAGGGAAGGGAGAGGGTAGGGGACGGGGAGGGGGGGAAAGACGCGGCCGGGCCGGGTGCTCTCCGCCCGGGGAGGCGGCCAGGAAGGAGGGCCGGGGGCTGCGGGCTCCGCAACCTGAGCAGCGCCGCCGTGCCCGCCCCCGCGCCGCGCCGCCAGCCCGCATGCGCCGCCGCCCAGCCGCGCCGAGCGGGGCCGCCCCCGGCAGCGGGCGGGCCGGTGCGGGGTGCGCGGCGGAGGGTGGCAGCGCTGGAAACTTGCTCGGGGGTGAGTTTCTCCCGGCGAGGGCGAGGACCGGCTGGGAAAAGCCCGGGAGTCCCCGTCTGGGCTAGTGCGGGTTTCTCACCTGTCACCTGGCTGCTTCTGCCTCCCGCTTGTCCTTTCCTGGTTTACTCAGCTGCTGTGGGAGATCCATCTACTTGTTTTTGATATTGGCCTGCTGGTGTGAAAGGACACAGGCAACTTTCTATGCTCTAGGCTTATTTGTATTTGAAGGGGAGACTTGTTTGCCGTGCACTAAACTCCAGATTTAAGGACCCATTTTATTTGGGGTTGCATTTCTAGCGTTCCCATCTCCTGCAGTTGTAAAGCCTCTTACAGAGCTGAGAACACGAGCTGTCCAGCCATGAAGGTGAACTGCACATCTATACCCATCACAAAATCTAGCAGCTCAACTTGAGCCCCACCAAGCCAGCCCATGGCCTTGTCCTGCTCCTCACTGCCTTTCTCCCATTCCTCTGCGGTTGCATGTGGTGTGTACATTTGATCGAGTGACATCTCCCGTACCATTCCCACAGCTTGCCCTTGAAAATGGTGGAAATGGCAACTCACCGTTAGCAAACGAGTTCATGGGGCCTGTGGTCCGCATGTGGCTGGGTTTGAGGAGGCTCCTGGGAGCCAAGATGCATGATCTGTTGTGGTGGTGAGTTGCCTTCAGTTACCATTTTTGTTAGAAGCTTTGGAAATATGGTGGCCCAACATTTCCACTCAGCTTAAACTACTGCACACGCATATGTCCCACTAGACCCGGTGGTGACCGGGCGATCGTGTCCACAAAGGCAGTAGCAATCTGAGTTAAATGTGCGTTTTGTGCCCTACTAGAGCTGGGCAGCCCCACCTCACGACAACCGACTTCAAAAACACTTTACAATACTTCCCAACAAGACCTTGCTGCTGGCCAGAGCACTGGGCAAAGGCTGCAGGTAATTGCTGTACATTGTGTTCTCTCTAGGTAGAACAGAAATAACAATACTGCGTACGGTGCAGAAGATTTTCTGCTGAAAACACTGCGTGTGAACTTGGCATTGTCTTCCAAAATATGCACTATTGATCCTATTTAAATCAACTGAAATAATAAAAATGCTTTTAACACTTGTGCAATGTGGTAATTTCATAGACTGGAACGTGTCAGCATTGTACACCCTTTTCAACCAGGATGTAAAGCAGTAGTTTTTTCTTGCGTGGCTCCAACAGGGTGAGGCACATGAAAGCAGAGATACTGGAAATACATTTTCATTTGCCTTCTCCCACCCCTATAAGAAGAGATTAAGAGACAGATGACTTGGAATTTCCCAGACTCATGAAGAGGGGTCAGGCACAGTGATGGCTCAGGAAAGAGCACCATCTAGTGAAAAGCCACTTCTTGCAGAAACTCCGTCCCCTATAAGTCTCCAACCAACGAATGACTAACCCAGCCCAGCCCAACCTACCTCATAACATCTGAGGCAATCCTGAGCGAGGTAGCATGGTAACAGATAACAGGTGCCTAAAATTTTCCATAACACACACACCAAGATCTGTAGCTCAGCCCTCTTGGTTGTCCATCAAGGGAACATTTCTTCTCTGCTTGTCATCTCCAGCTGGGTAAGTCAACCTCTGCCTTCTGCTGCCTTACCTGGAGCTGACACAGCCCTGGTCTTGCTGTAGAGGACCCACAGTCACATTGTGGGGATCAGAAGCCCCAAAGAGAAGGCTCAGCCTCCCAGCTGAGTCTGTACCGGCCGCGTACACGCCCCTGTATATGGGCTCACATGTGCTGCTCTTGCAAATAGTTTGGAAGTGCTTTGGGAGATTCTTTTTGGCACAAGGGTGCAAAGGAGATCTGACAGCAAGGTTGTCCGGGAGCGTTTACTGTAGTTGTAATATTCTAAACCAGGAAGCAAGGAAATCAGCATGGAAAATATCGAGGAAAGGTGGTGCAGCAGCTTAGCACCAAAGCAGGAAGATAAACTGATGGACCCCATTCATCAAAGGTGTTATGGATCTTTCAGTCAAGGAGGGTAAATCAAAACACAGGCAGAGAAAGTGTAGTTTTTCCTATCAGAAACATTCCCCTGTGATGCCCCAGGACCAGAGACCAGTGAGCATCTACTACAAAAAGGCTGGATCAGCCACTTCAGATGCCCAGCGCTTGATATAATACATCCTTTTTACTTCTCCTTTCCCCAAGATGTAGTCTGCGCTTTACTTTTGTCTTTAAACTGTTATCCACCCCAAATGCTTTATCTCAAAATATCCTGTCTGCACCCACATATAACCACAAGCCAAAACAGAGAGGCAGCAGATGAAGGGAAATTTGTGCAGTAGCTTTGTGGATGCCAGGCTCCTGACAAATCGTTTGCCTTCAAATCATCTCTGGCACTGGTTCCTCTGGGTTTCACTATTTGCCATACATCCAGGTCTGCTTTTCAAACACTATAAAAAAATAAGAAAATATGTCAGGTGTTCTTTCATTGTCTCTTTCAGGCTTTAATTTGTCACCAGCTTTGCTACAGGACTCCCTACTTCTTGCTGGGAAACTGGATTTAAGTGTGAGTTGCACTCATGAATGAGAATGGAATTTGGATCTGCACAACATAATCTGAACATTTGTGTGCAGTGGCATGAATTAGCAATATGAGCGCATTGTTCCCATTTGCTGGAAATTAGCTGTCCTTGCAACTGAATAGAAAACAGAGTGCAATGTAATGATGGAAGCAGCAACTATTAAAGATTTGTTTTCATGATGTTTAAGCAGCTACAAAACTGAGACACTGAACAGTGATGTGGCTGACAACAGTGCATGGTGTTTTCTTTGTGTTCCTGCTTGTTTGAAGCCAGTGCCTGGTGGCTGAGATAAGAGCAGCTACACCTGAAAAGATTCGAATATCATTTTCCTTCTTTAAACTCTACCAATGTCATCTCCAAAGTCCTGTGAGCAGTACAATCTTTGCTTGAAAATTATGGACTGTGGTTTAGAGCAACTTTCAGGAGAAGTTTCACCACTCCCATGGATGATAGGTCTCAGTTAACATGTGAAAGTTCTAAGTGTGTCACAATCAGACATTGGAGTTTGCCCTTATGACATGAGATAGCCTGGAATGGGTGAACTCCAATAAAACCCACCTGAATCAAAACACAAGCACTTATGACCTGCAATATTAAATTAATGAAATCAAAGAATGTTTCCTGAGTTCTTCTTCTGCCCCTCTGTGGGAAGCTTGTGGAGCTTCGGTGGGAGAAGGGGAGCAGTCTTGCACCTAGCTGTTACCCACTATGTACCTCAGCTGCTCATCACTGCTTTTTCTGATTATTTCTCAATTCTGGGAGGCAGTGCTTGCTCATGCAGATGTCAGATGAGTTAGTTGCTCAATTGGTGGAGCACATCTAGCAGATCCACCTCTGCAGCTCACAGGGCCCCTCTATGTGCTGATAAGCGGTGCTGACACCAAGCTCTCAAAACTCCACCTTACATGTATCAGAAGCCCTGATGTAAATACTGCTTTTTTCTTCTGGTCAAAACTTTCCAGTTACTAATGTTTAATGGACCTGAAAACAGGTAAGGGAACATCCCTGCTGACAGTCCCAGCTGAACCACACCCACATGCATTTGTGACAGGGACAAATAATCTTATTTCACATAGTATTTGCTTTAAATATTTTCAGGACCAAATAAATCATCTAGTGAGCTGTGTTGTACCTGCACCTGCTTCCTTGCTAGCCCTCTGTCAGCAACTTCCAAGTGGTCAACACAGAAATAAAAAATAAAAGCAAATGAAGAATGAGAAGAGCTCCACAATCGGCTTTGCGGTCCCATAGGGATAAGGCGTGTGCAGGTGTGTTGCAAAGAAGGTGACATTTCCTCCCCTTTGTCCTCGTCCTGCCTGGGCTCAGAAATAATAGCGACTATAACGATAATAACTGGCACAGCCTCTGACTGCCTCTGCCAGCCATCTGGAGATCTGACAAGGGTATGCAGAAAGACTCGAGCCGTACCTGCGGGCTCGCCCTCTGTTCAGCCCTGTAGGAGAGGTGCTGGATAGAGCAGCAAGGGAGGGATGAAAAGAGACTTGCAGGCTGCAAACACCATTATCATTAAGCCTCCTGGGAGCATTTTCTCTTGCACTTTGGTTTTACACTTCATGCATTTTCAAAGGACAGTGTTAACAGGCGCCTGCTCTGGCCATCCTGTTCTTTTCAATATACCTTTTAATTTAATACTATTCTATTTCCATCTTCAGCAAGGGTTGTTGTCCAGTTACGTGCAAAGCAAGGGATAGGCAAATCTATGCCAAAAGGCTTTATTGAAGTATCAGAAAACATCCATCAAATCAGTTTATGAAACTGAATTATGTGGGACCCCAGGAGTAAAAAATGTCAAACACAGAAAGTTAAATTGATAGCAGACCAGGATAAAAGCTTTTAGTCAATCCAGGCTATAAAATTAAGCAAATGCAGTCTGCTCCCTAAAAATTAGAGCAGTTTCCTCATCCCCTGCACTCTACTCAATTTCAGATCTAAATAACATACAAAGTAGATTAAAATTAATCAATACAGCAGATCCCACACTGAAGTAACTAATCAAGAAAGCAACACATGCATTTGCAACCAATTATTTATTACCATCACCACGTGTGGTCAGGATGTGAACACATATGGCATCCCTGGCTTCTCTTGAATCGATGCCAGAGCTGATGGGTGTATTTGCTTTTTGTGTGAAGCCATAAGAGAAACTGTCGATGTCTGGGGCACTCGAATCTTGTAAATATTAACGAAGAGTGAAAGAGGACAAAATTGTATCTATGGTGTGGGTGTACAACAGTATCTTTTTCTAGGATGTGAATGCTCCATCCCTGACTTCCATTATTCAGGTTTTCTCTGTAGGTGTATGTGAACTAGATGAGACCTCCAAGTTAGAGAATGTAAAAGAGGAGAGTCCTCCGGGTGTTGGGAATCAATAGCCCATAGGTGATGGCCAATATTTCCAGCTTATCCAAGCATGTAAACACCATCTCCCATTTATGTCCTTGCATTAAATACCTGCTCAAACTTTTCCTGTTGATGTTCATGTACCTGCCAAATAAAAAAGAACCAAAAGGGATGCCTTCCTCAGAAAGACAAAGAGAGAGTACGGGTGTTTCACAGAGATCCAAAAGCAGCCCAGGAGCTCAAATCTTGGATGATCAGCTTCAGGCACATTCACAAAACCTGTGGAATGAACATGAACTTGTTTAAAAACTGCTCTGAATTTCCATCATCAGCCATCTACCAGCTGTTTTGCCGACACACGTATGCTACAACATGTACCTGTAGCAGACTGTGGTAGCTGGCTTGATATCCTGAGAACAAAGCAGACTCCCTTTATTGAAATTTCCAGTGCTAGAAAGCCAGCAAGTTCCTCTCCTTGTGTCATGAAGCCTCGTTTTCTCACATACAAGTTCTGTACCCATTGCCGGTCAGCCCAGCTCTGCAAGATGACATACACCCACCAGATGGTTCTAGTACTTCTGCACCAGAACTGCTCATGTGCACAGGGGTCAGCAAAAATGCACCGTGCTTTTCCTCAGCTTAACACGCTTCCAAATTGCAGAAAAGTACAACAGGCCATTGAACATCTCTGTTTAGCAGCACGAACAGTTGGCCTGTTAACAAGTGCAGATCCCTTGTAGCAGTGGGTTAAAATAACTTCAGTTATCAAGAGAGGAAAATAAAGCTGCTTCACCAGGAACTGTAAAATGGTGTTGTGTAGATCCTAGGAAATCAAAGATACATTGCCACCAATCCCAGTGCCAGGAGGGACAACAGGGACTTGGGCACACGCTGGTCATCAGGTTTTGTTACTGTACTGCTTCCCCCTGCCTTTCGTCTGAAGAGTTAATCCTGAATATATATTAACAGCACGCAGCTTTGGTAGAGTGGTTGTCTCCACTGCAAAAAGAGGTTCTTGAGGAGGAACCAGTCTCACGGACGCACTTTTCTCCACACTCCCCAGGCCAGGAGAACCACCATAACAGCATCATTTCTCCCTTCTCCTCTCTGCCTTTGGTTGCAGCCTGGGCTTGGCTGGCTATTTGCAGCACGAGGAGCATGGGATGTGCTGCGAGGTGGACACATTGCAGGGTCGGCATTCTGGCCTGTCAGGGTCTCCACTCGCTCCTGTAACACTAGACTGCTTCTCAATCATTTCTTAGCAGCTTGGACTAAGAAGCCTGTTACATCGGCTGTGTCAAGAATGGGATGCGGCATCTCTGGCATCCCAGGCTGGGCAAGTCGTGTTTTGCAACACACACTGACGTGCTTTTGTGCGGAAGGGATCTATTTCATATTAAGCAGCCGTCATGTGGTATTTTTGATCACCACCTGTAAGCAAATCCAGGCAGAGCTCATTCCAAGGTCAGCTGGGTATTTCTGCAGACTTATCTCCAGCCTTGCAAGCTGCAGAGCAGGCCATCGCACTGGCCATTTAAACCTCCAACAGATCAAACAAAGACAGAACTGATCCAGACTGGCGAGAAAGAGATTAGGATCAAGCAGCCTCCTCTGTCCCTGCAGCTCTGTATTGACAGGTGTCCAGGATGTCATTACAGTCAGCAGACAACTTCAACTAATGAGGTCTTTGTCTTCACGACTTTTATTTTTTATTTTTTGCCAACACAGGGCAGTTAAACCATGCTTAGATATCTGTGAGCTTGCTCTTAGTGAAGCTGATTCAGTATTTTATTGCGTACCTGGCCTGGGTAGCGAGGCGGGCAGGGACCATGGCAGCAGCTATCTGGGGTAACCTGCTGGCCCGGAGAATTTGCTTGTGGCTGATTAAATAGCCATGTCATATGAGAACTTCAGCAAAAGCTGTATTTCCCTTTTTGTTAACTTCTTCCTCCTCTCACTGCCTGCTGGGGTTAGCCATTAGCAGAAAGTAACTTACTTGCTTCTGGTAACAGATCAGAAAGTTGAGGGGCATGTCAGCAAGAAAGATCGCTTGACGGAACAGCCAATTAAATGCCTCACATAATTAATATCACAAATACATTTTAAAAGTTGATACTGCACAGATAGACAGAGGATTTGGTAGTGTTTCTCTTGCACAATTATGCACTTTAAAATCCTTTGCTTTGATTTTGATTCTCTCTCCTTTGTAGTATGTTTCCAAACACTGGCATCTGTTGTCTCATGTTTATCACAAGCCAAGAGCTTTGGTGCATGTATATATTGAACTCCAAACCACATCCAAGGGTTTAGTGTTACATGGCAGAGAATCAAGTTAACATCCCTGAAACCGTTTCCCGTTTATTCCACCAAGATGGGAATAAAGGTGCACATAGCAGACTTTGTCCTGCAAAGCATTAGGCATCTTGAAATGTTTCTTATTGAAGATAGTGACATTACACTTTTTACAAATTGGGAACACTGTTTATTTGATTGGCTTATGAAGAGCTGTTGAAAGCCTCTACATACGTAGAAAACAGGTCTCTTCCTCTATCATTAGTCTGATTTACGCACTAATCCAAATATCAATAAAACCATTTGTAATTTCTTTACGTCTGTGTAATTATTAAAACCACAGACGCTCCTGCCACACTAAGTATCTGATTCTGAAAGAGAAACCGGGAGGCTCATCTCTTTGTGATGAGCCAACATATGGCCACATCAGGTTACTCCTGTAATCACATTCAGTTCCTTTTTCAAGCATCTTCAGAATGAAAAGAGGAACTGAGCTATTCTTTCAGCTGTTGTGGCAACCAGAAGAATAAAGCAGACATTGCAGCTTGTGCTGAAACCCCTGGGTGAAGAAAATAGTTTTGGGCCAGGAGTTTACAGCTGTGCATGTGAAGAACATGCAAAAGATTATGATATCTTGCTGTGCATATCTAAGGCTATTTTGAAATAATTTGTACTTCAAAAATAATTTTATAACTAAGAATCCATGGGCAGAATTTGCCTGCTCACTTACTGTGACTCTATACACTATCTGATAACTACTTCTGCAAATGATTGTTTAGATATTGAGCTGTTTATTCGCACACAGAATTTAATTGTGCAAGACGTGACTGCTAATGATGGAAGAGCAATCCCTGCTAAATATCTGGACCTCAGCTGATATCTGCAATCTCTGCATGGCAGCAGTTTTTCCTGTCTTTCATTACCTTCAGAGGAATCATGGCAGCCCCCTCTTCCCAGCCATGGCTATGGCACCCCCTCAGCTACCGCCCTCAGTCTGCACCGATGGGGTATCTGGCATTCCCTGCTCCTCAGACCTGAACATGCTGCTCTCATCACCTGTCTCTTCTAGCACAGGCAGCAAGAACCTGGAAATCCAATGCCCTTCAAGCCTCTGAGAGGTTTTCCTACAAACAGCAAAGATCTAACTACCCAGCCTGATATCATTTAAGTCTAAAAGAGAGGACAAGAGACAGCTCCAGAAACTTAATGGGTGGTGACGTCTTTAGATGTTTGTACAACACGACTTTGCTGTGCATTGGAACAAAGAGTCATGATGATTATTATAAAAGTGGGAATGAAGATGTAGACTAATCACCTTCTCTCATCTATAAAGGGTGTTGGTTGTTTTCAACATTTTACTGTATGTATGGCTTGTGTAATACGTCCGACTGGAGTGTGTGCTGAAAGACTGGATGAAGAAGGGAGCTGGTTGTGTTTGGCAGGGAAGATGAGCGTGATGTGTCTCGTTACTATGGCTTTGTAAGATCACAGAAGTTAACATCTATTAGATCATGTATCAGGCTTCTCCACACCCTCACACTACTTCAGCTAGTTCAGTTAGTTCCCTGGAGTCCATTTTTAGTGTTTTATCAGTTGAACTTTAAGTATCTCAAGCAATAAAATAGCCATCTTTTTTTTTCCTTTCCATCAGAGATTTCTGCGATCTAACACCTTGCAGAGCTGTGCCTGGCTCTCCTGCCTGCAACCCTTTTCTTTGAAAGCCATGTAGCCATTTGCATGTTATCGACACTCACTAGATGGAGAGCAGCACTTGATTTTCTTTGCATCCGTTATTTGGCTCTCGCTTGGCTCTGAGCCCCCCAGGGCTGGGCACGGTAAAGCCATTACCTCCACACACCTGCACACCACATGCCTTCCCTGGGCGATTTCCACCATAACTCAGCATCAGCTGCTGAACACAATGGTTGAAACAAGTATAATGAATTAAAACATGGGGTAGCAGGAAGCGTTATTAGTCCCCAGGGAATTTGCTGTCTCCTAAAGCACTATTTCCTAAAGCTTTTAGAGCAGGTCTCGCTGCCGTTGCTTTCTTCTGCTCCCGCTATCATAAGGAGGCCAAAGTATTCTGCATTTTTCTCATCAGTTAGTTCTTGACCCCTGGACTCCCATCTCTGAACCAGGCTTGCACCCCAGATTTGTGCTGTGCTTTCAGCAGTGCTTATCAGATGTGTCCTCATAAAAAAAAAAAAAAAAAAAAAACTGCTGTAAGAAGAAATACGCTCTAAGTCTTCAGGGCCAGAAGGACTATCTACCACTTCTGGTACTCTGATGCAACAGGACCAACAGCCAGACCTATATAGCATTTGGTTTTATAGGTTAGAAGCAATACTTAAATTATTCTAGAAGTTATTCAGAGGCCAGCACTGAGGGTATAGCATCAGTTGGTTAACATTAGTTTTCAGCCAATATACTCATGCTGCTCCCTGGCTCAAGACAGATAAGGAGTGACTACAAACGTACAAATATCCCCAAGGAATAAAAGTGTTGGCAGTCCCCTCTGGGCCTAAACTTCTGTGGTAGGGGACGAAAGTTTGGACTTCTTATTTGCAGCACAACATGCTGTGGATCAGTGAGCTACTGATCTCTTCCAGAAATGAGCTGCTTATGCAAAGCAACTGAGAAGATAATACTTGTGCTGCTGCACATGTCCTTTCTATTTAGGGATGGAAAGGAAAGTGATAACTGAGGACGATTATCTTCTGCGCTTGACACCACCTTGCCAGCAGGTTGTGAAGTCACACTTCCAGTTGTTGAACTGGGAATGGGATTATGCAAGGACATAGATGGGAAATGAGCAGTCACCCACCTATATATTAGTGGTAGCTCATAATTAATACCTGCCATCAGAAATGTTGGAATACCTAATCAAATAAGCCAGAATTACTGAACAAATGGGTAAACTGAGGCAGAAAGTAGTAAACTTTAGCCTTATTTAGGTTCTGGCCCTAAGCGTCCTACAAGGTTGATGGGAAAATTGAGAGTACGGCAGAGTGGACTGAATCTGCATCCACATCTAGCAGCTTCTTCATTAGGCAATGCTGCTAATTCAGTGTCTGGATCCCAGAGGGCCCATTGGGAAAGCATCTCCCCCACACATACACACCCTCTGATGACTGCATTTCCTCTTGGAGAGCAGAAAGAGGCGGAACATCAGCTGGAACAAGCTGAATGCGCTCAGCCACATTTCATTACGACCGAGACAGACTGGGGCACAACATCTCCGTTTGAGTACACTGTGAGAGCACTCTGTTCCCCCTAGTACTGGGAGTAATGAGATGATAAAACACCGGAACAAGGAGCAAGCTTGTCTTCATAAATTTAAAAGGCCAATACTGAAAAAATGCCAGATTTCTGAAAAAATTAACACCCTCTTTCTTCATCTAATGAAGAAGGCCCTCTGTCTCTTAAAAAAAATTAATTTAAGCTATTCTAAAATATATTGAAAGCTATTCAAAGAAATCAAGTTATTTTAAAAAGATCTGTTGACTTTACTGATGGTGACCTACTTATTTTTCCACATTGGTGCCTTTTTTAAGAATAGCAACTGGCACTTATAGTCACCCCTCTGTTTATTTCACTAAAGTAAAGGCACGGCTCGGCTTCGTTTTCACAGATCCAAGCCATTTCAAACATCAAAGGCTCTTCACATATTGCTTCATCGCTGAATACATACAAACAGACCTGAGCAGTGAAACTGCAGCAGGGCAGAAATACTTTTATGGATTTCAGTGTTCGATCCACTTGATATTTTTTTATACCATCTTATTAAACACCCAGAAGTTTTGACAAGGGTCAGCCCAAAGCAACATCATCCCAGCTGGAAGGGCAGGTGCCACAGGCTGCAGAGGGGGCAAAGGCAGAGTATTTGGGGCAGGAGAGCAGACCATGCTCCACTGAAAGGTGGTCACGTTTCTGAGCCTAACATGTCTGAGAGACTCCAGATTTCATTTTGGTTGCTTTCTTACAAAAATTCTTTATATCACACAGTCTTAAAGATACCCTTGTTGGAGTGCAGTAGCCCCTTGGGGACTGGTTACTGACGGTTCATCTGGTGACGATGGTGAGTTTGGAGGCGAGGAAGGGAGGGACACAGCTACTTACATCACCCCTTTGCAGAGAGCAGAAAGCGTGGCTCTGACCCAGCGCTTTGCAACATGCCTGGGGATCCTGGAGCCAAGACATGACACCATGGAGGAGAGAGAAAAACACACGCCAGAGCGAGGAGCACGCTTGGGAGTGAAGACCATGCCAGAGACCTCAGCCCTGGAGTTGTTTTTAAACCGTACAGCAGTGGCCTCTACCGGCTCTGATCAGGACATCAGTTTTGTTTCTTGCCGGTTTTCTCCCTGCTCTGATGAGGCTGCCTGCAGCAATGACCAAGCTTTGCAGGGCACAGCTCCCCATTTCCCAAGGGAAAAAACGAGAGCTGGAGAGGAAGGATTGAGTTTGCAGGATGCACGACAGCACTCGTTGGGACCCCTAAATTAACGGGGCTATTTTGGAACATCCAAAATGTGACTGAGGAGGGGTTTGACAAAGCTTGGTCAAAGTTTCTGAAGAGTTGCCTGAAATGAACCTGCAATGTGCTGCATTTTGGGGCTGAGCAGCCAGGACCTTTGCTGTGAAGCTTTCCTAATGTCTGTGCCCAACCTGAGCTCTCCTCCGAGCCCTGCTGGTCAGCCTGGGATCAGGCACCATGCTACAAGGCAGGACCACAGGTGCCAGCCCAGCTTCTTCCCTAGCTCCTCTGCAGGAGTGACAGACCTGCCTGCTTCTACAGGGCAGTGGGATGCGCAGGCAGCTGCTTTCACAGGCACATCTTTAGTTTCGAGATTGTACGGGAACGTAGCGGAAGATTTGGCGAGGAGGTTAGTTAAATGTAAATACGCTCAAAGTGACTTGCACCTGTCTGTAGAAAAAGCACATACATCACACTAATTGTTTTACTGACCTTGTGTGCTTGATGAGTAGAACCTCTGTGTCTAACACAGGCCTGTGAGAAACTCTAGAAACCTTACCACTATGTCTGAGATTCTTGTTTTGTTGTGAGAAAGAGCGGGAGGCTGCGCCTGCCTGAAGCCTTGAAATACAGGCGAGCTCAGCAGGCCCAGGGATCTTCCAGCAGGGCTGAACTGACCAGCGCCTGCGTCCCCGCTTGTGTCACCTCTGCCTGGGAGCTTAGGTGCGAATTCGGAGATCCCCCAGTAGAGAGGTAACTAAAGTAAAACTTGCTCTTTGCAATGCATTCGTGGCCTCTGGCTCTTCTTGCGATGTGCCTGCGTATGTGTACACAGAGATACATTTCTGTCCAGAATTATTACTCTGAATCACAGGTCCTTTGGCCACTGAATTTCAGATGGCTTTAAAACTGCCATTACCAACTTTGCTGGCCTCTCTCCACAACCCACAGGCAGGCAAGCACCATGTCTCCCCCTTTAATCATAGAATTGTAGAATAGTTTGGGTTGGAAGAGACCTTCAAATCTCATCCAGTGCCACCCCTGCCATGGGCAGGGACATCTGCACCAGCTCAGGTTGCTCAGAGCCCAGTCCAGCCTGGCCTGGGATGTCTCCAGGGATGGGGCATCCACCACCTCTCTGGGCAACCTGGGCCAGTGTTTCACCACCCTCAGTGTAAAAAATTTCTTCCTCATGTCTAGCATGAATGTCCCCTCCTTTAGTTTAAAACCATTACCCCTTGTCCTGTCGCATCAGGCCCTGCTAAAAGGTCTGCCCCCATCTTTCTTATAGGCTCCTTTTAAGCACTGAAAGTCCTGCTCTTCCCACCACCCACCATCGCTGCTGTGACCCTCTCCAGAGCACGGACCGGGCGCCTTCCAACAGCAGCTACTCCTTTAAGACCACGTTACTGTTGTATTTATGCATTTACGATCAACAGCCCAGAGCAGCTGATAAATCCAGAACACTAGGGCTATAGGCAGAGATGCCGTCACGTGTCGGGGGCTGCCCGCATCTGCTCCCCAGCTGCTCACTGCCCACGGCCATCGAGAGGATATTGGGTGACGTGGCTGAAGGCTTGTGGGAGAGCTGCAGCAAGCTTCCCTCCCCCCCAAATTAAACAGCCTTTAATTTGGCCCTGGCTTGGAGGAAGTGACAAGGACAGAGATCAGACAGTCAAAATTTTTTGCGCTCAGTGTGAATATTTTACATGCCTGTCAAGCTGTGCAGTAAATGATGAAGGGCTGTAGCCAGCTGTAATTTAACACAGTGGGATCAATCCAATATGAAGAGCAGCAGACTGTATCTTTCCTCCATATGGACATCTAAACAAATGTTTTATTGATTTAAACATTTCTCATCGTTTATGGGAACAATTTATCACCATGGTCTTTTAAAGCATCCCTTTTTGCACTTTAAAGCTGTGGATGGGTTCAAGAATCATAAAAGTTTTTTCAACTTAAAATGATTAAAAATTGCAGCAAAACAGGGGATGGCCCCACTCTGAGGACATCTGCATAGTTACTGCTCTTAATTACTTGTTCTGCACTGAAGTTGCTTTTAGCACTTGATAGGATAAAAAGCTGAAGCAAATCTAAATAAGCTGCAATTGGAACAGGAGAGGGAGAGCAGATAATGCGTATAATGCGTACCGGTCTGGAGGCTGTGAGTGTTTGGGACATCTGTCCATCCTTCTGACTGCTTTGTAGAATTCCAACACAAGGCTTCTTACAGCAAGCATTGCAAAATGGGAGGTGCTGTTTGACATACAGATCCCACACCTCCTCTAGAGCACTGATATATCAATACCATCCACATGGTCTAACCTTGGAACAGAGGCAGAGTTGTCTACCAAGCTTAATTCCCTTTCTAGGGAGTCTCAGTCTTCACATTTTGAATTTTAATGTTTGCTCTTGACACAAAAAGTGCTTTACCTTAGCTACTGAACTCAGACGTTCTCTCTTTGCTGATCTTTCCACCAGGATAAAGCAATAAAAACCCAGTCTGCTTAGAAGTCTATTTTTCTCCTGCAGCATCTTCTCAGCTGAAACTTTTTTCAGCTCAGTAAGGGTCTTCTTCAGTTACTAATAAGTTCTACTTTCCGAAGTGTTCAAAACCCTTTCTCCAAAAAAAAATTGGCATAAAAATTACCAGATTTCAAGTAGATAGACTGGTTTATTTTCTTTATAGGTTTGCAGCTGTCCAACTCAACAAGCTTTTCTTCTTAACAGTGAGGGATAGAAACTGCTATTAAAACCAAAGACTGAGGTACCTGCTTAATCCCATGACTCCAGGAGCTGGGGCTTTAAGAAAGGAAAGTGAACGTTGTGAGGCTTGTGATAACATTGCAGGAGTTGGCAACAGCAGTGGTGCTTAACTGTGGGTGTTGCTGTGAATACTGGCTGCCATTCGGCTTCACGTCTCGGCAGGGGATGGAAAATCTGGCAAAGCTCTTTTTTTTTTTTCTGCTTCTGTCTGTTGTTGCAGGAACAAAAGCGTAAATCACAAGTCCTTGGCACCGGGTGGGATTTTGCACTCCACTGGGTCCTGGTGCTAAATTACATTCCCTCCGATCATTTGCTCCCTTGCTCATCAGTCAGCAAGAACTGTGAGGCTGCAAAGGGTGTCTGCACGTAGGAGTGTGTGTCTGTGTGTGACTGCATCTTTGTCCACACCCAACATGTTCAGGGCCAAAACGTATTAGAGAAGGTTTTAAAAACAGTGTTGTAACTTAGATCACCCTACCTTCACTGCAATAACAACAACATGAGGGGATGTGGTAATGGCCTGCTGGTCCAACCAGGAGTGAAAACATGATGCTATGCAGTGCCGAAAATTGGAGATAGGCAAGTCTGACCAGATCTGAGACCTTTGGTACTTTGTACCTGTGCTGGAACTACATCTGGCCACAACACAGCTGTCAAAAGAGTGATCGTGGTGTTGAATTGGCCTCTGGTCCAATCTTAGAAAAAGTACACCATCTTAAAAAATCACAATGTGAAAAGCCTGAAGATTTCCCCTGCCACAGCCTGCTGCCCCCAGACAGGACCAGGTTGCCTCACTAATCCCTGGCAGCATCCGCGTGACATTTCTGTGGGCGAGCATCCCCCCTGCCAGGGGCAGGCAGCCCCAGACCTGCAGCTCAGCCCTGTCTGTGCAGCGACCAAGCGCCGCACCCAGCCCCACTTTAATTCTGTTATTCACCGAGCCCATTTTGCCACCATCATGTTTGATCTGCTTTTTGGTACACATCCGACCATCGGCCAGAGGAGCTGAAGTCTAAAAGATGCTCCAGGAGTTCTGCAAAAGCTAACCCCAACCTGCAAGTCACAGCGGGTGCCTGTGCCCAAACTAGCTCAGTGCAAGGTTTTGAAATAGCCACATTTCTAAGTTAAATGCCTCTAAAGACCTGAGGAAGGCTGAGAAAGAAGCTGAGCGCCTCTTCCCACCGTGCAGCCGCAAGGAGAGCAGCAGAGGCAGGTGAGCGGGTGCACAGAAGTGGTGCTGACCCAGAGAGAGCAGCCCCAGCTGCAGACACTGGCCAAGATGAGCCAGATAATGCTGTGATTACCCAGCCATTGACAGTCATTATTTTGCTGTTTCTTCAGCGCTGAGCAGCTGAGCTCACAGCCCAGCTGTGCCAGGCACAGCACATGCCATGGAGGAGAAAAGGCATTGCCTGCCCGGAGCACACGCAGTCACAGCAGAGAGCAGAGCAGGAGCTTTCCCCTGGGCAGGAGAGGGGCAGGCACAGGGATACCCATCTGAGCAGACTCCTGCACCTGCATCCCTGCTCCTCCAGGAGAAGGCAATTTTCAAATAGGAAGACTCGCCTAGTGCCATCTGAGCAGAGTTAGGGCTGAATCCCACGTTTGACGTCTCTGCTTGTCCTTGTACCTCTCCGGACACCAGCAGTAGCAAGTTTTGGAGTTTAGGTAGTGCAGACACAGCCCGACGGGACCTCATTCCAAAGTGACATCATTTAACAACAATTCCTAAGAAATAGGTCCCAACTAGCAGCGAGGAGTTGTGCCTCCAGGCAAACAGATGCTGGTTCAAGGCTGTTATCAGGTAAAGCGTGGGGGTGAAAACCTTCTCCGCAGCTTGTCTGTTGCCATGAGAAGAAGCAAACAGAGCAGGGACAAGGCTGGACTCCAAACAAATGAGGCTGCCGACTGGCTGGCACCACATCCCTGCTAGAGTCGGTGGTGAGATGGTTCCTTCTGATGAAGTCTGGGGCAATGTGGCGTCGAAGTGCCTCAGCCCTTGGCAGGCAGCCGCTCCAGTGAGAGCAAACATCTCCAGATCCAGGGACACAGCAATTCTGGGAAGGTAACCAGTGCTTAGATGCTTATAGAGGGAGAGAAAAGAGAAAAGAAGTTGGGTTTACATTTGCTTCACTTCCCCTCGTAGTGTGGCTTCTCTGTTCTCTCTTGCTATTTGCGCACGCCAGCAGCGGCGCCCCTGGGAACTGCCCACAGTGGGAAGCATCAGCCATCTCTTCTTGTGTCCCCTGTCTGGCTCTGTGGCATGATTTCCACCTCTCTGATCATTCACGCACTGGATTGTTGCTGCAGTGACCACACTGAAGACTGCAGGTCACCCAGAGGTGGGGGAGTCTCCGAGCAAGCAGATGGATCCCGCTGAGCAATGCCATCTCAGCTGGCTCCGGTTCTGTGCTTGTGTCTGAGGCTGAGAGCTTGTTAAAAGGCACAACAGACATATTAGTGAGCTGGTGTGTTGGTCCAACCAAAAGTCATGTTTTCATGACAGCATTTTAGGGTTAGAACTCTTTTTTTTTTTTCTCTTAAACAAAAAAGAAAACTATGAAAACATGTTTGCATTTGCTCAGGGTTGACTTTTTCAGCTCTTTTGCAGCACCTTCAAGGCAGCCAGGACATGGGGAGAAAAAGAACCCAAGAAGATGTTTTACATGTGGGTCGGACATACTGCAAGGACTTCCAGCAAATTACAAGGCAATGATTTCAAGCAGCGGGAGCAGGGACCCCCTCCTTCGCCTCCCCTCTCTTATTCGTGTAAAGAAGTGCTGTGCCTACAGAGAAACATCATAGTTGATTGTTTGCAGTGCTGGGAAACTGTTGTGCATTGGAAGTAAAACTTCTGGACAGCAAGTACACATCTGGGCAGATGCACATATCTGGTGGAAGGAGATGGTTAAGGGAGTGGGGGTAAAAGGAGTGGGCTTGGTGCACTATCTGCTTCCCAGCCTGCTGGACGGATTAGGCAAGGATGAGGCTGCAAGCAAGTGCTGGAAAGAAGGTCTGGAATTGAATCTGCAGTGCTCTGGTAGTCCCACAGCACCCATTGTCCTCATTCAGTCTCCAAAACCTCAGGAAAATCCAGCTGCTTACATGTCTGGCAGGACACGGAAGGCTCTGCTGGTGTCAGGAGCACAGATCCCTCCCTGGCTCACTTGCACACGTGCACATGATAAGTGTATTGCTTCAAATGTCTTTTGGATCTGTAATGAAGAAAATTCCCTTCACAGAAGGAAGGACTGAATGAACTTACCTGCATGAGAAGACTGGAAGCCCTATTGGACCAGGAATCCAGAGAGGACAGCATAATACCATACTCAGGGAGGTTGTCAGTGACCCTGATGTGTTTACATCAAATGTACAGGTCATGCCATGAAGACCTTCAAACTGACCACACTAGATCTGTGCTGTGTTGTAGCTTCTAGGAGAGCATGCTCCTGGTCCATACACAGGAGAAAGGAAAGGTGTGAGCTGGGGATCAGATAAGGATGCACCAAAATAAGCTCAAGCCTCTTATTCTATGGGAAAACTTGTGTCTTACCTACTGATAGACAATGCTGAGTCCTCGTTCAACTGGTACTCAGGTGTCTATCAGTTACTGCATTTAGGTTTCTGCATATTGCTTAACAGTTCAAGCTCTGTGTTTTCTATTAAGCACAAATACTTGGTGGTTGTTCTGTGGTGGTGCTGCACAGTTACATTTAAAGAAGACACTTATACGATGTGGAGCATCTACCTGGTCTCCCTGAGTGCTTTCCCAGTGACACTTGACAGTGGACCGTCCTCAGAGCTTGGACCGGGAGCAGCAAACCAATGGATGCCCCAAAAGCTCAGAGCAGGACTGGGCCCTATCTCTAACATCATTTCAGATTATGCAATATGAAAAACATGATCTGCAAATCACATGAGAGCCAGCTTTCTCATGGGGTATCCGATCAGTCCTGCTTCCAGCTGGACAACACAAAAGCATCTTTATTACCATTGAGCAAGCCTGTGTGCCCATCCCTACTGAGAAGATCAAACCCCACGTGTCTTGGCAGTGGTGTTTGTGGTCACATGCCGACCTGTCACACTGTCTGATGAGAGCTTCTGACACTGTGGTTTTACATGTAGCTAGAAAGCATATAAACATGAGTTGTGTAACTCCCAAACTATGTGTTTTCTTCATTAGCTTCAATAAAGAGCCATCACACGCTTTGCAAAACCAAAAGCTTGTGGGTTTCCTTTTCGTCTCACCCTGGGGGTTGGGTGCAAGGAGGAGCCTGTCTAATCCTGGCTAATGAAATTCCTGTTGCAAGGCACACGTGTGTGCAACTGGCATCCAGCTGGATGTGGAGGGGAGAGGGAACACGGTTTGGGGAATGGTCAGTTAATCACGGGGCTTCGGAGAGCAGTGAATGCAATGTTGCATCTGAGCAGCTCCCTGAAGGACTTCCAGGTAACAGGAACTGCAGTCATGAATATGGATGGCTCCTGGTTATGTTTGTTTATGTGTAACAGTAATATTATTATATATAACATTAATATTGTATCAAAGTCAGGCTCAAAGTAGGAAAGCAAATCCCACCCCTTTCCTTTTTAGAAGAAGCTCATGGGCTGGCCCAGGATTGCAGCTGAACACTTCCATTCCTATCTGCATTGATGAGTCTGGTCCGAACAGAAATATTGCAAGCAAAATATGAGGAAATCTGGGGCGGGGGCTGCCCCTCTCGGCACAGCCCCACCTGCACCTCCCCAGAGCTCTGCTAGAGCCTTCATGAAGGAGAGCGAGCCACAGGGGACTGTGACACCCGGGCGCTAGGACAGAACTGTTGAAATAACTACAAAATAAAAAATAACTGCTAGTGCTCCTCTGCTGCCCTAATAATGTAAATCTTCCGGCAATCAGCTAGCTGCCAGCTCACTTTTTTATGCTGAATGACCTGTAGATTAATATGGCTTTATTTTTTTTTTTCTCTTTTTGCCTTTTTGCTGGTGGACAGACGTTATTAGGAGGCTGATGAATTCCCCAAGGCCAGTGCTGTGTCCTGCGTGCCCTGGCCCCGCAGCAGCATCTCCTCCCTCCTTCCCTCCCTCCATCCATCCATCCATCCATCCATTCATCCATCCATCCATCCCCGCTCCCTCCCTGCCAGCCGCAGCAGGTGGGTCCCCACTGCAGCCTCCCAGCTGCTCGCAGGTGCTGGCTCCTCACTCTGTGCCTGCGGTTTCATATCAATGCTTTTCTTTGCTTTCCTCCACCTCCTCTTCACTTCTCCTCAGGGAATTTTTCCCCTTTCTCTCGATTTTTATACCTAGTTTCAGCCCAAGTGCAAGCACAGTCGGTTCACATCAAGCCTCAAAGGTGACAGATAATTTCACAAATTTATACCCCAATGGTTCAAATACCTGAAACATTTCTAGGATTGTCAGCAATTTTTTTTTTCATGCAATTTCCAGTTACATCCTATGAAAACATCTCCCTGTCCCTTTTCTCCTCTGGCTGCATTACTGTAAAGCAGCCTGGCTGTGGTGCTTTCTGCCCAGAGAAATTTCTGTCCATCAGGATGCCCGGGATGCAGACAAAGCCCAGTGCACATTAAACTCATTAAAGTCCCTTCTGGTGCGGCTTAGAGCAGCTTTGTGTACAGGATGTGAGGCAAAGACATGAGTAAACAGCTAAGGTGATTTTCGTTTGAGAACTGCAAAGCTCCTTTTTATTTTTTCCACCTTTTACTGAAGGAGGGGGAGGCCCCTCTGCTTCCCTCAAGGGAATTCCCCAGAAAGCATGGCTTCGAGAAAAGAGGCTCTTCCAGACAAGTAAGAAAAGAATGAAACCTAAACCCCACCTTCCTCTCTCTCTTTAGATCTGAAGTTACAGGTTTGTATTTAATTTCTCTGTAATGTAATATAGCACGTTTTCTTACACCCTTAGATGCCCACATCTAACAGAGTGTTCCCGAAAATTACTCAGATGAAACGAGTGCTGTACACCAGGCTTAGACAATTTGCTATAGTTACAGAGTAATCATGGAAATATGGAAAGGCTTTGCAAGTGTAGCATTTATGGGCAATTTAAATTGAAAAACAGCCATTGCTTTGATATCTGGAAAGCTACTGACAATGCTGAATAGGTATTATTCTGTATGGGGCAGCAGAATGAAACCATCTATAACTATCAGCTGTATCACAATGGGCACAGAGGAACAGTAGATTTAAGATTAATATTTTTTAATGTAGCATATAGAATAAATATATTCATATTTATACATAGACATAGAAGAAGAAATGCTAATGGTGTAGGATTCACATTCTTAATGTACTTAGTTGTCTACCTCAAATAGGAAATCTGGGTAAAAGATGTGAGATATAAGTTCCAAGCTGGGAGGAGTGGCTGACACGCCAGAAGGCTGTGCTGCCATCCAGCGAGATCTGGACAGGCTAGAGAGTTGGGCGGGGAAAAATTTAATGAAATATAACAAGGGGAAATGTAGAGTCTTGCATCTGGGCAGGAACAACCCCAAGTTCCAGTACAGGTTGGGGAATGACCTATTAGAGAGCAGTGTAGGGGAAAGAGACCTGGGGGTCCTGGTGGACAGCAGGATGACCATGAGCCAGCACTGTGCCCTTGTGGCCAAGAAGGCCAATGGCATCCTGGGGTGTATTAGAAGGGGGGTGGTTAGTAGGTCGAGAGAGGTTCTCCTTCCCCTCTACTCTGCCCTGGTGAGACCTCATCTGGAATATTGTGTCCAGTTCTGGGCCCCTCAGTTCAAGAAGGACAGGGAACTGCTGGAGAGAGTCCAGCGCAGGGCCACAAAGATGATTAAGGGAGTGGAGCATCTCCCTTATGAGGAAAGGCTGAGGGAGCTGGGTCTCTTTAGCTTGCAGAAGAGGAGACTGAGGGGTGACCTTATTAATGTTTATAAATATATAAAGGGTGGGTGTCACGAGGATGGAGCTAGGCTCTTCTCAGTGACAACCAACAGTAAGACAAGGGGTAATGGGTTCAAGCTGGAACACAAGAGGTTCCACTTAAATGTGAGAAGAAACTTCTTCTCAGTGAGGGTGACAGAACACTGGAACAGGCTGCCCAGGGAGGTTGTGGAGTCTCCTTCTCTGGAGACATTCAAAACCCGCCTGGACGCCTTCCTGTGTAACCTCACCTAAGTTTTCCTGCTCTGGCAGGGGGATTGGACTAGATGATCTTTTGAGGTCCCTTCCAATCCCTAACATTCTGTGATTCTGTGATTCTGTGAAGTGACTGTGCTATGAATTATAAAATGCCTGTTTCTCAGGGTCTGCTCTTTCTCTGAGATTTCTATGTCCTACTGTCACATGAATAATCATGAATTTGCTGGGATGTATGCTGGTATTAGTCTGTTAGATTTTCCCCTTCATTTCCCATAAAATTAACACCTATGCATATGTACAGGGAAAGAGTAAGCAGGCAGTAACATTAAAGAAATCAGGTGGTGAAAAAAGCACAGTGCCACTGCCGCAATTCCTTCCATATATAATACACCATCCATAAACGCAGTTTCTTGACAATTGGACTGCCACACTCAGAGAAATATTACAAATAATGCTTATTCAATTCCCAGCAGCTTCTGATCTCCTGACTCAGCCCTCTCTGAATAACAGTCAGGCATGTACATAACAAAGGACATGAAATATTAATGCCAAGAGTTTTGTTGCTGATTGTGCTATTAACATGTAGGGAACCATTTATCCTTTCCACATAAACAAACTCTGCCTAATGCATTAGAGCTCTGCAAAATAAAAGTTAACTTTACAATATATTCCTCAATTTCAAAAGAAGAAAATAGCGGAAAAAAAAATCTGTGAAGCACTCTTTAATGGTTCGCTGCACTTGTACTTGGGATTTTAAACCTAGACTAACAGAACTATTAAAAAAAGAGAAAAAGAAGAAAAAAGCTAATGTTTAAAGTGATCCTGGAGGATGCAGCTGTTAGGTAGCGCACTGCCATTTGCAGAGCTTTGCATGACACAGTGACAGCCCTACACTTGAGTGGGTCCCACACCACCAGCTCGGGTCCTACCACACTCATTAGCTTGGCCGTTGCACCAAGACCTGCCAACGTACCTGTGGTTTTCCACTCAGGCCTGTCTTATGGAATGGTTTCTGCTGGATTAGAGAAATTTAAGCACCCTCATCCCTTTACATGCAACCATTTTTACAGGCAGAGATGCTGCTGATGGATGTTGTCTGACATTGCATCTCCCTGGCCTGTCACAGCACTCATCAGTGTCACCTTCTAAGAACATTGGCTCTTTGGAAACCAAAATTTCTACGCCACAAATATTTTTCAGCTAAATGCTTATTATTACGCCCATTTTCCAGCTCAGGTTTCCAGCTCCGGTAAATCGATATTGCCTCACTGTCTACACTTTTGCCCTGACATATCAGTGTTAGTGGCGTCATGTGGGTTTTAGATTGTTCTGGAGCCCCTTTGGTTCGGAGGGCACAAGTGCAGATGATGTTTTGAAGCCTGTACTGTCACGAATCGCCTCTCTGAGGAGGCGATGGGGCTGGCATTCAGGAGCTCAGGTTGTGCTGGGATTCCCCAGTCCTTCACGAGCTTCCGACTGTGCAGTCGTTTGGGTTGCTGCGACAATCTGGAGCTTGTGTCAAGTGGAAAGTGACAGGCTAATTTAAGGAAAAAAAGGTATTATTATGTTTTGTGAAAACAGAACCTTAGTTAGATGAGCTCAGAATTTCAGTGGAAAATATGAAATGCATTGATTTTTTCCCCCCGTTTCCCCTAGTTTCAGCAATTAATCTCTCTTTTTAATATTTCTATGCAGTATGTTAGTAATGTGGGTGGCAAGTCTCATGCTGCAGATGTTACAGCATCCAGTAAGGGTCTTTTTCTGCTCCTGACCAGCACTAAACAACATGCCCCATCCAATATGTATATGTGTGTATGTATATATCCACCCCCATCTGAACTGCGGGCATGGAAAGCTTTCACAGATCCAAACCCTGACTTCAGCCTGATTTCACACTGCAGTATATTCAACATAAAATCCCTTTTGCCCACGTTTAAGCTGCCCATTTCCCCTGAACCAGGCAGCAGCTCTGTCCCTTTCTGGTGGGAGGCAATGCGGTATGGCTCAGCTCTCACCCTTTGCAGGTTGCTGTACCCTCCTAATTTGTCTGTTGGTCTTGGCAACATAATCCCTTGGCGGTGAAACTCACAGTGTGATGGACTGACAGCTTTTTTATTGATA
The DNA here is from genome assembly GCF_036013445.1 of Caloenas nicobarica. Classification (NCBI taxonomy): domain Eukaryota; kingdom Metazoa; phylum Chordata; class Aves; order Columbiformes; family Columbidae; genus Caloenas; species Caloenas nicobarica. Next base: position 16,878,391 of record NC_088254.1, read on the forward strand.
TCCAGATTTCTTCCATATGCATTTTACCTACGTTTGCCAGCAAGCAGGCTGCAATACCAACAATCAGACTTCATGCTTGTATAGCTTTTTACTGTGTATTTGTCATCCATATTACTAATGCCACTTATCAGGTATAATGGCAGGTGCAATCAAACATTGCCTGGGACTCTCTGTTAAGGCTGGATTCTGGCTTTAGTAAGCACAGTTTCATTAGCAGAATTGGTGGAGTGAGGGGGAGGGAAGGGCTGTTTCTGGATGGACAGTTGTCACCAGCAGCCACCAGCCTGCCGCCACTACACACCTCGGAGAGGTGGCAATGTCCAGCTCCTGCTGCCACCACCCTGCAGCCCCTGTCAGCTCGAGGATTTGCCATGGCATCCCTCAGACTTGTTTAACCCCTGCTAGATGTGAAAATTGACTTCTCCTGGCTCCTGTTTGCACAAGTACATCTCTGGGCCCAGGGTGCAGGAGTGTGTGCTGTCATAACTCAGAATGTTTTGGGGGGCCCTTGTCTCTGCTCTGCTGTGGCTCCACATGGAGAGGGGGCCCTGAAAAGCAAGCCAAAAAGCCCTTCCATGAACTTGTGCTGGTCTCTCAAAACCTTGCATTACCAAGTGCCTCTCACAGCAAGTGCCCTGGTGTGTAAGTGATGGCTCTGGCAGAGCCATGAAATATGCATTGTTTGTGTCTTTTTAGAGTCATACTTTTCCTCTAATTATCTTCCTTTCATTTGACAGCCCACAGGCCACCAGAGAGGCTGCTCCATCACCCCATCACCACTTAAGTCCTTGCTTTTCTTCAGTTTCCCCTTGTACACCTTCCCAACAGCATCTGAGCACTGCTGAAGAGGGTGCTCCGGGTTGCCCAGCTCCACACCACAGTGCAAGGGTCCTGGTGTCTTGTACATGCAAGGGGTCAGAAGAGAAACCTCTGTTCCTGTAGGTGGGATAAAAGATGGGAATAGCTTGATTATGACTGTGGGGCTCTGCTTCATTCACACAGCTGGGCCAGACCTCCCAGCCCAGCCCAGTTCCCAGGAGGTCTGAAGCTATTCAGTGAGCTATAGAGATAGATCAAGCCCCCTTTGCCTGTGTAACCATGTTGATATGTATACCTGCATGATCAAGCCTTAAACAGACACCAATTTCCCCATGATAGAAGAGCTTGTATCATTTTATCTATCTCTACACTAGGTCCTTATATTTGTCACAGCTCAGCTTTGTTTTCCATTTACTTCTTGCAGCTCTGAAACAGCTGGATTGCTGAGTATTTCATCAATGTGCTCTTTTAAATAGACATTAGGCCTCCCCGTCCTGCTGCCTCGGATGCTGGGCAGCCCGTGAGGCTCAGGCTCCCTGCCGGCACCATATGGAGCTGTGGAAAATGATTCTGCTCTGTCTGAGATACCTGGATATGGCCAGCAGTGATTAACAGAGAGATTCACGGCTGTGCCTAGGGTGCAGAGGTAATTAGAAACGCTTATAATCACAGTGAAATGGTAAAGAAAGTCTCTCAGATTTATTGTCCTCCTCCCTGTTGATTGTGCAATGAAATTTAATACAAATTTACCCAAGCTAGATCTATCCTGCATGGGAAACAGTAAGTGAAGTGGCTGCAGGGGCTTTGCTGGGAGTTGAGAAAAACCCAGCAGGGAAACTGGGGTGCTTGTTTGGCCAGTCTGTGACACCTTCCCTCGCTTGCAATCCCACCCACAAGTGGAAGGTGACGCGGGACAGAGCAGCCTTCTGAGGGCAGCTGTGATGGAGCTTAGAAGATATCTCCAGGGCTGCCCCAAAACCCTTTTCAGGGAAATGCCGTTACAAACGGTGCTGCTCTTTCTGAGTGTGACCCATGCAACGTGCAGTGGATGGGATACACGCAAATAGAATAACTGTGATTTGAAGAATTTTAAGTATTAACAAGCTGGAGAACTCACAGGAACAGTGACAGGCAAGGAATGTGGCACTCAGTGGCACTGTGATAGACTGGCTTGCTTTTTAGTTTTGCCAAGACATCGATACTTGGCCTGTAGCATACAGGAGTGCTGATAATAATTTGACTTCTGAAGTGCTCCCACATCAAAGCAATCAGTGCACTGTACCAAACACAAAATGCAATTAAGCTAATGTATTGCAGTAGGGAGAAAAAGCTGAACTTTGGATTTTGGTTCCAATTTTTAAATGAGTGGGTGTGAAAAAGTCTAAATTAATCATTTACTGCATTTTCCATATGGAAGTGGTGCTACCAGTACAGTCTGAGGAAAAACCAATCAGATAAAGAGAGAAATTTCAGGTGCAATTTGTAAAGCTGTTAACAATTAGAAACACACCTGAGCTGGAGATTCAAATCAGGTGAGCTGAGGGGAGCAGGCTATAAAATACAGGACAGAGAAGAAGGGTAGAATGTGTGTCTGGAGGGGCCCTGGCAACGGTTGAAGGAGTGATGTTGCCTCATGTTTGTACAGCCTGGAGGGGTCAGTAGTACCAGCACTGTCTTACAGGTGGGGAAGCTGAGGCACGGCATGGGAAAACAGCTTTCTAGATGTCACGTGCTGACAGAGCCAGGATGGGAGGCTGGACTTCCAGTTCCACTTCTTTGTTCTATCCCTTTGGCAAGTACAAGGGTTTCATGCTGTCCTATAAATCTGTCCCTGCTGCCTTTCCGAGAAGCCTGTGGCTCCATGATGCTCTTTGGTGTGAAGTTACCAGAAGCATCAATGGAAATCTGCCAGTGAAAATCTTTAATGCTCCTGTTATCTGGACTAATTTGGGCACCTTTACATGTTGCAGGAAGTGGACAGATGTTGCAGGGGGTGGACATCTCACCCCGTGTCCACTGACAATGCTTTCTTAGTAGTTAGGAGCTGTGTTAGTAGTTAGGAGCTTACTCCTGATCAAAATACCTCCTTGTGTTACTTGGTTATCTCTTTTAATAATACAAAATGATTGTGGATAGAATTCTGTGGCAGTCTATGTTCTACACCACTGTGTCCATGTGGTTTCTTGTAAGCACAAAATTGCATGGCCAGTGGGATTTTTCCTGCTGCTGCTCTTTTGGCGGTGGGCTCCCAATTTATAAACACAAGGGGATTTTAAACAGAACGTGCTTATCCTGCAGTAGGATTATCGCTGGAAAATTGCGCCTTCCCTATCCTCACTCTCTAGCCATCTTAGGGAGAGGGGTCTTGAATGTAGCAGTGGTCTAATATGTAAAGTGGAGAGATGGAGGATGGCAGCATAATACCCAGTCATGCTGGGATTCCCTTCTACTTACAACTAGAAACATTTTTGTATGCCAGCAATTAAAAAAAAAAAAAAAAAAAAAACACATGTAATGAAGAACTCCACTAGAGACCTGCAACGTTTGGGCACTGGGTTGGATTTTATTACTGTGATGAAATTTACACAAGCTTCGCTTCTCTCCCTCTTTGCCTGCTGTGCAGCTTCTCGCTCTCTCCCCTTCCCTTTGACTGCCTCCGCACGTTCTCTCCCCGCTGGCTTTGCAGCCGGGGTGGGAGAGGCAGGGGTGCAGGCAGGACAGGCAGCCCTGAGCTCCCTCCCAGCCCGGGCTTCTCTCGGTTGGGATCCCCTGGGCTGCATCATTGGCATGCAGCTCCCGCCAGGACTGCATCACTGCTAGAGGAGGAGATGCCAGCGCAGAGCCTCGCCGCGCCGCACGCCCCGCCGCACCGCGCAGGCAGCAGTACCGCCGGCAACTCGGGCTGCTGAAGGTAAGAGCAAGTTGTTCCTCCTGCTTTGCTGAGAAAGGGTGAGAGCAGCTGCTGGAAAACTGGCATCCTGTGGGGTCTCAGTGCTAAGTGCTGTAGGGGGGGCAGCTCAACGGGCAGGGAAAAGCTCTTTGCAAAAAAAACTGCAGCAAAAGACACCAGGGAAAATGAGGATGCTCAAGGGTGCAGAGTCAGTGTCTGAGTTGGGGATCATCAGAGTCTGTTAGCTTAATGAGAACAGAGGAGTCGGAGCAGTCGCGAGCGAAGCAGCCGCTGAAGCAGCCCCTTGCGCTGCCCTTGCTCTCTGCAGAAAGCGGAGGAGCTGCTGTGCCTTAAAGTTTTGACTCAGGCTGAAGCAATTTTTAAAGGAGTGCTCCCGGTGCGTGTCCAGGCTGCGGTGGGCTGGGGGGTGAAGGAGAAGTTGTTTGCGTGAGGGGAGGGGTGGTCATGTCCACATGGGAGATGTGTGGGTGGTGGCACCCCGAGCTGTGTGTGGGTGTGCTGGTACCCAAACACACACTGGCCCCATTTACCCCAGTGGTTACTGCACTGCCAGCACCCATTTTAATTGTCCTCACCTCGTTATCCACCCCTAACTATCCTCCTCAGTCTCTGGGAGAATTGAAATGCAGCTACATCTAAAAACTGCAGTTAGTCACCTCTGTTAGGAAGGATTAAATGAAACCACAGAGAGAAAGCGACGATTTTGGGAGCTGACAGGACTGGCTTTCTCAACGTTGGCTGTTGCGGGACGTGGGCTCTCTGGCAAGAAGTTCCCGTGTACATGTGCATGCCTATAGCACATCCTATAACGCATCCAGATGTACCTCTCTGCAGGAACTATTTTTCTTTTAGAGGACAAGTGTTGTTCAAGGGAAATTTTCATTACGCATGTCAAACTGCAGTAATATGATCCATAACACAAAGATTCCATTAAAAATAATGGGTAGGAACTGGCTCTGCAAGGACGTTACTTGACAGGGATGAGCTCACCTCAGGAAAAAAAGAAGAATAACAACCTGGTGATTCTAATGTGTAGGTGAGGAGCAGTGCAGTGCTCCAGGTGTGCTGAGAGGGACCCTGCTGTGTTTAGGTCGGGCACTTGTAGGTTCATACAAGAGCTTAAAGGGGTCTCTCCTGCCATGGGAAGTCATGGCAGAAATGTCAGGTAGGATGAGAATGAGTCATGTGTCTGACACGCCATGAAATTTGCTGTTTCATGACTCATCTGGAGCCCTAGTATTATAATTCAGGGGAAGAGAGTAAAAGGGTTAATTCTTGCCTTACTTAGCCAAGTATTGAATGTACAGTAATGCTGCACTGGTCATCCCAGGGTGAAAGCTCTGAGGCAGACATGTGCTGCTCATTTCAGAATACACATTAGTGCCTCTACCCTAAATGAGGTGAGACCCAAACACTTCATGCAGTGGGATGCCTGTGGTCAGACTGCTCTGTCCTACAGGACAACCTGGAGGGAGGAGTGGGACCAGGGGCAGCACCCAGGGCTTCTTCCAGTTATTCTTCCCGATGGAAAAGCCCTCTTCCACCTTCCAGCAAAAAGAGAAGGGGAACATCTCCCTCCCCTGCAAGATTGCTGCCACAAGCAGCAGCCACCTACACTGGGGCCCTGGGTCTCAAGAGCTCCGTGAAGTCCTAGGTAGCTCCTGATGTCTCCCCTTTCCAGGTCCCTGCTAGGAAAGAAATGTCCACTGGTATTAGACGAACTCAGATGGAGATCAGGTCTACAATGACACCTTTGGTTTTTCTGACGTGATTTGGCAAATGTGTAATGTGAATGCTGGGGTAACCCTCCTGGAGCATCAAAGCCAGATCCAGAAAGCAGCTCACAGAAGACAGCCTCATTCTGAGGGGTCTGTCCCATGAAGTAGCTGTGCTATTTGCACTCATTTATGTTCTGGAACATCCTTGAATGAAAGTCCTTGGTGTCTGACATCTATTGATTGAGGGAGCTGAGCTGGAAGCCCAGGTTTCATGCCTGTTTGTGCCAGGTGGTGATGCAGCCCTCAACCTGCAAGTGCACGTGTGGGTGCTCCCCAGAAGTCAGCCTTGCACACACAGGTGATCTCTGCCAATCTGGCTGCTTGTCTGCAGAGAGTGTGTGGGCAGCAGCTTTTGGAAATGCTGTCAAAGTGACTGTGAAAACTCCCAGAATGAGAGGAAGAGCACATGACCTGGTGTTTGGTACAGGGGTTGCATGAGTTTAGTTTCAAAACAAAAACTGATCCTGCCTGTACCTGCAGGGAGAGGGCAGGATGCTGCAGACACATCCCTTTCTTGTTCTTAATAACCTCTGAGCTGGGCCTTTTGCTTTTACTGAAATGAAGTAGGAGAAATGAAGAAGGTAGGAAAACCTCCGTGATCTGTGATCATGTCATCCCACCCGGACAGCAAACTGCTGGACAAAGCTTGGTGAGGCAGGTCTGTGTTTTGAGGCACAGCCTGCACTTGGTGCATTATGAGCCCAGCTCCCTTCCTCGCCTCTGCTGAGTGTCACCCCTGTGTCTCCCCTGCTTTGCTCAGGGCTGTTGTGTGTGGCCTTTTCCTGGCCTGGCCATGAAGTTCCAGGGTTGTTCACGGTGCCGCTGGGGAAGCCCAAGCCAGCCTTGAAAATCCTCTTGCTGCTCTGTCAGGTTAGCAAATTGATTTTCCAGATCATGAGCTGAACCTCCGAAATTGTTCTGTTCTGAAAAGATTATGGAATTACTCCTGTGCTAATGAATGCTTTAATGTTACAGTGACTAAAAATCCCATAAGGATTTTAACAGCCAAAGAAAAGACCCTGTAGGAAAGGGGACCCTACAGCACCTGTGTCAGACCTTACTTCATTATCTGGGGCAGAGGAGGAGGAAGGTGACTGAAGGTGAAAAATGAGAGAAGGGTGAGGAGATGTATGGTCTGCTGGGAAGCTGCCGAGTCCACCAGGGATACCTTCTGTAGCTCCCAACTTTATCCCACTTTCCGCAAGGGCAAGCAGGGAAAGCAATACATTACCTATTGCTTTTCCTTTTCAGCAGCTCTCCGGCAAATAACTGTCCTTTCTGGCAGTGGGGACAACTCATCTCCTGGTGACCTGCTGGGTGAGCCCTGAGGACAGGTGGCAGAGTCAGGTCACCATCTCCAGCTCCCCAGGACAGGCTGCTGCAACCTGCTGCGGGATTATCAGAGTTTCCCAATGTGTTGCTGTCAGGCTCTGTAGTTCAGGACCATGACACTGGTTTTCAAATATACAGTAGGACACTATATGCTCTGACCCCACAGAAGGAACCTGGCATTTATTAGGGAGAAAATATACTTCTGGGGATGAGTCTGCCACAATCCTGCTGGCTTTTACAGAGCTGCAGTCTTGCTTCTGCTCTGCTAACCTTGGCTTCATTGCACTGTAATTCCGTGGTTTACAACTGGGTTGTCCCAAATTTGAGCAAGAGCGGAGTTAGCCCCCTAAGACGGGATGGGGAAAGCATCTCCATGCCACTTGAGCTGCAATGCAAGGGGAAGGCTGGTCTATATTTAGGGAAGGGCTCTGCACAGAATGGATAATCCTCTTTCTGTGAATTATCCAGCCTGGGGATTACACTGCTTTAAACTCCTCCCAGCCACAGCCGAGCTGGGGAGGCTGGCAGGGGCAATGGCTGGAGGGAGGGGGGTGCAAACAGGTTGCTGATGACTCATTTGGCCACTGGCAGCCTTGCCAAGTGCTCTGGGAGGTCATGGCGGGCCCAGATGCAGAGTGACACGCGAATGACGTGCAAGGCGAAAGGGAACATTATGGCATCCCGATTAGGAAAGAACACGGAGCTTTATAAATAATTGCGGAGACGAGGGAGCACGGCAGCAGGTAGGAGGAGGGACAAGAGACTCAAAGCAGCAGTTTTCCAATGCGTAATATCCTTGCTAGACTTTTACAAGCTGTTTCTCTAACCAGAAAAGGGGATGCTTTTTGAACTGTAGTTGACATATCAGAGAAGATGCTCCAAACACACCAGCTTGGGCTGGCTCTGCAAATGCGACTCTGGGCATGCAAGTCAAGTTCATCTCTTTGAAGTACGAATGGATCAATGTCAATATTCCATTAAAATTGGGAGACCAATAACACAGCTCAGGAACAGTAAGGGTGTGGGGGGGGAATGGGGTGTGAGGAGGGAGCCAGGCTGGATTGCACCAAAACCTGAATATTTCACTCACAGGCATGGGATGAGAGCCCTGTGCATAGAAAAGATGGATTTCTGTCCTTTACCTAGTGCACAGCTGCTAGAAAAAAGGAGTCCTGTCACTAATCTCACCTTGGGTACTTGTACATGCCACAGAGGTGATGTTCTTGTCACCCCTAAATGTGGGTCTTGGGACAAAGCTTTGGTGGCAAAAAGAAGGAGAAAGTCTGGGCTGTGTCATGCCAGGCCGTGGCTGACACCCAGCCCCACAGGGATGCTGAAAGGGATCTCCTCCTGGTGCCAAAGACAGCGGAAAAAGAGGGGGGGTCTGTTTGTGAAGGAGGGATGGAGTCCTTGTCTGGGAGGCTGAGATAGCTGGCACTGCTGATTTGCTGCATCTGGGTTTGTGGTGGGGCCACTCTTTTTCCTCCCATAATTGCTAGAAGCTGGGATGTCTCTCAAAACTAGTATTTTTTTTTTTCTTTCACCTTTCCAAACTTGAACTAAGAAATGATTGCAGGGGTTTGATTTCTCCAATTCCCTTCACATTTTACTGCTGTCCGGAGGTCTTGTCACTTTGTCCTGCATTTACAACCCCTGTGGACCTTCACAGTACAGCTGCCATCCCCCAGACTCACCCTGGCCATCCTTGTTTGAACTGCCAAAAGATCAGATTTATTCACAGGGAAGCCAAGTGCACCAAGGCATTTTATTTTTTTCCTGCATTTAAATCAATTTATTCTACTCTCTGCTGCTTATCCTGCATAACCTAAATCAGGATTTTGACTCTATTGTATTTTCCTCTGTCCAGAACTGTGACGAACAGAAAGTCTCTTCTTGCTGTTCAGCATTCCCACTTTTACTTGCATCATCTAGAGGATGACATTTAAATAACTTCAGGGGAGTCTGAGTTGAACAGGGAATACATGACTGGCCTCCTGACTCACTGCTAAGAGTCAGGCAGAGTCAGTGCAAACCCTGGCTTGTTTCTGCGTGTGAAGTTAGAGCTAGAAATCACCAGAGACAGCCAGGATTGAAGAGAGAGATCAAAGAAGGGAAAGGTTGGGGGAAGCCTTTGCCTTTAACGTGAGCTAGCGTGTTTTTTCCCCTCCCTGTGTCGAACATCCTCAATTTCCTGTTTAACTTAAAGTCAACACATCTGTCACGTTAGCATCTCCCGCTGCCTGGTTCCCCCAAGCCACCCCCCTCCCATCTGCTCTGGCTCCAGCCTCCCATCGCTCCTATTGCTCTGTGCTGGGGGGATTGTGCGTGTGTACGCCTGTGTTTTCTGCTGGCCGATGGACTTTTCCATCGCTTGTGCTTCAGTACCTGGATGCAATCGCAGCGGGATGATTGGCTTGGCTCGCAGAGCATTTACTTCTAATCTCCGGCTTGTGACATCCTAGCAGGAAGGGGCGACTCTTTGAGGAGCAGCTCCACGGGCTAAAAAGAGGGGAAACGACTGGTGCATGGCTGTGATGAAGTATTTCCTAGTTCTGGTAAGCGATGCTTTTCTCTTTGGTCCCTTTCTGGACAATCAGTCCAGATGCAAAAGTGATAAGGCTTAGTGGGGTAAAAAGCATAGGGAGGGAAGCTGAAAAAGGAAAAACAGAAAACAATCAGGTCCATTTGGTTTGTACTGAAGCTTTTCTGGGGGTCAGTGCTCATCAATGCAATTTAATTACTACTGGTGAGAGGCTGGAAGCCAAGCAGATCAGACAATATCTGTGCCTAGGCAGTCGGAGCAGCTTTAACTCGCGTGCAGTTTCATCGCCCGCTCTGTATCTTTTTTCCTACGTGATTTCCAGCTTGGTCTGGAGCACATTTGGAGCTCATGGCCAAGCACCAGTGGTGCTTTCCATGGGGCAGTCCCAGCTGACCTGCTACCTGAATGCTGCTTTTTCTGCCCTAAGCTCTTCCCTGCAGGAGTTTTGGAAGGTTGGTTGTGAATTATTGCCCCTAAGTTGATGCATAAATCCCCTCAACTTTCCTAGTAGATAAACTATCTCCATCCTGAAGTCTAACTGCATTTTTTCCCTGAAAACAGTCCCTGAGGTGCTGGGAATATCTGATAAATAGAGAGGTGCAGATAAAGATGTTTGGAAGGAAGAAGTTCTAGCTAGATCACACACTGCTGGGACTGCGAGTGATCTGATGTCCTGGACTTTGGCTTACTCTAAATGAGAGGTTTGTGAGTCAGGTTATATCACAGGGCTCTCAAAATGCACATCCTACTTCTAAGTTGAGTGACAGCAGAGTTTTTGCACTAGGGATGAATTTAGGCCCCTTGTTTAAAGAGGATCAGGGAATAATAAACCTAAGAGCAGCCTTTGCAATCTGGCGGTATTGAATCTGCAAAGGTCTGTACATAAGGTATCTCTGACAAAAAACAAAGGAAAAATACAGCGGTGAAGCTTTGGCAATTTTGCTGACATGTACAAAGCTATGACCTCGATAGACACATGTTCCACCCAAAAACTGGTGTAAAATTTGGTTTGAGGATACCAAAACAAATTATTTCTGAATTTATGACAGGCAGAGTGAAAAAAATTCTCCTGCAGAGCATTGCGGAGATGTTTTGTTTATAAAAATATTTGTCTCATGATGTATTCATACAGAAACCTCCGCTTGCTAAAAACTCACGCGTTTCCTACTTTTCAATGTTAGATGCTGTGACAGTTGGACTGGGACACTCTGGTTATTGTGCTTATTATAGAGCAACCTGGAAGTTTCAAGCACCAGTTACATTAAATCTCCTCATTCGTTAAGCAGCAAGTTTTGGCTTGGATTTTTGTTTCACATGTTTTAGGGTGACAATCTTTTGTACCAAATCTGTGTCTGGTGAACAGTTCGTGAAGCGAACACAGAAAAGTGGAGGAGGCTTTGTGTGACTGAATCCCAGAGCTGTGCAAGAGGTAGACAGTGCAGGAATTGCCAAATTTGTTGCATTTGGGGGGTTGATGATTGTATTTGTGAGGAAAACTTCTTAGAGAGGAGAGCTTTTGCTTCCTCTAACTGAAATACCATGGTTTGTTTCAAAAGGTTGAAAATCCTTCATTCCATGTCTCCTGGAAAAATACTTCTGAGCACTAGAAATTTCTGTAAACTGTTTTTCTCGTTGAATTATCTTCTAAAAGATGCAGGAATGTCGATGTCAGACTATCTTTCTGTTGGGTTTGTGTGCTTTTCTCCCATGTTCATTCTGAGTTGTTTGCCAGTGGTGACTGTGCTTTCCTGGTCCCTGCTGCAGTGCATTGGAAGGGTTCATTTCCCCTCTGTAATAAATGGTTCTGTAATATTCACAGAGAGAAAATCCTCCTACCTATCTGTGGTAATTTTGGTACATCTGCCAAGATGAAATTCTAGTGCCAAATGAATATTGCAATATGCTAGATGTACACATTTTTATAGCATCTCAAAGATATATCCTGAGAGATGCTGATTTAATGTTGGGGAAGTGAAGGACAGATCCTGAAGTCTTTGTCTCTGGATGGAAAAAGAATTGAATGTGCTAAAGTATTAATGAATGCTATGACTTCTCATTGAATTAGTCTTTCCTCATGGACATTTGGGCTATAAAGGATGGATTTCCCTTGTAAAAAAAAAAAATCCATTTGGTAAGGGCAGGGAGTGATATGAGATCCTAAATGAAGAATACTCCAGATCGTTCCTGTGAAGACACTTGCCATCAGTGTCATTGTCCCTTCAAGACAAGGTAATCAAGGAGATGGAAGATGAAACCTTTCCTTGCCAAAGAAACATTCACATTATTTGATTGAAATTGGAATCCAGTCACCTCCTGCTTGTCTCTCCAGATTTTTCTTACCACATCTGCTAAATTACCACCAGCTATTTGTGTTTGAAATGAGGGCTTCCTCCCGCACAACCCATCTGCTCAGCCTGTTTGTTCTTCCCATGCAGTCACGACTTCGTAATCATGTTTATATCAGTAGAAACACACTGGTGTTGGGGGGAGAAGGAAGAGGGGAACAAGGTGGCCTTGCAGGTTCTCTTGTCTGGGTTGAATTTGAAAGAGAGGTTGGGTTAAAAACCAGGGGGAGAACCTCCTATGAAAGAGAACTAAGCCAGGGCAAGGGATCCAGGAAGTTCAGGACACTCTGAGGACAAATCTCTTTTTCTAGTACTATCCTAGCAGAGCCTTCTGATTAGACACCATAGGATCTCCCATGTCATGACATGGCTCGCCTGGGCATGTTCTGGGTTACTTTAATACCAGGAAGACGAAATCAAGGCTTTTCTGGCTTGCAAATGGCTGAAATGGGAGAGCACTTTACAGTATTTTAACCTGCCTTGTTAAAGTGGAGAGTCTACAGATTTTCACAGATGTTTTCTGCTCACCTTAGTGTGACAAACCTGTGGATATGATTATAGATATGGAGGGATATGATAAAGATCTACAAAACTGTAACTGACATGGAGACAATGAATGGGGCTGTTGACTGTCTCTTCCCATCCAAGACTGAGACAACACTACAACCAACTAATAGAAGCCAGGTACAGATTCAGGATGCCTCCACCTGCCCATTCAAATGTGAGGCAGTCCTGGTCCATAGTCTAAATAACCATCTGCAAATAATAAACCCTGCTATGGGCATCATGGTTTCCAGACCAGAAGTGCTGAAAAAAGGCTGGATGTGCTGAGATGTACTCAGCTGTGTTTTCTTCTCCCAGCTCTTATGGGAGGTCAGGAGCACAACAGCTTCCACAGCCGTGAGGGTCCTGTAGACCGTGTGGCAGAGATTTGGAGTGTTATGACCTGGCTTAGCTCAGCTTATATGACAGTCACTCATGCCTGGTGTGCATTTTCTATAATGAGGGGCAGCAAGGAGAGAAGAGTATGTTATATTTGACAGTGGCAATGTTGGGAAAGAATGGAAAGCAGTATGTGAGCCCTAAAGCAGTACTTTTGACTGAAGAAACTGCTCATGAAATTGTCCTGCCTAGGAGAGAGACCCATCACTTTCCTGTGAGGACTGCGGCAGGGCTGATGCTGGGCAGGCTCCTAGAGGCGATGCTGCAGGACTGTGCGGCAGCTGCTTCTCGATGATTCAGTGTTCCTAGTTAGACTCAATGTTTTGCTGTGATTCACAACAGCTCTTGTGGGAGATGGGTTTGGAGGAAGATGGAATTCATCCTGACTGGGTGATGGATGGGTTTGTTTAAGCTCTGGTTCCCGCTGGGCTGCCAGCACAGCAGCTGGTCCTGGCCTCTCGTCCTCCCAAACCAACAGTGAGTGTCCTCAGGACAAGGCAGCCTTGGTATTTCCACCCAGCAGGGCCCTGGGCACTGTTGCAACACAGAGTTTCCCAGTCCTGTCCTGAAGATGATCCCCATGGGATGTTTTGTAAAATGTGAGAGGATGGGTAAAATCCCTGTAGATTTTTTGACTGTGGCTAAAGTGCTATGGGAGCAAGCCTGCTCCTGCACATATGTGTCTTTTACACCTCTCCTACTCCAAGGACTGAGCTCCAGTACTGCAGTGGTGAACTGAAGGCAGGTCCTCTGACAAGACACGAGTGGTCATAGTCAGGTCTTGGGAAGTTCTCCCACCACTTCCCTCCAGGCAGCGGGGAAAAACCTGCCTCCTCTGTGGAACGTTTCTTTTGCCTTTTATGACAGGTGGTCAGGCTGCTGCAGATTTGCCAGCTTTAACTGCTGTAATTATTGCAGCTTACAGGTTCCTGACCTCCTGAGCTCATACCCATGCCCGCCTCGGGCATGCGCGATGCTCCTGGTGTCTCCCCTCTGCCTTGGCGCTCAGAGGAAACTCCTGTAGAGGTGGTGGTAATGGCTTCTTTCAGGAACCTCATTTATGTAGCAGTCCTACAAGCAGTGATGGTTCTCAAACAAGCCCAGTGACATCTAGTTTTGCAGCTACCATCCTCCTCTGAGGCATGTTCCCAGGGGGATTGGCATAGCTGGAATATGAAGCTAGAGGCAGATTGAATTGGATGCCCTCGTGATGATGATTGAGGGATTGGCGATGTTTGGGGAATAAAAATGGAAGTATGCAGAGATATGGCTCTGGCTGTACCTGGCACAGAGGATCTATTGCAGTGGACATTCATACTGGTGGATAAAGGCTCCTTTAGATTTACAAGCTATCCCTGGGTGGGTGCATCCTGATATCAGTCTCAGGGCTGTAAATCCAGTAAAATAAGCAAAATTCCTCTGGACTTATACCAGGATAACTGATACATGGGCTGTTATGAAGGATGTGGCACCTCATAATGTAATAAACACAAAAAGTGATTATTCTTCTTTCTGTATGCGGGGTCCAGGACTCTCTCTGCCCTGATAGATGGGAGGGAGGAGAAGAGGGGGTGATCTGGGCTCATGGCTGATTTCAGGACCACAAGAGGTGTAGACTTTTTGCAAAACCCTGCAACAACTGGGAACTGGTTCTCAAATGCTTTCAGCCCTCTACAAGGGAGGAAATCTGCCCCAAATTCCTCTCACCTACTTCCAGTGAGACTCAGAGCAGGCACCAGTGGAATCAGCCACTTCTTGGGGGGCTACATTTGTCCTTGTGCCCTCCCATGCTGCATGCACTTGCAGCCCAAATTTGCAGATATTTTAGAAGGACTGTCTCATTGCAGGGAACTAGTGCGCATTAATTATGAGCGTGTGTAGATGAGGTGTTAAATGATTTATACACAGACCCAGATAGAGAAATCCCAGAGGTTTCTTTTCCTCATGTGTAGCTGCTGCTGGCAATTAGTCAGGGGTTCCTGGCATTCAGGTGGAACTGAAGAGCCTTTTTGCTTGTGACACAGACCCAAAGCTGCTGAGCTTGGTGCAGGGTGAACGTCCCCAGTGAGCCAAGGCTGGCTGTGACCAGCATGAAAGGAGTGTGGAGCCCATTTCCAGCAGGGTGGGTGCACGAGTGACGAATCCTGCTGTCACCACTGCCATTCAATAGCCCTTCTGGGGACTGTGGCAATGCTCTGACGTTGTGCTGCCCTGAGAACATGAGGAATGCCTTTTGCAATCTCAGAGCCAGAGGATGGGAATTCAGAGCAGAGTAATTTTAATTAATCTTGTATTTATTATTCATAACTAATTGAATGTGCTTTCAGCGCTTTTTTTTTTGCTTTTAGATAAGGGTGTTTAGGGTTGGTTATTAGTATCTATTTTATAATGCTAGCAAGATGGGATCCTTTGTTCTTAGGAGCTCAGGCACTGCAAATCATCAGAGATGCTGTCTTTGCTGTGGCCATGCCTGGCGTGATGCCCATGGATGCTGGGCAGCACAGACACCTCCAGCCCAGGGCATCCAGCAATAAGAGAGAGAGAAGCCAGAACCTCTCTGGGCTGCTAAGGGGGCTGCAGGGCTCAGGGGCTCTGGTAGGAAACACTCACAGACCATTTCTGACCAGAAGGCATTTGGTATTTTGACACTTCTGTGTTTGAAAAGCCAGGCATGACCACTGACTACAGCAGAATGCTTCAGGGGCTCCTTCTTATGGCTTTATTTTAAAGCAACCCTTCTTTAGCATGGGGGCTAAAAACAGAATCTGCATTGAATGCTGCAGAGCCAACCTGCTGAAGGATGATGTCCTTTCAACCCCTCTAGTCCCCCGACACATACAGGGCAGGCAGTATGAGAATGTGGAAAGATTAGGAAAAGTCTAAATTTGCTGCCCACACACTGGAAGTTCTGCAAAGCCTTGTTTGCAGCCAAGATTTACACCCCGCCTGCTTTAAAACCAGAGAGAATTGGGAGAGAGCCCAAGTCCTGCTGACTTACACTTACAGGGTGCTGAGCACAGCGATTTCCCAGCCATCAGTAGGAAAGAAAGAAAGATTTACACCTGGAAGGCAGCTGAGAATTGGGAAGAGAGGAATGAAAAATAAGGTACTTCAAAGCCATGCCGCTTGAAAGCTGCCAGGGCTGAAGCATCAGGCTGAAACAGTGCTCCCGTTTGGCTTTCTGCCGCAGCGAGTGTGCGAAGGAGGCGAGTGCTCAGGCTGGAGAGATGCTCGGTGAGGACAGGAGCACTCACCCCCACTTGCCTGCTCTGCTCCAGGGAGCTGCTGCCAGCCCCCACTGTTTCAGGCCATGCAGCTGATTAAATATTGAAAGGGTTTGGTTGCTGTTGCTTGAGAGCTTCTGTCTGGATGAAGATGATGTTATGTGAGGACAAGTTTGTGCCGGTGCAATTAGTCTCTGTTTAAATACAGCTGACCATAAATAGTCCAAAAATAGCTTTGTGGGTTTAAATGTAAAGACGCTGTTAAGACGTGTGTCTGGGTTACTCCTTTTTGGAGCCAAGGTGTGGGAGAGCTCAGGGAGGGGGATGTTGCAGATGGGGGTCAGATTGATTTATTGGAAAGACCCTGTGGCATTCAGGGACTGTTACGGATGCTCAAAGGCTGGTTGTGATGGGAGATAACACCTGAGTTTCGTGTGTTCACACAGCAGCCTTGCTCCAGGCTCACCTCCCACACACCCCCAGCACCCTGCAAGACATGGTGTTGAACGGAGATGGATGCAGAGAACAGGGCGGGAGAAGGGGTTTATGATGGCTTGTAGGATTAGGCAGAGGCAGGAGGAGAGCTGAGATTACGGGTAGGGGCCAAAAGTGGATGGAGGGAGAGATGAAAAGGGTTGATGTTTCTAGGAGGCTGCTTACAAACAACAGGAGAGCTGTGTGGAGAATCAGACACCAGAGACCTCGAGGTAATGAACAGGGAAGCCAAGGATGAAGGGAAAAGGTCCTTTACTGACTAGTGGTGCAGCCAAGTATCAAAGACAGTCAAGAAGAGTTGCTTCTAGGTGGAAGTAGAAAAAACAGTTATTTTTTTGCTCCCCATCCAAGCACACCGTTGCACTCTCACCTTCCGAGAGGACAGGGAGGGCATTTTCTAGCTTGTTAGCTGTGCACAGCTGGGACCTTCCTTTATGGCTTGGTGCCTTCCTCACAGAGCACCAAAGGGGCCCCACTGTGGGTACTAGAGATTTCCCATCACCTCCCTGAGCTTTCAGATAACCTGGGTACTGGAGTCACCCGTGGAGGTCCCACAATCACTAGTAACACCCATTTGTGCTTCCATGAGTTTGTACAAAATTGCCTGTTTTCCATATCCAGTCCCAGTGAGGTTGCAGTGATTTTGGTCAGTGGGATGTGTACTGCAGGGAACATCACAGCAGGGAGCTTGGCCTGAGGCATTTAGTCACTTCAAGGAGTCAGAGAAAATACAATTGAGCTGGAAAAGAAAGTTCCCTTCATTATCTGAGTGTCCAAAATAGATGTTCAAATCTTCTGTCCTGTGACCAAGGGCAAACTTTGGGAAAATCTCTCTGATTTGGTTAAGTATAAATATATCCAGAGAATAGTTTTCCAGTTGATTTTAATGTTGCTGTAATCTGCACCGATGCTGGACAATCTGCCACCAAAGTACTGGGCCACACAGCAGGCAGATGGACATCCAGTATTTCCGTTCTTCTGCAAGCGCAATTTAGTCCTTGCATTGGGCTGCATTTGTTTTAGTATGTAATCATCACTGAAGACAGGTTTCTGTTTGTTTTCATCTATAAATTCAGTCAAATCTGCCATAATTTTACTAAATATTTCTAGAGTTTGATGGTAGCATCCTGTGGTAAGGAGTCCTGTAGAAATGCCTGTGAGTAAATGTACTAGCAAAGCTTTGCTCACTCGCAGCCTAAGTGAACTGGACAGTATTTGCTAAACCCGACAAGGAATTTAGCAGCTAATATTTTTCAGTGCTCATGAAAAAGGAATCATATTTATCTTGTTCGGACTAAGGTGATATGGCTGCAGCAGAATTTGCTGTTCACATTTTCATTATTCCTTGAAGTTAATTGAAACTTGATTTCAAAAATTACATTCAGCTGAACATAAATTCGGATTATATTAGCCATTGATCAATTCTTAAGTGTTTTTTAATGGCGTTACGTGACAATTGTTAATTGTACTTG